>NC_024320.1:18689895-18732039 GCF_000523025.1 Cynoglossus semilaevis
AGATTCACATGTGGCTGAGTGATGATTACACCATGTTGGCTTTCATTTTTAAGAGACCTACAGTATGTCAGGAACCACACAGTGAATGTAAAGCACAGGAGACCACAGCTGAAGCCCACATCCACGCCCGGCTACATATTGGATATTTTTTAATAAAAATGATATCATGAATCCTTGGTGCTCCTGTACTGGACATTACATCACATCTGTAGAATATGAAAGCTAATAAAAAACATGGGATTTGTGGACCTGATTATAAATCCACCTTAGAATAAGTTACTTCACAGCCTCCTTCATTCATCTAGTCGTTTTGGTGATGTGATGTGACAAGATTTGCAGGGATTTGATTATTTTAAACTGTCTTAGATTTGACCTCATAATGTATCAAATAGCATTGATGATAGGTCAGCAAAAGGAGCAGCGAAATTAGTCAATGCTGATGCCTGACAGTGTTGCCCTCCATAAATCTGACTGTATTCTGTACCAGTATTCAGTACCAACTTCCTCCTGCAGCCCCAGATAGCTGCAGTAAAATGGCACAGAGAATGCGAGCCTCAGAGTGCGCCTCAGCTGAGACACTGCTATCAGATGTAGGGCGCAAACCGCAGAGTACGGGACCATGTGGGGCGGACCACCCATGAGTGCGCCTCCCCCATTTTCTCCCCGGGCTGCAGCTGGAAGATACACAATGCTGGAGCATGGGAACCAAGCACCAGCCATCAGCGGTGTGGAGCTGGTGCTTAAAGTGGAGATATTTTTGGTTTAGCGAGAATGAGAATGGTCTCACTCCACTTTTGGGGCACGCACTGTTTTTTGTTTTTTTTTTCTTTAATGGTTTCCTCCAGTTTGATGAATTTAGAGAACCTCATTTTCTAAGATGAATTCACTGAGTGAATATAATTTTCTTTGAATTACCATCAGTTTAGTGTCTGATCAGAATTAAAAAAAGTGATTTTTATTTTTTTTATTTTAGCACAATTCTATTTTTTTTTAATTGACTTGTCAGTCACATAACCACCTGTCATGTGTCAGTGTGGATCATAAACCCATGCTCTGACTCTTAGATTTGTTTTTTTTCTTTCTCTCTGTCTGTTTTTCAAAACGCTGAAATGCAAAGCTGGAGTGTTCAGCTGGGATGTTTGGGTTGGGTAACCCCCTGGGTTCATAAACTAAACAAAGGTAAACCGTGCAAAAATGGTCACAATGAAAGCCAGGCTAAGTGAATAAAGCAGAGTTTACAAGAAACAAGGGGCAGGGGCTGCATGCGTGAAAGTTTAATGTGATCCAGGTGATGGACGTGTTTTTACTCTAATAAAGAGGCTCTGAGGGGAGAATCCCAATGAAGAAAAGATGATTCCAAGTCACATTACAAACCCCTGGCGTGTGTAGAGATGTTTAATGGGCTTCTTTGCAGCGTGTGTGTGTGTGTGGGTGTGTGTCCTGTTGTGACGGCTATCGCTGCAACTACATGTAGCTGTTATGTGTGTGGTATTATTTGATCAAATATCACGGCTTTAGAGTAAGTCTGCGCGGACTTTTGTGGATTCCTGAATGTTGTGTTATGCGCCGCGCTCGGTCACTAAGCTGCTCTCTAAGTCTCAGACCAGCCATTTAAAGCATGAAATTGAATTGTCCAAACATTAAATGTGGCAATCACCCTTTAAAAAAAACGCCTGTAGGTCACGATTTCCACTCGGCTTGATTTATACCTTTATCTGCGAGATTACCCGTGGAGTCGTTTGAGAGTTTGTCTTCACTTTAAGTGAGTTATTGCGTTCAGGTTTTAGCCTTTTCATTTTCAGTCGGGGGAATAAACACAGCGCGTGGAGCAATTCCAGAGAAAATATGAACCCCAAGAACAACAAAAGGGTTCTTTTTAACTTCTTCAGACCACATCTCCTAATAAAAGCTGAACAAACATACCCCGCCACTTGTGAACGGCTGCTGTCCAGCCAGTTTCACAGAAAAAGGGCTCGCTTTCCAAAAGGAGGGGGGCTTATGGGCCTAATGAAAACTTCACCTTAACTGAAATAATAAAAAACCACACCACCCAAACACTGGCGATTTGTTCTTCTCCGCAGTGTTTTCTCTGTGGCGTGGCCGGTTCTTCTCTATTCTCTGAGAAAAGTCAGACCTGTGTCTGTGAGAACAACGTGACAAACATGTAAAAGATGTTCCAAAAAAAAAACCAAATTGTTGCTAGGACGCCTCCAACCAAACTGATGGTTGTGAAGGTAAGAGACCTCAGGCCGTGCGATCGAACCATCGATCCCTCCAGCTCCTCCTGGGGGAGACAAAACCAGTTTATTGGTGGTACGAAAAAGAGTGGCCTGTGAATGGTTACTGTTCAATTTGTATTTGGTTCCCCGCTGGTCGCGGAGCTGAGATCAGAACAGAAAGTGAAAACACATGTCGAGGGTCAGCAGGATCAGAGGCCACCACACACACAGCAGAGAGACGGAAAAAGGCAATGGGAACTTATGTGAAGAAATGGATTGAATAAACAGAGCCTGCGATCGCCTGCTCCCTATTATCCTATAATTTACACTGCATGGGAGCTTGGAAAGGCAGTGTTTAAGACCACTATTGCCTTCCACTGAAAAGTGGCATGCCACGCCTCGTGCCAATCAAAAGGCCGGGCATTATCGTCTGAGACAAGTTTTGAATTCTTTCGGGCCTAATGTGTTTATTTTAAATATCCCAGGGAAATTATGACCTCAGCGGCAAGCAATGTCTCCAGCAACAGCCGCTGCTTTGATGTGTCCAGAAGCAAAACACACACCTAATTACATAACAACTTTGGAAATTGTATTTGTACAATCAATAGTATAGGATTAAATGTGGAAGCATGAGATTGGGCTAAATGATTGGGTGCACCGTGATAAAACAAACTCCAGTGGGAGGAGAGGCCCAGAAAATAACTGATGAGATGAAAATGAGACCGTTGGCACGGAGATCACGGAGCAGACCTCCACCCACGTCTGATGAATGTCAACCCGCTTCTTCAGCTCCACTTTCATTAGTGCGCCGTGTAATCCGTCCCATCCAATGTAGCGCAGCGTTAGCGGCAGTGAAAACACATCTTGGAAAAATGTCCCATTCATTTCCAGTAGGATCCAGTTCATTCCTGCACACCAAAGACTCCCGGCTCCGAGAGAGAAATCTTCCCACTTCACACACGGACAGGCTGCCAACGAACCACTGAGTGGTGTGGACGGTACACAGTACCAGCTGAGTGATACTAACGTATGACGTCATGTCATTACCCATCAATACTGTCATCCTAACCTGGCAGCATGCGCTTCAAGAAAAGTACACACGTCATTAGTAAACACGGGCCACACAGGAGCAGAGCGGTTAGTGCTAATGCCTTACAGCAAAAATGACTCGATCCCTGACTCGATTCCCAGTGTTTTTGGTTTTCCACGGGTGCATATAGGGCGTAGACGGGGGGAGGAGGGAGAAGCCTCTCTCTACACAGTCCAAAAACAAGCTGATTGAGGATTAGGTTTATTGTTCACTCTAAAATGACCATAGGTGTGAATGTGAATGTGAAAGGTTGTTGCCATGGACTTATGTACTGTCCAGGGTGCCCCCCCCCCCCCCCCCCCCCCGATCCCTTGAACCCAGAGACCCTGAACAGGATTAAGCATTAGAAGATGAATGAATGAATTAGTGGATGCAGATCCTTTATCTGGTCTCGTACTCTCTGCAGGGAGCGCTAGTACGCTGGTGTCTGCAACCTGTGGCTCATGTGCGTTTTAGCCTGTTTGCGTCGGCCCCCCAGTGAGGTTTCATTTGTCCGACTGTTTATCCAACCAAAAACATTCATGACACATGCATGTAATCAGCAGTTTTGTTTGATGGACAGCAGTTTATTCTGCAGTGTCTGCAAATACTTACAGTATCTGACTATCAGATACTGTGGAACAGGGTGCAAAAAGCTGTACAAAAATTTCAGCTTGTCTTTAAACAGCAAACGACATAGTGTCGCTGTCTTCCTTAACCAGAGACCTGCATTTTTATGAAGTTCACTACTACAGGACTTAAAGGTTGAAACACTGTACTACAGTATTACTTTATTAAGGTGGTGAAAATGTTTTTGCAGCTCTTAGTAAATTTTATTTGGAATTAAAGTAATAAAAATATTGTGTTTGTTTATTTCAGTTCCTCGACGACACAATGTAAATGACAGCAGGTGTGACAAACATAAGGCTGCCTGACTCAGGGCAGTGTGGTGGAACATTTGGTATCATGGTTTGGCTTCATTCTTTTGGTTTAATGTCATCATTATGATCGAACTTGTTTTTCTAAAATATTTTCAAAATTGCGTTAAATCCAACTGTGTTTTTTATTTTTGTGCTCATCTGTCCCTCTACCACTGTCTTATTCTTCTTTGGGTTTGATTTGAGTTTATTACTGCCACCTACAGTTGTCTATAAATGGAGCATGTGGCCCAGTGTTCTTGCTAAGATTTAAAAAGGACCATTCTGGGTTGTTGTCCACCTAAGATGCACAGGCAGCATTTATTCAAATAAACATAATTATACTATTTATTAATGACGTTTGACAAACGAAGAACAATAGAAAATAGAAGTTGTGTCCTTTGATAAAAAGATCTGGTGTTCGTCTTCCATGTTTTCCAGAAAAATCCCCTTTTTTCTAGTAAGATATGACGTCATACCAACACCTGGTGGTATGACAATAATAATCTAAAATAATAATAATGCAGTCATTACTAAATAGTCGACTCACTAGTATTTTTGTGAATAATTTTCTCATGAGAGGAAACTGTTGACACTTGAAATATATTAGATGACAAATTGTCCCTAATGGGGATTTCTGACATGACATTTATGACTAAACACCAGAATGAAAGAAGGGTTCACTCTCTGGTTCATCTTCTGTATGTACTCAATCAAACCGCAGTCTGGTTCCAGTCCACTCCGACTCTCCGCCCACCGCTCCGTGTGCATCTGGGCCCGGAGACTAATTGGAGTCAGTGTTGTCCCATCTGAGGATGGAGCAGATTACTACGCTCTCTCATCTGTTTGGTTTGATGGGCATTGGTGGAGGTTATCCAGCCTTTGAATCTCTCTGCTTATTTATGCAACAGCTGGGCAAATACCCACAGCCTTTCTGCATTAGGGCTCATTTTTAAACATTTAGAAAAGACAGGGCTCTGTGTTTATGCATCCATCTTCCTTGACATCTGCATCTAATATTATTTTGCAGACTTTACTGAGAACAAGGGCTGGATCCTTTGTTATGACAGGAAGGTATTTTGAACTTTTTTGGAGGATTAATACTGTTTGCTTTCCTCCTCACTCCCTTCAGAGCAGCTCCAGGGATTCAACAGGTCAAAGCTGAAATCTGTAACTGAATTTGGCAACCCTATAGCCAATGGGATGCTGTTTTCAATTTATCTGCCACTTAAATTACTCAGAAGGGAAACATTGTCTCTTTTATCATATTTTCCTCATTTTCACTGTTTTTATTTAACTGCTGAAGTGCAGTGGAAATATGCATTGCTCCCCATATGGGTATATTTCTCCGCCTGTCATTCATGGGAATGAAATAAATGACAGAATTAAAGTCACTAGGAAGAACATTGTAGACTGTTTATGTTTTTTTGGAAAGATTTCTGATTAATCTAGTTCAAGTTGTTACTCTGTCCACTAATGGAGTTCAGAGAAGATATAATTATGACTTCTTTTTTGTCGTCTTTCGGCTGTTCCCATCAGGGGTCGCCAGAGGGGATAATCTTCTTCCATCTCACCCTCTCCCCTAATTCCTCTTCCCTCCATCTGCATCATCCATTGTCCACTATATTGACTCTCTGTCCTCAGCACATGTCCAAACCATCTCAACCTCAACTCTCTAACTTTGCCTTCAAACTGTAATTTTTTCATGACACTGATTGCTCCAAATGTTTCCACATAGAGATAGGGAAGGGTGGAATGTGACTTTTTTTCTCGTGTTGTGCAGTTATTTTAGTATACACAAATTTAGCTATTAGTGGTCGGACTGGGATTGTAAAACATTGATTCCCAGAGTTGTGTTGGTCTGTATTTTTCCTCTGTTTGCTGTGTTCATTAGAATTTTCTCGGAGCTATTATCTGACAGAGATCTAAAACAAAACAAACCTGTGCCAAATCACATTTCTGGCTCATCTGCAGCAGCCAAAAGGAATCCCTCCATCACTTCCACAGTTGTCAGCTCCCAGTAATTAAAAGCAGGAAAAGAAAAGGATGAAAAGAATTTAAATGGATGAAAAACATTTTAATTGCTATCTTCACATGTGCAGCGACAGAGTCAGTGCAGTAGAGTTTAGGTCCTGAGTATGTGGTGTCGAAAGGTAAACAGTCAAGTTCAGACCTGAGTCAGAGACAGGAACAGCAAACAAACAAGTAGTTGGCCGAGATAATTATAATTAATAATAATAATTAAAATTAACCAATAATGTCACATCTGTATTGTCAATTTGCCTCAAAAATAATTCTCCCTATTCCTATGACACATTTTCTTTGTGTTGGCTTTGTGTTGTTTGGTCTTGCACAATAGTAACCCAGCCTAGCCTAGCCAAGTCCAACCTTGCCTAGCCTGCCATGCAATACAATAGAATAGAATTAAATGAATTTCAATAGAGTACCCTTTGTTGCGGTACAGTGGGACAAATTTAAGTTAGCGGCTCTAGATGGCCAAAAGTAACACAAATGCTGCAATATCAAGTCTGAGATAACAGTATTCAGAAGACAAGTACTAAAGGCTTTAAAATACAAAACAAAAAAAACAAGATCAACATTTGACAAGTAGTGCACTGATTAAGATGGTTTAATTAAAGTACAGTAGTGTGGCAGCAGAACCGACCAGCAGTTAGCCCAAATTTGCGAATGGATGTTATTAAAATGTAAACAGTACAATGTAGTTATGGTCAATATCCTGAGATTTATTGCTCTTCGTGGCTAGGAGGAAACATAAACCACAAGGCAGATTCCTCTAATCCCACGACACATATCAAGGCAACATGTGTTAATTTTTTAAGAACTAACACAAACTGATCATGCTCTTCCTTAGTCTAATTCATGGATTTAAATACTTCATCAATGTCTCTAAATACCTATGTTTATAAAAATAATAACTATAAGGCCCCGAGCCTCAAAATGAAACATCCTAACCATTAAATTCATATGCAATTTTTTTTTATTGTTATTGTAGATGGATGTACAGGAATAAAGTGAACTCCTAATGCAGTGGTTTGGGGTAAAATCGCCCATCTCCAGTTCAGATTTACAACACATCAGAGGCGCTGTAGAGTTTTACACAGTAGTTGAGGTTTCCATTTCGTTAGTGTAACCTCAGGCGCTGGGTGCTCTGAGGTTGCTCTTCTCTTACATTATGAATGACATGTCTTCATTCAATAGTTCTGTAGTTCTGCGAGGCAATGGGCAGAATTACTAACAGAACCCACAGTGATTGGCAACAGACTGAGCTGTCTCTCATGGAGATGAATGGGTCTGGACGTGACTCGTTGTCATCGTGGACTTTAGAGATGACTGACGTCTCTGGGTCAGAGGTTCTAATGCAGGGTTTCTGCGCATGGTGACACAGTCTCAAATCCTGTTATTGGTTTTTGGTGGCAGTGGTGGACGGTAAAGTCCTTTAGCATGGAAACACATTAGTGAAAACATTATTCTGTGATGAGTCTTTTAGTTTCCTTACGTTTTATTTCTCTCCTACATTTGAATGTTGCACAGAGATAACGTAGTAATCTTTAACCAAACAATGTGATAAGAATAGTACATTTGACTAAAACATAAGGATAACATACTCCAGTATCTGTGTTCCTACAGCATATATATACTCCGTCCAAGTCCTTTACAAATTAAACAAGTGTGACTTGACTTTGTTCTTGCGAGATCAAGGACTGGGTAAACACTGCTGGCTGTTCCAATTTGATTTGAAAAGACCGCGTCTGTCGTAAACACACACCAAGACTTATTGCTGTCCACGGCCACAGAGGACCAATCACGGACTGCACAAATTCCTTCAATCCCATGGCACCCACCAAGAAAACATGTCAAAAACCAAAGTCTTCTGTCTGCAGAATGATCAGAGATGTGGAGAGAGAAAAACATTCTGTCTACATTTTGTGAGACAGAAATACTTAACAAATAATATGTACTGTAGTAAGAATATGTAATATTTTAGTAAAGTTAAAAAAAGTGCATTAAGTTTGTCCTCTATTGGTAAAAAGAAAAAATTGTGACAGTCCACATGTGAAAAGTGTTTGACTTCTCTATCCTGGTGTGAGTGGCGTGCAGACGCTGGTCTCCGAAGAAAACGCAGCAATTATATTTCCCTGTAGTTCAAGGGAAATGTTACAGTGGTGAATTCTGAGCCAAATAAAATTCTGAATCTTGTATTTTTGCCAAATTGTTCTCATGTGGCAACAGTACTTATGTGGCAACCTCTAGTTCAAATTTGTTGGCGTCGTAAGTCTCACCTTGAGGACAAAGATGAGGGATTGTTGGCATCAGTCATGGAGATGTGGCCTCCCAGTGTCAGACCACAGGAGTGGCAACATTGCCTGTCCTCCTAATCCATAGTGTAACAAGGACAATCCAGTGATGCTACCAGGAAAAAAACGGTCCTTTCCGAGGTCACATATCTGCCACACGTCTTCCAGTCTTTTCGATTTGGCTAGAAGCTAATCCTCAGCCTTATTTTAACCTTATTTTATCCATAGGACCACAAGCCATTAAAATCGCTGACCAATTATTGAGCGCCTCCATAGGCAAGTTACATAAGTAGTGTCATTTATTTTTGTTCATAACGGTGAGTGAATGGCAGCTCATACATTGTGCAGAAACTGAAACAGCAGTGTTGTTTCAGGTCATTGAATGTGAAGACAAACGTGTCACATGAATGACAATATTTGTCGGTCTCTAATTCTTCTGCATACTCATGATAACCAGATGGGAGTTTATGGTGAGGGATAAGGTCATAGGATACCTACAGTTATAGGCAATAATGATGAATCAGACACAAACAGTTTGGACTGTGGCTTCACCACATTTATTTTTACTAGACTGTTGTTTGTAATTATGTAAGGGAAGCTATTGGAGTAATAGGAGCAACACAGTGAGTGGTCGGAGGGAAACAAACGAAGGAGCATCGGCGCAGGGTTTAAAATTACGAAAACAATTGCTTCTTGGAGATGCTAGGCATTAAAAAAATGAAGGATTTATTCATTTTTGATTCCAACAATATTTACATTAAAAAAAGTCAATAACGACATTGAACATAATAGTGAGAGTCTCTCGCAATGATAGGTAAAAAAAAAGAAAAAAAAAGAAACTGAATGTACCAGTGTTTTTCTGTTTGTCGTCTCTATAGGACACAGAGAGACACATTCAGAGATGTAATGTCACTCAACATTCAACTTCAACATCTTTAATGTTTGCTTATTAATGAGGATTGACTTAATTCCTTATTAATTTCAACTTATTATAGTGTTGCTCTTAAAAACCCTGAAGTGTCTCTGCCTGCTGTAGGAATCTTGCAGGAAATAACAGTAGCATTTTCTAAATTATTTTAAATTTTATATAAATTGTAATTTTCTTGTTTTGTTTGTTCAACAAAGAATTTCTAACACCGACTCACATATTGCATTTATTTTCAGAGATGTTTGTGTCGCACAAATTTCATTCCCTGGAGGTTGAAGGTCTTATCTGAGAGCACATTGGCATGAAAACCATTTGAGACTATTAACCTATTACCTACCTACTAACTCTATTAACTCTCTTTTCTTTCTTTCTTTTTTTACTTTTCCCCGGCTCGTCTTCATCAAGTTTGTATGGTTTTCTAACAGAAAAACCTACTTTTATCTTTTCTCTCATGTTAAAACACTAAACTAATTTCCAGCCATGTTGCCGTCGTTCAAGTATTTTAGGTTTAGACAAGAATGTTCATCATTTAGTACATTCATTAGGAATACTAATACTAAGAAATCTATTCTGTATATTCTATTTTATTCATAATTTAATGTAATTTTTTTAAAGAGAGAGCGGGATATGTTTGTATTTTATCCCAACAAATTTGAAAACATTTCTTCAAAACGGTTATGAATAAAATCTCTCTCGTTTAGTTTGTTTAATAATTTTAAATCATGACGAGGGAAGCGTGCCGTTCATTTACATCGCTGTCAGACGTCAGTGTAATTTACAACACACAGACAGCAAAAGTACCGAGTGTGTGAGTTTGTGCAATCGGTTTTACGATTCCCCTCACACAGTTGGTGATGCCGCCGTCCTGCCGTCAGCCCTGCTTCTTCACTAACACTTCCATGACAGTTCGTCCGATTAACCAGTGTATAGATTTTACAGAGTGCGTGTGTTTATTTGGGTTTATATGTGTTTTTGCACAAGAGCAGACACAAAAGGACAGACACGCAGCACACAGTGAGGGAAGTGTGCTGTAAACCTGCCACAAGTGATTTAAAAAGCCATATTTTTTCCTGTTGTTGACCAGCAACATGTGGTGTTCATAGACAGCACATGAGGCGGGACATAATGGATGCTTTCAGGACAGCATTGTCGAGCGCGGTTCTCGGTGTCCTTTTATAAAAGTTAAAAACACACATACACACGCACAAAACATTTCCTTAACCATAAATCCAGGCGGACCACCGGCTGAGTCCAATGAGAGCGTCGACTATGCTCGGTATTTAACATGCACCAATCCTCCTCTCACTTTATGAATTGTAGCATCTGTCAAAAAAAATAAGGAGAGAGAGGGATCGAAAGCTTCCCCACCCATTATAATTAGCGGAGCCCCTTCTTTCCTTCTAACCATAATTGGATGGGAGTCGAGTATCAGATGAGCCGTCGCAGAGACAGGACTGTTCATATTAAATGTGTCACTGGTGGATATGTGAGAAAGAAAAGGCAACCGTGATTCATTCCCTCGCCCCGTAACATTTGGTGCTGGTTTGTGTACATGCTGTAGGACGGAGCAGCCGCATTCTGAAGTTTTGATTCATTCGCTGTTTGTTTCCTCTGATCTGTGTTGCAGCAGCAGCGTTGCTGTTCCCGCCTTTGAAAGTGTTCCTCCCCACACCAACCGCCGCACAGAGGTTTTTGGACACTCACCCCGTAGCTCGTTTGTACACATGCATTCTTTATTTGTACCGACTTGTGAGGCAAACACGAGGCAGCTGATAAACATTACTGCTGGTGAACTTTGTACTCCACAGCCTATTTGTTGTTTCTATATTTTGTATCGTGGTGATATGAGAGTCGACGCTAAGTTTGGCCTGCGGGGCGGTTTGTGCGATTGGAATTGCGACAAGGTTCGGAAGATACTCCCAGGTCTGGCATGACGTTTTCAGTCGAGACTTCCAAACTTAGTAACGTTAGAAATTATTAGTTAAACGCAGGCTCATCACAAATGGAAAATAAATGAACTATTTTAATGGAAGCAAACGATAAAGGCAAAGCAGTTGAAATGGGAATTATCTGAGCATTTTCACCTCAGCACCAAACACAGTCAAAAACATTTATAATCAATACCTGTATATATCTAAACATAAAACTATACACAAAGTAAATGTAATTTTGCATTGGACGTCAGCATTTTGTTTATCATTATATATATACATATATGTATATATAATATATATATATTAGAAATATACAATAAACAAACAACAACAACTATAGTCACAGGCAAAAACAGAGTTGAAATGCTTAAAACATCTCACCTAATTAAAGAAACATTGATCAAACAAAATTCTGTTAAAATTTGGGAAATAAACATGAAAATATAGACATTTATAATGAAGAAGAGTGATGTTTGGCTTCTTCTTTCATCAGTAGTCCATATGGGTTGTCAGCATATTGATATGGCCCAGTTTGATGGATGGATAGCATTCCTGATTCAACTCAGTTTAGAGACAAAGTCTAATCAAACCCTTAACCTTCTGCACATCAGGCAGGAATCTCATCACTGCATCCGAGAAAGCAGGAAATTAAATTAAAATACATAAATAGACCATTCAGTCATTTAGTTGAAACTTCTTACATAAAAAAATCAGGTGAATGTGTATCAGGTGGAAACATCAGAAAATAGATGGTACTGGTTGGAGAACTCTGTGGTAATTAAGCTACATATGTTTAATTTTATTATATTTCAATGTATGTCTATCCTTATGTATGTATGCATTTGTATATATGTGCTTCCATCAGTATATGTATATATATATATATATATATATATATGAATACACATATACAGATATCTGGGTATATAAACATATACACATACATGTAAACATATGTAGATATATTCATATATCTTATTTATATGTTTATACATACATACATAAACAGTAAATGTTCCACCTTGTAGCCTCACAGATGGTCTAACGGTATATTACCTGAAAATGTAATAAATACTTTGAGCCTTAGCATATCACACTGTGTGTGTGTATTAAATGTTAATAAGATAATGGTATGTGGGTAAATGTAAACAAATGTTTTATGTTGTTTACAAAATACACGCACTGAAGCAGCTTCAGGTATAAACTCTATTACACACTGGCACTCATGTACAAAGCAGTTTAAAAGTTCAGCAGTGTTGGTGGGGTCTCCCAGTTATAGCCCTCTCTCTGCCAAATTTGCTTCCAAGCATACTTTTAATATCATGCAGGTTTCCTGCTGCTATGTGCTCTTGCAGTGCATGTGCACAATGTAATGGGGAAAACCACAACTTAAGCCCACGATCAGTGGGGTATAATTTTTTTAAATTGTTCTAAAAGCCACATAATGTTAAATGCTTGTATAAATCCAACCCGAACCAGAGGTTTTTAAGCACAGTCCTGGGCCCAATTATTATCTTTTGGCTGGGGAGACAAAGTGAGCTGGAGACCCACGTTCCACCACCCGCATTGAATGCAGTAACAGTCGTTTGCACAGAAACAGGTTGTCTCGTGCTAATGAGAAGTGGGTGGAAGGTTGGAGGGTGACAGACTTGCTTGGCCCATGTGTACGCGGCCCACTGCACCTAAACTAAAGTGAGGATGGTGGTCTCCTTCATCAGCAGACATTAGGCTCCAGCCGGAGAATGAGCTGCCTGTGTCAGGTGGCAGTGGACACTCGCTGCCTGTGGAGGTCAGCACACAGACAGACAGAGCTGCTTAGATCCCTGCTTATCAGACCAAAAGATCTCTGTGGGCCCTGAATCAGCAGAGAGCTGCTGTGATCCAATTATAGATGATTTTGTTTGCATGTGTGTTTGTGCGCGCATGCAACTGCTTCTTCATTTATGTAAGCTGCTAATCCCCGAACACCTAATGCCTTTCTTTGACACCTATTTATTGGATGTGATCAAAGAAAGAAAATCTTGCAAGAAAGGTTTGCACCTAAAGCACTAAGACAGGCATGGGCAAACTACGGCCTGGGGGCCAGATGCGGACCGTTTGCCTTTTTAATTTGGCCCAGCGAACTTGTCCAATTTATGTTATTTTATTATATATTTTCTATTATCATTATACTTCTTCCTTTTTTTCTGCAATGTCTGCTTTTCCCCAATAGATGGCATAGGAAATAATTTTAGCATTTAAACCTTTATGCATTACATGTCATTTGTCTTTGGACCTGCAAGTCAAAAAGTTTGCTCACTTCTGCACTAAGCAGCCCATGCATTGAAAAGAAAGATTTTTGTACCATTTCCCTTATACAACAGTAAGCAGGAAACGTGAGCAAACGTCCTCCTTCCCTCAGATAACCACCTTGGTTCCCTGTATGTTCATGAATGAAGGCACAGATGTGCACCATATGCAGATTTTTGGTCATGGAGGCTGGGAAACATGTAGAAGTGAATAACTGGTGAGGGAAATTCACATACACGAAAACACTTCTCTGTTGGTAGGGCGATTCTTAAAATGGCTAATTAGGCTACAGCAGCTGGCAGAGGAGAAACGTGGCAGCAGGGGTGGCCTTAGTGCGTATTACAGCCCTTCAGTCACTTTCAGGTTTTGGTTTCTGTGGGCTCTGTGGAGAAAAAAGAAATTATGGAAGTGTGGGAATAATCGTGTTTGAGACACAGGAGTGCAATACTCATTGTGATCAGGTTTTTTTTTTTTTATGTACAAATGAAAAATCCAAAAATGTGTATACTGTAATATGAAAAAGTGAGTTTTAAATCCTTTTCTGTGGGCCGTTCAAATTATCCATATATATCACACACTGTTTTCACACTGCCCTTCACCTCCCATGGCCACAACCTAAAATATTGCAACACATTTTGTTAAGTTTGTAGGATACCATCCAGTCCGACCTCTAGAGACACAAAAACACATCTGAGTACCGTAGTACCGAGTTTTTACTTTCAGAAAGTATTTCCTCATCCATTCCACTGTGCAGAGCAGTACTGTGCAATCAAACTCCAACATCTTTTGCAATAGTGCTTCACCCAAGTTGTGCGCCTCCTTGTTCTGCTGGTGGTGACAAAGCCACACAAGCACATTTCCCTTAGAACTGCATTTTGTCATTTAAAAGACTCTTGAGGGAGCCCTCTTCAACCCCCATGGGCTCCCTCCACACCCATTGTCAAATGCGCTGTGACAATTAAGACCAAATTAGATCTTTTCAAGTGCTTGTAATTTCATAAGAGAGGGAGACCCCACCCCCACACCCCTTCCCATTCTTCCTTTTTGAAAATGAAATGTGGAAACCCACAGTTCCTCAAGAGCCACTTGGGAAAGATGGGAACCAGATATTAACCCTATGAGTGATGGTTCCCTTAGAGGCCCCCCCACACTGCCAGCCACCTCCACCACGGGACCACACACACACACACACACACACACACACACACGGAGACACCTGCACCATCAAAAACCTACGCACATTAAACCCAGATACCTCCATTCAGATGGAATGACACAAACACATTTATTCCTGTATTGTCTATTTGAAGAAGTAAATTGCAAGAGATTAAACTGATTTTCCTTTCTCTTATTACCCATGATATAATCTGCAGCTGCAATTACCACCATTACACAAGAGCCGGTGTTTTTTTTCCAGAAATAATGGAACGTATTTTTTGTGTATTTAATTCATCCGATTCAGTTCCTCCTGAGCTGAGTTTACCCCATGTAGACTAAGACCGGGCCTCTCCATTTGGAGCTATTCCACCATGTGAAAAGTAAATGATGTATTGTCCTAATTAGATGAAAAAATATGAGTAATCCTCCCAGCATGCACCACTTCTGAGAGGGTTTATTTTTCTAGCTGAAGGTGCTGCTCTGTTTTGTTTACTTTGATCCTGTATGTTTCTGACTCTTTGGTAATCAGAGGTAGAGAGTCGTTACGTTGTTATCACAACTGCAGCCACGCCGGCCAAAGCTTGACACAAGACGTTAACCCGTCTGTAATGGAGAGGCCTTCTCTTGCTCAGTGGCCTGGTCCACATGGCCCCCAGCCAGGGAGCAACATACATCAGAGGGCCAGGATTTCATTACAACCCACCTCTGAAACGAGCCCAGCATTAGCAGAGGTGTGGAGAGTGGCCGTGGGGGACCCAGGGGGAAAGACGGAGTCACCAGGGCACGCAGGTTGGCCTTTGAGGACGGTGCCCTGTAAACCAAAAGGAGAAATGAGTGATGGGTGTGATTTGAACCTGCTCCTCCTTCTTCCTGAGCATTCTCTGTAATCATCACTTTACATCAATTTGTTTAACAGAAATATACCCTGGGGATTTACCGGGCACCTGGTTTCACCCACCTTAAATGGGTGAAAAATCACTTATTAGGGTTGGCCCGATACAAGTACGAGTATTTTGTGTATTTTGTGTATCATTTATGTACTTTTTGAGGTTGTCTTACCTCAAAGGTTGTAGATGCAATAAGGTATCAATATATATATGTATGTATGTATGTATGTAGATAGACAGGTAGATATGTATCTCATACATATACAGATACATATATGTGTATATATATGTGTATATATACGTATATACATATATGTATATATATTTCTATGTAAATATATTTATATATCTATATACATATCTACATATATATGTATGTATGTATGTATACAACTACCCATGAATACAATAAGAGACTGAACTGCAGTAGAAAACAGACAAACACTTCCTGACTGTTGCCCAGCTGGTTATAGTAAAACAACTGTTGCGAAGTTTTGGGTTGCTGGATCGGCACATGTTTTGAGTAGCACTACGAGTATTAGAATGAAGTAATGTGGCCAATAACAGTACCTATCCCCTATCATAGCATTGTTTGTTCTCCTCAGTGCCTCCAGTCTCTGTACTTTCATTTCCCTTTCTCTCCTTAGCCTTCAGCCCTGGTGCTGGATCAGAAAGGCAGTGAAAAATCCTTCACTGGTTGAAAATATTACAAAGGCTTTTTGCTGAGCTGAGACCTCTGGATGTAAGAGGTCTCGCAATCTCCCTTTATCACCCCTCTGCCCCCGCCCCCTCCACTCCACTGTTCTTCACTTCATGGCTCCACGCCTGGGCCATGTGGGGCTGCACTGTCGTCAGGCCTTCTCACACGATCCCTGCACTATTGCGTGCAGAGACTTCACCGAGAGCAGAGCATTTCCACCCTACTACCTTACGCATGAGTGGCTCAGGGAGGGGCTGATTGATGGAGGAAGGACAGGAGGGGCGGGTAGTGGAGGAGGGGTATTGCTGAACCCTGATGGTAAAGGTTGATGTGTAGAACAAAGGTCATGTAACGATGGTGGATATTAAATAAACAAGCAAGTGACTGATAGAGTGGAGGTAAAGATGAACGGCGGAGACGGAGGGAGATCAGAGGGGGGGGGCAGCTGATGTATTATTCATGTCATCTACAGACAGTCGTCCCAACTCACTGAGCTATTATAAGGAAAGAGAGACACAGAAAGGGTGGGGGTGGCAGTCTAGGTACACAAATGGACAGACGTACTGTATCATTGGGTGCTTACACACTTGGTACGTTTGACATTATTATTATTATTATTATTATTATTATTATTATTATATATTAAATTGAATTAAAATATTAAGATAGTTTCATTCAAATTTGTATCTTAATGCAGGCAGTTTTTCTAGAAAAGTCCACTACGAACTACATGTCATTGAACCACTGACCAATAAAAAGGGTTGGCTATTTATTAATTCCCTTAAAATAAATTACAGACATATTCAACATAATCCTCTTGTTCATTTTGAATTGGTTGTTTTTTTTAACATTTGCAAATAGATGGAATCTTTTTATGTGGGAATATTGCTTGAAAAATACATGTACAACACATATGTGTATAGAAATGTTGATGACGTAGACCCCATTCTTCTCCCTGACACCACCTTGCAGATTTGCAGTTTGCTGAATTTGTTGACATCTACTGCCCTGAGACTACTTACCCAGCATGCAACAGAACACCGTATAAGACAGCTCTGACAACCACAGTCTAATAAAACATGGAAGTGTCTGACAGTTGTTGTAGGTCCACAGCTGCCTTAGTCACTGTTCTCAGTCCAGTCCAGTTTATTGTCAGTGATGACACCAAAGTACTAGGACCAGACCCAGACCCAGGACCAGACCCAGGACCAGACCCAGACCCAGGACCTTCTCAGGTCTACAACAGGTTTCTTAGTCTTTGATGTGGATGTCCATTGGAGAACAGTTTTTAACAACACAAACAATGTTCCTGTGCTCATTCTTTATTAAGAACATCGAACACGAACATTTTTTAGCAGTTTAACACTCGTTCCTCTCAGAGCAGAGAATGGAAAATGGAGCTGGAGGAGAATAATTCAAACTAATTGTCTCATTGTCTCCCAGTGTAATAAATTACAACACATATTTTCCCAAGGCACCTTTTCATTCAGCTCACTGATTGTCCTAATTGCCAGTGGGCCAGTGTGTCACAGAAAGACAGCAGAGAGCTGCAGGAAGTCTCCTGTTGCTCTTAATTGTCAGAGTAAATGAAACCCACTGATAAATAAATCACTTGTCGGCCGGTTGAAAACTGCTGTTTCTTGCGTGTCACACACCCGCCTCGGCTTTTTGTTCCGTCTTAAGTGATTTTTTTTTTCCACCAGTGGCACCACTTTCACCCCTTAAGAATAACATTATTATCACGAGCATGAAGAGCACCACAATTATTCACAGCTCGTTTTTTCTCAACTTAGGAAATCACCTTGAAAATTGGGCAGGCCTGCAGAGTGTTTGCCACTTAAGTCAGCACTCTGTCTCTGTGTGTGTGTGTGTGTGTGTGTGTGTGTGTGTGTGTACATGGAAACTCCATGTTAGATCTATGGTCCGTAACATAAACCAATTTCCAGCAGTGTTTCTTGTGTAACGTGTGAAGTAACAATAACAAAAAAAAAGGACATTTTTTATATTCTCATGATCCAATTGGCTGAAACCTTCTCACTGATTCTAGAGTGATGACAGTTAGGGTTCGGTCAGAGCTGGTTTCCTTCTGGTGTATCTGTTCGTCTGTTCACCAAGGATCGTGGTTGAACTGTTGTCATACTGCAGAGATGACGGTTCTGACCTCAGATGCCTGCACGGCTGGGTTTCATTGATTTTTCTGAAACACTTTTTTTTTTTTTACTACACTTTACACACATTTCTTTTGCTCTCCTCCACTCTGTCATCTCCTATAGTGCAGACTGTTGTACTTTTACTGCGCTTCAGTACTCTCTGCTGTACTTTACTGCTCTTTTTTCCCAGCTCTTCTCTGCTTCACTCTTTCGTCCGTTGATGTTTCTGGAATTTATACAGCTTTGAAGCGTATTCAGCGACGCAGTTTCAAAATGACAGAAAGACACTCTTGTACTGTGTGTTTCTAATGTCCTTACAACCTGCTCTGTTGAGTGAAGTGTTGGTGTCTATCACAACGTCATACGGTTGTGATGAAAGCACTTTTCCTGCAGCAAAAACACAGAGAGGTTTTAGAGACACTGGCACTGAATGATTTCTAGGTTTGAATATTGTCCCTCTGATGTGGACGTGGGAGAATTATTCTGCCTATTGATTAATAATAGTATTTGACGCTCTTAAAATTTTAAGGATTTTTTGCTGTGGGTCTATACAACTGAGAGACCACTGTATAACAATGTGCTGTAAGACTGAACTGCTGGTTTTTGTTACCAATAGCAAATGGAGTTACTCTGTTCTGTTCTGTCAAGACTTAGAATAATGAACAGCTTAAACCGTGGAGACCCAAAGTACGTCCCGTGGATCAAAAAAATGAATCTAGTGGCCGACTGTTGGATTAAACCTACGGTGTTAAAAATATAACGTAGGAATTATGTTATACTTTATAACACCAATGATATATTAAATAATAAGTCACACAATTAGACATTGTAAATATATATTGACACTAATCTGTATATATGTCAAACTATATTTTTCTACTTATATACAGTACTGTACATTGTGTGACCAAAACCAAAAAGTGATTTCTTATAGAAAACAATAAATCATAAACTCTAAGTTCATAACTTTTCCCAAAGGAGGGACGGTGGCCCAGTGGTTAGGGATTGTCGCCTAGTACTCATTAGATCCCTGGTTCCACACCACCCTCCACCCTGAGTACCAGGAGTCAGGAAAGGCATCCAGCACATAAATGTTCCCAAATCCCTGTGCAGACTTCTCCTGATGAAAGGACAACCTGAAAGTGATTCCTTCTCCATTCCACACATAATGTGTCATGTGGACATGAAGGAGCTTTTCACTTCAGTCAAACACAGGGGGAAAAACCTTTTCCCTTTTTTCTCCCGCCACTTAATGTGCCCCCAGTTACACGTTGTTTACAGGAGAGAGTGAAGTTGTATTCCTTAACTTCTGGCACGGTATCACTTTACCCCAGATTCAAAGCAGAGATCTTCCAGCTATAAGGAAATGATGTCATATAATACAAAGAGGGAGTCCGACTCAAAGGCAGGGTCCACTTAGAAAAAAAAAAGGAAAAAAGCCACTTGTTGACAAACTCTAGAAAAAAAGCGGAAACGTGTTACCCCCTCGAAAACCATTGAAGCGCACGGCTAATGACTCACAGCGCTGTGTGAACATACACAACCCAGATGACTCACTGTCTACTTCCACCTTTGTCCTGTTGCATTTATTTTTCAATTCCATCCGGTGCACATAGTTCCTTAAAAAAAAAAAGTCTTCATCCGATGTATGGACTCGATGCAACCATGTGTCTGTGAGTCGTCTGGGTGAGGGTGATAGCGTCAGGGCCTTCACAGTGCTGTCACGCCTCATTTTAAAGTCTTTTATCAGGATAATGGCATATAATCATTTACGTACACACATAAATAGGGGATGCTGTGCATCATCCAGACAGATTTCCAATACTCTGTAACAGATTTATGGAGTGTGTGTGAGTCTGGGTTCTATTTATCTCCCAAACAGAGCTTAACATGTCACAACAGCCAACTTCACTGCGTTTCTACACATTATTAAGACCATGATGAATTCCTACACAGTACTTTGCCATATTTGGAGAATATATATGTTGGTTTTTTTTTGCTCATTAAAACACCCTGATCATGTTTGCTGTATTAAGATACTGGAAGACATCTTTGATTACTGATACCAGGTGGAATCAAACCTCCCTACAAAGAAAATAAAAACTAAAATCTGTGATTTGGAAACTTTATCAAAACATCATAATTCACTTCTACTGACCAACCCTCCTCTCTTTGGTAACCTGAAGAGGCTGTTTCAAGACCAAATAAAAACTCTAGATCACTATGATCACTAAAACTAAAACTGGAAAAGATATATATATATATATACATATATATATATATATAGACACAGTTATAGATATATAAGTCCTAGTATAATTTATTTTTACAAAACATTACTCTACTTTAATTTGTGTACTGGTCAATACTCTTTTTTGAAGACTCCTCTTTTTCACTTTTTTACCCAAAGTTGAATAGAAACATGTTATAATTTCAAAGGCCTTGCACGAGTTTTGATCTAGCACCATCTGACCAGAAGTATATTTGTAAGAAACTCAATTTCACTCCTTAGACACATCCAGATTTTTGTCCCAGGACTGGTCCACCCTTGTTAATTCAAGCTGAAATCGCTTCCACCTAATAATTAAAACCCTGGTTAATGATGTAGAGTTTTAGGTCGTGTTCAAGGCTCAGTGACACAGTCGTGCAAACCTCCACACTTTATTATTTGCACACTTGCAATGACAGCAGGAACAAAAGTCTGTGTCAGGTCGGTGATTCACTGCTGCTGAATGTGCTCTCGTCCTCATGTGTTGCTCCTTAGGAGCTCGACCACTCAAGCTGAGCTTGACACAATCTTGATTTGGTACAATCATCGCTTGACTTTACAATCGCAGCAGTTTTTAGTTCACGGCAATGATTAAGAACTTAGTGAAGTGTTTTTTTGATTTATTTACTTTTGTACTTTTTCATCAGACTTTATTGTGTTCCTGTTGAGTGTTACGGCATCAAAGAGACAAAACTTTTCTCGCCTTTGAACTGGAGACCAGAGACAAGAGTTGGAACAATTATGTGAAGCAATGAAGTCATTAATGTGGCAAGTGGACATTCCACTGATGACTTTGGAGTAAAGCTGTCAGTGTCCCTGGTGTTGGCTCACACGTGCACGAGCACACACTGAATATCTCTCTCTCTCTCTCTCTCTCTCGCTCTCTCACATACACATTGTTCCCTTGGGATCTCAGATTATTCATGAGTCTTATTATGGCCACGGTTTTCAGTTTTTTTTTTCTTTTGATGTGTCATTGTGTTTCCCCTGGCCTCTTGGATCTTTTTTTTAAAGTCCCCCACCCTCACCCCCACCTCCCCCGTACCTTACAGACTCACATCATCTTCCCACCTCCATTCTCCATTTCCAGCATCCCTCTCTTTTTTCTTTTTTTTTTTTTTTTTTGCTCTTTGTAATGCCATGTTCTGCATTTGTCCAATTCTCCCAGGAATCCTTTGTCCCCTGGACCTGAGGAGGTGCTTCCACCTGCAGGTTCTGGGATCCAGATTCCCACAGAGGAATGACAGCGTGGTTGTGCGTGAGAAGAGACGGCCGTTTGTAAATTAGTTTCCAGGTTTGTTTGTTTTACTCATCCATGTGTGCCTGTGTGCAAGGCAGCAGCTGAATGCTGACTGTGTGTGTGTGTGGGTGTGTGTGTGTGTGTGTGAATCCCCTTCCCAATAGCAGAGAACGTGCATCTGTAGCCTTACCCACTTTGTCACTGTGGCACCTATTGGTGTGTGTTCTCCCTCCGTCCCCCTGACCCTCCCCCAAATGATTACCAAATGAATTCAGATGCGCTGCCACTCGATCAAAGCCTTAAATTCCACGTAGGTTTCCTCCTGCTTCTCCATCCAAGATGTATATGCAGATTGTGCATGAGCTCTTGTGAAAATAAAGGCACTTATGGTGAAGGGTCTGAAACGTCTAGTGAAGTGGTAGACTGTGCGGCCTAATTAACATGCCAAAGGTGTTAACTGGCAGCTGGCAGCAGTCAAAGCAGTAGCAGGTGAGCACCGCTGCTTGTTGAACTGAATCGCACGAGGAGTCACGGGAGGCTTGTTCGGCATCCATTTGCAAATCAATGCCCACGGCTGGAGGTTAATTTGGATGTGAAGGTGTCTGACATTATGTTTCCTTCCTCTTTCACAGGGTTAAAGCACCAGCTTAGCTCCTCTCCTCTCTATTTACCCAGAGTATTTGTCTACAACATCGGTCCGGTCACTGCAATTACTCGGCTTCTACGATACCTTTTTGAGGTACTGTATATTTTCTTCAGTGTTTTTTTTTTAAAATATATTGTTTTAGTCCAATGTATATGCTTTAAATCAGGTGTTCTAATACAAACAGCACATATTGAATCAATATATGATCTCCAGCAGTCAGGCCACCACTCAACAATTTAATATGAATATATAAATATATATGTCAATGCATGAGCTGCCATTTAATTAAGACACCTACAGTTTTATTAATAAGGTTTTAAAAATGTGTCCATTAGACCACGGTTTCACAACTTTTTTTTGAGCCAGTTGAATGAAAATGCTGATGAACTCGCAGGAATTGAAGAAAGACACATGGAAATTATTAATTTATTATTTTTTTTTTTCACCTGTCAGTGTTGTCTAAAATTAGAAAGACTTGTTTGTTGTTTTTGTTTTCACCACAAATAAATAACCGTTCTTGGATTTAAAAAAAAGATTTCCCATGGTGCACCTGATGATCCATCAAGGTCCACTGCATTGCACACACTTGACCGATTCTGTCTCACACACACACAGACACTTGAGATGTTTTACTGATAATAGTAAGCTGTCTTTATCTTTAAATGTTTGGTCAACATTTATCTGTATACCCATATTGAATATATTATGCATTAATATTAATATCATATTTTTTCTTCTGGCTTCTCCTCCTTTTTCCTCCTTCTGTTCCTCCTGCGTCATGGAGTCGTTTACATGTCACTTACATGTTTCCACGGACATGGAGTCCCATTAATCTGTCTGGTGAAAAAGGGGGAGAAGTAAAATTAAATAATTATAGCTGGACGAACTCAACCTGTCCCTAACACACACAGACGCACGCACTTCCCAAACCGCTCCACTCCACAGCCCACAGCCTGCGGTCGAGATTTACGTCTTTTTTCTTTTTCTTTTTTTTTTTTTGTTAACGTCCACATGACTTACAGCTGCGTGTTCGTCAACACTGACGCGTCTGTGACTGTGTGTCTGCCTTCATTACCAACACAGAACGACAACTGACGTTTGGAGCACTCTCACCAAATGACGCTGCGTCAGTGACGCACTGACTGGTTCAGAAAAAGCGAGGTTTAAAATATTTAAAATTATGGAATTACGGAAATAATTTCTGTGTATATTGAATTTTGAGATTTGATTCAATAAAAAGTTAAATCAATATTTATTTTTAAAATGAGTGAAATGAGAAGTACCTTTGTTCACCCACGTTAGACGTAACGGCGCAATCAAATCATAAAAAAAATAAAAAACACAAACAAAATTGCTGAATTGATTAAAATCACATAAACATATTTAGACGTTCATTAGGCGCTGATCTGAATAAGCGTGTCGGTGTGTGTGTGTGTGTGTGTGTGTGTGTGTGTGTGTGTGTGATGGATCAGTGAGCTCTGCTCCTGAATATCCAGGCGTTAACAGCGCAGCACGGTTTAGATCTGACTCCAGGTCAGCTGTGCGTCTGCCGTCCTGATGAAAACAACCTGTAACATGTGGTCGAAGACCTTGTGGAGAAACCTCCTGGTGAAAGGCAACAAATGGAACTCGTGATAAGAAAAAAAAAATCGTAGAAAACAAAAACCTCTGAAACTGTTTGGCAAACGGATATTGAAATGCTATAATAAATAAACCAAAACTGCTGACGCAGGTCTTCAGAGTTTCTGCACAACTTTGATGTGATGCATAAATGTGTTCGGTGAACACACACACACACACGGTTACATTCGTCAATTAGCCCGTACCTCCCACCACGACGCAGCCCCACATGAAGTTTTACCAGAAACATATTCGGTGGAGTTGGTGGGAAAACAAAGCATCCATTTTTAAACAGATTTTTCATCATCTCCACTGTTCGACATGAATATTTCACTCGTGGCGCTGAACCTGTGAGTCTCTGCACGGCACATGACTGTGAGTGGGACATACATCTGGACACTTTAGTTAATTTATCTCATTGCAACATGTTGAACAATCCCGTTTTTGCACGGGATTGTTCAACATGTTGCCCCTCGATGGAGCAATATGGATAATTGGAGGGTAAACACACACTGTAGCTGGACGGACGGCTGTGTAAAGCTGCTCTGCTCTGTTCACGTGGAACATTAACATCTGCGGGAGATTAATATTTCATGTAAACACCCGGTAAATTACTTTCAAATAACAGTAAAACTAGCAATATGTCCACTTCCGCTAGCACGGAAGTACAGACGGAAGCTAACCATCCGTGTGTAAATGACCACTCAGTAAAGCCAACTTGCTAATTATTATTATTATTAATATTATAATCAATAATAATAATAATAAATACAATAAAAGTACTTCATTATCATTTATGGATATTATAAATTAAGATAGAATGTCGACTTGAACTGAATCTGCTCAGTTATACACCACTAAAATCAAAGCAAGATTTTAGTAAATGTTCTGTGTTTTAAAGAGTTTTAAAAAGTACTAATTTTATTGCTCGTAAGTTTTAATGTCAGGTGATACAGGATGATGCTAACACAAAAATTAGACTTTGGTGAAAAATTTAAATGCAGAAATACTGATTTGTTCTTAAGACGTCATTATAATTATAATGGCTACTATTGAAAATGAACATTAGCTGAAGTCATTACACTGTGTTACAATAATTCACTGCAAAATATTTAAATGAATGAAAATATCCATTTGAATACATAGATTTTAACTGCATTTTATATATTTATATATGCATATTACATTTATGAGAGTAAAGGTAAATAAATAAAAACAATTTAAAGTGTTAGCTTTATTTTATCTGTTTTGTTTGTTTTTTTTGTTCTCCCTGTGAAATTCAAATCAAATTCTACTCAGATCATCTTCTTATGTGAAGTCAGAAGCCAATACAGGAGGATTCTTAACCACTTTACAACATCCTCTGTTCTGGAGGGGGTCCAAGAAAAGGCATCAGGACCTGCTTGGCTCCACTCATTTAAAGAGCTGATAAACTCCCTTCTGCTCAAGCCAGTTTGCAGTTTGGACTGGAAAGGTGCCAGTCAGTGTGTGTGTGTGTGTGTGTGTGTGTGTGTGTGTGCAGGGTCCAGACTGAACTGAATAAATTGTGCAGGCATCCACAAATCTGGTCCATAATCCAAAAGATCCGTTTGTAGCAATTCATTTATTCCTTGTGAAGAATTAGTCAGATATATGGCTTAGTATAATTTTTTTTAACTTTTTGATTGATGTGAAACTATCTAGAGTTTTATGTCAGGATGGAAAAAAATACATGTTGTTTTTGACTGTTGGAATTGTTTTCCTTCATTTAATCCTAAATGAAGTAAATATACTGTTTGGATTTAAAAAATTGCATCAAGATTTAGAAGAAGTTTGTATTGTTGTTTTTCGTGAATTGGTGTTAGCACATAAAAGAAATCCCATGTTCCCTGTGGGAGCCCGGAACAGGAGCCTTAGTCCTGCACAGATTTGATCTGCTGCACTTTGCTGCAGTAGGAGAAATGTTCCCATAGATGTTTATCAGTGAAAGGACTCGGGGCCCCCTCAGCCTATGGTAAACCAGATGGACCTGCAGGCCAACGTGACTCACGTCTCTGCAGCCAAATGGCATTGGCTCTTGCCACTCCACTGAAAAGATAAGGTGCGTTCGGGAAATGTTTGTTTCTGTGTTTAGTCACATTTAATGGCAACACAAAGTTATCTTGAAAACCATAATGAATGGCCATTAGGACTACAAAGACTTCTAAATGGTGCGCGTTCAAGGGCATATTTTAGTGTCATATCAAAATTACAACTCGAGTAAACCAATTTTCTCCACACAGGAATAAACACAGACTCAAGTGAACCGCAGAGATCAAGCTGGAGGAATATCACAAAGTGTTTTCCCAACTGCAGCAGACTTCTCCAGCAATTAACTGCGCTTGCCTTTGAATGGTGAAGGAAATAGCTTCCCTTGCTGTTAAATGTCACCAGAAGCGCCTGCAGCATCAAGTGACCACTTTGTTTTTTTGTTTAGTGTGTTTAAAGCCCCTTCAGTGACAGCCACGGTGATCAGAGGGAGCCCTTGTTTGGGTCAGTGCCTAAAGGCCATGCAGACAATGTCTGTAGTCTGGACCACAGGGTTCAAACTCTTTTTCTTTACAAGAAAAATTACATTTGATTTAAAAACTAAATTATAAAATTGACAATGTAATAAATCTCTGGCCACAAATCTACAAAACGTTTTTTTAAACAAAGTAAAACATTTTCATATAAATAGCTAAGGATCAAAAATTATATCTGGGCTCATGAATACTGTTTAGAGAAATGAGCAAAAACAAACGGGAAAATGATGAGAGCAGCCAAGTGAAGAGAGAAAAGCAATGATAGGAGTTAACATTTAGCTAAGATTTCAAAATGCATGAAATAAATTGGACTCTAATTGAGATAACTTTAAAAATGAGATTAAAAAAATAACTTTTTAATTGAACATTAGAAATGTCAGAAGGGATATTAGCCGAATATATGGCATAATCTAAGTGCAAAATAAATTTACTATTTATTCCCAAAATTAGTCAAAATTAGGCAAGATAGCTTCATAAAGCTAGCTAGAGACTGCTAAAAATAGGGGGACAATATCAGACCAAATATCCAAAACAAGATGGCCAAAAACTGCAACAAAAATAGCTTCAAGTTGACAAAACAGGTTATTGGACACCCGTTAACTGTGACCCAAAATTATAGTGAGACAAAATGGATAAACAAAAATTATCACAAAATAGCTGAAAGCTACTTGATACCATCCCAAATTAGCCAACAACATTTACATCTTAATTTAACAAAGTCAAGAATTAGACAAATATTTAGAAAAAGTAAGGCCGACAAAACAATAACTCAAGCTATTCTAATTAATACTTCAACATCAGCCAAAATGGTAAAAGTCTCCAAACAATTTGAATAAGCACAGACAAATATAAAACAAATTTTAAGGCAGGTTTCAGGAAAGTAAAAAAATTATAAATCATTTATTTGTTTTTCTGAAAATAGTAGAAACTGTGAAATAAAATCAAACAAACTTCAGTCAGTGTAAATTAGTGATAAAACATTTTTTTAAATTCATACACATCAAACCCCATATTGTGTCATTGAATGGTCCTCAGGCCATTTGAGTAAAAACAAATAAACTTGTAAAATGTGTAAAGAGTTGTACACACTTACAAAAACACAAAGTTAATTTTTTATATACCTGTTTTTTTGTTTTGTTTTGTTTTGTTTTTTTTGCTTGAATCCTGCCTCAGTTGACAATATATTTTTTCATTCATATGGTGATGTTGCATTATCAGAGAACCTTCTATACAGCTGTATACAACATGTATACAGTACCTGAAACTAAAATGTTAGTATTTTGTTCTGAAGCTTTTTGATAGTCTGAAAGAACTGGATTAGGTTTCCCTGCCTCAGTTGACTTTCATCATTTTATTTTAATTATTTACTTCAATTTATAACATTGGCTAAATTGAACTAAATTGTTTCTCTGATTTCCAGAAAACAAAAATTAGAACTTTCAGTCTTGATCTTTTTTTGTAAAGAACAGCTTTTCACATTTTTGTTATATGAAGCAGACATTTGTTTGTGTTGTTTTAGTCCCAGTTAGTTGTTATGGTTTGTTAAACCGTGTGTGTAAACCCTGACTTGTGTTTGATTTCCTCTCCGTTGGTCGTCTTTCCCCTCGGTTTGATAAATTCCCCAATCCTTTTCCCACTGTTGCGTGTCCTGACATTCTCACAAACCTTATATCCGACCGGAGTCACGAGTACAGAGAGTGGCGTCTGCAGGAATTCCCTCAGGTCAGGGAGAAAGCTGTGTTTTAAGGACCTTCTTAGCCACCCTTGCCTGACTGGCCTTTGGCCCCAGCCATCCCTCTTTAGTGAAAGAGCATAATCCACCTAACATGGATTTAAACAAACAGTGTAATCCATAACACCGAGTAATTGCACACCATCTCGTTCAGGTTATGAGCCCTGGACGCTGCTGTTATGACCACACTTCCTTAAGTGGCTGATTTGTCTGCTGGACTTTATTATCCTGTGGAAGTAGCAGCCGCCTCTCACTATAATTTTACAGCATGCGTGCTGCCCTGCATCCAGCTCGAGGAAGACGTGCCTGAGCGGTGTACAGCTGTGTCTCTATATTTACACACTGCTGTTAAGTGGAGAGGTTTTTGTGAAAAACAGCGACACTACGATGCTGAAGTGTGTGGATTTTTTTTTTCATTATTTTGGATAAACTTCTAATCTACAGTTCATCTACAACCAGATAAAACCTACTGGGAATTCATCTTTGATTTCAATATTGCAGCATTTTTAGGTTGTAACCCAGGCGTTGGCAAACCTTCTGACTCGCAGGCCAAAATGGGTCCTAAAATTTGAGAAGGGGGTCCGGGTCAGGAGCAGATAGATGGAGCATTCAGATAAACTAAGATAAATGACTTCTAAAAGTCATCCATAATGGCTAAACTGCTAAAATGCTTTTAGCCTTTTCTT
Organism: Cynoglossus semilaevis; assembly: GCF_000523025.1. Taxonomy (NCBI): domain Eukaryota; kingdom Metazoa; phylum Chordata; class Actinopteri; order Pleuronectiformes; family Cynoglossidae; genus Cynoglossus; species Cynoglossus semilaevis. The sequence continues at coordinate 18,719,199 of NC_024320.1, forward strand.
CGCAATCTACTGGGGAAACGTGGGTACTGCAGGGAAAAGGCAGAAGTATAATGATAATATAAATTAGTAACATAATATGGATACGTTTGGAGGGCTAGATTGAAAAGCCAAACGGGCCACATCTGGCCCCCGGGCCTTAGTTTGCCCATGCCAGGTATAATCCGTCAACACAGCACATTTGACTTGTGAGTCACCTATAATCACAAAAAGACGTCCCATATCGGTGTCCCTCTCCTGCTCACACCACAGACGTCTGTGCTGTGGTCGGATCATCCCCAAAAAAAGAAAATTCTCTTCTCCTGTGGCCGTCCCTCTGTTGGTGTGCGTGTGTGCTGCGGGTTGTTGTGATGCTGAAAAGTAAAGTCCCTTTCATCTGAATCTGGACACCTGGAGGTCGTCTGTGAGAACGCAGCCCGCTTCGTGTTTACTTGAACCTTAACTAAAGCGAGTTGCAGCGGGATGACTGGCTCATCGCCGGCTGTGATGGTTTTTACATGGACAATGTTGTCTTGTTTTGCAGAATGTAACCTGTGGATGTGTGGCCAAATACCTGAAGTCAGTGATACAGTAAATACATGTGAATACTTCGAACTTGGAAACTTGTTTAAAGGTTTGACACGTTTTTCTGGCGTTTAATGTCTGTCCTTTCTATTGTCTCAAATAAAACTACTACAACTAGTGAGACGTGAAGTGTGCCGGACAAGTACAATTCTCACATAATGAACTATAACAATAAGTCCATATTTTTCCCCGTTGTTTTCTTGCCAAAACAAGAATATTAGATATTTATTTGTATGTATTCATATTCAATGAAATAGGATTTTACAATATAAAAATATCCTGAACGTTATGAATTTTTCTTATTTTCAAAATTCATCAAGAGGCCGGATTGAACATCCAAGCGGGCCAGTTTTGGCCCCCGGGCCTTATGTTTGACACCCCTGCTCTATGTGGTAGCAGGTGTGTACTGACTACTATGTAGCAGTGATCCATATCTAACTAGTTTGTTTTAAACACACAGTTACTGTGTGTACTGCACTGGTTTAACTGCATTCTTGGTTGTTTGTTTTTTTTCTTCATTATTTTCTCCTCTGCTCTTTAATCCTCCTCAGGGTCACATGAGAGGCTGCAACCAATCCCTGCATTCATTGGAGGAGGGGGACACCCTGGACAGTTCACCTGTCCATCACAGGACCACAGATGAAGTAACACGAGTACTGTAAGACACACAAAACACAACACTCTTCACCCTGACATCCATCCCTGCAGTCGGTTCAGACTGAACCGTTAACTCTGTCCTTCACGTTCACCTGTGGAGGAAACACTCCATTCACAAACACTGTGGGGTTTTTACTGTGGGGTTTTGTCGTTCCCTAATAGACTGTAGTCTGTTGGCATCTCTAGTCTCCATGGTAACAGGTGTCATTTAAGACGGAGAAAAAAGTAGAGAAATAAAAAACCATAGTGTCATTCCTTTACATAAGAATGATATTTACACAGGGCTGTGTAAACCCATGAGCACAGCTCTGGTCCCACACCTGCACTGACACACTGTGACCGTGGACTCTGTTTTCCCACTACATGACCCTGCAGTGTGTGTGTGTGTGTGTGTGCCTCAGTACAAATGTGTTTGTTGCCCTTGCCTCCCTTCACCCCCCGCCTGCCTCCCCACCACTTCAAGCCTCGCTGCCCCTCCCTTCCTTAAAACAGTTCATCAATATTTTGGTTGACCTTTGACTTGACCCACGCAATTCAACAATGGGATTTGGGCTACGCTAAATGGCACGGCTTTGCCAAAGAGGGCGGACTAATGAGAGGATGTCGTCTTTAGTTTATAGTTGAGTCCAGAAACCGGTGGTGCAGAAAAACAACTCGACGTACCGTTAAGCTGCGTCACGCAAATTTTCAAAGCGGGGGCCCCTACAGCACGACGGGGCCTTCATTCCACGTCATTCACCTTCAGTCCTCCCAGGTTATCTTCCCGTGAGCCCGAAGGTTTCTTTTGTTTGTTTTTTTTTAAGTCTGTCAAAAGCAGCATTTCAGCGTATGTTTTATGTGCAACAAGTGGAACAAACATTTTTGCAGGTTTACAAGAACAAATGGAGAAGAGTGCTGACAGTACAGTCTGAGTCAGCCTGAGTTTGGGAGTGTGTGTCTGACCAAAGCTGTTTTTTGTGTGTTTAGCTGTGTTGTTGATGTTCTTTTCCCTCACTTTTCAAAGTGTTTCTTTGTCAGAATCTCCCAGCTGGAGTTACAGCTCACCGCTGAGACACTGTTTTAGCTGCAGTCTGACACTGGCAAGGAAAACAGGCTTAAAATGACTGGGTGTACATGTATGAATATAAATATATCTGTGTATATATGTATATATATATATATATTTATATATATATATTTATATATACAGTGTATATATATATATATGAGAAAAGGCCAAATATCTAACTCACTGAACCCACTCTTAAGCTCTTACACAAACTCTTTTACTCAAACTCTAAACCTTTAAATTTAGGCTAAACTGAGATTTATTTTCCAGATTAAGTTGCTGATCAAGAATGTAATTAAGAGTTCAAGCCTTCAAAAAAAAAAAAAAAAAAAAACAGGAAGCCAAGACAAACGGATTTGAAAAAACATTTGAAGACAAATAAAGTAGTGTGTGACTGAAAATATTCCACGTCTTTACTTCAAGAACTGAAGTGACTACATTAAAGTGACTACAACTGTAGAGCAGTGTTAATACACTGGTTGTTTAGCACTAAGTAGTGAACCAACAAAGAAAAAAATGTTTTTATATATAACAGAGTGATAGAAATGTAATAATAACATAATGTATCAACAATAACAATAATAAAATAATATTATTATCAACAACAACAATAACAATAATAAAATAATATTAACAATAATACTATGAAGCAGACATAATACTGCTTCTAATACTAAGCAGTATTATGTCTGCTAATACTAATTCTAATAATAATAAGAAGAAGAAGGATTCTAACAATAATAATTATGATGATAATAAGAAGAATTCTAACAATAATAATTATGATGATAACAATAATAACAATAATAACAATAGTAATAATAGTAATAATGCTCTGTGCTCTGGCGCAGGTCTCAGATGACAGTGAACAGGAGCTGCTGTTCACATGAGTGCTTTGTTAGTGCGGCAGCTGAGTGTTTTCATAGTGTAATGGCACTGGATCTATCAATGCCACAGCCTTGTCACAACAGAAACATGTGCGCTGTTACTGTTGCGCCAGAAATATTATTAGCAGAGCCCCTCCCCCGCTGTATAAGCACACACGTTTGCACGCACAAACACACAGACAACCACACGCGAACGCCCCCTCACCCCCACGGTGCAGATACAGGCACCGGCTCCTTCTCCATCCATTGGTCAGGTCTTTCGAGGAACCTCCTCCCGCGGTGACAGACTTGATATCTTTCGCTCCAATAATCTCTCACAAACGCTGCGTGTAGCTTTAGTGTCCCTGAGTGGCCTTCGCACGAGATGGCTCGACCTGCCCTCGGTCTCTGGCCTCAGACAAATAACACGCACTGTACACATACTGTATACAGACTCATCACTGCAGGCACAGACACAGGAGGCAGCGTTCGATTCCCTGACTCAGTCCTTTCCGCTGTAGTAAAGCAATATTCATCGCCGTCCTGTATCCATACCGTGCTAGGAACCTTACTCTACACTCTGCTGCTTTGTCTGACCTTACAGTAAGAAGGTCACCAGTTTGATTTTCTATCAATAAACATTAAATTCAGTTGTTTTTTTGTTACCTTAGTATTAATATCAATTAATAATAATTGAGACGCTTAGTCGTCCCACCGTGGGGAAATGTAGTGTTGGTCTCTGCAATCCATACAGACTGCCACAGGTGGCGCCGTTAGGGATATATGCTCCCTTTGGGCATCGAACCCAGGACCTTCTACGTGTAAGGCAGATGTGTAGGGCAGGCGTGTTGGAGTATTCAACCAACGTCAGAGTTTATTGTGAAAGATAAAGTGGACAGAATTTTTCACAACGTTACATTAGCATGTAGCGAGCTAACGCTGCTCATGTGGATTGAATGTTTTTTGGCTGAGATCTTGTTGAAGAATCTCTGCTCTGATTCGTAGAACAGACTTTTACCAGTGCTTCCTCCAGTGCTTCCTCTTGAACACTGATTTTCTTTTCTTTCTTTTTTTTTCTGCTCTGATTCGTAGAACAGACTTTTATCAGTCTTGTTACCAGTGCTTCCTCTTGAACACTGATTTTCTTTTCTTTCTTTTTTTTTTTTTTGCCATTAGATTCCAATCCGAGCGGTTAGATTCCTCCTGTCAAACCCTCAGCCAGACGACAGATTTGTGAATTGCTTCACCACAGTGTGAAAATATTCTATGGAGAATATTTTACATCAGAGAACATCATGTCAACAGACCAAGAATGTGCACAGGCTGAATTTACTTTTAAAATAATCCCATAAATGAAAACACATCCAGCTGGCCCCTCAAGAGAGGAAAAAATGATGGAGAGCCACAACCAAAAGAGGAAGTAAAGGAGGTCAGAAAGTGAACTGTGTTTTCTTAAGCATCCTTACCTCTGCTATTAGCCGGTGGTACTTTCTTAACCTTTTTGGTCTTGAACCGAGGGTTTGCTCGGTTGAGTTTCCCCTACAAATGAAATTAGACTAAAATTACAGCACGAGGTCGTGGCTTTTAGGCAACAACGGAGAGAAAAAAAAAACGGGGGTCAGAAAAAAAAACAGTTAAATCTTTGAAGAGCTTAGCTGGGTATAAAATAATCATAAAACAATATAAAGTAAATTATATTTACCAAAGTATGTTAGAGCAAGTCAAAGCCAGAAACCTCAGAGTGGGAGGACTACAGCAGAGGTTTTATGGAAGTGGTCGCTTTCAGCGTTCTTGTGATATTTTCAAAGTACTAAAGATAGCAGCGTTGTAAAGTACATGTATATATGCTAGAGTGCATTAAAGACGAGTACACGCAGGGAGTCCTGTGGTTTAAATAGACACACACGTGTTTAGATACGGGGTGTGTTGTATTGTTTTCACAATCACTGTTTACCTCCCTGTAACTATGTCAGCTTGCAAAACGGCGGCGGTGCTGCACTGCCTGTCAATCACCACCAGGACAACAGCAGAGACGACTAAAGGCTGAGGTGCCGTTATTTCTGGAAGGTTTACATTTGACACCCAGCTAGTTGTGATCGCAGCCCGTACTGCAGTGGTGTCTCTAACGTCGCGCTCCCTCTGGTTTCTGACGTCCTCAAAGTGCAGGTTCCTTTGCTTTGCTTGTGGTTTCCCTTTGTCCAAGTGCTTGACTTGTGCGGCTTTGTAAAACAAACGTCCCAGGGCGCCGTGGTAACCAGAGTCACTTCAAACCAGGATGTACACAACTGTTACAGTCGGAAAAACCGACAGGATCAGGAAGTGCCTTTAGTTCTACTACTACTACTACAACTACTAGCAATACTACTGCTACTACAACTACTACTACTACTGCTAGTACAAGTACTGCTACTACTACCACTACTGCTACTACTACTACTACCACTACTACTGCTAGTACAACTACTACTGCTGCTACTACTACTACTATTACTCCCCCTACCACATCTACTTCTACATTTACTCCTAGTACAGCTCCTGCTACTGCTACTGCTACTAATACTCATACTACTAGTCCTACTACTACATCTACTACTCCTCCCACTATTGCTGCCACTGCTACTACAACTACTAGCAATACTACTGCTACTACTGCTAGTACTACTACTGCTAGTACAACTACTACTACTACTGCTACTACTACTACTATTACTCCCCCTACCACATCTACTTCTACTTTTACTCCTAGTACAGCTCCTGCTACTGCTACTGCTACTAATACTCATACTACTAGTCCTACTACTACATCTACTACTACTACCACTATTGCTGCCACTGCTACTACAACTACTAGCAATACTACTGCTACTACTACTACTACTATTACCACCACTACTACTAATAATAACAATAATAATTATCATTATTATTATTATTATTGTTGTTGTTATTCTAGAAATAATAATAATAACTTACGACGTTCAAATAAAAACTTACAACGTTTTTATTTGAACTACTGGTAACTATACCAGTCGTTCAAATAAAAACAATATAAGACATACAGTATTTTATCGCCCTCTAACTATTGCTACTAATTCTACTACTACTATTACTACCCCTACCACATCTACTTCTACATTTACTCCTAGTACAGCTCCTGCTACTGCTACTGCTACTAATACTCATACTACTAGTCCTACTACTACATCTACTACTACTACCACTATTGCTGCCACTGCTACTACAACTACTAGCAATACTACTGCTACTACTACTACTACTGCTAGTACAACTATTACTGCTACTACCACTACTACTACTGCTAGTACAACTATTACTGCTACTACCACTACTACTACTACTGCTAGTACAAGTACTACTACTACTACCACTACTACTACTACTACTACTAATAATAATAATAATGATATTAATTAAACTACTACTACTATGATTACTTCTTCCCCTACTACCACTACTACTATTGCTACTAATTCTACTACTACTATTACTACCCCTACCACATCTACTTCTACATTTACTCCTAGTACAGCTCCTAGACATACAGTATTTTATCGCCCTCTAACCATGCAATTAAACCTGAAATCAAAATTATAGTAACTTTCACTTTTAATAAACAAATTAACTGATACATTTACGTAATAATGACATCATACTTTATTTCAGTTTTGCGTACAAATGTCTTTGCTCACATACGGTTATAGCAGATAAACAAATCAATTCACCAAGAGTCAAAATACCTTCACTAGTTTACTCTGGTGAACATTGATGGATTAGTTCTTCGTGAGGCTGAGATGAAGCTGACGCTGCTTCCACTGGATGATGATTAAAACACAGTAGGATGAACATTTCAGCGCTGCCTTTTATTTCTTTGCTGGTCATCAATTTTTACTAATAAGTGCGTCAAATAAAAAGTCTATTAGCCACAACACAGGTCCAGATGTCAGTACAGACGTCTCCTGTCTCAACAACAGTCCCACGGCTCTCTGTAACTGTTTGCAGTGATTTTGAACAGCTGCATTTTCACAAGTCGGCCATTAAAGTTAGGACGAAGATACCGTTGGTCTGTGATGAGCTCAGTGGAGTGGAACGGTAACATTAGGCCATAAAAAGTAGCAGCAGTCACAGTGATGTACGTAATGGACCAACGATGTACAATATTGACTCCGACTCCATGTCGCTCATATTATATATATTTATGTATATTTGCTTTGAAATGTATTAAATTAAACCAAACATTTTAGGGCATAGTCCAGTTTTTTGGGGTTGTCAGCTGTGCAGCTCCTGGTTGATGAACTTTTGTTAAATAAATCTTTCTTGAAGCCAGGTCTCCTCCATCTGACAAACCCCACATTCAATAAAAATCACATTTTTGTCTAACACTATTATTTGATGTATTCAGTGGCTGTGGTTCAGTGGGCCACCAGTTGATGATCACTGATATAGAGTTTAAGACAGGGATCCCCAACCGCTGGGTCGAGGACCAGTACCAGGCCTTGTTTTATTGCTGGTATGAGTGGCATTTCATTTCGAAAAGACGACCGCTTTTGTCTGCTCCATGTTGGTGCTTGACTTTTCTTAGAGCCAGGATAACCCTGCAGACTACCTAACACGATAACGAAATTTAATAAATATGAGTAAATATCAAACGTTGAACAGAAGTCTGCGAAACTGCCGTAAAAAAACCCTGCATTTCAAATAAAATGTAAAATGTTGTTTTATATGCAATAATTCAATAATATCACGCTCTTCATTGTGTTTAAATCTTTGCGTGACCGACGCCTCACTCACCCACACACCCCCGTCGATGGTCCGTGGAAAAATTGTCTTACATAAAACACGCCCGTGATGCAAAAAACCCGTCGCAGACCGGTGGTGTAAGTGATGGTGTTTGTGCTGAGAAATTCATTTAATCACCTGCAGCGTTGGCAGATGATATGAGAGGCCTAATTCACTGTGATGGAACTGTTAGAAATGTGGGTGGTCGCTCAGAAGGCCTGTGTGACAAACAGCCCCGCCGCATGTATGCGAGCAATCACACGCATGTTATGGATTACTCACAGAGTGACTCAGAGTGTTTGCTCGTCGGTGGAACGTGCCATGAGTTTGCATATTCTTTCCACTGAACGTGAAAGTGGCCTGAAAATCCACAGCTTCATTCGACTCTTTGTCTAATCCTGCACGTAGCGCTTTAATGACCTCAGCTGTACAAACAGAACATATGCATCTCCTCCACACCCTGTCCTGCAGCGGCGGCTCCCGGGAGACTCGTGTTGGCGGAGGGGAGTTTGCAGGAGTTTAGGGTTTAGGGGGATCCAGATGCTGGTTTCGAAGGAAGCTAAATAACTTCAAGGTTCACTTGGTTAAGCTCCGTATGACATACTTCAACACTTCCTTCACTCGCTCCCTCTCGCTCTCGGTGGGTGTGCCTGCACTGTATGTTTGTCTAAGGCAGTGTGAGAGAGCGAAAGTTTGTGTTATTCTTCTTGCGCGTATCAATCCTTCTGCATTTATGTAGCCCAAAGGTGTCTCGGTGGAAGGGGGAATTTGAGGAATCAGGTGCAGCGTAACACCATTTTTGTGCAGAGAGAAGAAAAACAAACAAGGCGTGAAGGGGTGAATAGATATGTTATTGTGTGTGAGTGTTAGTGGAGTAGTTAAACGCTTCCATTGCTCTCTCTTTCTCTTTCTCTGCTGCTGCTGCTGCTGCTGCTGCTGCTGCTGCTGCCGACCCTCAGGCTCCATAAAATGGCAGTGGATAGCGGTCTGTCCCAGTGGAGCATCTCTAGGATAAACATAGACTCATGAATGGGCTGCATTCAGCCCGGTCTGGAAAGGGTTGCAGGGGAATACAAGGGTCACCGATGGATCCCTCCTACCAGGGAGAGGTCACCACACTGACCGCCCTCATAGCAGCACCGTGCAGAAAAACCAAAGACAAGGCAGATAAATTCTTTTGTGAGACCACCCCCCGACTGCCCCCCGACCCTCCTCCTGACTCCTCGACTGCCATTAGCCCTCATTCCACACTTCCACATCCCTACAGAGCGAAGTGATAGTCCAACAAACACTGCTGCTCCGCTACTGAGAGACTGATTATTTGTTTAGACTGGGAAAGTCATTAAGTATTGACAAGAGTGTATCAACCTGACAGGCTGTTTAGTTTTCAATGTGAGTTGATGAGGAACTCGGCCAACAACACTGGGGCAGCTCTCTGGGTCCTGGATCATACAGGTTTACATCATTCAGAGTGATGAAGATCCTCAACGGGCTTTTGTTTTCATTCAGGCCATCGGTTAGAGTTTTAAGAACAGTAGTACTACTCCAAATACTACTAATACGATGATGATTTCATTCTAGTAGCAATGATGTCTAATAATAGTTATCTGTAAACTGCATACTTTTTACAGTTTTGAAGATTTATTTTTGTCGATGTTTGGATGGATAGACAGATGTGTGTTGGTTGGATGATAGATGGATGGATGGATGGATATTGAATGGATGGGTGAATGGGTGGGTGGATGTTGGATGGATGGATGGAAAGATGGATGTTGGATGGATGGATGGATGGATGGATTCAATACTAAGCTGTTATATTCACAGGTTTATATTTCCATATTTTCACGTGTGCAGAGAGTGGGTCCATGAACCCATGGACCCTGCCGGGCCCAGGGACCCCATGTTGAAGACCTCTGTCTTAGATGATTCCTATTTATTCTATTGCATTTCAGGGGTCTCCTGACTCATCAGCACAGTCATTATTCCTCTCCCCACGTTCAGGGACATGGAGACACTGATGTGTGCAGCACATGTGTTCGTGACGCCCCGCATCACCTTGTTCCACCTGAGTGCAGAGTGAGGGGAGAGGACGGAGGGATCAAGTGGGAGAGAGCAGCGAGGCCAGTAAATCAATTAAGTGACATTAAAATCAACAGGCTGCACAGGCAGCCGGTCAGGCAGAGAGGTCCCAGCTGCCCGAGTCGCTGAGCTACTGTCTGCACTCTGCTTTAAAAGACTGATCCGAACACAAATACAAATCCCTCAGAATTAACTGCTCCTTTGATAACTTCAGGGAACGGCCGTGACTCTGTTTTAAAACATTTCCCCTGTAAGTTGTCTCGCTCATTTTCGAAGTTTCTCAACTGTGTTTGTCTGGCTCCTAATATCTTTGCTTTCATAACGTGACCTTGCTGTGGAAGCCAGTTCTGCTGAAAGTTTCCAAATGTATTATTCTACTATATTTGAGTTGGCTGTGTCGGCTGAACGGCTGTGTATGAATCAGTGGAGGATAAACATCCACTGAGGAGTATCCAGGGCATCACACTGACAAATGGTCAGGACAAAAAAAAAAAAACCCAAAACAAAAACACAGACTTTAAAACAAATTTAGATTCTGTTTTGTTCTTCTCATGTAGCTGCTACATGAGAATGTAGTATTTTGAATGGCTTCAGCTCAACGTCCATTCAATATACTCACTCGTACTTAGTGTCAACAAATGTCAGTACACTGTGTGTGTATGTACATTTATATATATATATATGTATATGTATATCTGGACATCTACACATACAAATACAGGTATATAATGTAAATATATTTTCATGTTATATATATGTGTATATATGTATATATATTTATATATGTAGATATTTATATTTGTATATATACACATATATATTAAATAGACTAAATAAAAATTAAGTTTACATGAACATAAATGTTAAAATTAAGATTAAGTCAGTTTTTAGGCTAATAACATTCACACCTACAGTCAATTCATAATGAAAACAAGATTTAATCCTGTCTTTCCTTTTACTTTAGGTGGAATCCAGACTGAAAAACAAACAGACCGGGCATCGAACCAGTGAACATCTCATCTTCTTGATGTAAGGCACAAGCACAAACCGCTCTCTTTGTTGATCTCTTCTGTGTTTTTGTTTTGTTTTTTTTTATATAAATATTCACCGTTTATTTTCAGTATCAGTAAATGAGGAACACCTGCACAAACACCGTATAAAACAGCCCAGCGCTGACCCGTGGACCTCGTTTAGTTCAGTTTCAGTCGTACAGTTCCGTGCAGCTCCACCAGGTGCTGTCCCTCCTTTAGTCCTAAAATAGAAAACCAAGCTTTAAGAGACCAGAGCAGCGCTGTGGCCAATTAGAAACACTGAGGTCACACATTAAAATTTCCACCCAGAGCCTCAGTAAAATCTCACTCTGTTAATTCCGTTATGACGTTGTCTATTTTTAAACGGTACATTGGAGATTCTGCTGCACATTTATGTCACCATTTAATCCAAAAACCCAGATTATGACTCAATGATATTTTGTATCTGTCATCCGCCGTTGATTGTAGTTGAATGAATTTTTAAAATCAACATAAACAATTTTAAACAGAACTGTTAAACGTGTGCTTTGAAACAGATTCTTCTTTTAACAAGCTTCATTAATTTTTTTTCTTTTACTAAAGTTAATTTTCCGTTTTAAGACCAGGCAAAGAATCAGGTTGAGATCTGGTCAACAAAATATTTCCCAAAGAAGAAAAACATATTTCCTTCCAGAACAATGTGGAAGGAATATGTTTTTTCCTAGATTTCATAGATGAATCTTTTGGCTTTTTGACTTGTATAGATATCAATTATTTGTTTTTTTTAATTATTTATATTTATTTTATATAAAAAAGGCCCCATACATTTATAAAATTAAATTTCAATAATATATATATATATTTAATCAATATTATGTATGTCTGAATGAATTTATGAATACGAGGAGTTTTTGTTTCTCTAAATTTTTTGCATTTTAAAATTTAAAATAGCATTAATTTCTTGACAATGTTCATTGTTTAATTTATTAATCCATGACAATTAAGACCTCATTGCGTTCTCTACTATATGCTAATACATCGTAGCTCAGTAGAGCTATGGCACAAAGTACCAGCTACAGACTTTGTCATTTTAATTTAACCAAATTTGTAAAACAGTTGATTTTTACACAGACTGTAAAATTAAATCCTATTTTAAACCATCATAATTTGCTGCCACTCGTGAGTCAAAATAACTGCACAGTTACAGTCTGCATGGAAACGATTGCTCTGAATTAGCACATGTTTTTTAATGTATTTTATTTTTATTTTTAATGAATCATATCACATTTGATGGAGGCAATTAGTCTTTGTGTTCAGATCCATGTGTGCACTGAGGGTATGTGGGTGTGTAAAAGCCACTTCTCCAGCTTGGCTGTGCACAAGAGGGCAAATGGAAGCCTGAGAGCGGTACTCTGAGCACGGGAGATAAAACCCATGGAGCCCACCAGGCTAACGAGAGCGACTGTCGACTCAACAGGAACACAGGAGGTGACAAATACACACCATGGGTGGATTTTCTGAAATCTTTCAGTTCATAAAGACCGAGCTTCTCCACCGTGGTTTTTTGTGAACTCGTATTTCCATTAACATTCTGCTGCTGAATGTCGACCATGTGCTAACACACACATCTTGCTACATTTCAGCAGGTCTGCTGCCCCCTCTCCCCCCGCTGTGCCCTGGAAATATATCCAGTTACTTGCCAGTGGAAGTGCTTCACATGTCCCGCAGAAGTCGGCTCGGAAAATGCCGGGCTCTGACCACCCTGAAGCGACCCCTACGGCGAAGCTGCACTTTGATGGAGGCAACTGAAGATGTTGTGTTGA
>NC_024320.1:18732072-18741671 GCF_000523025.1 Cynoglossus semilaevis
TATTAAATAAAGTACCATCTTTTTTCCTCTAGGTGGAGATTTCAGGCAGTTTGTTGTTACACAGTGACTTCAAGCACTGGCTGCTCCAGACACAGGCAGGCTCTGAGTGTGAACTTAGATGACTGGAAAACTGGAAAGAAAATTGGCCGGTGATATTGGACTACTTTTACACCTCTAGAGTAAAGACTGTTTCATTTCTGTTTAGGAAAACTTCTTTTTTCTATTTGTCGCCACTATAAATACCCCCCAGAAAACCAGTGTAACACAGGTTTACATGTTTGAACACGGACTTCCATTATCACTTCAGGAAAGTTCCTTCAAGTCCTTTCAATGGTTTGGTAATGACCAGACCTCAAACTAATAACGAGATGAAGCAGTGAACCTGAAATATTGTATTAATATTTCTATTAAACTAAATATATTTTTGTTAATTCATATTTGAAAAATTAAAAACCTCTGCAGTACCTCCATGGACCACAGGGGACACAAACCCCATGTTGAGGACACCTGTGCTACTGTATGTTGAATTATTAAAAATATTTGAATTTATAGTGTAAAACTTGAGGGAGGGGAAGGGATTGCATTTTCTTTTTTTTTTTCTTTTTTTTTGATTGTCTAATTCACTCAAATTGTCACCGTCTGATTCCAGTACCTTCCAGGTTAAGACTTCCTGTTCAAAACAACAGGGTCCAGTTCAGCAATCAGCAGTTTTCCAGAGTAAATTAGACCCAAACCACAGATTTGAACGGAGACATAAACAGAGGATGTGTTCTCATTAAACTGTGAACCCATAATATGGAAAAAAAACTGTTCTGAACCGTGGGCACGTCAACTGAGGAAAAGTGTTTGTGTACGATACTATGTACATGTTTATACTTTCTAAAAATACCCGGTTTATTTGGGAACCTTTTCCATGTTTACGCTGCTTATAATACTGTAATATCATTATCACAGTTACTCCGTTGACGTACTGCATGTAGTCTTTCAGTTTAACAACTAAAAAGTATCTAATTCATCTTATATTTGTAAAGTACAACAGCCCTTTATATTTAAAGGCAAATCCTTCAAACTCCTCCAGATTTCAAAGTCTTCTCTTGTGGGCTCTGGTCTTCAGTTCATGCCAGGGTTTTGTTAATGCCAGGGTTTTCACCAGGGTTTGGAATACCATTCACTTAAGATGCCTCGGGTTAAGAAGTTTTTAGGTTGTTTTGTTGGAGGTCACACCATGGACCAGGATCCAGTTTTTCTGCTGAATCTTAAAGGGATTTTACTAATTGCTCATGTTACGCTCCAAAGATTTAAAGATGCTACATTTTACTTCCATCATCACAGGTTTGGGGACAGTGTTCTTTGGGTTTCAAGATTTCCCCAAATGTTGGCAAAGTCAATAATTATTGTTGCTGTCGATTCAGGCTTTTCTGCCTGTAATGATGTTTCTCAAAGACTGGGTCGCAACCCTCGGGTGGGTCGCAAGAGATTATTTTTTTGGGGTCGTCTCGCATCGTGTTTCCCAGGAGTTTACGAAAGTATATGTATTTTGCTTTGGGTCGTGAAGGTTTGTGACTTTTAAAATATGGGTCCCCAGAAAAAAAGTTTGGAAAACACTGACTTATACCATATGAAGAAAAATGTGTCTTTGTACTCACTCAAGACATTTCAGTCGCCAGAATTCTACAAGACAGGAATTCTCCAATAAAAACACTTCAACCTTTAGCTAAAGCTGAGACGGAGCAGGAATATCAGACCTCCACCTTCTGCTCTACGTACAGTCATCAACTTCGGGAAATGACGCTCCACCTCTCGCGTTTCCTGTCACTCTTTCACTCCATCAGTTACACGTTGTTTTTCCATACCCCGAGTCAAGGCTCACCAGGCGGCTGACAGTTAAAACAAAATGTAACTTTCCAAGTGAATTTCCTCACCTCAACAATGTCATATATAACCAGGCGGCGTGTGATCAGGAAATCAAAGCTCCACTCTTTAATATGTTGCAGAGGGTCATGGTTTGGCTCTTTAATGTGGTCTACGTTTGGCCGAGGGCTACATTCGCTCATGTGTGCGTATCCTGAGATCTCTGGATCTAATTGTGGGTCAATCTGTTGCTGTGTGAGAGCAGCACGTCTGTCAAATCTCAAGACAGACTTGGGCAGACTTCCAGAAGCCTGAGAAGGCTGAGCCACGCAGGCCCCGCAGAGGTGGGGTGGCCCCGCTCCGGCCGACCACTTCAACACTCAGCTCCAGCGCCTGCCCCGCTGCCTTTTAAAGATCCAAGTCATCTGCCATAGACACTCTGCGGTCGAGTCAATGAGGCAGGGAGCAGGAGAGAGAGAGAGGGAGAGAGAGGGAGAGAGAGGGGGACGGAAGACGAGAAATATACAAACAGAGGGAAATCTACGAGGAGGAGGAGGAGGAGGAGGAAGGGGGTTCAGGGTTGGAAAAGTGAGACTACATGGGTGGCTCAGCGGTGATGATTTTTTTTTTTTTTTGTCTCTTGAGTGACAAGACGCTCGTCATTGAGAATTCTATGACATAAAGCAGTGGGATGAAGACTGAAGTTTTAAACATGGAGGCTGTCTGGGACGGTTAACGTCTCCCGCGTACAAACACACACACACACACACACGCAGCGGACCTCGTAGGTTCTGCCGCCTCTATGTTGTCTATACACACGCAGCGGACCGGGTAGGTTCTGCCGCCTCTATGTTGTCTAACTCCTGTGTTTGTGGTACAGACTGCTGGAAGTCTGTGTTTAGAAGCCGGTCCCACTGAGAGGAAATGTTTGGCTCCTGCCTTGTGTCAGCTGCAGCCCTCGGTGTGGATTACCTGTGGGTGTCATGATGATGAACGGGCTGCTGGAGCTCAATGATGTGTTTATGACCGAGAGGCGTTGTTGCATGTAAGTAATCAGGCCTGAAGCCGGTAGTCACAAGCAGTGTGCTTCTTTGGCAGACCTTTTGAAGGGTAACACAATGATGCTTAATGATGTGTAGGATGGAAACGGTCAGCGAATGGGACTTTCCAACTGGCCAAAATGCCCTGGCTGCAGCCATTTTTTTTGAGGGTGGGAGGGGAGGGGGGGCTGTATTTATTGTTGTAACCTAAGTAGGAGATGTCTAGGTAACCTCTGTACTTTGTTTCAAGTGGATAGAATAATAAATTCCGCCGTAACAAATGGTTTGTTTCAAGCCGCCTGTTATTTTATCATCACATTCTGCACCAGCGTGATGGATAAGCCATGGGCCCCGGTTGTTTGTATGAGCGGATGGCGTGCCAAAGCAAACACACGCAGGGCTAAAAAAAAAAAAAAAAAAAGTGAAAAATGCAGTGAGAGGCAGCAACATAATTCTGATCAGATCTGCGGGTTCACACCGAGGTAAGAGGAGAGAGAGAGAGATGTAGGACAAATAAAAACACCTCCCGTCCCCCTCCTCGGCCCCCGCCCCCCACCCTGAACGTCTTCAACTAAATAAATTATCTTCACTGATGCGTCTGCTTGCACTTCATGAAGTGGTGAAAGTCTCCTCCTCCAGGCCTGTGAGTCTGCACCGAGGTGGCCGTGGACTGGCTGTGTTCCCTCTGTCAAACTGGGAGTCTCATCATGTGTGAAGGAAAGGAAGGAAGGAAGAAAGAAAGAAAGAAAGAAAGAAAGAAAGAAAGAAAGAAAGAAAGAAAGAAAGAAAGAAAGAAAGAAAGAAAGAAAGAAAGAAAGAAAGAAAGAAAGAAAGAAAGAAAGAAAGAAAGAAAGAAAGAAAGAAAGAAGGAAGGAAAGAAAGAAAGAAAGATGGAAAGAAGGAAGGAAGAAAGGAGGGATGGTAAAAGGGAAGGGAAAAAAAGGTTGAAATGAGGCAGAAAAAGAAAGAGCAGAAACGCCGGTGTGACAAAAGAGTAGAAGATCAGAGTGTGTTCCAGAGCCACTCTGGTGCTGCAGGTCCTCGCTGCTCTGAGCAGCCTCTAATTAGGCCAGTATTCAGGGGTGGCATTAGTTCCCAAACTTTTTAATGGGGTGGAAAGTGGAGCTCTTTTAGATAACGGGGATAAGTGTACTGACTGTTTCATACAGTGAATAGCAGATGGAGAGATTCAGCGCCACCCTGGGAGGTATTCACTTTTTTTTTTTTTTTACTTTCTTTCTTTGTCATTCCTTGTCATCTTTTATTCTTTTTAAGTCGCTCTCTGTTTCTAACCTGCTCTGTGTTTTTCCAGACATCCATCTTTCAACAACTGTAAGAAGCCTTGTTGGATCAGCACACACACACACACACACACACACACACATTGTCAAGGTACAAAAACATTTTTCTATTATTAAAAAAAAGCTTTCAAACTTCAAGGTTGTGACAAGATAGTTATTTTTTTATTGATAATTTTTCAGGACTTCCAACTTTTTTAGTTTTGACTTTAAAAGTATTTTTGTACTAAATGCCCTCATTGTTGTGTGAGTGAGGTTTTAAAAATATTAATTATTGAGATATATTTATGATTTTGATTATCAATAAATTATTGATAACATGTTGTTGGGACTGGGGAGTTTTTCCTGCCATTTTAAAAGTTTGTTTTTTATGGTAACTATTTAGTTAAGAGTCAGTCATTTTTCAGGTGAATTTCGTTTCATTAAAAATAACAACTTAATATTAAACTTCATAGAACAGCGCGTTAGAGTCTGTTTATTATTTATTAATAGTGTTGTGTAAAATTGCTTTAAAGTTCATTATATAAAGTATTTTTAAATTTTTAAATCTGACTTTTTTTTCCCTACTGAACACATTTTATTATTTGTATTTTGAAAAATAATCGTCGTAGTCATGACTGTGGTTAATCTGGTTCCTGGTTCCTGGTGAATAATGACCAGCGGAGGTGATGGTGTCGGACTGAAGCTACTTATTCGTCCAGGATAAAAATATCTCGTTATCTGCTGAGCGTGGAGCTTAAATCAAAGTAAGCAGGTCTTTATGGCTCCCTTTGAAACGCAGATTATTCCCAGCACCTTGTGAATCCCGCGGCACATTTGCCCAAAGGCCAGTGTCTTTTATGGGCTGGGAGTCGTGCTTTATCCCCTGCGCTCATGACCTGTGACCCAGCAGGATAAACTGCTAACTGGGCTTCAGTCATGCTGCAGGAGCCTGATGACCACATGATGCTGGACATCGCATGAAAAATAACCCGCTGTAGTTGACGTCTGTGCTGCACTGGCTCAGAGGAACTGACGGAACGGAAGTTACCGACGCGGTTTTTTAACGAGTTTTCGTCTCTGCAAATACAGTAGTAACTTTACTATGAGAAAAAATATTATTTTGAAAATGTTATTATTATTATTTTATTATTATTATTGTTATTATATTAGTCATTTGTTCCCTACCTTTGTTTAGAAACGATTTTATATCAAAACACGTTATAAATAAATAAAAATTACAAAACCATAGTTGTTATTATCATAAATATGTCATTATTGTGTTTTTATTTGTATGTTTCTGTTTGATTGTATCATGTTTTGATCATTGTTATCATTTTGTAAATAATAAATAACACATAAAGACAGCGTGATAATATTCATTACTGTGATTATAATTTTATTTATTTAATTTTTTTACATTCCCATAGGAATGGGAAGACTTTCACAGGACACGAGGCCAAATACACACAGCGTGTTTTCCATGTGTTTACTACAATTTTTTTTTCCTCAGTGACTAAATCAAGACCCACAGCTGAGTTACAGTTGTGCTTATTCTTTTTTTTTTTCTTTGGTTTAATTTTCTATTTAAAAAAAAAACATTTCTTTAGTTCGTTCGTTTCTAACTATAAATGTGTTGCCGCCATTAAACACCTAAACACGTCTGTGCTCTTCATCCCAACGTTAAAGCCCAAGAGTTAAAGCCTGACTAATATGAAACTATAGGACGAGGTGAATGAAGAACAAATGTGCGTCGTGGTCGTGGCTTCAGTGTAAACTATCGATCACAGTGGGACGTGTGTTTGATTTTGTCCTTTAAAGTGGCTCTGATCCTCTCTCACTGTTGTGTTCCTCTAAATGGTCAGAACTTCCACACACTTCTCCACGACGTCTTCTCTCCTCCACTCAGAGAGAGAGAGAGAGAGAGAGAGAGAGAGAGAGAGAGAGGGTGTCTTTACCATCGCGTGTTACATCATCACGCAATAGCCTGAGCTGTCCTTCTCTGGCCTAGTGAACTAGCTCCGAGCACCACTGCAGCCATCCACACACACACACACACACACACACACACACACACACCATGCTGTGGATCACGGCAGAAGGCAGACACGCATGTGGACTGCCTGGCGCAGTCATCCTTCAGTCACGAAAGCAGCTGCGCTCTAACAGTACAGACACACACACACACACACGCACAACTCGTGAAATATTAACTAGAAGTGGTCTGACACATCATCATCACGGCTTCACATGCAGTCGCTGCAGCGGCCCCAGTGTTTTACTTATGTATTTATATTTATCAATAAATTTACTGAAAAATTCCGCACCTGTCGTTTTCTTATTGACGCTGAAAAGACATAACGCATGACATATGAAAATATATATATATATAATAATAAAAAACACGATAAATGTAATGCAATAAGTACTGAAAAAAGAAAAGAAAAAGATTAAAATCAAACACTAACCGTCCCAGCAGTTCTTGATATAATAATAATAATAATAATGCAGTTTATTATTATTAACATTATTATTATTACCCCGGATCTCCCAGCTGTTGACATCAGCCGTCAGTGTCACCCCTTCACCGACACTCCCCTGTCCGCTCACCGCGTAATTATGATGATGAGCGTGTGAGAGGTCAGATGGACGAGCAGAACTCAATGTGCGCATGTTCCAGAGTGACAGTGACCAACACTTAAAAAAACAAAACACTATATAGTCATATATATGACCATATATATATATGGCCATATATGGACTATATATATATGGCAATATATATGACTATATATGTCTACACACAATATATATGACTGTATATAAAGGCCCATAGAAAGTATATGTGCATTATATATGTTATATTCCATTTATATTTTATGTACACAAAGTCATATTTGTAGACCAGTGACGTCATTTGTGAAGCTCACTCTTTCAAAAAGAAGTGTTTGCTTTTAGAAGGATTATTATTTAAAAAATCTTAAATATATATATTATAAAAATATTTTAAAAAGCATTTACAACTAAGTATTTATACTAAAAATGCCGTGACGTCAGTTTTTTTTAGAATAACGCTCTAAAAACTTTGTTTTGTTGTAAAGACGGTATTTATTTGTTTTTGCTTTAAAGAAAACTGTGTAAAAAAAATATCACACTTGAATAACACAATACTTGCCAAAAAATGTACAATGTTTTATTGCTGAAATAAACACACAGTGCATATTATTATTAATATTATTATAAATGTAGGATTTTTTTTATCTTTGTCGTGTCTTATAATACAAAGTTTAAACCAAAACTTGTAAAAAAAATTAGAAAAAGCTCCGTCCTGTTTTGCCGAATCGATACAAAAACAACATGGATGTGTTTGACACAAATACATGAAGAGTCCAAACGTTCACGTCTAGACGTCATCATTCATCACCTGTTTATTCTGTCATATATATATATTTATATCCTGAGACGCAAAATCACTTTAAGTTCATGGTCCAGAGTCTGATTCGCACCAAAATAAGACGAAAACATAAATAGTCTTTAGGTTAAAAACAAAAACAAAAACCAGCGTGGTTGCAGGCACACCGAGTGTTTCTCTTTACGTCCATCTTTCTGCTGATGCGTGCGAGAAAATAAACATACAAAAATAATCCTACCTTCACGGAGGGAGGGAGGGAGGGAGGAGGGGGTGAGGGTGACTTCTTTTTTTGTCTAACTTTCTTGGACAGGTCAGGAAGTTCAGACATTTAACAGCCGCTCGTGCCGCTCACCACTCTGCCCGCAAAGGTCTCCGCTCCCGGGTGTAAAACGGCCGCCGACTGAGTCTGCGGCTGCGCTGCCGGAGCAAGAGAAGAGGGGAGGACCGGTACAAGCACCGGAGAAGTCCTGGAGGGGCTCAATGAGCCGCCGATGATGCTTTCTATGGAGAAAGGGGAGCGCTGCTGCTGCTGCTGCTGCTGCTGCTGCTGCTGCTGCTGTGCAGACTTCTGCACCGGGGCTGCAGACGCCTGAGCAGCCGCCGAGCTCAGGCTGGAGCCGAGCTGCGGGTAAAACCTAGTCCTGACTAAGTCCGTGGTGGTGGGCATGAGAGAGGGCGCGGGGATTATGGTTCCCGTGTGTGGATGAGAATGCCTGGAGTGTTGATGCTGATGCTGCTGCTGCTGCTGCTGCTGGAAGGCAAAAAGAGCGGAGTGTGTGTGGTAGGACTGCAGCTGAATGCCGTATCCTCCGCAGCCGTACGGTCCGTACCCGTAGGCAGCGGCCGCGGCCGCCGCTGCCGCCGCCGCGGGGAGGAAAGTGTTGTGCTCCCGCAGCAGGTCCTGCGTCTGCTGCCGCTTGAAGCGTTTCCTCCGCCTCAGAAAGCTCCCGTTGTCAAACATATCGGCGGACTCCGGGTCCAAAGTCCAGTAGTTGCCCTTCCCAGGGTTCCCGGGCTCCCGGGGTATCTTCACAAAGCAGTCGTTGAGAGACAAGTTGTGCCTAATGGAGTTCTGCCAGGCCGGGAACTTCTCCCTGTAGTACGGGAAGCGGTTGCTGATGAAGTCGCAGATCTCGCTCAGGGTGAGTCTCTTTTTGGGGCTCTGCAGGATGGACATTGTGATTAAGGCGATGTACGAGTACGGAGGCTTCACCAGGGTGTTCTTGCCCGTCGGCTTGTAGGTATCCCTGGAGGAGGCGGACGAGTCCAGGCACTGAGGAGGAGGAGAGGAGTCGGCCAGGAGGATCCCGTCGCGCATCTGCGCTACCTCGTCCACGAAGGAGCGCGTGTGGCTGTCCCCGGTGTCCTCCCCTTCTCCGACCACATCTATGTCGGTCTCTTCCGAAAGGATGGAGGCATCCGACATCTCTGAGCTCAGAGTCATGGCTCACACTGACGGCCGTGCCTGCACTCCCGGTCCAGATGAGGTGCACGAGCTGCCCTTTCAGAAACTCACAGGAAGAGGAGGAGGAGGAGGAGGAGGAGGAGGTGAGGGAGAGGACAGGAGCATGTGAGAGACGTCGCTCTCCTGTCTGTTTCCATAAGCAGCTTATTTAAATATTACGATCTACTGCCGGAACCTTTTTGGCCTGGGAACTTCACTAAAACGCCAAACCTGAGTCACAGAAGGGGTCGGAGCCTCTGTCAACATTTATACCACAGCCTGGTCACGTGGTAGAGAAACGTCAGCGAGGTAGAGAGAGATACACAATCAGAGGGAGAGAGAGAGAGAGAGAGAGAGAGAGAGAATACTACCAAAAGGCTCTGAAAATGAACTGTGTTTAAAAAGTTTGATGTGGCCCACATCCTTTTTAGTGTCTATACATAGGACAAATATAACAAGACAAAGAGTTTTATATTTATCCGATTGTTTGTGTCTTTGCGTAAAATTGTAATTTCAAAGAAAAAAATATAATTTAAAAAATAAATAAACTTTAGAGAATAATGTTGAATTCATTC
>NC_024320.1:18741831-18753725 GCF_000523025.1 Cynoglossus semilaevis
ATGCGAGCCCCAGATATCAGTCCTGTCTGCCGTGAGTCTGAAGCAGCGTCGTCCCGCTGCAGTTAGTGAGAGCTAACACCGCTACATTCTTCTTCTTCTTCTTCTTCTTCTTCTTCTTCTTCTTCTTCTTCTTCTTCTTCTTCTTCTTCTTCTTCTTCTTCTTCTTCTTCTTCTTCTTCTTCTTCTTCTTCTTCTTCTTCTTCTTCTTCTTCTTCTTCTTCTTCTTCTTCTTCCTCTTCTTCTTTTTCTTTTTCTTTTTCTTTTTCTTTTTCTTATTATTATTATTACACTATTAACTAATTTTTAAACGAAAATAAATAAATACAATATTTGTGTTGAATAATACCATTTGCGAAATATCATAAAATTAAGAAAAATAAGATACATATTTTCTGATTAATTTAAATGTTAATCAATAGAGGTTATCATTCGTCAAGGATTGATGTGAGAAAAAACGTAACTATAAAGATGATCATTTTCTTTTTGATTTTTTTCTTGTCTGAAGTGACCGCTTAATACCGGACACACAAAAACGGTTCCTCTCTTTGTTCGTAAGAAACAAATGACAACAAAATAATTTAAATACAGCCGTCAGTGTTACCTTCGTTATTATTATTATTATTATTTTATAATTTCTATTACTTATAAATGTACTTTATAATTACATCAACACTAATTTTCGTTACACTTGTGAGTCATAAAACAAACTCTAAAAAAATAAACAATTGCAGTTTGGTTACAATTATAATTTAATAGCGTGTAATTTAATAATGTACGTTAATAAATAACTACCGTCTGTCATACAGACTACAGCTGTCTGTGTGGCCCTGCAGCTACATCAGAACAGTTCCCATTTGAAGATCGCCACCTGGTGGTGGATTTCTCACAGTCTCACGGTTACTGTTGTGTTTCATTGAAAAATTAGCTGTTTGTGTAGAATGGGACATTATTGTTATTATTATTATTATTATTATTAGTAGTAGTAGTAGTGTCGATTTTAATAGAATACAATTATTCACGGGATAGTAATAATAATAATAATAATAATAATAATAGTTGATACCACATTTATGACGGTCAACTTTACAATTTAGTAGAAGCCCAAAAACCTTATTTTGGTATTTATGATAAGGTGATCTATCTGTCATTCAGAGAGTATGAATGCCATAAAAAGCACTGATAAAGTTCAAATCTTAAAAAGAAATAGCAAATCTGATAAGGCTCTCATCATTAATCCAGTCACAGTTGCAAGATTCAATAGCAAAACTTCAGTTAGTTTGTTCCATTTGTATAAATTAATTTATGTTATAATGTGAACAGAAATCAACGTTATGATCTTTTACGTTCTTAGATAGACTAATGACTTGAGGGAAATTGAGTCACAAAATGTACTTTGTAATTCAATAATAATGCAGTTAACTTTTATGTAAAAAACACTGTAATCTAAATCTGAATAGAAGTCTATTGATCCAAATGGCATTTAAAAAATATATAGTCACAAATAGTAAAAAGAAAATAGTAAAAAACAAATCAAAAGTGAAATAATATAGGTCAAACACTGGCTGAAAAAGATTTTGTAATGTTAAAGTGTTGATCAGGGTTTTGCATGTGCATTCTTAACATTGTAAAGGACATTTTAATTGTTTTTATATCATTGTTTGTAGTTGCTTATGTTGTTGTTTGCACTGTATGTTTCTTATTTTTGAAAAGCCCAGCAAGGGAATGGACTTTTGAAGTATGAATTGCTACAAATTATGAGAACATTAGGTGCACTTTATGTTTACTATGTCTAACTGCATTGTCCCCAGACATTTCTAAACAAACACAACAAAAGTTTACACGTTCTAGTTAAATTCATTCACTAGCCCAATACAAGCACTTGGGAGAAAATACAGACATTTGTGAGCCTCCTTAGGGAGTACCCTTATGAACTCAATGCGGGCTCTTTGGGTTTTAATTAAAAGCATATTGCTTTCATTCAAAAAAGAAAGAAGGACAAAATATAGAACGGTTTCATTTAAATTATAAACTGCAATTTCAGGTAGAAATGTACTAGTAAGGCTAAATTATGCCTGCAAAGCTAAACTCGGGGCAAAGAGACTCATCGGCGAGCTCGCACATTTAGCCGTACGTCACTTCCTTCTTCCTCTCTCGCTTCCATCTTGCTCCTCGCATGTGTCTGCTGTTAGTTTACAGGTCAGTAATGAGCTTTAAATGTCTTATTTTCTCCTCTGTTTTCTCTTGAATTAACAATAATAGGTAAACGAAAGCCTTTTTTGTGGAGAGTGCCGGCGTTTTTTGAATTCGTTTGTGTGGTAATGTGAGCGACAGGCCGCCTGCTCCACTGTCTCCCTTGTTAGGCGGCTGGAGTTAGCCTGCAAGTTCTAGCATTCAAAAGCTAAACCACACCTTGTGTCGGTACAATGGTCGAATTTGTTAGCCAGCAGGCGATTACTTAAACTAACACCAGCGTTGCCAGTGGAACATGTGACTTTTATTTGTGCCAAACTAAAGCTTTTATTGTTCTGCCATCGTCGCTAGTTTCTGTTGTCACTGCAGAACCGAATGGAGCGCAAGATTAGCTTTAGGCTAAATTAGCCGTAGTTGGTGCAATTGACTGCGGGATGACACTTGAATTCACAAAACATCCTCATTTACATTTGGCAGTCTTCTCGTTGTAGCATGTTTTCATGTGTCTGTCTAGAATTTATTTTTATATATGCTGCTGCCATTTAGCTAAACAGCTGCAAGTTTTTGTTATTTTTGGCATTAGGACACCTAAGTTGTTTAGTGTCAAACAAATAATTTGTAAGGGGGGCACTGCATTTCTGCCCCTTTTACTATTAAAAAAAGCATAATATTGTATTACCTAGAACAATATAATTTGGAAAAATTATCAAATTGCAACATGTCTGGAAAATTATATTAATAATACTAATTTGAACTTTATTGATCCCACACTTGGTAGATTTCTTGTTAGCAGCTGATCTGCTGCAACAGGCTGCCCCATGCAGGTGTTCACATTGTGGTTCCTATGAATTTGACTGAATTTATTTTTCAAACAGTTTTTTTTTCCTTGATTGTTTACAGATGAAAGAAGCAATTATGAATCAAGAAAAACTTGCTAAACTACAGGCGCAAGTCCGTATCGGCGGAAAGGCAAGAAAAATATTCATTTTTATCACCACATGCAGTTTTGAAATATATATTTGTCTCAGGTTAAAATTGCATGCATTGATGCATATTTAAAAACTAGTACTTTTTTATACTTAAAATTAAATGAATCTCCTCAAATGTCCCAACAGGGCAGTGCTCGCAGAAAGAAGAAGGTTGTTCACAGAACAGCAACCGCAGATGACAAAAAACTCCAGTTCTCCTTAAAGAAACTTGGTGTTAACAACATCTCTGGTATTGAAGAGGTATGCTGTTTTTGTTTTTTCAAGAAATTTGTCAAGAATTTTTTTTTAATACAATAATGTGAGTTACTGATGTCTCTTTCATTTGCTGCAGGTTAACATGTTTACAAATCAAGGAACGGTCATCCACTTCAACAACCCCAAAGTGCAGGCCTCCCTTGCAGCAAACACCTTCACTATCACTGGCCACGCTGAGACCAAGCAGCTGACCGAGATGCTGCCAGGCATCCTGAACCAGCTTGGAGCCGACAGCCTGACGAGCCTCAGGAGACTCGCCGAGGCTCTGCCCAAACAGGGTCAGTGACCCAGATTAGACAAACGCATGCAGATGATTTAAATGATTTTGGTGAAATATTTGATCTACTGTATTTAAGTGTGGCTGTGGTTCATGACGTACGTGATTCTGACACAGGCTAGCTTTTATTAGTCAAGCAGTGGCGATCCACCTGTTTGTCTCATTTGAATTTGTGTTAGAACTTAGTTTGTTCAGCAGTTGCTCATTTTTGTCTTTGCATTTTTTTTATTCTAAAGCTGCAGATGGAAAGGCACCAATTGCAGCAGTAGAGGAGGAAGACGATGATGTTCCAGGTGAGAGTGGTCACACTGCACAACACACTCTTAGATGCTGGGCAGACAATGCTGCCATTAAAGGAAAAATTAGTTGTTGTTTTTGTTTTTAAATACATCACATATTTGTTCCTTATGTAAAACTAATTAGGCCAGGATGGCTTTGTACTTCGTGGTGTAGGTCATAAAAGAGTGCATTTGGTTCCATCAGACCAGACTTATTCATGTAGGTGTTAGTTGTCTGTAGCCATGGTTTTAGATGAATCTATCCACTGAACACACTGAAGTGTCATGTTCCACTAAAATGCAGCTCGGCTCAATTGTTCTCTACCACCTCTTGAGCCATATGTTCAGATGTTTCTCCTTCTCTTTCACCCAGTCAATTTGTTGCTGAATCTTTGATCGTTTATTTCAGATCTTGTGGAGAACTTTGACGAAGCATCCAAGGATGAAGCTAACTAGAGGGAATGTGACTCCCCGGAGTGACAAAACTTGACAGGACCATGTGGACACAATGTTTTAATATCTCTAAGAGGTGGGATGTTGGTAAAGTACCTGAGAAGATGTATGATCTGTCCAACGTCTGCTGTGAGCGTTCTGTGATGTGCAACACCTGATCACAACAATTCACACACTCCTAAAGTTTGGATTGCTTTGAATGATTTATTTTGGAGTATTTTTTTGAATTGTACTTTAAAGTATTGAAAACTAGGGTAGCAGTATTACAACTCGAGGTATTTTAGTCTCCATTCCACCTCCTCTTTGCCACCAGGCTCCAAATGCTTGTTGTGCTCTGTGGTCCAGTTAGTGAGAGATTGTGTATAAAATGTGGTGTTTCCAGGCTCCTGTTGTTCATCTGTTTCCTCCATGTTACTGAACCTTACCTCCTTGTGGCCTCACTTAACCACCTTATCTGGAATAAACCTTTGCTACTGTCAGTAAATGGACAACATTGTGTTTTGTTTTTTTTTAGTTAGTTTTCACTTGATCATTTCCTCATACAATTTATTAAAGATGGTAAAACAGGTGATGGCCACATTTTTTATACAGGCTAGCATGGGGTAACAGAAGGGTGTCCAACCAGTGTTTAATCATGAGCATTTAAATAAAATAAATCATTTCTCTTTCTAGATGCTGATCACAAAGGCTAGAGTATGACCATATGTCTTTAGTCATAATGTATCCATACAACTATAGCCATTTAATCAAAACACCGCAACATATATATAAACCGGTTCATATGAGTAAATATATATATTTGAAGTTTTTAATGTAAATTTCTTTTAGACGGATCATTTGAAAAATACATGCCAATCAAAAGTGTGGACACCCCTGGTGTAGCATGTAATACTGACCTCTGCTGGATTTTAAAAGTCATTGCAGGCACTCCAGCTCAAACACTGGCGATTCCACTTTTTTAAACCGATACACGCAAGGATACTGGGTGTCGCTGTGTACGTGACGCACGCACCGACGATTTGACCCATCAATTAAATTTAAATTATTGCATTTATTCAATACTTCACTGATTCAGCATTATCAATACTACGTTCAACCTAAATCCTAAGGCCAAAACTTTTCACTGACAACAGTTTCTACAACAATGCTGAATGAAAAAAAATAAGGAAACTTTCAACTTCTTATAAAAAACAAAGCATTTATTTATTGAATAGATGTAATATGTTGTACATCCAAAAGTGTATTGTCTAAAACTTAAATTGTATTAATTGTTTTTGCTGTGATATTCTAAAACAGAATGAAAACATTGAACTGTCTCCCAGACATGTTCACATTTTAAATAAAATAAAAATTAAATAACATACGCCATCCACACCTTACATTCAAATGAATATAATTTTGTGATAGAGCAACAGTTGACACCAATTTTCTTTTTTCTAGCACTGTCACACAGTGGCCTAGAGCACCACAGACACCTCAGGGGGCATTATGATGAGGTGGCAGGTTAAAAAAAACCAAACCCATAGGACTTAAGTTTAACTTCACAGAGAAAAAATGAACATGAACATCATCACATCACACCACAAATGTCACAACGAATTCAATAAATAGAGCAAATACAGTCAGTTCAAATGAAAGCATGCAGGACCTTCAGAGTCAACACATGGATCAAGAGGAGCTTTATAGAAAAGTCTCTTCAAAGCAGGGACTTTTCTAATCAACCACACAGTAAACCACAGAAACAGTCTTATTCCACAATAGATTTCTTTCACTAACCAAAACATAATAAATGTTAATGCAGTAGTAATGAATTCTGAGCAGAAATCTGTACATTGGATATTACTGTCAGAAATGAAACTTTATCTAACAACAAATAAAACCCTTGCTAGTTTGATAGCACCCTCGTGGTGCATGCTGGGATACCGATGAGACCAAGGCTTTTAAAAAAGGTCTGCATTAAAAAAAAAAACACTACAGCACAAATATGTATGTAATGTACACTATGACTAAAACAAACAATGGAGTAAAGCAGTTGTGTTGCATCACTTCCTGTTGACTAGCAGCCTGGCACATGCTGATACACAGTACCATGGAGTGTCTCCCTTCACTCTCTGATTCCCATCAGCAGCTTCAGTAAATGGGCCTCCATCACCTGTTGGACTGAGCAGAGAAAGAACAAAGGCTTTAAGTGAGACTGAATACACATCAGATTGAAACCACATATATATAAATGTATTTGGGTTCACTCTGAATAAATACGGTATAGTTATGGATTAATCACAATTAATCGTGGTCATGGTACTAACTTTGATGCTATTTTGTTTTCTATCTGAAGTTTTTTATTTAACTCCAATCTCAATGTACATGTACAAGGTTTACAAAATAATACATAAAAAATATAAAATCATAATAATAAACCCTACATTTGTTTATGTTTGTTGTCATCTACTGTATAAGTCTTGACACTTTACCTTTAGTAAAATATCTCACCACTGAACTATAAGCATCAAATACACTTTTTATAAAAACTTCGTCCACACGTGACCAATATAAGGATCAGATTATCGTTTGCCATCACGTACCATTCCGGTGTCCCATAGCTACGGCCATGTCCATTGCATTAAATCCCGAATCTGACTCTATGGTCGGATCAGCACCACTTTCTGTACAACAAAATAACTTCACATATTATTCACTGTGCAAAGCATTTGTGCTGGAGTGAAAGCTGTGTTAATCTTTGAATGGAAGTCACATGTTTGTAGCACTTTTAGTACAAAACGTTCTCCTCACCCAACAAGATTTCAACACAGCGCACATGGTTTCCATGAACAGCGTACAACAGAGGGGCTCCTCCATTCTGAAACACAGAGAGCAAACAGCACCATGGGCCACTGGGTCTAAAGTGTGCATTCAACCAAACACCAAACACGTCTGAAGAAGTTTAGTATTCCTACCCAGTCATATTCATTCACATCAACGCCACAGTCGATGAGCATCTTCACTATATCAGTGTAGCCTTTACTGCAGGCCAGCGACAGTGCACTCTCTCTCCCTTTGGCCAAGAGGTTAGGGTCTGCACCCTGTAAACCACAAAACCAGTGACAGCCAATAATCACCACAAAGTACAAATTCTGATGTTATCAAACCATTTCATTGAAAATACTGCGCTAAAATACATTTGTTCATACATTCTGGAGCAGGAACTCCACAACAGCAATCTGTCCGTGAGCAGCTGCCCACATCAGGGGAGTGAAGCCCTCCTCATCTTGGAGGTTGATCACAGATTCTGTTCAGATAAAAAAGGCAGAAATTGAATATAAGCACCATTCAGAAATGTTGATCCATTAATAAACATAATGGTAAAACTGTAAAACAGGATATTTGTTGTGTAGTTTGACAGTAAAACTGTATTTCAGAGGTAGAAGAAAAAACAGGATATTTGTTGTGTAGTTTGAACTGTACTGTACCTTGTTCGATCCTGCTCGCCAGGAAAACCATCTCTCCTTGAGCTGCCAACTGATGCACTGACAGAGCTGGAAATATTCAAGTGTATTAAGAATTTACACTGCTGGCAAAGACAGATCAACATGTATAGTAAAGCAGCAATGGAAGGCTGTGAGTTGACTGGTTGAATGGACAATGACAAACAGACGGTTAAATACTGGATGAAACTTAATATTTCTCCTCTATGATGTGACTTACAGTGTACCAGAAGAGGTGTTGAAGAAACCTCGTTGCCACGATGTTTATTGGTCAGTGTTGTAGACTGTTTGATGGGGGAGAAATGTTTGGTGGTGGACGGTGTGTAAACATGGCGCACTTGTATTCCTGGAGACGGTGAAGTCTGGATGTTACACTCGGCTGCAAAAAAAAAAAGTAACATTTGTACACCAAACATCAAGGCACAAAGTGACGGCTCATTTACGGAGAATGAAAACAAACAAAGAGGACGTCTTGGTTCCTTACCTTTAAATAAGACAGATGCAACCTCCAGGTCAGAGTTCACCTGGTCCTGGATGTTTTTGCTGTCTTCCTCATTGAGCGACTTGACAAATCTCGAGCAAACATTCATATCAAAGCGGTTGGGCAAAATGAACTTAATGCCCATGGCTACATTTTGGGTGCTGGCTTCATCTGGGTTTGTCACCTCAGTCTTGATGGTAGTTAAGTCCGGCATTACACAAATACCCTCCATGTCGTCTGAAACCAGGGAACATTCTGGCCCATTGGAGGCTGACACGGTGGTGATGTCCATCTTTTGGATTGTCCCCTAACGGCCACCCCAAGAATAAACTGTTGACACTGTCCGCCTCAAAATCCAGTCAGTTTATGGAAATAATACACAGTCATTTGTAACGTTTTATAAAAACAACAGCGTGAATAAGCGTCGGATAAGGTTATAATGTTATATTCTAATATAAAAAATACACCAAGGGCTCAAATATATTGCTAAATGTACTCGACACAACGTTATAATATTTAAAATGATAAATATTTGTTAGCATGCTAACTGTCCGCTAGTTCCGCAAGCTTACAGACTGGAAATGTCAACAGGAAAAAAATACTGTCCGTAGAATGATGAAAACAATATCATTTATAAAAATCAAGAAAATACATTGAATTTTTTTCTCAAAAATCCCGACGTATTTATCTCGAGAACTCCATTGGCATAAGTATACAATTGCGCGTGCGCGGATCTTACGTTCGACAAAGACGTGCATCCTCTACTAAACTTCCCCCTCTGAGTTTTTCGTTCCGCAGCGCATTAATTAGTTTAAAAATAAAATAATAATCATCTGTCCTTTTTCCACAATTGTGACCTGTATCCGTATGTGTACACGTACTTCTTTTTACATCGATTAATACACAAGATTTTCTGAAAGTCATGCAGGGGTTCCGTCTTAAACGTGTTGTTATACTTTCTCCAGCAGATGGTACTATTGTCTGATGTGTCTTAAACTGTGGTAGGGTCAATGGGTTCGGGTCCAATATGTCTCTCAAATTAAGCACGGCGACGGCGTCGGGATACATTTCTTTTGGCGATAAAACATTTATGATTCTATGTCACCGTTTTCTTTTCAATGTTACTAAACTTAATGTTAGGGGATGCAGATCTGGAAGAGAGAATGTGAAGGGTTTCTCTTTGACACCAGGTTTATATCATGTCCCCGTGTTCTGTTTCGTTTGGTAGTTATAGTCTAACTGGGGTCTACACATGTAATATATTGTAAACAGCAGGTAAAGGGAGTGAAGTTATACGTTGCATTACCTAACTGGGATAATTCAAAATATTAAGAAATATCGTATATGTAAGTGCATGTTAGGTGTCAGTGGACATTTATTCAGCATATATTATAAAAGTAAGCTCTGAGTAAATGGTTTTTTTTTTCATGTATTATAAAAGTAAGCTCTGTTTTTTTTTATAAAACTGCTAACAAATACAAATATGTATACTTTTTTTTTTTTTAAAAATCTCTTCACTCTTTCTCTTTATTATTTTTTAAAAAAATCTCTTCACTCTTTCTCTTTATTGAGCGCACAAAAATTACTGATTAGTAAATGATGGGTAGTACTAAGAATTTCTTATTGTGTTTTCCCTTCATCTTCTCCTGATGGACGAGGGCCAGATACACCCAAAACAGTTCTTAGGTCCACCACAGAACTACATATAAAGATAAACAACCAATCACACTCAAATACACACTTCTGGACAGTTTAAAGTAAGTCATTGACCTAATGCTGCGTGACGTTTGGTTACTGGGAGGAAACTAGAGTAGGTTACCCAGAGAAAACAAATGGGAAAAAGATGGACTGTCCCTTTAGGAGGACCATTTGTTACCAACTGGGATCAAATCTGTGTTGTTCTTACTGTAAGACGCTGGTCCCCAAACCTCCTCCGCAGTGTTTCCCTTTTGTAGAGAGGCTGTTGTTGCACCCTCCTGTCACAACTTAACAAAACAAAGGCTCACTAGAGAGGCCTGGCCCCTCTCTTTGAGAACCAATGCTGTAAGGCAAGAGCACCCACCTCTTGGTTTTCCTTTTAAAAATAACAAACAGTAACACGTAAAGTATGCAACAACATGAAGAACATCTTTTATTTAATAGTTATCTGGAAGCCATGCCTTTTCCCTTCAGGTAAGTCACACCTAAACTTATGATTACGCCCCTGCTCCATTTTGTTCGTGATTGGGAGAATTAAGTTGTGTACAGCAGCTCTGGGAGGCAGAGGGGGAGGCGTTACCGACTCTGGCAACACCTGCAAACCGACTCCCATCGACAGCCGTTGGACTGAGAGAGTCCTGGTCCGCTGTAGCGAGAAGGAGGAGGAGGAGAAGCCTGACAGAGGATCACGGTCGCCGTAGCGATGTGGAATAAAACTGCAGGATGTGACCTAAGCCTTGAAGCAAAGATAAAACCAGCGGCAGAGAAAAGTTTTTAAAGACGGAAAGTGCTGCGATCGTCGGATCTGAGCAGAGAGCAGCAGAGACTCCGACACGGCAGCAGGTAAAACCAGGCTGACAGTGTGGAAAAGTTCAACTTCGTGTAGGTTTACTGGAGCTGTGAAGAAAAAGAAAATGCTATTTGCAGTGTTGTATGGTCGTATTTTACTGCTCGACTCCCTGTTTTTTCGTCGTTGTTTGTTTGTAAACAAGTAGTGGTGCGTTTAGGTTCACAGGTAAACGTAGCAACAAGCGTTGCGTGTTCAGGCTTGAGTGTCTGTACTCCATTCTCTGTCAGTAAGGGCTGCCATCAAGTTATTATTCTGAGTGTGATGCAATTACCGACTGGATCTGATCGTGTTATTAACCAGCGTCAGGACACGGTGAACGGTGAACAGAACCGAGATCTGAAGTAGGCAATAAATAAATAAATTAATAAAATAAAACCTGCGAAAAACGTTCAGCTTTTCAACTACTGATGTCTTGTTCTTCCACTTACTTTAAACGTTCTAGGCAATTTTTAAAAAAACGATTTAATTTCTTATTCAAAGTCCATTTCCAGAACATCTCTCTGCCTTCACACCATCACCAGCATGCTTCACACTTGCACAGAGCCAGAGATTTTGTGGGATCACTGTCATGTGTATGATTCACCAACGACACAAAACAGATCTTTATTTTGACGTGCGCGTTGAGATACACTCATTTACCGAAACATAAACAGTTCACTCGGAGGCTTTAAGCAACAGCAACAACACAAAAGGTAGTTACAATACATCAGCAAGGTCCATTCCAGACAAGGAACTGGAAGAATACCAGGGTTAAAGCTCTTTTATTAACACAGTCTTAGTGCAGATGAAGGCTTGCTCATACTCACCTCCCAGTGGCCCTGCAGTGCTATTAGCTTAGAACCAGACTCAGGTAGAGTCATGTTCAGATGTGCTCCTTATTAAGAATTGTAGCCATCAGAAGCGGAGCCAATGGAACTCGATGTAACTTGTAAACACAGCAG
>NC_024320.1:18753754-18809927 GCF_000523025.1 Cynoglossus semilaevis
CGTGTGGTCATCAAGTGTCATCAGGAAGTCCATTTGATGGATACAGAAAATGATCCCAAACATACAGACAGTGTCATTAGGAACAGAGTTTGGTGCAAAGAAGAACAAGGACTCCTGGGATAGATTGTAGGGCCGGCCTCAGCGCTGCTCTGATGTCAACATCATTAGGGTGTCTGAGATTACACGGAGAGAGAGAAGGGTTGAAGCCAACGTACGACCATGGAAGATCTATGGCTACATCTCCACAATGTTTGGAATAACATACCTCCTGGCATTCCCTAAAAACTGAGAGCTAGCGATTCTGGATGGTTTAATTCTTTTTCTGCTGAATTGGTTCCATTTTTTTTTTTAATTTTAATTTTCCAAACAGTAACACATCTGTTAAACATTTCCTGTGTTTATGTTTTAAATCATACGTACTAATCATACGAACTAAAATTGTGTTCAGTAAAGACTTAATAAAATCTGGAATAACAATTAAACATACGAACTAAAATTGTGTTCAGGGAAGACTTAATAAAATCTGGAATAACAAAACTAAAATTGTGTTCAGTGAAGACTTAATAAAATCTGGAATAACAATGCCAGATCCTGTGGCTTATCCAACACAACACCGGGTCCTTGTCCAACAGGATCTTTGGGTGTGGTGTGGTTTGGTGGGATTGGAGATTTGCCTCACGGTGGTGCCGTTATTAGATTTTCAGCCACCACTTGATACTGTGAGATCAGTGTGGACCAGACTTTCTGAGGGAATGTTTCCAGCAGTGTTTGTGACATGTTATTTAAAAAAAATAATAAAAATATTGGTGTACCTAATGAATTCTCTGAGTGGAGTACTATGTGTTAAAGAAACAGTAGTAAAATAATTGGAATGTTTTTGGTCATAAAATGTGGAGACCAGCAGCTCCAGTTACTTTGGTTTTCCTGGATGTTTGTTGTAGAAGCGTCCTTGACTGAAGAGGTGAAGCTCCTTTTAAAATGAAATAAAAATAACTTCATGGCCCTTTTATTTGTATATAATGGGGCTAATGATAGCTAACACAAAAAGATAACACAAAAGATGTGTTGTGTTTCTTTCCTATCTAAAGGTTGGCAGGAAACACTTTTATATTTGTTGTACGTAAAAGATGTGTTGTGTTAGCATCTTTCCTATCTAAAGGTTGGAAGGAAACACTTTTATATTTGTTGTACGTTTAGTGAGTGCGATGTCTGTTATGGTGTCATTAATAATTCTGTTGTCTTCACTGCAACGAGCAAATTCTGTGAGCGTCAATAAGTGGTTGTCAATTCATCGTTGTACCTCACACAAAAGAATGTGTGTAACAAACTCAAGTATTTTAGCAGAACTTGAAAAGGAATAGAAAATCAAATTTTTATATTATGTTGTAACTCCTCCCACTCTAACTCAATAACTAATTGCAGCCTGTCACGTGAGAGGAATTAGATTATTCAGCCTGTGTCACCTGAAAAATAGAAAGAACGTCAAAGACAACAGGATCAACTTTCTTTGCTGAAGTCTTGGCAATATTTGCATCACGTGTCTAAAAGTCAAAATGATTTTCCAAAATGTTTTTTGACAGCAAACATTTTCTTGTAATCGTGTAATCTCCTCAGTAACGCCCTGTTCTGTAGTTTGTGTCCTCCAGCAGATCAAATTTCGTACTCACACCGAACGTGTCAAAGGCTAAAGTCAGGCTGAGCACAAAGGCTGTGCAGAGCAGAAACGCCAGACCCGTCTACGCCATGTTTCTGGGACTAATCGCTGCTATCACGTGTAATATTTTTGTGATCGTAGAATGTTTATTTTTGATATATGATATAAGGGATTGATTTGTTATTGTATTGTTGAGTTGGAGAAAGCTTTTAGACCGATGTCCTTTAATGTCAGCGTGTAGACTCAGGCTGTGTATTATAACCTTACATAAACACGGGGCCTTACAAAATATTCACACTGTGTTTACTTAATAGGTCACAACAGAAGACATAGGACAGAGTTAATTCTTCAATATGACATGTTCCTGCTCCATGCGCAGACACAGTAAAGTCCTGTTGTTATGAGTAGGCTTAAAACCAAGAGAGACGCCCAGGCCTGTGGCACTGGACCATTAACTATCAATAAAATGTTAATATCACAGTCAAATAGGCTTCTGTGTTGGATAAACCCTGAGGACACATGTTAGTGTCTCACAGAAAAATGTGGATCAATCTGCAGTGACACTAAATCCAGTTGTTGTATTTTGTTGCTGCAGAGCTTCTCTTCATTAAAGATGGACTCTGTTTACACATACAGTATTTACATCTGTGGAGTTTTGGCTACAAGATTATTTTTTTATAATTTGTCACAATTTAGAAATGGGTCTCCAAACAAGCTGTTCCAATTTTAGGAGGGTCATGATAATAACCCCCTCAAAAAGGTGAGGGGTGGGACTCAGGTGACTCAAACCACACTATCACTCCTACCTGTGTGACGATCTCGTACTCGTACACGGCTGCCGCACCGCTATTATGTACAAGCGAGGAGCTAATCATAGCTGCTCATTTAGCAGAGTGCTAAATGACCATGAAAACACATGAGGCGCTCAAAGTGGGTTGTCATCTGTAGCAAAACAGGGCAGACGGCCCGTGACATATTAACATGAAGGTAACACTGTTAACCACTAGAGCGAGACTACGTCCAGGTTCATTCTTGTCTCTCCACTGTTTTCTGGAGCAGCTTCTTCTTCTGGGTCTGAACTGTGACTACGGTTAGACCGCTGTTTGTTATCGAGTCATTTCTCTCTCTACTGTTCAATGGTTGCCATGGTTTTGTGAAGCCGTCCCCAGGTCTTCAACCTGTGGAAGCGGTGGTTGGAGCGTTTAGAGGTAAAGACAGAGAAACAGAGCTGTTCAATAGGTGTGTAAAGAATCCAGCTTTTCTCTTTGGGTTTGGACCAAAGCATGTTGCTAATGATTTGTTAATACATATCCCCATTGTTTAATGACATTTTTCATCTGTGATTTTAGAAATTGGGGAAGTTGGCCACATTACATTAGACACTTTGAATTTGTTTTTTGTTGAAAAGTTAAACCATGTAACCAACGTATAGAAGATATAAAGGAACAGCTGTAGCTTTTCCGTTTTAACCAATGGTTCCTTCCTAGAGTTGTTTGAAAGTCAGTATCAGCAGTGTACGTCTGTAAATGGTCCCAATCAGTAGAAATGATTCCAATTAGTTTTGGTCTCAGTTCCTACTGAGCTCTTGGACAAAAGAGAACTGCTGTGTGCAACAGGCCCCGTGGACACTCCAGCTGTCAGGTACAGCTGCTTTCCAGTTCAAAACACATAATTGGATAATGTGCTGAAGTTAAAATAATTTTAAATTAAATGCCACTGCGTCTCCTAGTGATTATTCTGGTTTATTGTTTGAGTAGTGAGTGTTGGAGTGACGTCAGTTTTTTAAATAAATAGACAGCTGATAATCTGCTGAAGACGTTTGACTGCTCTTTACTCTTAGCAGCAACCACAGCGGTGTGAGGAGTGAGACTGGAGTTGCTGTGTTAGAGATGAGTCAGCTAATTATAGTTTTGACTAATGGTTACTTATCTCCTGTCTGAATGTAAATACATTTTAGGTCAGCTGGAAGAAGAAGAACAACAACAAACAGTCACAGTCATGTGTTCTAAACAACAAGTATGATGACAGATGAGAAACACTCAAAGAATGAAGAGTTCCCACCGTCTGACATGGTGTGAAGGAGAAGCAGGTTCCTGGAGAGTTCTTCTGTATCATCTACAGTATTTTGTTTTCATTGCCAAACAGAGAACATCATAAAATTGAAATTGGCTCTTGATTGTTAAAATGGTTCCCCGCCCCTGGTGTAGACAAAGAGCTGACGCCGTGCTCCGTCTTTGAAGTCATGTACTATTCACAGCTGAGAGTGAAGTCACAGAGGATCAGGTGTGTCAGAAGATACAGTTTCCCTTCTTTCCCATGATATTTGTTGCCTGGCGACCCTGACGCTGTATCTGTTGTAGTATCATCCACACTGGAGTGACCAATCAAATGAAATTGTCTTAGAGCCACAGGAACTTTTATCGGCCCGACCCTGTCTCTATTTCCTTGCCTTTAGTTTGTTTTGAAAGTTATCTAGGTGTAAGTGTTTGCCATCGGGAAACCAACCCTGAAATGGGCAATAGGGCAACTTGTATGATTCACAACTACTGATAAAGTGACATAGAGGGCAGTTAGTGAGGGTGACGTTAGCGGGTTTGCTTAGCTTAATCTTGGAGGAAACTGTGAGAAACAGCTCTCCAAACAAACAGGACTTCTATGACTGGTTCTTGTAGGAAATGTTTTGACCAAGTTAGAGGACTGTACTAATATTCAACAATGTTATACCCTTTAATAGAACATGTGTTATCATATCTGAGGTAACAAGAACCTTTGACATAAACCAGGTTCAAATCACTGTATTGTCCTTTATTGCATCGTCTGACATCCTGACTTTTTCTTCTGCAGGAATCTCTTGAATGGGACAAAATGGAGTTAAACAGAAGAAGGGTGCCGGTGTATGTAAGTGTCTACTTCAATCATCATATCGAATGACGTTTTCTGTGGCTAATGTGTTCCTCACCTGCAGGTGTCTCTCTGGCAGAAGGAGAGTTTGTTTTAGTTTGAGACTCTGAGCTCATTCATTGGCAGGGATAGTAGACCGGTACAGGTGCCAGTACCAGGAGTACTGTGTCGCATAATCACTTTATGACAACAAAACTCTTTTAAGTTGTCCCTTGATTTAACAGTCTAATAATGTGTTCTGGGAGGAGTGGGTTTTTCTTTTGAGTGGATTTAAATCAGTTGGAAGAACGCTGCAAAATCTGGCCCAAAATTCTGTTTTTGCTCTCACTAAAATGTAAAATATTCAAGTAGATTCTTTTTGTTTCCGTCCACCCCTTTCTTTCCATCTGTGTAGTGGTTGACTGGAAAAAACCCAATATCACAGGTGAAACTCAAGCCAGAAGGTTCTGAGTCCCTGGGGAAAACAGGCCTTGAACAGTTTGTTTGCCAACTGACAAGGCCCTGTATGAGTCTGCACCGTGGACACACCAGACAGAATAAGACAATAAGACCATTTGTTCCTTGGAATTATAAGGATTACGCAAAACCCAATTTTAAAAATTCAACATAGACATTCTTCTCTTTGAGAAAGTCTGCAGACGTGATTGAGTTATTGTTTCAAAACACTGTTGACACAGTAGAAGTCTGGTTCATGCTGTTCCCTTCATTTCTTCCGTCTGTCCTCCTCTCCCTCTTTAATCCTTCATCTACCCATTCTCTCTTTTTATCCTCACGCTCCTTCTCTCTTCTCTCCTTCCTTTCCCTCCTCTCTGTGTCTCACCCCTACTCTCCCCTATGTATGTAATCGTGGGTGGGCCAGTCTGAAGTGGTGCCAGATTTCTGGTAAGCAGTGTCGGCATGTTCTGCTGTATCACCACTTTCAGACACAGAGTGGGAGGCTCCCTCCTGAGCCTTTACCTTGACTGGCTCACAGGGACTGATTTAGGACTGCTCCAAAAAGCCTGGCGTGCGAATCGCCGCGGCCTCCGCCGTCTACCGCATGCACCTCTCCATTAGGAGGAAGTGGTGTCTCCACCCTCTAAGGTCACAGCTCAACAGGAGCAACTCTCACCGCTGAATTAGATCCAGATTTCAATGCTGGCCTTTGTGTGGACGAGCCACGGCACACTCCTGCGACATAAAGGCTGTTTTTGTAACGCACTTAGTAAAGTTTTATGGTACACCTCTACACGTTAGGTATAGTGTCGAGCCCAAAGGAGATACTGTTCGGCCAGATCAGTGGATAAATGGTAGCATTCACGTGCACATGGAACGTAGGCATGTTTTGGTGTTAAATGAGTCGCAGGAGCTGGTGTCAGAGAGGCTCTGTTGTTCAGGCTGATGCAGGTTTGTGGTTGAACCCTTTTTTAAAACTGTTTTCAATTCATTTCGTGATCAGTGTCAGGGCCCCTCATCCTATACGACCTATCGTGTAGGATATCGTAGTATCGTAGTATTGCTGGAACCGAACTCTTACTCTCAGTCCAGTTCAGCTTTAAGCAGCTCGGAGGTTGGGTGTGGAAACTTTTGGTTATTTGAGATTATCATCTGGAGTTATTGTGTAATGTCTTGAGTCATCATGTTGCTCGAGACAAATGTTAGTTTCTTTTGTTACTTGCCCTTTCCTTGAATCATGAAAAGCAGTATAATGTACTACATTGTCCTTCATGAATGTACCTCACTGTCAAAGTATCTTTCACCTGGTGTCCTGGGCTCAGTGAAACTTCCTCAACCTTCTGAGGGTTGATGCAGATTCACCAGAGTCTGACGCAGCAACAGTTGGTGAAATTAATCATAATAACGAAGTAAAAAGTTCGGGAAGTTGCACAAATCTTGAGAGAGATTAGTAAAAAATATGTTAGTCGAAGTAAATGGAAGGTTGTCTGATCTCGACCATCAAGACGAATTCTAGAAGCAGGCAAAAACGTTTTGTTGGAGGATCTGTTAGCTGCTTCTCTTATGTGTAATATTTTTATTACACCATAATGTTATTCATGTACCGTATTTTCCAGACTATAAGTCGCACCAGTCAAAGGATGAAAAAAGTGCGACATACAGGGGTAGCAGATACTGGTACACAAGCCTAGAGTGCCCCCTAGTGGCTGTCACTGTGAAAATAACAAGTGTGAAATTATATATTTTAATATATAAGT
The DNA here is from genome assembly GCF_000523025.1 of Cynoglossus semilaevis. NCBI lineage: Eukaryota > Metazoa > Chordata > Actinopteri > Pleuronectiformes > Cynoglossidae > Cynoglossus > Cynoglossus semilaevis. The sequence goes on from NC_024320.1 coordinate 18,760,502, forward strand.
CGCACCTGATTATAAGTCGCAAACCCAGCCAAAAGATGAAAAAAAGTGTGACTTAACGTCCGGAAAATTCAGTATATTTGTTCATGAACTGTTCTGTTTTCACTGCTGACTGTGGTCATTTAAACAGAAGCTACTAAGCCAGAAAAGTGTGGGCAACCCTGGTTTAAAGATATCTTGTCATAGTATCGACAGTATTGTTCATTAGCAGAGGGAGACGACACTGGGATAATGGTTGACTCTGTTTTCATGACTTTCTCCAGAATGTTTTTGTTTTTCTGTTTGCAGTTTAACTCTCTCTCTCTCTCTCTCTCTCACAGTTAAAGCACTTCCATTTACGCAGATGGAGGTGGATTTGCTTTTTTACTTTCTCCAGAATGTTTTTGTTTTTCTGTTTGCAGTTTAACTCTCTCTCTCTCTCTCTCTCTCTCTCTCTCTCTCTCTGCCACGCCCTTCAGTGCTGTAGATCTCTGTTTGGTTTGAACTGCTGACCAAAAATGTCTACAGTAATCTTCATAATTATAAATAATACCAGGTACATATTGGTGTTATTATACAACAATTAGTCTGTCACGGGCAGCCCTGGTCTTTGATGTGACATGAGTGTCAGCTTTAATAACCGTCTTTTCTGACATGTAGAGGGCAGAAATATCTTATTGACACAGTAGGTTAGATCCAGGAGGCGACAAGTCTGAAGTTCACCACTACTGTCACCTTCACTACAAACTGTGAAGCTACTGTGACTTCATCATTGTGTCTCTGTGGTAATCTGAAACGTTTATCTTAATTAGCGCTGTCGAATGATTACAATTCTGAGTCGGATTAATTGCAGGGTAGCTTTGGATTAATTATTTTTTCAGTACATTGGAAGGATAATAACAGCAGGTACGTGTATGTGCTTCACACCTGGCTTTCTTTGTGGCTAATGAAAATAAAAGAACAATTAGTGCTTTTTTTTTATGAATAAAGTGAGTCCTGTATACTTAAGTCATTAGAAACACATGCAGCATGTTTATTTTAGTAATCTTGAATGGTATGTAACAGTGATTTACACCGGCTGTAATGCAAACCTTTCCGTAAGTGTTGCCAACATCTGTTCCGATTTGTACTCATTAACCACAAAAATAAATGATTTTTCAGCACTTCGACCCGAGCACTCACTCAAAAATATGAATATTTCAAATGAAAGAGACGATATCACTGTTCACTGGTGCTGACACTGGAGCTGTTTTTGTTGTCGCACTGCCAGTGATCTTACTCCCCTGACGTCACCTACATGTTGCACTCGGGGGATCATTGCAAAGTGCTGTAAAGCTGATGCTCCCTGGTTTCCTGGAGACCACAGGGAGGAAATGGTGCTGTTTTTCCTCCACTGGTCAGATAAAAACACATCAGCATGGTGTCATCATCATCATCCAGATTATTTTTCTTTATAATCAGTGATAAATACTAAATGCTTGTTGTTCTATGCTGAGGTATTCTGGCTCTAAATTAGTGAGGAAGACTCCTTTTACTTCTCCTCCATTGTAAACACGTGCTGCCTGAAAACTGCACATATGGGATGCATGAGCAAAAACCACCTGGTGCTGAATATTTTATTGTCACTGGATAAGGCCGTGTCACGATAATGCCAAAGACTAAAGGCCGTAGATCACGTCCGTCTGACCCAATAACAGCAGACCTTAAATCTTATGTACATTCGCAGACTTTGATGGAGGAGAATGTAAATAAAAAAAAAATTAAATATTTTGCGCCTTAAATCGTATGTACATTCGCAGACTTCGATGGAGGAGAATGTAAATAAATAAAAAAAAAATTAAATATTTTGCGTACAATGTTGTGTACAGAAACAGTCAGTTAACATTACATTATCAGTACTCCTGCAGTGAAACAATAATAAAGTGTTGATACTTTATTTATATATACGGCACCTTTCATACATTCATGCGTGTGATACTGCCTGAGCTAGTCACATCTTATTGGCCATTAACACAGAATCAGATGCAGCTCCTAAAATGATCTCAGTGTCAACAAAGCAGATTGTATTACGACCTCTGTATATCATTTTTCAATTCAAGTTTTTAATATTGTATTATGTAATAGAAATTGTATTATGTAATTCAAGCTTACCTTGTAAGTGTCAAACAATCATGACAACAACCTCAAGGTTGGAGTCCACTCATGGTCAGTGATGTAACAGAGAAAAAAAGTCCTATTATGGAAGTGGGTCATGAAGTGGATGCTCATTGGCTGTAAGACTCTCCTGTTGTTACTAATTTGAATTTCACTTCTTCTTCTTCTATTTTTCCAACTGCTTCATTTTCATACATTCCATTTAAAAATCAGAGGAGAAAAACAAAACAACACAGGAAGATGTTTTCTATTTCTGGTTCACTGTTTTTAATTACTATTCATCCCTTAAGGGACAATATTTTCTACTACTACAGTGACCAGCACCAGACACACAGGAACAGTGGTCTCTACCAGAGACAGAGGAGATGTTTGGGTTGAGACAGTGAAACAGTTCTGTGTGGACTTGGACGCCAATCATCCAATTAGGAGCCCAGACCTTTAACCCTCAGTCCAGGGGTCAGCAACCATCAACACAATTTCACCATTGTATCTACAGTAATTCACCAACAGCAGCAAACACATTTTGACCATTCAAGCGATGGTAGTAGTGCGGTGTTGACCATCTGTTGTTGTTTAACTAGTTGTACCAAAGGAAAGAAAAACACAACGTGCATATTTCTACATGCAGACAGTCATCAGTTCCAACAGAACAGAATGTAATATTTATGCCAAACTCAGCTGGTCTCCTACAGTGACCTCTAGTACAAATTTGTACACTTGACTTTCAGTTATTTTGTTGTTTTGCTGGAACTATAGTATGACAAGGAAATCTGGTTTGGACTTGGTTCTTGTACAACTTTCCAGCTCTGTCCGATGAGCTTTCTACTTGTAATACTAATCAATTTGATCAGCCGTGGGAGTTCTGTTTCTTGGCCATGAGAGTGCCAAGTTCTAACCACTAGACCACCACGAAGAGAGCAACCGTCCACTTCCAGAAATTGCTCAGTGGAAATTCCTACATTAAAGGAATTCCCAGGATTCTACTGTATTTTAAATATATGAATTATAATAAACATGCCTTGTCTACCAGTGATCGATGAAACATTTTTCAAATGCACAGTATAAAAAAAAAAGGACTTTGTAATTTTCTGATGATCCTGATGTCGTGTGTTCTTCGACTCTCAGGGACAAGTGCAGGCAAATGTGAAGTTGAAAACCACAGTCCCTCACGACGCAGACTTCTACATTGTTGTACAAGGTTCGATGCTTGCACACGTGACCGCAGCAGAGAGACAGGAGGTTGAAGATGGACTGACTCTTTCCTTCATGGTTCCAGGTTTGTCCTTCTCATCCACACACATTCTTTGTTCCTTGTCTTGTGTTACAGTTGTACCGCGACTGATTTGTGTGGAAACCATAAACCATAACATGTATCCCAGCCATGGTTACGATCCTGCACATCCTGACCGTGACCGTCTGTTCTTCTTGTGATGAACAGCAGCTGCGGAACCTGACCTATAGTTTGAGAACCACTGATATAGAGTTGTCTGCTGCCATGATAGTTGATCTGTGAAAGATGTAAATGTTATTAATATGACTAGTAAATGGAAATGTGCACAGGTTAAGACTGATTAAAACATATCTTATGATTCTCTCCTTTAGGCAACGACTGTATGGAGGTCTCCTCTGTAACGGCCTACATTTACACAGAGGACCAGGCCAAGCCATGTGGAAGTGAAGCTTCTCTTGAATACGTCACCGACGTTGTCCAGGAAGCAGCGGAGTACCTGAGTGCACACAGGGACCGGCTCGGGCCCCAGAGCTACCAAGAAGTCCTGAAGAGGTTTCCATTGCTCGGGCAGGCGGCAGACAAGGGCCTCTCTGCCGGAGACTTACACTGTGACGAGGACGATGAAAATGATGCGCGAGCCAAAGAAGGTGATCTACGTCATCTCGATGAGCAGATCACTCAAGCCTTGGCCAACATGGATTACCTTCGACAGTGGAAAAGTCAACAAGGAGAAGGTAAAGACGCAGCAGCCTCACAGTGAGACCTTGAGGGTTGTTTAGGGTTCAGTTTTTCTTAGCAGGTCATGTCATGTCATGTCCCTCCGCACCTAGGTGTGGAGAGATGTTAAGGTGATATTGTTGTTCAGCTGAGAGCTCATCGGCAAAGAAATATTCTCTGCGGTGTACTTTATTGATCCCAGGCTGGGGAACTGCAGTTTTTGTTTTAGTTAGATAATGGTGAAAGTCTGGTGAAAATAGCTAAAAATATCATCTCACCTCCCTGAAAACATTTGTGTGCTGCATTTTCAGTTCCCAGTAGAAGTAATAAACAATGACAAGACACGGATTAATTGTTAGAACTATAGTAGAACGTTGGCAGTTACATCAGTGCTAGACAAAGATACCAACTTCACCACCAGAGCTTTATACATAAACCAGCAACATCTACGGATGTCCGATATTAACTTTTTTCCGATATCCGATATGCCAATATTGTCCAAATACTTAATTTCTGATTCTGATATCAACCGATACCGATAAATGCCTGGTAATATTTAAAATAGATTAATTAAATAAGCTGCAATGCTGCCATCTAGTGACTTTCACTTTCATATACAGCCGTTTATCCCCCAAACTATTTGTAGGGCACAGGTCATTTACATAGATATTACATACTTATGCTAATATCGGTCTGCTAATATCGGTCTGATAATATCGGTCTGCTAATATCGGTCTGCTAATATCAGCCGGCCTGACATTAGGGGCTTGTGTAGGTATCGCAGTCTTGAGACTAGTGTCTTAGTCTGGTCGTAGTCCAGGTTGTTTATTTTAGCCTTGAGTCTAGTGTCTGTCACTGATTTATCAGGAAATGTTACTCTTGCTCATTTAACCTTGCTAACTGAATGCTAATGTCCAGTTTTGGATCACATGATGCAGAACTGACCAGACGGACGGACAGACAAAGGCCAGGGTACTCCAAATATTTAGCAATTACTGCCATTATTCCATGGTCTTCAGATCTGTGTCACGTTGTTGCTCAGTGCGTCTATTAAATTAATTCCCACAACACCCCCCCACCCGCCCGCCCCCCCACATCACCTGAGTCTGGGTTGTTTCTGGCATCAGACTTCACAGCACATGCCAAAATGTTTCTGATGTTGACTTTTCCAACACACGATTCAAAGGTATTGATGACCTGAACTGGACACGTGTGTTTGATCAAATCAACTCAAAGTTCATGTAACAATGTATGTGTTTCATTTTATTTGAGTTTTCCAAGGCTTCAAGAGTTTTGAAATTATAGGAAGCAACAGTTTTAACCAAACTATTAAAAGTATCAAATCTATGTATCATTTCCAACAGGGTCAGGTCCTGATTGGCTCCCTCAGATATGTTTTTCCTCATACCTTTAAAAGAGTTTTGGTAATGAGAAGAACATGATTACCTCCAATTGGATCATTAGATGAGTCAACCAAACAGGTTGTGACCTGGAGTCAAAGGCAGAATTCTACAAAGAATGAAGTCGATGGTGGAAAAACTCTTTAAGAACGCGTAAGATTTTAAGAGAGAAAATAACTTTGTTACTTTCATAAATAAATGTGTTTTGTTTTGTTATTTGTCTTTCAACTTTTTGACTTCCTCAATGCTCGGGTGCTTGTGCTGAAAATGTAATTATTATTTTTTTATGCAAAGTACTTGCACGGTACAAATGCAAAGTGGCTGCAGGCCCCTCGTCCTTCACGGCATTGTTCACTGGTCAGACAATGGGATTGTTATGTTCTCAACTTTGCATGAGAAACACGCAGTGTTTTCACCGCCAGTTGAAAATCAGGGCACAATTTTCCCAACAATGGGAAGGTTACACATTAATCAGTTCAACGTGGGGCTCCAGAGAGAAGGTGAAGAGAAAAAAGAAACGGTGAGGTCTGATCTTAACACTTAGTATTTATATACACATAATATGCTTTTTTTTAAAAATCAGTGTTCTGTGTCAAAAGTTAAATAAAGCAAAGATTTAAAGCCATGGGAAAATATTTCACTGGTTGTAATTCAATCAAAACATGAGGTGAGGGCCAGCACATGTTTCACAGCAGCTGTCACATTAAAGAATCAAGTTCTTCCAGGTTGTAATATTATAGATGAGCTGGAGATGTAGCAGACTGAACTCGTGCCTTTGTCCCTTCCCCTGTAAAATATGCCCATGGCAGACATACTATACATTCTGTTCATAACCTAGGACCTGTACACATGTGAGGCAGCCACACCATTCACCTGAAAAAGAAACCGATTTTGGAGAATATATTTTAATGTGTTGTTTTTTGCCGTCTACTTCTAGCTGCTCATATACAATACCAAGAAAAGCTGCTTCAGCTGGCGGTGCGCTTGGGTTTGCCTGGTCTCTCCGGCTACCTGAGTCAGCGGTCAAGAGATCAGAAGACGGAGACTGTGGCCAATGAGGAGAGAGAGACTCCACACCAGCTGACACAGACCAACCAGTGGAATCATTTCTTTAGAGGTCTCACAAGGTATGACAACGGTGTTACAGTGTCTTCTGTTAAAACTATAAAGTAATGAAAGTATTTGATAAATATGTAAAGTATAGGTTGAGTAGAACTGAGTAATCAAACAAACTGTTGCTTTAGATGATTATAGTTATATCTTTTGTTAATGAAATTAATACATTTAGGATGATCAAATTTTACATTGAGCAGACGCTACCTATCTGTTGAAAATAGAAAAAAATATATAATATCAAAAAACATATACAATACAATACATTTTACACATAAAATAAAAATATATTATTAATAAATTGCAATATATATTTTTATTTAAATATAATTATGTGTGTTAAATATATTTAAATATATTTAACACACATTTAACACAAATATATATTTTAAATATTGTGAGAAGCATTTTCAAAAGTGAGGAACTTTTATTTTAAATATTTTGAGAAGCATTTTCAAAAGTGAGGAACTTACTTTCAGAAAGAATGACATGTCTTGGCTTTTCTGTTGATGACAGGCAGATTCATACTGTCTGTCCTATACACACACCTGATCTCTTCAACAATCACAGAAAATATGAGTATGAGCTGCATTTGGGTATTTTCACAGTCAATAAACAATTGAAATATAAACACATATGAAACAACAGCAGGTGAGTTCACAGTCAGTTTACTCACAAATTTGGCCAAAAAAAGAAATGTCCAAAGGACCAGACATGTCCTCCTCAGCAGCTGACCTTGTTCGACCTTGGACGTCTGTAGACAGTTCTTGTGTAGGCTGGACTAATCCGCCCAGTCAGCAGAAACAACAGCGGGAGCCGTTATTGCTTTGTAGACAGTAGCTGGAATCAGCCCAGAGGGTAAACAGAAATACCAGAGTGTAAGGGCAGCACAGACTGCTCCAGGTGCGATAGGACGTCTTAATGAAATGTGACAGGTGGCTTCAGACAACGCACGAGGAAACGTAAATTAAACACTGAGACGTAAACACAAGTTTCTTTTCAACCTTTTGAGGTATGCTCCGCGTGGGCCAAGTCCCACATAGTATGTACATACCAGAACTGACAAATCAGGACGGACTGTCGTTACAAACAAATCAAACGACGGTTCATGATCGCACTGGACATCAGTTAAGGTTTGTCCATGTGGGATTTTTATATGAAGCTTAGATTTGGATTTTCCTTCTTCTCCCATCAGTTCTCCAGATCCGGCTCTTGCCCCAGGTCCGGGGGTGTGTAGGAGGGTGTGGTCAGATAACTGCTCTCTGTTGAGGTTTTGCCCTTGGACCAACTCCATCACCCTGACGGTGCGTCAGGCTCCTGGCAGCTGCCAGCAGGACACCATTAAGACGTTGCGAGATAGACTGAAAGATCCCAGTACCTTTGACCTGGTAAGAGTGGACAGATTTGAACTTAAAAATATCATTTTAAGAGTTAAAAAAATACTACTAATCCACATTTAATGCAATGGCCGTTGCTGTTAATAACACAGTTAGAACATGGTTGGGTTTGACTTATATTTATATCAATATTAAACCTTTGACTCACACCATATATTTATCCAAAGAAAGTCTGCAGAAATATAACCGTCAGTTTTTCATGTGTTTTAGATAAATATGGTGAGAGAGAACACACGGCTACAAATGAAAAACAAAGAGGAATTTCTCTGCAACGGCAAAGGTAAGTTATTTATCTGTATCCACTGGGACCAAACATTCATTTGTTTGGAACATTTTTTACACTGACACGTATTTACATCCAGTCATTCCACGGCCCATTCCACAACATGGATGCTCTAGTACACAGTGGCTACACATGTTGTCGTTTACAGGAAAAGGTTTTCATTTCATAGAAGCAGCTCGAGCTTAAAATGCCGTCTCCACACTAAGCGTTCATGTGTGGAGACTTCAACTTCAGGTCAGACCAGCCTCACTGAGCGCAGGGCAGTAAATAAGTCGAGATGATTTTCTAGACATTTTTTTCGTATTAGTAACACCAACGTTTTGATTACTCACTAATATAAACAGCTGTAAAACACATACATCTACCTGCTGATATTTATCTTTCTGTTCCAGTAATGTACAGTTTTCATATTTAGGGACGTTAATTAATCTTGGGTAATCATGGTTAAATGTGATTACCTTTATAATGAATATTAATTAATAGTGCTTATTCTGAGCTAAGACTGAGGATTCATTTAATTTGACAGCCAGAGTATTTCCATAATCAGACATGTTCTGCCGTCAGACTAACTTTCAGTTATTCCGATAATGAGTTTAGAACCAATGACAGTGACAGTCACAAAATCCTCACCTTGAAAAGAAGTCTCTGTAAAAAGCATGTGTTACTGCACTGGTTCACGTGTGTTGTTCACCCAGGACACACGTGTGTTACTGCACTGGTTTATCAGAAGCAGTCACGTGTGTTGTTCACCCAGGACACACCCGCGCGGGAGACACGTGTGTTACCTGAGTGCTCACTAGTGTCCCACGTCACGTGTGCAACAAAACATGTGGATAAAATAACAAGACCACGTAAACATACCAGGGCTGTCACCATACCAACATCACAGTATCAATAGCGAAACCTTTTCTACACTTTTCGATACTTTTCCAAATAAAGGGAGAACACAATTTTAGAAAACACACTTAAAAATAATTTGTGACTCAAGTAACTTAACCTAAGTACAGGTTTCCTGTCCTGGAGAATGTTAGTATAATCCCACAGCAATATATTAAGGAAGTACCAGCAATTAATTTAATGAAGTAAATAGTTGCGGTTTACGTTTGCTGCCAGTGTTTATGCTGCAGGAATGGATTTCTGGAGCTCGTGCGAGTGAGTCTTCGGCTGTGTTAAAGAAGGGTTGAGATTTTTTCTCACACGTCGGTGACAGTCACTAATGGTCGACACGGTCCTGTTTTTGTGCAAACAGGAAGTGGTGGAGTTTGGGTCCTTGCCTAAGTGAAATTGAACCAGTTACAATCCTTTAACGACTAGATCGATGCTAATGCTAATTAGCCTCTTGGATGTTACTTCAGCACAGTTGTTTTTCTTAAACTCCACCATCCGATCAGACAGGTTCAAACTACTGAAGGTGAAATGCCTGGCGTGCCATCTGGACTTAAAGCTGTGGTTCCCAAAGTGGGGGGCGGGTATCACACAGGTTGTCTTTTTCTGTAGTCTGTGCATATTCTACCCATGTGTGTGAGGGTTTTTTTTGGTTTTTTTTTTTGGGTTCTCTAGTTTCCTCCGGCAGTCAAGAAAACATTCCGACTGTGGATTAGGTGAATTGTCTCTGTGTGTGATTGACTGGTGAACTGTTAAGAGCATGCAGTGGCCCTGCCCTGTGACTGCTGGGATTGGCTCCAACTCCCCCTCTGACTCTGAAGAGAACCGAGCGGTAGAAGCCGAATCGGGAAAATCTCTCAGTTCTGGCTCCGCTATTTCCTGCTCTCCTTCGTAGCCTCAGTGCCAGAACGGGGACTAGTTTGAAACCGAATCAGTGCATATGTTGTGTTTTGGCTCCTTGCAAGTGGAAAACCAAATATTTGCTGTTACGGTTCCCAGTTTCGGAAGTGGCAAATAACAGTAAACGTTAAAGGAATGACGAGCTGCAGCTTCAGTTAAACCTGCGGCTCTCTGCCTGCTCTGCGTCCTGACCGTGTGTGTGTGTGTGTGTGTGTGTACATGAGATGGTATGTAAGTGCAGAGAGTGTGCTGAGGGCTGTCAGAAAACGGACCACCACAGGTTGAGTTGAGCAAACATTGCTATGGTCGGACTTCCATCACACAAAGTAGTGAAGAGACTGAGAAAACACCCGTCCAACAGACACCGTAAAAGGAACACTGAGCCGCACACGTGCTGGTTCCTCCTCTGAGATGGCAGAAAACTCCAGGGAGGACATGTTGTTTGTTTTGGTTTTTTCAGAGGTGACGTGCTAAGGCCAACGCCCAATTATACACAAATAAAAAGATCCTTCAAAACATATCCACTGCTTCCTCTTCCAGACACACAGATCTGCTGCTTTCCGCCCTTACCCAGTAGCCGCCGTTGTTGGTTGCCATAGAGATGGCTGCATCGACTCAAAGAGAAGCAGGAAGTGTTCCTCAGTATTGACCTTAACCTCGTCTGGACCTCAACCGCCATCCATTAATTCTCTCAAAATAACAGTCACACAGAGGGGAGCATGTTCTCTTCCTGTGGACCTGCTGCTTTGGATAAACACTGACCGACTGGACAGTGTACTGTCAACAGGTCTGTGCTGGGAGGAAGAGTTGGAGTATCAACAACCAAAATTAATATCTTTATTTCACACAGGCCTGTCCAAGGAGCCGCAGATGCAGGATATCATGGTGGACGATGTGAGTACTAAACAAAATACTGCATGTGTGCCGGTCTGTAGTACTCATCATGTGTTCATCGATCGACTGCTTTGGTTCGTCACCTGTTTTACGTTTGATTTCTTTTGTGCTTCAAAGGATTTTAAAGATGGGCTGGTTCTATCACTGCATGAAGATGATGACGAGAAAAAGAACTCTCTGCCAGGTAACCTCTACTGTACTCTACTCTACTGTACTCTATTCTACTGTACTCTACTCTACTGTACTCTATTCTACTGTACTCTACTCTACTGTACTCTATTCTACTGTACTCTACTCTACTGTACTCTACTCTACTGCGCTTTACTGTTCTCTTATCTATAATCTGCTCTCATCTCGTCTTGTCTCCTCTCCTCTCCTCTCCTTTCTTTTCCTCTCCTTTCCTTTCCTCTCCTCTCCTCTCCTCTCTTCTCCTTTCCTCTCCTCTCCTCTCCTCTCCTCCCCTCTCCTCTCCTCTCCCCTCCTCTCCTCTCCTCTCCTCTCCCTCCTCTCCTTTCTTTCCCTCTCCTTTCCAGCCCTGAATCAAGTCTTAGAAATATACATAGAGACTGATGTTAGCGTTGATGTGGGACTGTGAAGTCGTACTGTTAAAGTACATGATTGTGCAGTACTTTACCTGCTGGGACCAATGACACAGTTCTGTCCCTGGAACAAAGACACGACATGGGGCAGGCCTGTCATTCTCTGCTCCTCTGTCTCCCCTGCTGGGAGGAGACCCTGCTGTACCAACCTTCACCAGTTCCTCCATAAGCCGGGACCCCCGCGGGTCAGACACTGAAGCTGTGTACTTGAAGTTGAGACACAGAAAGAGGAAAATGTTAACAAGCCCAACTGTCCAGCACTTACAAAGGCTGACATTTGGTCTGAGGCACAGACGTTAACATCGGATCCTCTTTAAACGCAGGCAAACACACAGGGTTCCATCAACCCAGACAGTTAAAACACATACAGGCCTGTAAAAAAACAAATCTGCGGATTTGGAGGATACGTAAATGTTTAGGTGTTTCCAGGGCGATTGTAAATGCTATCTTCCTGTCGAGGAAAAAAAATGGTTTTACTGTAAATAAAAACAAACAAACAGTGCAGTTCAGACAGAATGAGCCTAGTTAGAAACATGCCCCCCCCCTCCCCCATGGCAGTACTGTGGTTGAAACATAATAATAATATAGCTATTACTATTACTACTATTGCTATTATATAATATATAATAGTAATTCTTATAGCTGTGAAGTAGAAAAATTAAAAATAAATACATGTAGCAAGAAATCAAATTTTTTTTAGCTAAATTTGTCAATTCATTTTTAATTCATTTCATTTTAATTCTAATGTCTTCCATTTGAAGACTTTGAGGCAAAATACTGTAGAATTTTGAGCATTTACTGGATTTGTGCTTGAAGTTGAAATTTTTCTGGGTGCCTCGGTTGGTCTGTTCCACCTCTGAAAGAAATCTTTCTGAGGTTGGTCACAGTGGCCAACAACGGCCAAATAAGATCAAATGTCTTTAATAACATTTTACAAACATTAAATCAATCAATTACACACACTCTTCAAACAAGTGAGGGCAGAAGGTGCCTCCAATGACTGCACAGATTTGCCCTGTGCCCTGACTGTTCGCTGCTCCTTGCCGTGGACTTCACAGTGTGAGAGCAGCAGAGAGGAAATGCCTCAGTGATGCCCAGGATTTCCCTTACATTAGTGTAGACTTGGCCGCTCCACACATCAAAGTCTGGGTGGAAAGTGTGCAGATTGGTGGAAATGGCATCTAATCTAATCACATTGTTGCCAATTGGAGCTTGTTACGTTGTTGTAACAAGCTGCAATTGGTGGAAAATAAATACGGCACAGAAGCTGAGACGAACTGAGAATGATGTAGTGAAGGAGTCTAGTTTGAAGTTGTGTTGCTTCGTGTAAATAGTCTTTTTCTCTTCCTATTACAAACACTTCAACAATGCCATTGGTTCAGAACGTGGAGAAATAACTCCACTGGTTTCAGTCTGATCAGAAACGCTCTGCATGGAAAAGGTGCAGCCAAAAAGTCAGACATAGAAATAGGAATAGGCTAAAGGGACTCAGCTTTGAGGTATATGTTTAGCATGTGTGTATGCAGAGTATATACATATATGTGTGTGTATATGTACTAATATATGTATGTGTGTATATATGTACCATTTTTTATGTACGTCTGTGTGTATATTTATATATGTATATGTGTGTGCATGTACATATGTGTGTATGTTCTTAAATCTTTATAGGTACGTCTGTGTTTATATTTATATACTGTATGTGTATGTTTGGACATGTACGTATGTGTATTTGTGTGTATATGTACTTATATTTCTATGTATGTCTGTGTATATTTATATGTGTGTGTGTGTGTATGTTTTTATTTTTCTATGTATGTCTATAATATATATACATATATCTGTATGTGTGTATATGTACATATATGTATGTGTATGTGTGTCAGTCTGTACTGTATGTGACAACTAATTATGATGTAAATGAATTTAAATTTCAGTCTGTCCTTTGAGACACAGTGGGTAAAATGCTCTGATTTGTAGTTCCTTTATTCAGTGAGAGCAGCAGCAGTGGTCCTGTCAACAGAGGAGGGCGCTGCAGTACGAGTTAGCGAATCACTGGACTAACCTCTGGTGCTCGGAATGTGAGGCTTATCTATGAAAACAAACCTTTAAAGGTCAGACATGAAGGAGGTTCACAGACCTTTAATTTCTCTTTGCTCGCTGTAATCCTTGACATTAAAGCAATGAAAGATCAATGGAACTCACCAGAACCAGCACGACCCACGGCCAGAGCTGGAGCTAATGTGGTTTGGTGACGTCATGAGAGAATCTGGAATCAGTATTTGTCACATCTTATTGTACATGTAGATAATGTATATATTGATACTGCAGTGTATCTGTTGTTGAAGTAAAATATTGAGTTTTTTCTTCTTTTTTTTTGGCTGATGTTTTTGGAAGAGGACTTTGATTTTTTTTTCACAACACTAAAGACATTGCTTTTTTTTTTTTAGTTTATGACCATATCTTGAAGGAGTCCAGTGAAGAGGAGAGCCACGTGGTCCGGCCTCTTTATGACACTCAGTGCATGGTCGCCAGCGACAGTCAGAGGACCGCGCTGCAGCCACAGGTCGGTTCATCCTTGGTCATCAACAATCTGTTAAAAAAAATGAGTACAGGCCAATTTTGAAGATTTGTTTTTTACTTTTGAACAGCTTCAAGTGTGCATGCAAATTAAATTGATGTTTAAAAATTGACGTGATTTTGTGTTTGTTCAGTGCTGCTGTGTCACTGTCCCTGATGTCTGATAATATCGGCCAATATTAACAGAATTATGTAATATCTGTGATCAATTATCAATAAATTATTGTTTTTTTCCTCCGGTAATGAAAACCCGATAATACGTCTGTGTCCATGTGTATTTTTAGGCTGACGTTGGCGTTCCGTACAGCATCAGGGGAGTGACGCGTGACAGCACGGCGACAGACAGCGGCGTATGGGACGCACTGGACACAAACGATCTCCTTTTAGTCATCGACACTCCGACGCATTCGTCAAAGTTCAGCTCTGTGACGTCCTCGCCTCGATGCTCACCTGCTGATCAGGCTCTTGCCAGGTTGACTCGACCCACGTCCTTAGAATCAACGAGTGAGCGAGACAGTTCGCCCGTAGAAACCTGTGACCTGAGGTAAAATAATATATATATATATATATGTATATGTATATTTGGGACAATTCAAATGTTTTGTGACTTTGTTTGTGACATGGTCTTTTCTCAATCAAGTCCCAGTCTTGTGGCTCTGGAGGTGGACAGTGAGGAGGACATGGCTGAGACAAACGTACTGCCCCCCCCTCGCTCATCAGATGTGGAAAAAAGGGCCGAAAAAGTCAAAGTTGCCTCTCGTCAGTTGCCTGATCTCACCTGCACTCGCAGCAAATCTGCCTCCTCTGCCTTTGATCCTGCCACCAAAGTACACAACAAAGGCCGCCGTCCCAGGAATTCTTTTTCAAAGGCTTTGATTTCACTCTGGACTAAATTCTTTTTTTCTTGTTTAGGACTTGGACGACCAGGGAGTTCGACTGCGTTCCTATTCCTACTCTTCCCCGAAAATCAGTTTCCGTCCCACACGTTTCGCACGGGACAGTCAGACGTCGGACATGAACCCAGGTCAGTAACGCTGCTGGACACGCGGCCGTGTCCTTCCTTTGTTCACATCACTACTGGAGTTTCTCACAAGATTTATTTTATTATTTTTTATGTCCTGTGTGACTTTACAACAGCTTCCAACTGGTGGATGTAGAACAGTAGCCAAAGTAGTTGTCCTAAACCAAGAGGGTAGAGGGTTCGATTCCAGACTTGTTATATGTATATATCCTACACCTACCTTCTCACTTCTCCATTCCTCCTGTGTACTTGGAGCAAGCACATACACATACACATACACATACAAGTGTGTGTGTGTGTATATATATATACCTACATACAGATACATATATAAACATATATATACATATATACAGTATATGCATATATATGTGTGTGTATATATATACATACTGTATATATACAGTATATGCATATAGGCATATATATATGTGTGTCTATATATATATTTATATATATATATTTATATATATATATACATATATATATTTCTATATAGTGTGTAAGACATTCAACACCTGGTCAGTACCATAGATCAATAACCAGGAAAGTCAAACACTAGCACGAACATTTAACCGTTTCCAACAGTTTTATTCAAAAGACTGATAGATGAAGGAGCAAGGAACAGGAAAGAAAGTCAAAAGAGTCACAATCAGGAATGACACATTACCTCGATTAATCACGATAAAGTACTATTCATCCTGATTAATCCACAGCTCCCCTGTGATTAATGTTATTACACACGTTAGTGAATCGACAGCCCTACTGTCTGTTGTTATAGTGGGCCCATGTGTAGTTGATGTGTGAGCAGCGTGTGTCCACTGTGTCCTGTAGATGGAGCACTCCACAGTGCCACCCACAGCCGATCTCTCCTTCAGGCCCTCTCTCTGTCTAAATCTCTGTCTCTGCTCAACCCTGGTAGTAAGTACTGGACCTCCTGCAGCCGTCGTCCTGCGTCGAAGCCCTGTCCAGCTGGCACGTGTCTTCACTGTGGCTTTGTCTGTTGTTTGTCTGTATATGTGCACAAAAACGCAAGGTTATTATTCTACATCAGCAGAAATATCACTGGGAAAATAACAGACAACAATTGGGTGATTTACTGTATGGTCCACAGCTAACGTGGTGACGTCATTTTAGTTGCAAAAAAACTAACAGACACATATTTATGGAGATTAGTTTTGATCAAGCGAGATTGTTCTTGTTGTGATCTGCCATCGTTTTCCAAAGCTTCGTGTTCAGTGTTAATCTGACGAAGCTCAGATTGAAGCCTCAAAGTGTTCAAGACAAACAGAAATAAGTTGGGCGCTAACGCTCGGCTTTAAGTAAGCGGTGTTTTTAATAACCTTGGCTTTTGTCTGCATGTGCATCTGGGCCGACCGGGTGTCTGGGTGTGTTTTTCCTCGTGATGCGACAGCCTTTATTGTAATGACAGCAACAGCTGGAGGGCAGGAAGAAATCAGGTTTGCAGCGACAACTAGAAGTGAACCGTCTGCTTCCCAGCCTGCAGGGGCTCTGGAGGGGTGTGAGTGGGGTCAGCAATGCATCTGTGTGTGTGTGTGTGTGTTTGTTTGTGCTCATGTTGCCATGAAAGTTGTCCTCTCTGCTTTGTACTGGTTTTTGACGTTGAGATAATTGAATACGAGGTTCTTTGAAGACGGGGACACGGAGCAGGGACCGTCTACCATATATAGTACCGGATAAAATTGTGACTTGTGTGAGTCTGTGCTTAGTGCCATGTAAAAACACACCTTGTTGTTATGGAAACAGTACTTTACCATTCAAATAATACACAGGTTCGAGTCATGAGAACGACTCTTTCTGCAGCTGGATCCAATAATTCAATACTCTGGATTCAGATTTTTGTATAAAGAATGAAAATTGATTCATATATTAAAAAAAACATTTCAAAAAAGTCTCCAGTAAGCTACGAAAAAAATAAAAAAATAAACAAACTTCGTGCAGCTAACGACCTCTCTGTGGCCGTATGGTTGGTACAGTTGATAAATGGAAGCACACACACAGGCTCTGGCTGCGTCCTGACTTTCTAGTGTTGTATGGACGTGTGGTGCAGTGGCTGCTCTTTCCTGTCAGATTTTAAATCGTGAACAATCTGTCTAACGACTTCCTCCTATTCTCTGTGTTTACCAGAACAAAGAGGCTGCAGCCTGCAGGAGCAGTCCCACGAGAAAAGGTACTGGCACTATTTACTTCAGCTGTGTATCGCTGCAGTGGGGTTTTTATCGGTCTCGTTGTTGAATATAATACAATGTGTCACAGTTCACTGAATATAACACTGCAGTTCACTTGACGTCCAGTGTTGAGGGCAGTGCTCTCGATGTGCAGGATCCTGACCATCAGCTGACACAGTGGGAATTCTGTTGAAGCTGCTGCTGTTCTGAAAAGTTCTCTCATTTTGTTCGGTGACAAATGAAACTTTTAGGTATAAAAACTAGGATGAACCTGCGGTACTTCGGGTCAGTTTATAGATAGTAGCTCAGATGTGGTGCTGTTCTGTAGAGAAACACTGGAGTCACTGGGTTACATATGATTCAAACAGAAACTTTCCATGACTTCTGTCTGCACCGAGGGTCGAGACACTTAGGAAAAAAAATCATTCTGCCCACTTCCTTTTCCACTATTTTTACTGCCACTCCATGAGTCATATTGCTAATGGACATTTCCTCTGCTGCTGCCATTAATGGATTAATATCCCAAATTGCGCAGCCACATAACAGTGGCTCCCCCTAGTGGAAAGTACCAAAAGAAAACAATGTTTCTTATGGCATTTGCATTTTTTTTGTTGTTGCATAGACAAATTTCAATTTTTCTCCAAACTTTAGATAAATATTAAATATTTACTTCATTCTAAGAGTTTGTGAACATTATGAAATTTAAACCTAAACATGTTGACACTATTGATATTAAAACAGATATTTATTCATCTTGTGCCTTCAATGTTGTGTAATAGTTGTGTAATAGTAAGCTATATAATTGTACCCTGGTGGTATTAAATATGCACGTTATAGTCTTTTGTCTTTACCTTCATGACTGTCATTGACTACAGTAATAATATTTGTGTCATTTCATGTAAATCAAAAAAAAAAAAACTTTACGAAGGATGTTTTTTTTCCAGGGAGATTAAGTTCCGTAAACGTGCTCAGTCTGCCGACGATGAAGGAACTATGGAGCTGGCAGACTCGCTCCAACATCTCACTCTGTCTGAGTTCCTTAAAGAGTATGTTGGGAGTTTTCAGCTCTTTTGACTGAGCATCAAACAAACAGACTAGCCCTGTACCGCTGTCACTAACACCAACCCCAGCTAACCACAACATAACCTTCCTCCCTCAGCTCAGCTCAGCTCCTCTTCACTAACGTGACTCTGTTTCTCTGTAGGCTGCAGAAAACTGACACTGTGTTTTAATAACGATTTTCTACTTTTCTAACAGCATGGGAATGTAACTGTATCTGTGCAGCGTCGGATTTTAACATGTGATGAAGTGTTGACTTTTCATACACACACCCTTGACTATTAATTATTTAGCCAAATTATGGCTAATTATCATAAAGTCGTAACATAGAATACATTTGTCTTTGGTTTGTTAAACTTCTAACATATTTTCTTGGCAGAAACTAAACTAATGTAAAACTACTGAACACATTCATCAGGAATGAAAATAGTCACTGTGGTGTTTAACGAGCGTCACAGTCCAAACTTTATTCCCTTGACCTGCATTTAATATTGTTTCTTCGTTGCCACCAGAATTGAAGAGGAGGAGCTGGATAATTACAGCGTACCCACTAAAGTGGAGTCGGAGAAGTACCGAGTCATTCGCACCTTCAGTTTCCTGAAGAACAGGATGTCCAGCACACGCAGCAAGAGCAAGGTAAGCACCACGCCTCCGACGTCACACCGCGTCATCACAGACAACCTGCGGTCGTCAGTTGACCTGGTTTCACAAATACGGTTTTATTTCATTTAGACTGACACACATTAGAACTGGAGATATTGATGTTTAGTTGTTTATTTTTTAACCTCTGTAATGTTGACTGGACGTGAGGACCAATCACTGAAGTGATTCACTGAAGTCTTGTCTTCTCTATATTCTGTTTGTGTATCCTGCGAAATTACAAAAAAGCTACTTCACCAGATTTTCTGTAAACGTGGTTTAAAGATGCAGCAAAAAAACAAAAACAAAACAAAAAACATTCTGGTTGAGGAGTCGATGGGTGAATGAAAGCGTAAGAATTAATACGTTAAACTAACTGTGAATGATGTTGTAGTGTACCAGAGTACAACAATTATTCATTGTTATTTATCAGAAGTAAATGTTCATATGTCAAAAGGTCAAAGATCAAATAAATAAATAAATAAATACATTTATTTATATAAATATAAATGTGCATATACTACCTTTGTAAATGTGCACACATGTCACTCGTTAAGATAACAAATTATATATATTAATATTTATACATTTATATATATTCATTGGTTCTGATATTTGTTTTAAATAAACACTTGATTTATGTCTATATATATAGACATATATGTGTGTATATATATATATATATATATATATATATATATATATGTATATATGTATATATGTATATATAGTCTGTCTGTCCTACAGTGTGACAGATATGGATTGTAACCATGGTATGTCACCGTTGTGTCTTGTGGTATTGAACACCACAACAGTGTGAAATCCCCAGTGTTTGAGTTTTGGTTCTGTGTCTCACCTCGGTGGAACACAGAACCAGGAAATGTTTCTGCGATAAACACGAGGTCAGAGTGACCAAACATGGTGTCCTGACTCTTTCCTTTTAATGATTAATCCCGTGTTTTTGAGTCAGCACAGGGACTGGAAGCCGTCTGCGTCCTACATCTGTTGTTTGTGCTGTTCTTCATTTCCTTGTCACTTTCTTTCGCTTTGGACGCAGGCTGCAGAGGAACTCCTCTCAGGATATTGTGATTGCAGATTAATCTCCGCAAACAGAACCTCGACACGATACACAAATTAAAGACTGTTTTGGTGCACGTATCAGCCAGGGTTTTTTTCGTTCCTTAAATGTGGCCTATTGATTTACACACATGTGTCTGTCACGGCTGTCAAAGGGCAAAGGGAAGGACAGGGACAAGCAGACGAATGGACATCGTTTTGCCACGGGCTCCTGTTTAGGCCCCACCGTCTGCATCGTTTGTGACAAACCAGCATCTGGGAAAGACATGCTGCACTGTCCGAGTGAGTACGACGCCTCCGTTCAAATACTCTGAAACGATCCTTCCTGAGAACAATTAAAGCACTTCAACCGTGTCATTCCTCTAGACTGCACCGCCATCGTCCATAAGGCGTGTAAGGAATCGGTCCCACCGTGTTTGAAGGTGAGTGGAGATGTTCGAGTGGTTCAAGCTGCGGCTCTTTGACTGGAAGTGTTTACATGCTCTGATGGGGCCTCTCTCATTTGTATCACTTAGAAACTTCAGGATAAATCTGCTGCAGTGACAAGGACCAAGACAGCATCCCTCCCACAGAGTGAGTTTACAAGACGCAGCTCATCAGTTCTGGGAACTGTTTTTTTTTTTTTGTGGTTAATGATGTTAATGTTGGAACGACCGTGTCCTCCCACAGATTTCACAGTGAGAGAAAGTTCCCCCCAGAGTCTGATCCCCGTCTCCGCCTCTTCACTGATGTCCAGCTCCAAGGACAGAAAAGACACCACCACCCACTCATGTCCCATATCTGGGAGTGACAGGTCAGTCGCCGCCCTAACATATTTGATAAGGAATACATTATAACTATAATAACAACCGCAGGTGAGGTCACCAACTCCAACGTCTGTTCTGTTCTTCGCTGTGCGTTTCAGTCGGCTCAGCGAGAGTTCAGAGACAGAGTGGGACTGGGTGAAGGTCAACGGCCTTTCAGACGAGCTGCTGCCAACTCCTGTGTCCTCCGTTTCTGCCGACTCATCATTTGGAGAAGGTACAGGGGGAAAACGAAAGGGAACTTTTTCATTTGTTGGTGTCCTTGTGCTCAGTGAGTGGGAGCTGCAGAGTGAAGGAATTATTCTTTGTTATTATTAAAAAAAACACAGAAGCTCTCACATGGACTACATGGTTACCGTACACAGGGGGTCCTCGGTTTATGACCTTGCTCGTCCTACGGTGTTTGGTTGTTACATCGCCAGATATGTATCAAGAACGTCTTGTTCCGTCAGACCGATGCATAGCGTTAAAACTCGCCAACTAATTTGCACAGGACCTAGTTGGCAAAGCGGACGAATTCAACGTCTGGACGGCTTTGTTTACGTTCAGTGGTTGTGTTGTGTTTTTGGGAATGTCTTGCCCTTTATTATGACTTCCAGGCGTTAGTCTGACTCTTCTGATGTTTTTATGTCCAAGATTCTGATGTTATCACTGTTATCATTACCCTGGCGCTTAACCCACTGTTAAACATGACACATGTATTATAATGTATTTATATGATGCTATAATTTGTTTAAATGAGTCGGGTTGAGATAAAACATCCTTCATATAGATTTGTTGTCTCCTTATAAGAATGAATGAATGAATGAATGAATGTCATTATTTTTAGCATTTTTTGAAATTAAAACAAGACATTTTGAACTTCATGGATGATGAGACATTTCTCTCTCCGCTCCTCTTCACACAGACTGTGTGGACTCATGCATTCAGGCTGACATCTTAATGGATGCAGGCGATTACCAGGCCGAGTCGTGGAGTCTGACGGTGGAGCAAAAGTTCTGCAAGAAGCAGGACAAGCGAGTCATCAAAAGGCAGGACGTCATCTACGGTGAGCCGCGGCGTAGGTGGAGTCACTCCACTGACGCGTGGAGAAACCAAGTGTGACCGGCGTGTGTTGTGTTCTGATGCAGAGTTAATGCAGACGGAGCTCCATCACCTCCAGACTCTGCACATCATGGCTGAGGTGTTCAGGAGGGGGATGATGGAGAAGGTGCAGCTGGACATGGAAGCAGTGCAGCGGGTGTTCCCCTGTCTGGACCAGCTGCTGCTGATACACCACGGCTTCTTCAGTGCCATGAAGGAGCGGCAGCACGGCTCCACCCAGCAGGACGGAAGCAGAAACTACCTCATCGGGCAGATAGGAGACATCCTGCTCCACCAGGTTGGTTTCTTTGGAATTCTGTGTCGACCTGTTTGTTTTTTTATGCACTGTTATGGAGGCGAAGTTAAACGGTTCTGAAACCGGTTCTGAAACAGGCAGCAGTCAAAAAAGACTGGGCGGCTGTTACTGGCT
The DNA here is from genome assembly GCF_000523025.1 of Cynoglossus semilaevis. NCBI lineage: Eukaryota > Metazoa > Chordata > Actinopteri > Pleuronectiformes > Cynoglossidae > Cynoglossus > Cynoglossus semilaevis. The sequence goes on from NC_024320.1 coordinate 18,782,932, forward strand.
GGTGCTGCCAATAACACCATAACACTGTGCTCATAGTTGAAGGATTGTTGAGGGCCGGTAAATTAATAAATTCTAAATAAAATCTCTTTTAGACTTTATTCTGTTAGTATTGGAGTCTGAAAGACGTATTCTTGTGTTTTTAAAATTAATTTTCTTCTCTTTAATTTTCCAAAACTGAAAGAATGTTTGAAAAAAAAAAAGTCAGTTCTTAGCCGTATATAAATAATATATCTTAGACAAATATGCATATTTGTGTGTGTTTATGAATGTGATGCTTCTTGTCCATTTTCTGCAAGAAGAGATGACGATTTGAAAATTAACTCTCCTTGTTGTTTAAGGAAACCGTAGTAACAAAAGCTTTCTTTGTCACAATACTCTGGTAGTGGTTTTCAAACTGTGGCACGTCATACCAGTGGTTGTACCTGCTGCCAAATCACTGCAGCTGTGGCTCCAAAGTAAAAGTACACTGTGTGTTTGTGTGATTGTAAACAGTTCTCAGGTGAAACTGGTGAAACGATGAAAGAGGTTTATGGAGAATTCTGCAGCCGTCACATCGGAGCAGTCGGCTTCTTCAAAGAACTGCAGCAACAGAACAAGAGGTTTCAGAATTTCATCAAGGTACTTGGTTTTCTTTAATTCTGTTTTTCATATGACTTAGCATCTCTATCATGCTAAGTAAAATTTTTATTTTCCCGCTTATTTTGCTTTTCTTCTTCGCTCCTTTTCAAGCAACAAGGTAATAATTCATTGCATCGACGGAGAGGAATCCCAGAATGCATTTTGCTTGTAACCCAAAGAATTACCAAGTACCCAGTCCTGCTGGAGAGGATTCTTCAATACACGCAGGGTGAGTCGTCTGCTGCCATCTATTGGCAGACTGTCCAACATCATCAAAGCAGCCAATCATTTATCTGTTTTTTTTTTCATCTCTCAGAAAACACAGAGGAGTGTGCCGACCTTTCAAAGGCCCTCGCTCGCATCAAAGAGGTGGTGGCAGCCGTCGACCTGAAGGTCAGCGTGTACGAGCGGCATCAGAAGTTACAGGACGTGTGGAGCCGCATGGAGAACCGCAGCTCCGCTAAACTGAAGAACGGACACACCTTCAGGAAGCAGGACATGATGGGCTCAGGACAGACGCTGAAACACCAGGGGGTGCTGCTGTGGAAGACGGCCACAGGACGACTGAAAGGTGACAACGACGCGCACTGGTGCTAAAGTAGAGCTGGGTTTTGGAAGTTAGCAGCTGTTGTTTTGTCCACAAATTACTGTATTTGTGGACGTTCACATTTTTCCCTCCAGTATTAACTCACAATTAGTGTTAATTCTGACTTTTAATATACTGCAAATATATATAAATGATTTGTCCCACAATGGAGAAATTTGCAGCAGGAGTTTTTGCAACACACATGGGCTGCCACTGGAGGCACTATTGAGGCTGTGGTTTCTCTGGGGTGCGAACCCAGGACCTTCTTAGTCAAAGAAACAGAGTCATCCTAGTGTCAAAATGATTTTAGTGGACTAAATTTAAACTAGATTAAATTATCATTGCATTTTGTACCTTATTTTCTGGACTATAAGTCGCACTTTTTTAATATACCGATATATATAATTTCACATTTCACGCAGATCGCTCTTCAAACTTCATCGTGTTCTTCTCAAAGCTTCATAAAAACACAGTGAAAAACTTCTCACAACTACAGGAAACTCCTGAGAGACGTGTTTTATCTATATAACATAAAACAATATAATAATTTTTTTTTTTTTTAAAGCTTTGATTATTGACTTTTTTGTTTTTATTTCCATAGACGTCCTGGCTCTCCTTCTCACAGACACACTTATCTTCCTGCAAGAAAAAGACCAGAAATACACATTTGCTGCAGTGGTATGTACACATCAGCACAGTGTCAGCTACCTGACGTCATGTACAGCCAGTAGTACCTGCTGTAGTATTATGTCAAAAAGTCCTGATGTGTTTTTGCTCGATGGACTCCAGGACCAGAAAGCTCCAGTTGTAGCTCTGCAGAAGTTGATAGTGCGGGAAGTCGCTAACGAAGAGCGAGGAATGTTTCTGATCAGTGCTTCAGCAGCCGGACCAGAGATGTATGAAGTCCACGCTGCATCCAAGGAGGAACGGAACACCTGGATGAGGCTCATCCGAGAGGCCGTGGAGAGGTTCGATCAGAGAAGTTTAAGTCTTTGTCCGCGTGCAGCATTCACCTTCGTGGGTTGACGCCGGTTGTACTTTTTTCAGCTGCCCAGAGGAAGAGGAGGAATACACGAGTGAGTCTGAGGAGGAGAGGCGAGCTGCTGAGGCTCGTGTCCAAAAGATCCAGAAGTTACAAGGTTTCTTCATCGTATATTTGACTGGATCTACTCAGTATTAACTCTTTATTTTTACATCCTCTAATGCTGAGCTGATGTGACCTTCTGTGTTAGAGAGTCTGATGAGCCAGGACCAGCAGATCTGCTCCAGCCTGGAGGAGAAGCTACGCATTTACACAGAGCTGTCCATGGTGAACGGGAGGTCGGAGAGTTCGATGCTGGAACCGCGCTTGCTTAGCCACCATCACCCAGAGGAGGTACCGCAGGGCACCACGCTGCTGTCTGCTGCTCTGAAGGAAGGTGAGACATTGTCACACACACACATACACACACACGTTATGCAGCTACCCATTACAGAAACAGATACACTGCACCATGAACAGTATCTACATATTTTTTTTATAACAAATATGTTGCCATAGAGCAGGGGTCACCAAGTGTATTTCTCGGAGGGACAGAATATTTCTGGACAGACACCTTGGGGGCCGGACATTCATATAAAATGAACTAAAAGAAAATCACATTTTTGTCTCACACAGTCACTTAAAAACAAATCACAAATCAAATGCAAAAGTGCTGTCAAATCATTCGTTGGTTTCCTGTTCTACCCAACCACCATCGTCGCTAACTTTTGTTGCTCCTGCTTGTGTTTTGCAGCTGAAAAACTTAAAGCCACCTTGTCCTGGAAAACCTGTTCTCCATCCAGTCAGTCGTCCAGTCCGGTCTTTGACACAGACCCAGTGGTCGGCCCCGCCCCACCTGTAGAGATCCCTTCCCATGCTGTGGAATCTGCACCTGAAACCCCTGAGGTCACTGAGGGGAGACACACTCCTGTGGATGACAACGACAAGGTGCGTCAGTGGCTGTAACTCTTCCTGTAACGGTGACAGGTGTCGTTACAGTCTGAGGGACTGTAGACCATTACAGAGGATTTCCATTTCTCCTCACGTGTGTGTGTGTGTGTGTGGCTGAGGATTACCACCAGTTGTGTGTGTTAATAATTCAGTTTGTTCTATTAGAATTACATTTCAGCTTTAATGGGATGAATCATTGATAAGCTCATAATAAAAGTTAGAATTCCGTTCAGTCCCCAAAGATGCACTGCCATAAAAAATGAATATATCGACTTATTCCAATTACCCCGGCCACTGCCACAGATATGACTCCGTTTGCAGGTTGGTTTTTTTTTGTGAACTGTGAGATAAACGACTTGGATAAAAGAGAAATCCATTTATTATTCCATGCGCTGTGGTGACATGAGGCTTCAGCTCAGTGGTAGTAAGTGAAGTGGCCTCAAGGGGGAGCAAATGTTCCATGAAATTTTTCGGGGTGACGCTTGCAAAAAAAAGCAGAAAATATTTTTGTTCCTGGTCTTGACACGTACTTGTTAAGTACGTGTCATTATGAATAGTTTTGTTTTATTTATTTATTTATTTTAGAAATTCAAACCCAAGCTTGATTTGTTCCCATTCAAGCTCCTTGAAAAACATAGTGATTCCTCATGACATTCATCGTAAAGTTACAATCATACCCCAATCCACTGAAAACATATTTTATCTGGAAATTACTTTACATTGAGTTCACATTTTATAATAAAGTGTAAAGGATCTTGACCTTGTAAATGCTTCACCCCAAAGCTGAAACTGTCTGTGACAAACGCCAAAAAGGATCTTGACTGAAGCTGAAACTGTCTGTGACAAACGCCATCTTCTGGACATATACGGTATTAGTTAGTGAAGATAAAACACAAAATCAGGTTTTCACATTTGTTTTCCACAATCTCACAAGAAAAAAAAAATTCATTTTCCTTATTTGACATTTGAATATTAATCTTCTTTTCCAACGGTTAAATAAATTATTAAAAAAGAGACTTGAAGTTGAAACGCTTAAAATGAGCTAGGCATTAAAGTGGGAAAATTATACTACTTAATAAGCACACACCTGTTAAACATCCACGTTCTGAATGGCTGCTTTCACTGCCTTTACCTTTAAATGGAAAGGAGCCAGAATTCATGTAACCATGGCAACAGTTAAGGGAGAGAGAAACCAAAGAGTATTCATAATAATCATATTATCGCATTTACTGATAATCTAATCACAACAAGGCACTTTCACTTTGTATGCCATTCTGCCAGGTATAATAAACTGTCAGGACACCAGACAACAAACTGCGTTCAAACCGTATATGTTTGGGCCACAGTCTGTATTGAGAGTCAGTCAGCCAGTGGCTCGTAGAGGTGACGTAATAAAGCTGTTTGGTTTATTTTAGAGCCGTCCAGCAGTCAGGTTAATAAACATCCAGCCAGTTGTTGAAACGTCACCTGAAGTAGAAGGAAGACACAAATGTACTGTAAATAAATGTGGGTCCCTTTCAGGACCTTCTCATCTTCATGTTTTTTGTCCATGTTTGTCCATAAACAGATTGCCCAGAGTGTCCACAGCCTGACTCAGTTACTCTACAGTCTGCAGGTGAGTGCATTTTCCTGAATGTAGTCGGTACATTTTTGACCGTCCTCGTGTCGGAAACCATCCAGTCAGCATGTCGGCAAACAAACACGGCGCTTCATCTTTTTCACTGAGAGTCAACACTTGCATTGGAAGTGTCACAGTCATTATATATGAAGGCATCAGATGCCTGCAGACTCCAGCTCTGGTAAACAGCACACTTCAAACCAAACGCAGCGAGCTGCTGGAGAGAGGAACCCACAGATCTGTTGCTGCTCAGTGTGTGTGGGTGTTTTCTCTCTCTCTCTCACACACACACACACAAACAGAGCTGCAGATATACACACACATACACACCTCTGTTTGGTGTAAAATGTAAATGTAAGAAGAACGTGAGTTCGTATTTGCATCCTGACAGGTGTGATGTCTTTGTAGTTTGATGATCTTTGATCCAATGTTTCCATATTTAAAGTTGCGCACACTTCCTCTCCTATGAACCGGTAAACCACACATATGCAAGTGATGATGTTAATTCACGCGTTCATTTGAATCCGATTTTCTATTCAAACGACCAGCCTTGGCTGCCTGTTGTGTTGATGTTCACCCTCAGTATTTACATGACTGCCATCTTTGTCTCCTCCATCTCTGTGTCAAGGCTGTGGTGACCATTCAGGATAGCTACTATGAGCTCCAGAGGCTGCGGCTTCAGGAGAGCGGGCGGCGGTCTCCTCGGGTTCCGGGTCCTCACCCTGCAAGCACCCGGAGCAACACCCTGCAGGAACAGGAGAAGCAGCGCAACCTGGAGAAGCAGAAGGAGGACGTGGTTGCCATTCAGCGGCTCCAACAACGCCTGAGACAGGAACGGGGTCGCTGGGAGAGGGAGTGCCAGGCCAAAGAGAGCCAGCAGGAGGAGCAAGAGAGCAAGCTGGAGGAAAGGGAGAGACAGTGCCACCTGGAGGCTCAGAGGCTGAGGCAGGAGAGGGAAGAACTGGACCTACAGCAGGAGGAGTACCAACTGAGCTTAGAGCGTCTGAAGGATGGACAGAGGAGGGTGGAGATGGAGCGCGAATGCCTGGAGAAACAGCAGAAGCTGGTGCAGACGTTAAAGAACGGCCGACAGAGGAAACTGCCCACAGTGATCCCACACATGGTCATACCTCTACATGGTCAACAGGTATGGGAGTGACCTGCAGTAAGGACGTACGATAATATCGGACGTCATAATTCAGTTTTTGGGGATAAACGGCTGTATATGAAAATGAAAGTCACTAGATGGCAGCATTGCAGTTCAGCAACTCCTACTGTGGTTTATACAGATAAATAAATAAAGATAGCCAGGCCTGGGAATTAAGTGTTTGGTCAATATAGACATACTGGATATCGGCAAAAAGGCATCCTTAAACTGCAGTTATTTACACAGTGACTCAGTTACTAATATTTTTTCATTGCTAAACAATCTTAGATCAGTCCTAGAAAAGTGGACCTCTTTCTTAAAATACAATAAAAACTAAAAGTTCAAACAATATATTTTACCTGATCCTTGAACCGAAAAGGAAAATATCAGGGTGTCCCGATACCACCTTTTTGCAAATCAAGTATTTTCATTTGTGGCCTTGCCAATATCAAGTACTGTCAAAGGTACTTCTACAGGTTGGCTTTAATTTAATATGCAATGAACTGGAGGTCAGTGTTGTGTTAGAAAACATTAGAAAATATATCTTAAAACTGCATTTCAAATAGGTAAAATTATATAAAAAAAATTAGATGATCAAAAATTAAACTTTCTACATAGTTAACACAGCCAGAAAGTGAGCAGAGCTTTGATCCAGTAAAACATAACAATTAAAAACACCTTCTGCTACTTCCCAGTAAACAAAAGTGTTACTATAAATTGCTAACAGTAACAATTTAACCTGTGTTAATGTTAAATTCCTCCACACTATTGACATCGTTGACCTACTGAAATAAACTACTTATGAGGCAACGCAACACTGAACTGAAGCAGGGGAACAAAAGTCACTGGCTGACTGGTGGGAGGCTGGTTGTAATGAAGGTCAGGTCACTGCATCTGCAAGTTTTTTGAATACAACTATGAAGAATTAGGCCCAGAGGTGTTGGTGCATCCCACTTAAATATAAACACAGAGAAAAGGAATCTATCCCATAAAAATATGTTGGAGCTAAATCAAGGGCGAGCACCCACAATGCTGCAAAGGTTAGCATCTCTGAAGGGTTTTGGTGCACGTACAGTGTATGTGAATTTGAAAGCTCTTGTAATGTAAATTTATTTAAATTCTTCAAATCTGACGCCTCCACCTAGAAATACCATTCATTTTAAACAGGATAATGCAAGATGATAATTGTGGCTCTGTGTTTAATCTGATCTGAGTCAGTGTCGGTCCCGACCAAAGCTGTTGACCCTGACAGGAGGCCATTGTAGATATGTAGTGTTTATGGAGTATTTCTTAGCTAAAGTCATTAACAAGAAGCTTTCCTTTCGACAGCCATCATCATGAGTTACACTCATTTACACAGAGCAGCTCAATCCTCCCTTGATGTATGACCTGCGATAATGAGAGCTATTTCAGCATCGTTTGTCTTAGAGCTCCGGCAGCTCCGCTCACCAATAAACATAGCAATGATTGATGATAATTAAACCGTTGCAAATAAAAGCCCGAGCAAAATCATTAAAACCTGGGGCACGCGGCCCAAGGAAACCAATCAGGCGCGACCAAAAGGTACTAAATTATCAACACTTTGCTTTGAGAAGAACTGCAGCGAAATATCTCCCACAGCTAGAAGATGTGGGGGATAAAGGGTGCTCCGTGTCGGACGGCCTTTACATCTCGCTGTACTTTACCAGAGAAGGCAGCAGCGAGGAAACAGATGGAGTACATTTAGCCGCTGTCTGTCTCTTGTACTGCTGCGATTAGCAGGTGTGTGCGTTCAAAAGAGACACACACACACACACACAGCACTTGAAGAGATGGACAAATGAGCAGAGTCGTGCTACGGCGTTACCTCTCTCCCCCACATCAATCTGGCCCTGCACACCACCCTGGGCTTTCGCACGCTTGACGTGATGAGGTCTTCCTGTCATTTCGCAGACTTATTTATTTCAGGTCATCTGTTCCAGTCAGCGTTGAGGCTGCAGTTACAGCAGCGCTGTGACAATGATGTGTAGAGGCCCGGCCGATGCAGGTCCTTATTTTCTCCTGCTAATGTTTTTAGCCGGAGGCAGTGGTTCACAGGGTCAAAGACAGATCAAATCACACACACGTGCACACACTTTCCTGCTAATTATAGCTGTTGCCGCAGCTTAGCAGATAGTGTGAAGAAGAGAGAGAGAACAAGTCATTTAAACTGTAATCCTGGCTTCTTAAAGATGGTTGTTTAAGGTGCTGGTAGTTTACTTACTCTGCAGGTCTACTACTGCTACACACAAATGTGTATTTCAGCCATTGCACAAAAGCTTCACTGTATATGAGTGTACAACGGCTTTGGTGAATTACTTGCAGAAAGAAAAATATTGCTTGCATTTGAAATGATTAAATTAATAATTTAATGAAAAGATTTACAAGTAAAATAATTTAATAATTTAAATGAAAAGATTTACAAGTAAAATAATTTTGCAAAAATGGTTCTTTAGAAAATATAAAATATAAACTTGGCACGAGGAACATGATCTTTATAAAAAAAAAGTTTCTGTATTTTCTGGACTGTAAGTCGCTCCGGAGTATAAGTCGCACCAGCCAAAGGAATTTTAAAAAATGGTGACATACTGGTACACAATGGTGACATACTGGTACACAAGCCTGGAGGGCCCTCTAGTGGCTGTCTGTGTCAAAATAACAAAAAAAAAATATTGAAAAAACATGATTTATAGTCCAGAAAATACGATAATTGGGTCAATTTATCTGTCCTTTATGACAGATAGACTCAACATGAACTGTCTGGACGACACTGGCCGCCTTAGTAGAAAATTTAGTAGAAAACTTTAAATGATATGAAGTACGTTGGTGTTTGGTTTGGTTTTCTGGAACTGGAGGAGCTTGGGATTCCCACATGTTTATGTTGACATCACAGCATTCTCACTTTTCTTCTCTTCTGGCCTTGGGCTTTCGTCCCCCCCCCCCCCCTCAGGACCCGGCTCCCAGTCATTCAAGAGGCCATGCTGGTAATGGCTCTATGTTTGTGAACGAGGCGGCGTTCTCCAGCACCAGCATCAACAACCGCCACGTCAACCACAAACGCAATGACCCCAGCGCACACAACTGTCTCAACACCCTGCTGGCCAGATCCAACAGCAGAAACTCCCCCAAGGCAAAGGCTCGCCATGATCCACAGTCCGACCCCCAGAGCAGTGGGGGGAGGCAGACAGGATACCTGTACAGTACCACGGGACGGCTTGGACCGCAGCACGCTCCACCAGGTGAGACACTTGATCAGAGACAGTGAAGGTGTCGCTCCATGAGCAATGATCCAGCTCTATCTTTGAAAAAGTCCCAAATTAGGGATTATTATAGATTTTTTATCCCATCCCAATCAACGAAAATAAAATATTTTCCACAGGTCGAGTCATAGATGTAGGTTTTTAACAAATACATGTAGTTTGCCAACTATATACATATAAAAAATACCTCTTCGACCAGGATAGCTGCTGATGTAAGATAGACACAGAGCACCCAGAAAGTGTTGTGCTGTATACCTCCAACCAAATTAAAAGCCTTAATTTTAATAACGAACACATATTCGCTCATTTTACTTTACATTTTTGCCGTAGATAACACAAAAAATCATAGTCATATAAATTGTAATCATATAAACCAGGGATCCTCAACCCCCGGTTTGTGGACCAATGCCAGTCCACGGGTCATTTGGTACTGGGCCACAGTGGAAGAATTAATATTTTGCTTAATTTGAAGAGATATGGTTATAATCCGGTATTTTTTCTCCAATACTAAGAGAATAAAGTCTGAAAGAAGTTTATTTTGAAAATGGACTGATCTGAATCTGAAACAGTCCCTCAACGATCGGTGCGGGGCTATTGCTCTGCGGTACTGGTTGTTATTGGTCGACCAGTCCTTACATGTTGGTGCCGGCTGATGTAAAGAAAACGCCTGTAGGGGTTTCTCATCAGTGTCAAAACTAAGACGTCTTATATTTATAATCACGTCAGCTCTTAACAGTAACTCGTCTTTTTTTTTTTTAATTAACATCACATTACAGGAACAAACACTCCCATTAAAAGGCTGCCGTTAGACCAAGGTCACAGTGCTGTGTGTATTTCCCCCTTGTGTTCAGTCTCTATATTAAAGATGTGCCTTCAGACAACATCTGTGCTTCAGTGAAATAGAAACGCCCACTAATCACTGCTTCTTTTTAACGTCCCATGTCTTCACTGTTGTGTGGCTCCTCCTTTGAGCAGCAGCCGTTGTTTTTGTGCCAGATCTGTTGCTCATAACTGAGAAATCCACTACCTGTGAGAATGTAAACATGCCCTCTGACTGCACCGGTTTCAGCTGTGTGTGTGAGAGAGCTCACTGTACACACACACCCACACACACACCCACACACACACACACACACACACACTCCACTCAAGGTCCTTTCCCTGGTGAGGCCTTGTCTGTCCTTCCCGTCAGTTAATCAGTGTCTCCTGACAAAGAAATCTCCCACCCGTCCTCCCCCGCTCTGATCTCCCTCTCCCTCTCTCCCTCTTCTCTCTCCCCCTCCCCTTCCCCACTCCTCTCTCCCCCCTCTCCCTCTCCCTCTCCCCTCCCCCCCCCCTCCTCCCCTCCCCCCCCCTCCTCTCCCCCCCTCCCTCCCTCTCCGCCTCCCCCCCTCCGCCTCCTTCTCCCTCTCCCTCTCCACTCTCCCCTCTCTCTCCTCTCTCCGTCTCCCTCTCTCTCCCTCTCCCCCTCCTCTCTCCCTCTCTCCCTCTCCTCTCGCCCCCTCCCTCCCTCTCCCCCCCCCCCCTTTCCTCTCCCTCTCTCCCCCCCCTCTCCCTCTCCCTCTCCCCCTCTCCCTCTCCCCCTCTCCCTCTCTTCTCTCCCTCTCCCTCCCCCCTCTCCCCCCCCCCCCCTCCCCCGCTCTCCCTCTCTCTCTCCCCCCCCCCCCTTTCCTCTCCCTCTCTCTCCTCTCCTCTCTCCTCTCTCCTCTCTCCTCTCTCTGTCTCCCTCTCCCTCTCCGTCTCTCTCTCCTCTCTCTCTCCTCTCTCTCTCCTCTCTCTGTCTCCCTCTCCCTCTCCTCTCTCCCTCCCCCCCTCCCTCCCTCTCCCTCTCCCTCTCTTGTCAGAGGGAGAGGAAAATCGATGGCTTCTCTATCTATTGACGGGCGGACAACAGCTTGTGAATCACAGTTCACAGGCGATGGCTGACTGATTGGGCCATTGATCCTGAAAAATCTTTACAAAACTCATTACAGCATGACTTGTCATCGCATCAGGCAGAAGGCGGGAGGGGAAAGGAGGGGGGAGGAGGAGAGACGTGGACGAGTATTAATCTGCGCTTCACCACCGAGGTGTTGGCCTCGTTCCCACCTTTGCTCGTCCACCTTCCTCATCCGTCCCAGCCTGTGGCCGACTCCAGTATTCACCACACGTCACGTCCCTCAGCCTTTGTGAGACGGGTCGGTGTTGAGTGAAGCCGAGGATTCTGGTCCTGTTCGCCGGCTGCTGCTGGTTGAACAATCTCCTCTTAGCTCATTAACCTTTTCTCATTATTGAGCACGTACGACCTGCAGTCAAACCCAGGGCACTTTGTTAACAGGCTAGGGCCGTGTACCGTACTGTACTGTACTGTACTGTACTGTACTGCAGTACTGCTGACGTCTACCCACAGTAGTACATTCCTGAGTAGATCCCACAGAGAGCAGGGTTCAAATCCCATAAGCACCAGCAATTTAAAAATGAACTTTTCTTTTTACCTTCATGCAGGCTGACAGTGGAGAGATAAAAATGGCACAGGGCACGGCAGCTAGTAGCATTAGCATTGGTGCTAATCACTTTTCACATTTTTAGCAGCTTTTCTGTAGTAGTAATCAATAAGTAACATTGTTTGTTTTTTTTACACTTTTTTTTTAAATAGCAGTTGTTGCGACATAGCAAAATGCTAAAGTCTTACGTAGTGTTGTGCCTCATCTACCAGAGGGTGGGGCTGTGGAGCGGCTAACAGCGCTGCTCTAATGAACTCTTCGATAATTAATCAAAACGAGACACTTTCCTACAGGGCCACAATGAGGCGATTTATAGTTCATGTCATCTGTTACCATGACAGCACACCTGCCTCACCGCTAGATGGTGGCTGTCACACAGACCGCAGTGAGGACACAGGGACACGGGGACACGGGGACACCAGGCACATAATCAACCAGGGCTGAACTGTGTGTACTACCCTGAGTACACACAGTAATCCAGGTCTCAGTTAATGATATTATAATAATGCTGCTGCCTTAGAGGGAAATCCTCCTGTAGCATGGCTACACACGGCTCCCTGCTCTTCATCTTCATCTTCATCTTCGTCTTCGGGGATTTCCATACTCAGGTTGAACCACGTCTTGAACCACGGGTTGCGCGTAGGCAGGTGTCGAGGAATTCAGGCCATGACGATTGATCGTTCTGAAAGAGCTAATGGGAAAAGTGACACCTCCGGGTACGGGGGAGTCGTGGGAGGAGGGGGGGGGGGTGATGGATACATCCCAGATCCTTTTTGTTTTGACTCCCACTCTCCTGCTGCGGTGCGACAGGCAGCAGCTGTGGCTGATGTATATGTTAGTGATTGGACGATTGAGAAAAACAATTAGAGTGAGCACATTCAAAGGTGGCTCCATGTAGCTTTACCACGAAGTCTCTCATCATGTGATCAGTGAGAGCTCCTCCCACGCAGCTTGTAATGATTTTTTTTTTTTCTATGTGCCCACCCAGGGTATAACAGCCGCAGCTACATCGGAGAGACCTGGTTGTCAACAGCGAGTGCAGCTGATCTGTATCCAGAGGTCCCGCATCCCACTGACCCTCAGCTGGACCTCAGCGCTCTGGTTTCCTTGGAAACTGACAGTAGTGGTGAGGAAGGCAGGGAGGAAACTATTGTGTACCTGTGAAAATCCAGCCCAACACTTGGAGGAAGATAAAGAATACACAAACAGGCAACCATGAAGTGCAGAGAGAATAAAATAGCAAAGCAAAAAGAACCTGTTACCTTCAGACCTGAGGTCACTGGTCTGTCACCTCAGCTCGACGTCACAGCTTGGTGTTTATGCTCTCTTTCTTTGGTCGCGTTCAGCTCTTCCTTCACTCTGCTCCCTTTGGAGCGACATCGTTTTAAAATATCAGAAATGCGACATATTCTCATCTCAGCAGCCAGTGGTCGTTTTCGTACAAACGCGACACGCCACACTTTTTTTCAACCGCGCCGCCTTCAGGAGCGGTTGTTTTTTTTTTATCTGTTGAGCAGCTTGGTTTTCAAAGATAAATCTACTAATGTGTCTAATGTGTGGATGAATTTCTACAAAGACGTCTGAGTGAAGAGAGAGATTTCTCTTTGATGAAGTCGTCTAGAAGAAAGAATGATGTTTCAGGGAAGATCATTCAAAGACTTTCAAGTCTCCTGACTGTTTTTGGATTCATAACCAAAAACGTGGTCCAAATGACGCAATTTGTAAAGTAATGGGCAGATTTTCTTTTTAGGATTTACTCAGTATTTAGAAATCCTGTTACTTCTAGATTTTTCATAATGTCTAGATAAGTTTTTTTTCATACCAAATGTCCTACAGCCCTGCAGGATCATGAAGGTACCCCAAAGTAAATCATGACAAATGACTCAGAGCTTCACGTTTGAAGGTAGGACTATATTATAATTATATCATTTCCCTTCATGAAGTTTTTTATATTGAGTTTTTAAAACTAAAACAAAATTAACCGTTGTTTAATTTTGATTTGGTTGGAGTGCCTTCTAGTGGATGAGGAACGAAACAACAAGCTTGTATATATACAGTATATGTATATAATTAACTTTTAAAAAGCATTTAAAAATTCACATAAAGCCTTAGAAATTTGAATCGGACTTGAAGGGAGAATTGACAGCCCTAGTCGTAGTAAAAATGAAAAATGAATCCCACTGGGGGGGGGTGTATGGGTGAGGATGGGAGGCAACAGTGTCATAGATCCAACACAGTGCAATAAAGATGCATTATGTTCAAATTATAATTGTTCCATCTGATGTTTTCATAAAGTTTTTCATAAAGTCCCTTAGCTGTTAACAGTGTCTCTGCCCTTTCAGACCCTAATGTGTCGTCATATTAAATATTAAAAAGGGAAAACGGTGACATTAGACACTTCACAAAGGACCTGAGTCATCATTTTGACTCTGCTTCACCGGATGAAATGAAATGATCCTCAGAACTCCCTGATATGAGCCAGAACCACAGAATCTTCACTTTTGGGCCAGTTTTCTTTATGTCCATCACTTCAGTAAAAAAAAAAAACAGTCGTTTGGAGCCTGTTCTCACATAAGAGGAGAGAAATCTTTTAAAGTTGTCTGTACTTCTTGCACTTGAACTGTCCATATCCTCACGGAGGGAGAGAACTCTGCCACTTCTGTCACGGGGCTGATGAACACACATCATATTGGCTGGAGAGTCCAACCTGCAGGACCGTGGACAGGAACCAAAAGGATGCAAGTCCAACCTGCAGGACTGTGGACCGTGGACAGGAACCAAAAGGATGCAGGCACGGTCAAACGCCACCTAGTGGGTTTGTTGTTCAAACCGTGCTGCCCACATCCATGTACTTTGTTGACTTTGTTGACTTCCTGTGCCAATGCGTTGTGTCCTTTGATGTTTGTTCTGCAGTATTGTTGTTGTGTTTTGGTATCGTGTTTATTCAAGACAGTTTTTATTTATTACTCTGCAGAATGTTCTCCGTGTTCTACGGCAGATTCATGTCTCTGTACATAATCATGTTTACCATTGTAAAGTGTGTTTTCCTGCTGTGTCTCGTGTTCTCTGTTCAAACACAGCTGTACTGATAAATGGATTTTACTAAACTCAAAAGTTGTGTTTTATTCTCTTCAAAGGACGTTTGAGGATTTATTATAATAATTATATATATGTATATATATATAAATTATTTTAACAATATATGTACATATAAATATATTTCTATATAAATAAATAATTTTAAAAATAATACAAATATGTATATAAATATATTTATATATAAATTAAATAATTGTTCAATTAATATATGTGTATATAAATATATGTGTATGGTGAGAATGTTAGTTTGACAGTTCACACATTCTCCCCATCCTAACTCTTGAGGTTTTGTTCTGGAACTTGTCATGTAGCTGTTCCTGTTCTTTGTACCAGTGTTTTCCCCAGTGATTGACAGACGCTGCTGCAGCCTCATGTACGAGGATGTCGATGCCAGTCAACCACTGGAAGGATTCAGACCTTCTGACATCACTCTGTGACATCTACAATACATTTTTCTTATAGAGAAAAATACAAACTATTTCTATTATAGTTTGTTTTTTAGTGTTGAGTCGAAAGTGATCGATTTTTTTACAGTCTGATCCTAAAACTGCACTGTCTCTACATTTTAAACCATTTCTGCCAACAGTCGCTCCTGAGACTTGAGTCTACAATAATCACTTGTTCCTTTGTCATTACACACTCTGTGTACACTACACTGCTCTGTCTGCCCACACTGTAGTTGTTTTTAACGACCTCTGTGCAAGGTAACCAATAACACGGGAGGAAAAAAAAAAAAAACGATTAATGTGAAACTTGTTATCGCTGAGTCATCTGCCTGCTCTGAAACATGCGTACCTTCGGCCGCTCCCCGTGGAAAGTCTAATGATTTCTGGAGACACAGAATAAACCTGCCCGGACTAAATATAAATAATGGCCATTAAAGCTTATACCAGTGAGAAATGTTCCCATGGAAAACCCTGGACAATATACAGCATATATGGAAGGTTGTTTGATTTCTCTGGAGCAGAAACACAGTGTCAGGCCAGGCTCAATATATGGACTCTGAGAGGAGAACATCTACCATGTCTGGAACAACTCACTACGTCTTTGACTTTCACTTCTCTTTTCTGCTCTTCTTTTGTTGTTGTTGTTTTTTTGGTTTTTTTGGTGCCTTGACATTTCTCACTGTAAGACGAACAATTGCGTTGGCGTTTTTTGTGCAGCCTCCTCATGAAAAAGATTGCAGCCCAATTTTTTTTCTTCTTTTTTAAAGGTGACATTTGGTGTTCCACTCCAGTTTCTTCTTTAAGTTTTGACCCTGCTTTTGGCTGCAGTTTTAAGAGCAAGTTCAAAGAAGTTGAGCCCAAAATAAATGCTAAATAGATGCCATGAGGGGCAACACTTGCCACAAATCTGTAAATGAAAGGCTGGAGTCTATATAGGCCGGTGTCCTGCACTGATGGCCCAGATAAACAGCCGTGCTGCAGAAGGAGTAATTAACCGTGCATGTGTAAATGCTTAATGAGATTTTAAATGGTGTCAGGCCGAGCTCTTCGATCACATCCAGAGATGAATCGGTCCAGAAAGTGAAACCGAAGCTGGGGAAGATTGATAGACTCTGAATGTGTAACAAAAGACTGAAGAATCGAAGCAGGTTTAACACTGGATTTATGCAGCTTGAGTTTTTTTTTTTTGCTCTACCTAACTGGAGCCATCTGTGTTTGTAGGCTACGGAGTATTTCCATACTGTGTGAGCTTTGGGAAAACACATCTGTCAGCTGAGCTGAGTTATGACTTACATTTATGTTTCGTAAGCTGGAAGACGGTAAATTTGTTCCGACCATGTGACGTCAGTGCAGCCTTAATTGGCTTTGAGGCGCTGACGTTTGGAGTTTGATAAAGAAAAACCTCAGAACACAGAATGCCCTCTGCTGTAATTCAGATTTATCAGCATCTTCGCTGAGAGCGTTGTTTTCATCCTTTATGTCTTAATTGTTCTGGTAGAACTTCTCTGAAGCAGTAGCTGTGATCGTCTGTCACAGCTAAGATACACAGAATCACCTTCTTTCCACGTTTTTGGAAGATCAATGAGTAAAAACTAGGGATGATTTTTCCTCTCATAATGAAAACCCGATAACACAAAGCCTGGGTTTCGTCAAATGTTGTGCCCTCAAAATAGTTTTGGGGATAAACGGCTGCACATTAAAGGGAAAGTCACTAGATGGCAGCATTACAGCTCATTTAATTAATCTCATACTTAAACAGTGTTTTTTACAGATGAATAAATAAATATTACCAACTCTATATCGTTGATATCGGAAATCAAATATTTAGACAATATTGGATATCGGCAAAATGTAAATATCGGACATCCTTGGTGAAAGCGTTAATGTTTTTGGTTTGAGTTCTTCGTAAAAAAATTTCTAGAACGTGAGCTAAGTTTCTGCACATACAACGTTTTCCACGCCACCTATTTGAGACCTTTGAGATCAGTGACGTCATCATGTCACCTGTTTCTGGGAGCTCATACGTGTCTTTGTCTGTGTCCTGGTCTTTACTTGAAGAAAAAGAAAAAGCATTCTTAATAATAATATTTTGAACTTTATTGAACCAAAACCTGGGAGATTCTTGTGATAACGGCAAAACTGCTGCAACAGTCTGCCTCTTGGGGGCGCCAAGTATGTGGTTCCTCTGGGAATCGAACCCAGGACTCGCTGGTTGACTGAGTTTGTGTGTGTGTGGTTTGGTCATAGACCATCACTTTTCTGCAGCCATGACGGGAAAATGAGGGAATGTTCTTTTTTTTTTTTATAACAGAGGGATCCTTTAAGGAGGCCTCCTGTAATTGCCTTCTTGGTGGTTTGCACAGGGCTGGGTAAATGGGCCATAGACCTCTATCTGTCAGCACATGAGGAGTGTGTGACATGTGTGTGCTGGTGCCGAGGAGAATGGGTTTTTCTCTCTGATCCGTCACCGTGACAGTGTATGCAATCCTCAACAATAGGCTCACTCGTTAGCGCAGCCCTCTGGCCGCCTCTCTCAATAGGACCGTCATTTTTTTCCTCCCTTTGTCAACCAATTTACAACACACTGTCAGGTGTCTGTGGTGCGCGTGAGCATGAGTCCGTGAGAGCTTTACAGGTCAAGGAGAACGGAGAGTGTGAGTTACAAGATATGAAGATGAGTTAGGAGACGAAAGGAGGCCTTCGACCTGAGGAGGTCAGGTGATTAATTATGGTCAAAGACTTTTTTTTTAAATACTAAGTTTCAAAAACATTTCTTTCTTTTTTAAAAAAAAACATCAACTAAAGCTACCAAATCCATCCATCTATCTATCGATCTATCCATCTAAAATCATGTGGATTCATACTGGAAGACTACAGGGTTACAGCATTTCCAAAACCACTGCAATTATTTTAAACCCATACAGTGGCTCTGACTGTGGCTCCATATCATGTATTAGTTACATTATACAGCAGTATATGGTACTTTTCTTTTTTGCAGCGCCCCCTTTTGCACTGAACTTAATTCAACAAACCATGATTCTTATGAAAAAAATGTACATTAACACTGAACAAAACAAATAAAAGGAAAACTATTGTTGCAGTTTCTCCATTGGAACAAACACACACACACACACACAAAATAAAACCAACTCTAATACGTTCAAGTCCTCTTGAGGAGCCCTGCCCCTACATTTGGAAAACACTTCACTAAGCTGAGCCTTTCCCACGGCTAAATTGAAGAAGAGAAGAAAACTGTACCTTTTGTATAGCGTGCTAACGACTACCTTCAGTAATGACCATTAGCAGGTGTGCTCAAATGACCAACATCCATTCACCTCAATACAAATAATGTCTTACTGAATGTATTCAATTATTATAAAGTATTTACTTTTCATATAAAGTATTTATACACAAAAACAACCCCTCAGTTTACTACGTGCTGTGTTAAAAAGACAGAGAATTAAACTGTCTCCACCCCTCATCAGTCTGCACACGTGGATCCTTCCAGAATCTTCTGCACCTGCTTGTGCCCAGGGGAACTCTTTCACCCGAACACAGGAAGAACAGCTCCAGAAAGAAAGGTGAGTGTGTGTGTGTGAGTGTGTGTGTGTGTGTGTTTTTAACTCAACATCTGAACACAGTCTGTCTTCAAACACTTACACTTAAAACATGCAACAGTGAATCTAACTGCACACTGTTGTACACATTTACAAGGTTCAGTTTTCTTGTTCAGGAGGAGCTGATTGGCCAACACAGCTGCAGCCAATTATATTCACATATAAGGTTATTTAGTAGAAATCAATGTATACAAACACAGACATATATATACATATATATGCACACACACGTATATGCACATATATTTATATACACATATTATTTAAAAATAAAATTATTCATTTAAATTATTTAGATATATAAATAATTTAAAAAATAATATTCTCTTAATTTAAAAATAAAATGATTAATTTAAATTATTTAGATATCTAAATAATTTAAAAAATAATATTCTCTTTTTTGCCCCCTCATTATTGCTTGTTTTCAATCCTTGTGTTCATGTTGTGAGAACTGTATGTTACTGAGTTCACGCTGCAGCCTGTATGAACCATGGTGTCAGTGCTTGTTCTTTTTTAACTGTGGCCTAAAGAGAATGTAAAGAAATGCACTGGAGACTCTTTCTTGCATCACAATCAAACATTTCTTTTCCTGGCGTCATAAATAATGAAACACAATTCAGTAGAGACAGAACTGGAGAACACTAACATATACACTGATGCATGTGTTTCTGTCTTTTGTTCCTTGTGCTTCTCTTCAGCCGAACAGTCAGAACTGTTCTGTGGAGTGTCCATTACCCTAGTACGGACAGCTGTAATTCTTAATATAATAATATAATACATTAAAATGTATATTGATATCACATATATGTGTATATGTTTATGTATGTATATATGTGTATAATGTATATTAATATCACATATGTGTATGTTTATGTATGTATACTGTATATGTGTATATATGTTTATGTATGTATATATGTGTATATAGGTTTATGTATGTACAGTATAGATGTATATGTATGTATATATGTATATGTGTATATACATATATGTATATATATTTCTCTTGACATTGCTGTGACGTGACTCTTTTTGCTAATATGATTTCATTTGTCCATCCATCCACAGCATCTCTGACACAGGAGGCTAAAAGGTCGCTCGAAGAACCAAACTGAGCAGGGATCTTCTGGTAACCATGGCGATGAAAACAAGGTAATTTCCTCTTATAATACATTGTGTTTAGTAAAAGACCAAAGTGACTGTGTTAGAACGATTTAATGTCAGTGTATAATTTCATGGCAGTCCATGGACAGTGGTTTGTTTGTTACCTCAGTGCTACTTGGAGCTTTACATGGACTAGAGTCACGTCTGAGTAGAACCATGTGTTTTCACCTTGGAGCTCATCACAACTTCCTCTTCATCCCCGGCCATTTTTGTTTGCTAAAAAGCATCACTATTATTTAGTATGTGTGAAGGGGTGACATATGTTTATATGTGTTTACAAATGTGAGTAATGTTGTTTCTGTTTGGTTGTTTGGCTCTGAAATGATCATTAATTGTGGTTATTAACGAAGATTACTGCCCGATGAATAAAAACCCAATTTTAAAGCTCGTTAAAATTTCATGTTCTGCTCACAGGTTTTTACAATTTTAGATTTAAAAAACGTAATGTCTGTCAGGTGCACTTTATTGGAGACCCCCTCCCCTCCCCTCCCCTCCTCTCCTCTCTCCCTTCTTTTTGTTCTGCTGCTGCAGCCCTTTGGTGTCAAAAATCTCTGAGGCACTGCAGTATTTCAGCTTTGTTCCTGTACAGATGCTGCTGGTCTTTGAGATGATTCTTACTAGACCTGATGTTAAAACTCCTGCAGTTTCACTTCTTTGATGTGTTTTTCATTTCTCCTCCAGAGGAAAATGCTTTCTTTCTTTCTTTCTTTCTTTTTTGAAGGAAAATGCTTTCTTTCTTACTTTCTTTTTTGAGTGATGGAAAAGAAGAAAGATTCAACATTATTTGTTAGATTGTAAGAGTAGTTCAATCACAGAACATGGCTTTATAGTTATTGAATTTCTGTATTAGGTTTTGACTCCAGGCTTGTTCTTTACAGCTCTGTGTGTGACTCTTTTGATATATATATGTATGTATGTGTATATATATTTATCCACATCATGGCTGTAAATTCAATCAAATGAATTGGTTTTAAAGCATTTCGGTCAAATTCTGAAGGTGTTCAATCGACTGTGTGTCTTGTCTTGCTGCTCAGTGTTTGGCTTTGGTGATTTCGACCAGCTGTCTCTGTCTGAACGGCTAGAATGTAGCATCTGTTCCATGATCACCTTGAGGATCAGCAGATCAGTTCAGTGTCTCGTGTAAGGGCAGTTTTGTGTATAGAACATTTTGAGAGTGTAAGGTCACCTCTGCTTTATATCAACAGAGCCATCAACAAAGTGAAACTATCCAAGTTATTAACTAAATCTCCTTAATATCCTACAGTGATCATTATGAAGTGGTTAAACCAGGTTCGACTCAACAATCGGTACTTGTACAAAAAGCCGTGTTGTTTCACCAATGATCTATTCAGCACTAATGATCCACGTACTGGTTGTAACAATAGTGACCCCTGCCACGTCCACAGGTATATATATAAAGGATTGGGATTCTGTTGCTGTAAGTGTCCAGTAAACAACAAACAACAACAACACCATCACTATTATAAAAATATATATAATATATATATATATGTGTATATATTTTTTTATATATGTATATATGTATGTATATATATAAATGTAACCATCAAGTGAAAGTAAAAACAAGAACAGATTTTAAATGCCTACAGTAATGTAAGACATGTTGCGGTTCAAAGTGATGCATGATGGTAGAGGATAAGTTATAGCATCTGCTGAACACATGGCAGGTTGGAATGGTGATAATAACAGTGGAAATATTAGGTCTGAGGAGCGTGTACAGCATGTAGAAATGGTGCTAACCGTATGTAGATGATGGTATGAATGAATGATGAGGAGCATGTTGAAGGTTTCCACCAGCTTGAATGACGATGACTTTAGATCATATAAGGTTTTGAAGCAAACGTTAAGATAAATGACATGTAAAAGTCATGCATAAAGACTAAGATGCTAAAGAAGCCTTCTCTACGCCATCTATAGGGAAAATGTGGGCATTGC
The DNA here is from genome assembly GCF_000523025.1 of Cynoglossus semilaevis. Lineage (NCBI taxonomy): Eukaryota > Metazoa > Chordata > Actinopteri > Pleuronectiformes > Cynoglossidae > Cynoglossus > Cynoglossus semilaevis. The sequence continues at coordinate 18,804,916 of NC_024320.1, forward strand.
AAGGAAAAGGCAGAAATATAATCACAATTCAATCCAATTATATAATTTGGACAACTTTGGGCCGGATTACAAAGATGAACGAGCAGCATCCGGCCCTCGGGCCTTATTTTGCCCATGTTTGTTTGGTTTTTTTTAAATCATCTTTTTACATAAAGGTACATGCAAATCAACTATAAGTACCTCCTAACGAGGGGGATTCTCCTGGTGGTCTGTTGCAGTATTTATGCCATTGGTGTATTTGAACATGTTGACGTGCAGCCACACGTGTGTCATATGAGGACACACAGTAACAACCAACCCCTGAGCCCTGTATAAGTTAACACTACAGCAGTGTAAACACTGGAGTGACACAATGTCCCAATTATCCAGACGACACTGTTTCAGGGGCCAGTTAGTGTCAGAGAGACCCTCCCCCCCCCCCACCGCCCCCCCCCCCCACCGCCTGCCTCTAACAAATGTGTCATAGAATCTTTTGGAGTCTGATTTTTTTTTTAATAAATACAAAAGGACAAATTTGAATAATAATTGAATAGCAACGAGCTAACACTCTTAGTGTGTGTTTTAACTGCACAACGGCTTCAAACACTTAACTCACACTTGACAGAAATCCTCCCAGCATGACTCATGTAGACTCTTCACTTTGTGACCTTTAATGAGAGAAGAGCATTTAACAGTCACTGGTTCCCCATAAAGTGCCATAAAAGTAGCTCTGATGTGCCACGTTACGGCCTATTAAACTTTCCCTATTACAGGATCCTCGTCTCATTACAAATGAACACCCACTAGGGTGTGGACGTCCACACCTCCAGTCTGAGGACTTGGCCTTTTAAAGAGCCGTCTCATAGAAAAGGGAGAATTGACGATCACGCACTAACTCACGCACTTTGACACGTGAAGTTTGTTTGGAAGTTTTTGGGATGATCAAATCAACAACTTCAGATGTGTTATCTAATTTTTTTTAAATTAAATTACTGTATTTCTAATTATTCTAATTATCATCGTCATCTTAATGAAGCTGAAATAACAGGACAGGAGGAAGATTTTTCTGGTGTAAAAATACAAAGATGGAAGAGTCAATATGCACGTTTTAACACTGTTTTAGTTTCACAGAACTACCTCAAGCTTAAAATACCAAAAATCCAACCCCAACTCCATGAAGCGAAATTTGAACTGCTACTATTTTCTCCTTTACATTTTTAAATTTTGAATTCTTTACTCATTTTGCCATCTTCAGAGTCAGTTAATCATGATTATTTGTTATTAATCCACAGCGACTACTGTGATTCATTTTATTAAATCACTTGGTTTGTTTTGCAGATTGAGAGCTGTAACATTTTTGTCTCCCATTTGTACCAAGTTAGTAACTGGGATTACTCAGCATCTCCACGCAGCTTTTGGTAAATCTGTGCTCTGGTGGGCGAGGAGATTGATGTTCTGAGAAGTTCAGAAGAGCATCTGCATTTCATTTAAACGAATGGGAGGAATGGAAATCCAATAGCGTTTGTGCCTTTGCGGCAGAGCCGTTCTTTGTTTGTATGTGTTTCATGTATGAAGGGTGGAGGGTTATGTTTGCACCTGGCACACATTATGTGTTTCTGGTGTTGGTGGTTGTTGTGAAAACAGGAAAAAGAAAAAAAAAAGCCCAATATGTGTTCGTCAGTACGAGTGTGTGTGTGTGTGTGTGTGTGTGTGTGTGCACTCTTGCACACCCTGCATTCCTGTGTCCTTGTTAATGGCTGCCTTTTGTCACTCAGGACATGAGGCCCAGCGCTGCTCCGACACCAAATTTATTCATGAAGAACATAATAATCAGACAGTAGAAATGAGGTGGGAAATGGGAATAGTTGGTGAGCGGTGATGGGCTGCCGCGTGTCCTTGGTCCCTCTGTGTCTCTGTGGTGAAGACACAGATGGATACACTCATTCAGAACCAGGTGACTGACAGCTACGGTCTCTGTCAGCGTTTCATTTACACAGCCGGCTGTCTGGGACCGATAACCCTCGGTGATGGAGCTGCCGCAGCGGTGACAGAGGAGAGGGCTCGAGTGTTTAATTGTGATTCATCTGCTGGTCACTCATCAGCCCGAGCTCCGTGCTGCAGAAAATGGAGGACATGCCGCCTGGGTGTTGATGATAGATCATGGATAATGAGAGTGTGAGGAGTTCACATGTCATACAAGTCATCAGGGCCTTTTCTGCCTCCTGTGAGTTGGTGAATCATCTCCTCTTGGGCCGAGCGAGAAAGAAAAGCAGGAGAAAGATACTGCTTTTTAATTTGTGAGGAAGCGCCACCTGTGATCCATCAGCTGGTGGAATTGTCTTGTAGCGGGGGGGGGGGGGGGGGGCGAGGGGCACAAGGGTCCCCCCGCGCGCCTGCTTGCTCACTCCCTGAGTATGTTTTACAATGAGCTAAATTCATAATTAAGCTTTGATAAGACTTTTTATTTACTTACCCCGCACCTTAGATTGACCCACCTCTGTAGTCCGACGAGCTGTGATGGAGGCAGGACGTGGAGGGGGTGGAGGGGGTGGAGGCGCCCATGATTTAAATCATGTCAGCAGTACATGAAGATGTGAAAGCGGTGGCATTGATCAGTGTTTTCCTTCTCAAGGTCTAATGTCTAATGAGGATATTTGAACAGACGAGGGGCGGAGACACCAGCCTGGCACTGTGGGCGGCTGTCCATCATTTTTAGACGCAGATTTTCCATGATTGTTTTGTTCAAATTGATTCATATCAACACGAAAGACAAAGGAAGGTGTTTTTTTTTTACTGTTTATATAAACACGCCTGTGAAACGATGGCACCTGTACAGTATCATTATCATATAAGAAGACGATCAGGTCGTTACCTTAAAATGTTGTTGGAACCGAGGGTAGGGTCACCGCACGGAAAACAGTCAGGTGTACTCGGGTCAAAAACTATAAAGTAATATTACTTTTTTTTGTTTTATTTTTCTCTTTATATATATATATATATGTGTGTGTATGTTTGTATATATGTATGTGTGTATATATGTATATGTACTGTATATGTATATATACACATAATGATGTATATACACAGTATGTATATATGTATATACTGTATAGACAAATATATTTTCATATATGTATGTATATGTGTGTGTGTATATATGTATACTGTATATACAAATATATTTTCACAAATACATATATGTATACATACGTATATGTATATATAAATATAATATAAATATAAATATATATTTATATATTGTACACACACATACAGTATGTACATATATGTACAAAGAGGAATTTCGGTGAATGTTACCGCAGCGTTCTTTGGGTCTTATGGACCAAGGGAGACATGATGTAATTGAACCGGTGCGGCCTCAGGGGAGTCAGTATATTGAAGTGCTTTTAATAAAACACAAAGAAAATAAAGGAACGGCCCGAACTGATGTACAGGTCTGATAGTCCGTGATCCAGAAAACAGGACTCCACACGCCAGCGTCTGTTATGGAAGTAGGAAATGAGTTTTGTGGGGAGTCATTATAACAGAGATGCTCTGTGTTCTTACCTGCATATATGACAGTGATGACACAGGGAGAGCTGCAGGTAATTGCGTTTCTTCTCCTCAACAACGCACATTACAGAAGAAATATGAGAGGGCTGTTTGTATGAAGGGTCGTCTGTGGCAGCTTTGACAGCCAATTTAGTCCTGCAGAATCAGACTTGTCCCTCCAGCACTGGGGGGTTGGAGCTGTCACACACGCCCTCACATGGAGAAGTCCTTTCTCTTTGTTTTTTTAACCTCTCCTCTCGACCTTTCCTGTGGGCTGTTTTCTAGTCTTGGTTAGAGGTTGTCAGATTCCAGACACAATAGCTTCTTTACAGAACAGTACAAAACATCAGCACATGTAGGTCGTAAATACTCTAGGAACCTAAATTAGTAAATACTGTAGGAACTTCATTTTTTCTTGTTTTGCTGTTTTGTGTAGTGCGCTCAGCTTTTGTCGTTTTGTCCTTGGTTGGTGGGTAATATAAAAGGAAAGCGGACTTTTCATTTTGTCGATCCAAGCACAGCTAGGCTGATTTCCTTTGTTAACAAAAAGATCAGTAAAACTCTGTGTCCACGTCTCCTGCTAAATGAGACTTTATTGGACTCATGCACCGTACATTAATAAAAGCAACTTTAATCATGTCAGTTCCAAAGTGTATGAAAATGCAATTCCTAAATAGGCCTCAAGGAGTTTTTATTTTGTTAAATGCTGACAAAATACTGCAATTTCTACTACAGTTCAGTAGTTTCTTATTTTAACATTTACTAGAGTCGCATCACAGTAATAATGAACGACATTTCTTCAAAGATAAATGACTATGATAAGCTACTGGTTCTCTATATGTTATAAATTCATCACCTGCTAATTTTGTTTTTTTGTTACCGTGCGGTGCACAGTGATGACTGAAATGTCTATGAAACAAAACTGCTCTTTTTTGTCGTTCTGTTCCACTAATTTACAGTAAATAAATTATTTGGTCAAATCTAGGAATGTTGCGATTTGATTAATCTCGATTGGTCATGCTTAGTTACGATCACGATGAATCGCGATGAGTTTCGATCATGATTAAACGTGATACATTTTTCGATTAATACAAAAATGTACTGTTTTCAACTATCAATAAAAACAATAGAAACAACAACACATTTTCAAATGTAAAGCAAAAGAAAAATAGAATTGTCCATTGCAGGTCCATGAGAAAACTTTATCTTATCTGTGTGTTCAGTTGTGCAACTCTCCCCCGCCCCCCCCTTCCGCCGCCGTGTCCTTTCAGAGGGGTTGCATAAACATATGAGGGATGAGACGGAGACACTTTGTCTCTGCTGGATACAAAGATGCATTCAGTGTCACTGATTTAGAGATAAATTAGTTTCATTTGCTGAAGCCCCAGCTACGTGAGGAGATCTGTTCACGCAGTTTACGGCCTGGCAGAGTGGAGGAGACTCTCTGCCCACTTCAGCTGCCGTAAATCAACAGGAAAGAT
>NC_024320.1:18810082-18811525 GCF_000523025.1 Cynoglossus semilaevis
GTTTTACCGAATAATTTATTTTCACAGTGTTCCGACAACGAAGGAGTGAGAGGTCACCGCTGAGGTCACCGCTGACCTGCAACAATTCATTACACACTAAACACTTCCACCTTAAGCATTAGCTGTAGGAGCTCCGCACTTTCACTTGACTTTTCACTAAATTAGTTTGGTTTATCTCAGAGAGGAATCTGCCGCTCTGGTCTGTCGAAGTTTGTGACGTCCACTCATAGGACGTCTTTAACCTATAAGCTTCAACCTAAAACATACAGTTGTGGGACATTAGAAACCTGAGAACCGTCATCAAGTGAGAGGTTTGGCTCCGGGACATGAAATACTTATTTTTAACCTTTAAAACCTTGTTAAGTTGGAGTATGCAGGAATTTAGGAAAGTCAGAAGTTATGACCATCCTTTTTTTTTCATCAGGCCATTCTTTCACTTTTACAAGCTGTAAGTGACAATTTTGATGAAGAAGAATGAAGGTGAATGTGTGTAAAGGGCAAAACGGTGAAGAAAAGTGTTGTAAATCTTTTAGGTTGTAAATTAAAGTTCTGGGCTGCTTTTTTTTATCTGTAAAAGTTTCAAGTTGAATCTATGGTGTTTCAAATATGGTAAGAATTTAGTTTAGAGTTTGTGGGATGAATACAGAGCAGCAAAGGCCACGACTCGAGGGTAACACGACAGAACTCATGCTGCATTCCAGAATCCTGGGATTTCAGATGAATTCCACTTGGACTTTAAAAGGTGCGAGGTGGTTTCAGGCGTAGAAACGAAGCCGACTGTGGTATGGTGATATTTCTAATGTTGTTGAAGAGACTTAAAAGTGTCAAAGTATCTCCATCAGTACTGTCTTCACCTGGTTTTTGTTTTGTTTTTTGTTTTTATTTAAATTAAAATGCATGTGTATATTTAAAAAAAAGGTGTGTGTGCAATTAATTCGATCATTTTGTGAGTTGGAGGTGTGAGATTTCAGGTTGCCCAGTCGGTTTGTCCAGTTTTTTACCCTTTGTGCAATTGCTAAAGATTTTTTACTTTTTTTTATTTTTCAACATCAAGATTTTCTTTTTTTAATCATGTTAATAAGAACAGCAGTTTGTTCACCAGCTCATCTGAATGGTTGCAGTATTCAGAGCGCCCTCTGCAGGGAAGAAAAGTAAATGAACTTACCCCCTGTGGTGCCTTTGTATTCACCTGAATCTGGAACGCTCTTACCTCAGCGGTTCCCCAGAGTCTCCCGAGAGATTGTTTGACTGATGTGTGTTTCAAATCTTTTTAGAACTAATTAATATCCATTATTACCTTCATTTTCTAAAGACGGAGTGAAAAACCAAAAACGAGACAGTTGTTGAAATGCTAAAAAGCCAGGGTTAGGTTTCATTGTTAACCTGCTCTGGCAGCGAAGGCCTCAGGAGGGTTTGGTATGTGACACATTAATTAACACTCTT
>NC_024320.1:18811555-18814302 GCF_000523025.1 Cynoglossus semilaevis
TTCACTCCCTGTACGTGTGATTACTGCTGCATACTTTAGTGATCACCACACACAAACACTGTGTGACACCGAAACTGGCAGGGGTACAAACAGGCATAGCTGTCATAACAGAGTGACTGAGGTATTTGTCTTCAAGACTGGAACAACAGCTGCACCTTTGATCCTCACAAACACCCAGCACAATGAATTGATTTATAGTAATTGAGTCTCAGAATACACAGGAAACGGAGTCGGTTGCTACAACAGCAGCACGTTAGCTCATGACTGCTGCAGTAAACAACAGGAATGTACTAAGAGCTAACGGAGTACTTTGTCTTTTGTATATTTGTAACAATACATGGAAGTATTGATGTACTTACAGCTTGAGACAGGCTCTTTTGACAAGTCATATGAGGAACTGAATCGTGTCTTCGGTTTCTCTCCACGGCTGAGACAGGGACTGGAACCTGTTGAGCCGCCACGATAATGTTTCTCAAATCACTGTTCACCCACTGTTCCAAGGAAGAAACTTGAAACCGTTTCTCAGAGGCATCAGGTGCATGTGTTATGTTTCGGAGCGAGTGGAGAATTTGTAACAGGACACCAGTCGGCCGTGGAGACGATCAAAAGCTGTGATAAGATGAGCAGGAACAGCGACAACAAACCGACCGCATTTTTATGCTCGTACCGTCTCCGCTTACACGCACTCAATCAAGACATTCAGACTGAGTCTAACGCTTCACCACGTCCATTGTGGGAGAGACAGACTTTTGTGGAGTAGAAGAATGTCACCAAATTCAATGTGACACCTGGCGTCACGGTGGACAGATGTGGCATTGTTTTTCTGGGCACAAACTCAGGTTTCACAGTTTGAGCTCTGACTGTCAGGTGTCACTCAGATGGAGAACAGGCAGTGGAGGATTGACGAGAACATATTTATTCTCTAGAATTCTTGATTCTACAGTTAATTCATCTAAAGTCTTCACACTGACACTGTGGTCACATCAGACGGTATAACCCATCACAGTACAGACCAGCTGTAAATGCCTCATCTGTCCACTGTGATGTAGATCCGAGACGACACATTAGCGTATTAGCGCTGAGCTACCTCTATCCTCAGGTACCTTAGAGAACCTTTAGTTTCTTGTAGTTGTCCTGCTCCTGTCTCCGTCCTTGATGTTAGATGACATTGTTGACCTACTGAAATCAACTACATATGAGGACAATGAGACACTGGACTCCACTGGTGCTCAGCTGGTTGTAAAGAGAAGCTGTTGCTAAGTAGCAATTTGCTGGATTGAGGTATTGGGCTTCATACAGTACTGGGTGTTAGCAGGGGGTGTTGTATGTAAATAGCATAACTAATAATATATGTTTATTATTGTCATAAAAAAGACAACTGTGAACATTTGCATATTTAAAACAGACACTATTACTAGGGATGTCTGGTGTTAACTTTTTTGATGATATCCAATTTTTTAATTTCTGATTCCAAAATCGACCGATACCGATATAGTGGACAGCGGTGTCCTGGAGGCTGAGGAAGTCAAGTGCCGTCTGCTCACCAAGGGGTTTCATTGTGTGCTGTCGCAGATCATTTGGTGAAACCCTGGTGTTGTGTTGGCGGGTTTTCATTATCCGAGGGGAAACCGATAACGATGTATACAGATATTACCTAATTATCCTAATAACAGGCCAATAATATTGACGACCAGTTGCTTCCCACGTACAGCCTCCCTGTGTGTCAGGACTAGGTTAATGTGAACTGGTGTCATCTTTGACAACGTCCTGCTGCAACTGTTGACTCGCTGAATAAGACTCTAGATTTACTAAATCCGGGTCTTATTTAGAGCTTATTTAGCTTATTTAGCGTTAACCTTGCTAAGTCCGATTTAGCAACATTAACGTCTCCCAACAGACCACCATTTAAACACCACCTGTTTCTATCACCACTGCAGACTCACTGCGTTGCTCAGCTGTTACTTCCAGTCCGTTTCCTGAGCTTCCTGAGAACCAGATGCTTGGTTCACCTTTGATGTTCTAAACGCAGCCGCAGTCAAAGAGATTTAAATCCTTTGTTACCTGTACCTGTGAACTGGTTCTGCCTCACCTGCGTCTCAAAGCTCTCAGCAGGATGTTGGAGACAAAACAAACCCAAACAGTGCTTAACCGTTTATAGACGTGGACATTCAGGTCAGCGCATTGTTCAGCGGAGTTCCAAATAAGCAGGCAGAAATTCCTTGCATGTGTTCAAATGGGGGAGAACAATGCCTGGTGTCGTTACACCCTGTGATGCACGAGTCACCGCCGCAGCCTCACAAAGGAGGTAATTAGCAGAGACAGATTCAGTCATTGTTGGAGTCTAAACATTCATTATCTGCCATGAAACCAAAATAAAAACAGTCTCTGCAAATAGACAACATTCCTGTAGTACCGGTACTGGCCACTGACTGTATTTATATCAGTCCCCATAACCACCTACACATGTGAACTGTGAACAGAGGCACCGGGACGGTAACATTCAGCAGTTTGTTCTTAGTCAAACGGAGACAGAGGTTAAATGTCGTCCTGACGGTTGTCCTCGTCACAGCTGCAGGTTCTGCTGCCGTAGTGCTGCAGTGCACTGTGGACCAGCAGCGAAAGCAGCGTCAGGAGATTTATCTTTTTTAATTCCCTTTTGTATTAGCTCCCGACAACCCTGTTCTGCCGTAGGAGCAGGGCTTTGGAAAATTCATGAGAAAACAATTCTCACATTTTCTCCTTGAAGG
>NC_024320.1:18814455-18817761 GCF_000523025.1 Cynoglossus semilaevis
CCTTTATTTTCTAATAATACAGCCCTGTGGGCAGTTCACAGAGGAAGAGTTTGTTTTTTAAATAAGTGAATAAAACTACCTTAAATGATGCTGAAAAAGATGCAGTAGTTTGATGTGTGTGCTTAGAATGGAGCAGTTGTCCTGGACGGTGTACAGTAAATACAGCCTTAAGAGATGGGAAAATGATAAATCATGTCAGTGATCTTTTTTTGAGAGGGACGGTGTTAGACAATTCCTCTCTTTTGGAGGAACTAAGGAGCTGCTACATGGTCTATTTCATTAATTTCACTCTCTCAGGGTCACGGGGGTTAGAGCCAGTCCTCACAGGAGCAGGATGTGTTTGCTCAGTCTCCCCATCTGCTGTTGACATTTTTTTCCTGTACTGGTCTTTTGTGATGAGTTTTCACGTTGACACATTTAAAGCTTTTGCTTCAAATCTCCGTTGAAATTTATGGAAACCAACCAAACATATGGCACACGGCCCAAAACAGACCGTTAGGGTGTTCAATCCGGCCCACTTGATGAATTTTAAATATAGAAAAATACATAAATACTTCATGTTCACTGTATACTGAATATAAATACTAATAAATATCTCATATACTTGTACAACATTGACATCTAATTAGCTCACATGCGGCTCATGAACCAACATTAGTTTCACACCCCTGAAGTAAACACCGTGAAGCTCTATTTATATATAAGCTCTATTTTCAATGTCCAAAAATATATTTTTTGATTTTGCAATGATTTACCGTGCTGCTACTCCGACGTCAAAGTCACATGCCCCACCCCCCCCGCTTTGGAAACCACTGCTCTATTAACAAGCATTTTAGCATTTAGTTGTCAGTGTTAATGAAGCAGGATTGAGGCAAATTGCTCATAAAAAGATGTATAACAACATCAACTATTCTCTTTAAGTTATGATGTAATGATCACATTCTTTTTCTTTTTTTTTTTTCCAACTCATGACTTCATTATCAGGTTTCCAGGAACATGGGTGGATGCTGCACTGAGGTAATTTGCCGCAATATGGTTTGTGTTTTCAGCTGAATTATTAACAGTGCACTGTCAGGCTCCCCCACCGAGACTGTCACACTCACACAAGACGACGGTGCAAATACTTCAGCACTGAAATGACAGGTTGTGTCATGATGTCAGCCGCTCTGTCAGCCTCTAACAGGCGTGACTCACTGGGCTCTGCCAGCCAGTGAAGCCGCATCAGTAAACTGAATCACACTCTGAGCTCATTTCACACCGGCCCCTCAGAAAGCCTCATGAAATATGGATTAATCAAAGTATTTTCCGCATCACCGGTCAGTGGCTTCGGTGTCAAGGAAGCCCGCGGAGCTCGGCAGTGAGCTAGATTTGATAAGACCGCAGTGGGATTGCCATTTAAACTGAGTCGGAGGGGATATGAGTAAGACCTGGAGGAAAAAAAAAATCTCGGAGAGACAGAGATGACCTTTCTCAAATCAATGTAACCTTTCGCTGTTCGCTGTTGAATTGTTTTTATTACCCTTTCTGTTCTCCGTCTTTTGTCCGTCTGTGTGCTTTATTGTTTGTGGTGGACTAATAGGTGGTGATCAGTAGACACTCGCTGTTTTCTGCCCTAAAAACGTGGAGTCACGACCATGGAGAGTAATATGTCAGTATAAAATCGTCATTAAAATTTTAATTAACATTCTTCCTACACATTTTAGTACACTTTAGTACACTTGGGTTTGTGTCTTACACGATTTATACATGGTACTAGTCGAGTATTTTATAATTGTTTTGCTTTAGCAGTATCTAATTTATGTTCCAATTAAATCAGCCCCAAGTCTCCGTTTCCTGTTCTCTGAAAAGTGGAGGCCGCGCTGCATAGTTCCATTACAGTTAGTGTTAACCAGGGTCCAGAACCTTCTGACCTTCCAGGTCACTGAGAAGAGGTTGGAGCGGCAGCATCTATTCATCAACCTCTCCTCTCAGCCCTGTTGCTATGCACTGACTGGCTGTTCCCACATTCATTTGTGGAAGTGTGTGTGCGTGTCTGTGCGTGTGTGTGTGTGTCTGTGCGTGTGTGTGGCTTCGGTACGCTGGTGATAGAACAGCTGAACATCAATCTGATGTCCTAACATCTGCTTTTTCTTCTAGAATGTTTTAAGTTTAGAGTGAGGTGTTGACTTCAGTTTGGAAACCAGGTTTTTGACTTTTCACTTTTTTAATTCAAAATAATTCTTTTACTCCATTTAATTTTTTTTAGTAACTGCAGACTACCGTTCACACTCAGGATGTTTACTTCCAGTCTGTCGTCTGAAGGCGTCTCTCTACAGAGTAACACCAGATGTCACAAAAGAATGTTTCTCAATAATGGATTCAATGCACTTCAATGCTCTGCAGCTACTGGACCGTAGGTGATCAATGAACGTAGGGCTGTGACAGGTATACAGTCGTCCCTCGTTGTATCGGGGTTCGACTCTCGTTTCATAATTTTGTGATAAAATAAGCATTTTCTAGCCTAAGAAGAAAAAAAAAGTTAATAAACAAACATTTTGTAATCATAATTCATACATACAGAGTATTAAAGGTTCATAAAGGGTTAATATATGCGTGAATAATAATAATAATAATAACTATTGCGTCTCGACTTTGCAGTTTTTTGCCAATCGCGCCATCGGTCATGGAACGTAATCTGTCCCGTTCTGGCCACGTTTTGGCTTCTAGTTATGGCGCATCAAGAGTTAACTCTTACTGCTTGTTTGTCATATGTCGACAGTATATGCTGCCATTTTTGTACACCAATGTTGAATGACCTTTTCAACTATTTTCCAACTCTGTGGTTAAGCTGCAACAAACCTTTGATGTTTTTGTTTTTGTCATTTAATATACTGTACGTTGGAGTTTGTTTCCTGAAGACTAATGTCTGGTTTCAGCCTGGGCATCAACAATTTTGTATTTGTTTACAACAACAAACAACGTTGGATGTTTTTATTGCGCTGCTCCCAAAAAAAGCCTTTTTCATTAGAGGGATGTGATTGCTTAGCTTTAAATCTGTCTTTTATACTACGTTCTCTCCATATCTCAGTGAATAGAATAGGATAAAAAAAGCAGAGAACAAGACAGTGTGGAGGTGGTGCTGTGTTTATGGTATTTCACACCAAGCCCATGCGGCTCCCTATAAAGAGAACAGATTGATGGCGCCTTTCAAGTAGAGGTAATTACATTTTTACACAAACACACACACACATACACACACACAGCTCCGTCAGCATAAGTGATGGAGGAACTAACTGATGTGTGTGTTGATTGGGTTGGAATCAAACA
>NC_024320.1:18817791-18818262 GCF_000523025.1 Cynoglossus semilaevis
GTTTCTGTGGAACTCCATAAAATCATATCTTGAGCGCCGCTTCGCTCGCTGGATCGTAATCTCCCTGTCGGAGCAGATGAAGGTGTTTGACGGGTGAACCAGGCACGACGTGGATGATTCTCAGTGGCGCTAATCTATAAAAAAAGCAGATCCAAACACGTGCATAATTCAAGTGACTTTCTTTTATCCACAGTAGGAGGATGACAGAAATGTTTTTTTTTTCTTTCTGTCTGTTACTAAGTCAGATTAGTAGATCTTACCCCGTCTGTTGGTTGGCTACAGGCTGCAGGTGAAGAGAAAAGAAAATAGCTGCTTCATCTCTCTGCAGAAAAACACAATCCACTTACCAGTATCTTCAACGCTCACTAATTATAACGTGTTATTTATGGTTTGTGTAATTTGTACACTTAGGTTTTACAGAGCCACTTAAGTGCCAGCATATTTCTTAGCTTGACACAGAGGCGCATCAGC
>NC_024320.1:18818293-18821580 GCF_000523025.1 Cynoglossus semilaevis
CAGGGGTAATGGTTCGCTCAGGATGGATCGTGGTCTGCACTTACCTTAAAGGTGAACTCAGGTCAGTTCAAACACTGTGGCTCCTGCGTCAAAGATGGCAACGCTGTTTCTACGGAAAAGATTTCCTAGAAAGGTTGTCCACCAATCCAACTAGTTTTATGATCTGGTCAAATGACTGGTCAGACCAGACACACTGATGTTTGGCCCAAAGGCAGTGTCTCTGTCATTGGTGTGGAACCCCAGGGTTCACCTCCTGGGCAAGTTTGAATCCCAGTCAGGGCGGTTGGTACCTTCCAGTGGACTCACCACCTGCAGGAAGGTTCAGGGGGGTTGGTACGGTGCAGTGTGAGTTGGGTGGCGACTGCTGCCCCCGCGACCTGGTAACGGATAAGTGGATGAAAATGGATGGATGGTTGGGTTTTCCTCTTGCCTTACATTGAGAAGATCGCCAGTTTGCTGGTTCCATTCCCAGTGGAGTGTCTTTGCGTAGATTTTACCTTCACGTTCAAACAACATGCAGTTTGGGTTCATTGTTCACGCTAAGGTGATCAATAGTGTAAACGTGATTGGCTGTCAGGTTCTGTGTCGGACTGTCGGACTCTTGACGGTCTAGCTCCCAGCCCCCACCTCTGCCCCCCGCCCCATAAATAATTAAGAAGATGACAAACACATGTAATGACAGTTAGGACACAGTGAAGACAGAGGACACTCTCAGTAATGGGTTCTCAGTCATTCTGTCTCTGGAGACAAATGATTCTTTTTTTTCTGTTTGTCATAAATCACCGTTACAACAGTTACTGTAAGTCAAATTAACCACATGGTCATTATTAAAACTGATGACTTTCCATACAGTCTCTGCTCTTTTACAGCAAGTCACAACATAAACAAACAAAAAAAAAAAAACGGCTTCTGTTACTGGACGTCAGTCAGTCACGTGCTCCAGTGTACTGTTGTCATGTGACCCAGCATGTCATGTCCATACAGTGTATATACAGCATTGTGTTTACCTTTGAGCATGCCAGAAGCATCACTTCACCTTGACTCTAACAGCGTACAGTGACCTTGCGGTCTCTGGGCAGCAGCCTGAGTGAGTGCTTCATTACAGCCCAGTCCCCTGGTCTTACACACACTGTCCACCCAGGAGTCCAAATTACCTCCACCTTCTGGGAAGGCATTTAAGCCCTTCTTTAACAATGATTAATACAGCGCAGCCACAATACAAAACCCAGCTCTAAACAGCCTCATCCATCACCAATATGAAACCTTATCCCCTATAACACTTAAATTACTTTCATTAGCCAAGCCCGTGGCACAGTTGTTGCATGGGAGGCACACAGGGGGCGCTGGTAATTACTCATTTATCATTCTCTTTTGTGATTGGAAAATAAAACAACACTAATTAGGAGAAATGAGAGTGGAAGCTGCTCTCATGAAACTGTTTCATGGCAGTGGGGAGTAGAAATACCACACTGGTATACACCATATATTAATGGTCCAGTTGTACACATATAACTGACCTTTCTGGGTCTTTCTACGCAACAAACCGTGCCCTGCTATAGTTCAGAATTTATGACCCATTACTTTGGGTGTGTCAAACATATGGCCCGTGGGCCAAAACTGGCCTGCTACAAGGTTCAATGCTTGATGAATCTTGAAAATGGAAAAAATGCGCGAACACTTCATGTTGATGGTGTTTTGTCAAATTTCGTTAAATATGAATATTTTCTAATATACTTGCAAGAAAGCAAAAAGGGAAAAACATGGACTTATTGTTATTTATAGGTAACTATGATATGATTGTAGTGGTCAAGACTAATTGAAAGCATCTTTCTTCATTTAAATATCTCTCTATTTTTCTAAACCTTTTTCGTGTTAGTCTACACACTTTTGCAAGTGATGTTTCCATCATAGAATTCCTACTTGAAAGAATTCTGCTGGATGTTTTACTCACCAGGTCTCAACCTGCTTCACTCCATCAACTATAATTAAATTCCTTTTTAAAGGTTCCTTCAGATTTAATGGAAAATGGGAAAATATCAGGTCTGACCTGCTGCAGAGCCTCAGGCTTTGACTTTGGTTAAAGATCTGGTTTTAGGATCCTTCATGTTTAAAGGTTGGGCAGAAAAAAAAATCAAATGAAACTAAGATAAAATAACAAAAAGTTTCAAAGCTGTCAGAGACAGAGAACATGTCCTGACGTGCTGTAGTTTTGTACTTTTAACATCCGTCTTGGAACATTTTGACTGTCTTTCATATGTCACCGTTGGTGTTTCATCAGTGCGAAGCTTTGGCCTGGATTAAAATGAAGGATATGATACACTTTCCTTCAGATGTGGCTTTAGTCGTCAACGTCAGAACTTGGTTTGATGTGTTGCTGCTGCTGCTGCTCATGAATATGCAGTGAGTGAATATTAAAGCCCAAATCCTCCTCCTTTGCTTATTAGTAGTTTAAGTTTGATTCTCATATTCATTTTCCGTGCAGAGAGCAATGGATGAAAGGATTTTTATTACTTTCATGTCTGCACCACGGATGGAGCGATGGAGCCTGGAGGTGACCGCAGGGCTGCACGCGGCAGGTAGCTGCTGATCAATGATCGGCTTCAAAGTCTGCTGCCCTTAAGACAGTGGAGAAACATTAGTTAAACAGCAGCTGCCAAAACGCCTCGTCACATACAGCTGATGAAACCGACGTCGATTGTAATGAAGGCCCGAAGCGCGGTGAAGCTGCTGGTGTTTAGGGTTAAATAAACACCACAACCACCGCTGCTGTGATTCGTCGGTTTTTATAGTCCGTTTGTAAGGAACAAATAAGGTTTTAGTGCTTGTTCTTGTATATTTATTTGTAGACGTAACACACCGTCAATTCAGTCTGTAAATCAAATACAAGCCTTTGTAGCTGCAACGGGAACTGCTTTGTGTTGGTTTTAACACCACGAGACTAAATATCATACCCAGGCTCTGAATTCCTGAACTTAATCCTTAACTTAGGCCCTGTTTATACGACAACGGAGCCTCCGGATGTGGAGCGTCCACATGGATCGGCCTTTAAACTCTGCTGCTGAATGGGACTCCAGTCCCTGCAGTACACTTGCCATGTCTGTAGGTGGCACTGTGTCATCATCATCATCGTACTAACACAGAATGGTGCTCGGCATAAACCTTTGCTGCTCAAGTGGAATAATAGAATGGTGCTCAGCGTAAACCTTTGCTGCTCAAGTGGAATAATCAGCTGTAGTGCACCACTAGCCGAATTAGCCGAACTAGCACGTTCAGAAACAGCCTGGCGT
>NC_024320.1:18821600-18824859 GCF_000523025.1 Cynoglossus semilaevis
TTCAGCAGGGGTCTGTATTATCGGAGAACACGGAGTTCTCTCCCAATACTGCAGATTAATCTAAAGGCTAGGCAGAATCAGCGCTGTTGCTGGGTAACCGTAGCCGTATCGTCGGCATGTAACATGTAACTACCACCTTAAAGTTAGCGGCACCTGATAATGATGCAGACGAGTCGGTAGAAACAGCCGCGACCATCAGAGAGTCCGCAGACCAGAAAAAGATTCACTGCAGTTTTCCTTCATCCTCCTCCGACATTATCCACCCTGAGAATTCCTTCCAGGTGTTTGAGCGGATCACCACAGCGCTGTTACATTCACTTCTTTTCCTTTACCCAGGACACACACCCAACCAAACACATAAACACATCCCAGGATGCCCCAGTGTCAGTAGGGTACATTCAGCTGTGCAGAATTTCTCACACAAACAGTCAGAGGTACTTGTTAGAACATGTGTATAAACATGTCAGTGCACAAAAACACACACTCTCACAGTTTGGTCCTCAGGAATGTATCGGACGCGTGAGGTTTGACGCCTCTGTCCCAGTTTTTGTTTCAGTTTTTTCCCGTCCGTTTGTTACACTCGTACACTCTTCTTTAAGTCGAGCACAAACACTATCGTGCACATACAATTTCTTTTTTGTTTGTTTTTGTCCTTTCCATAGATTCCTATCTGTTCAGTAGCTACGGTATATGTCTTATTTTAATCCTTAACCAAATCCTAATCTGCCGCTTAACTTAATCTTCAATCCTAAAATACTCTCTTAATTAGACCCGCCCAAAACAATGGTGGGTTTTTAAAGACACTGTCCCCACAAGTATAGCTAAACCAGGATCTCTCTCTCTCTCACAGACACAGTTTAGAAAATGTTGCTAATTAAAAGCAACCAAATAAAAGTTTGGATTTTTATGTTCCGCTCCTGGGACTGTTGTCACATCATTTTAAAAGCCACGACAATTGGCAACAGAAAAATGTCGTGGTGGTAAAAGCTCCCTGGTGTGTTTGCTCATTTATTCAGCCTGGGATGTGGTCGGAGCAGCTAGTCCGTCAGCTTTGTCTGCTTTGTTTCCAGGAAACCATAAAAAGTATTTTTCATGTACAATTAAGTGCAACTCTCCGTAACAGGCCGGTCAGTGATGCTCATAAAGGGACTACTCTCTACCCTGTCGTTACCGCAGACGTGTTACGTGACATTTCCCTGATGTAAACAAGGGAGTGTCTGCGTCGGCGTGCTGAAAACTCTCATCATTTGACCATCAGGAGGGGCTGGTGTTTTAGCTGCTGTTGACATGGAAACAAACATTACTTTCTTGGATGGTCTTTTATAGTAACTGTAGTGGTAACCTCTCTTTACCCCCCACCAGTGTCTGTCTTTTAGCAGCTGGGTAAGAATTAAGCTTAGTTATATATATATTAGTTAAATGGAAAACATATTATTCATACAGCCCTGCTGGTGAAGTTAAAATGTTTACAATGTATTTTTAAAGAAACATGCAATGCATTTAGGTCATTTGTGTTTAGTCACTAAAACCCCAGCCACTGGGGGGCACATTCTGTGTCGTTTAACTGGGCTTCAAACCTGGATAAAGGCAAGGGTGGCATCAGGGAAGCCACCCCTACGACCATCACATACTTCTCTGCCACTCCTGACTGTCTCATACAATCATGAAAAAATCATTAAAAAATTAATGAAAATATTAATGAACATTTTTGGTCCCAAACATATCAGAATGTAAACAAAGTACAGTTAGCTACAGTCTGTTTTCACCAAGGCTAGGCTAGCCAAGGCTAATTTAGTACAAAAAAGAAACTTAGTGGTTAGCTAAAATAGCTCTTCTGTTGTGTGGCTCTCTTTAGTTCAGACCACATGCACAGACACTCCTTAACATGTGCCTGCCATGATATTTATTGTTATTACAGCGAGTCCAGTTCCTGACTACTCAGCAAAAGTGCTCTGGAAGAGAAATATTGATTTAGAAATTAAACAAGAGGAGCATTATTGTGTTTAAATTGCTAATCCCAAGCAACATTTTATGCCTCAATATGCAACATAGGAACAAGTGCCTCCATCTATCTGTGCTCTGCCCCTACACATTTTATGAATGCAGAGAGGAAATTGGCTGGAGGGCAGAGATGTGGTTTTTAATGAGGCAATAAATTGCAGGGTGCTGATAGGCAGGAATGAACCGACTTCATAGCCAACACAAAGTTGAGAACGTCTTCAGTTTCTTCACTATTGACAAGTAGGTTGACCTATGTTGACCTGTTCTTTTTGCATTTTTTCCATTATACCCATTTTGATGCAGATTTATGGTAACTTTATAGCTACCGTTATCCAGATGCACTAAATTGGAAAATATGAGTTTCTATATTCCCCTGAAAAATCATATATTATCTATCTATCTGTCCATCCATCTATCTATCTGTGTTTTTAGAAATGGAATCATAAACTTTTGGCTGCACAAAATGACCTTTTATAAGCACTGTTTTATTAATGGTAATTTGTCCGAGACACCGTCTCATGCTGTTGTGGTGCAGCAGCAGCAATAAAAATATCCTCTGTTATATTTTTATGTTCGTGCTGTTGGACCAGAACACATTTATTGATCAGGGATCTGTTGCAAAGCATTCAGGCTTGATCCTCTCTGCATTACATCTACTGTATTATACAGTACAAATCAGCACACAGCTATAACTAATGTTTTACTGCTGTCAGCCATACACAGTGGAAAAAAACAAACTGAACTGAATGATTTCATACTGTTCATTATTAAGAGAAGGCAGTGGATTTTCCACTGACAAACATAATTACATAGAATTTTTTTTTTTTAATTCCACAGAAGATGCAAAATAATTTGGTGGTTCATCATTGTACCAGGTTAACTGGTAACAGGTCTGGGCGTCTAATCAGGCAGATTAAAATATAAAAATGTGCTGCTCACCACATCTCATCTGTGTCAAGGCCAAAGGGTGAAGTTAGCGATGAAAACATGCGTCAGTGTGGTTTGATAGAGGCAGCAAAACATGTCAAGTTCATTAAAGAAAGGGTGTGTTGAACAAGTCGCTGGATTCAAAGATCGACTCTTTTAAGACAGAACCGATTAAACCACAACCCAGAGTTCAGACGGTGATTACTAATGTTACTGATGTTCATATCTTTAACAGAAAAAGCTGAGATTCAAACATGCAGTAGACAGTGTTTTTGGAGAAACAGGCTCTCGTCGCTGCTTTTATTTTTTTTATTTCTTCTGTTCTAATGTA
>NC_024320.1:18824908-18829142 GCF_000523025.1 Cynoglossus semilaevis
TGTTTTCAGATGAAACCAAAAACTGCCTGTCATGACCTCCAGATTGGTTTTGACGGAGAAAAGCTTTCATCTGCTTGTGGTTAGCATAGCATTCATGAAGAGACATCTTCATTTCAGGAGGAGTTCAATACAAAGACAGATGCACAGACGCTTGTCTTTATTCATGAGGTTGAAGTCGGTGAAAACTCCCTTTTTAAAGTCGACTCACAGACGTATACAGAAAAATAAACATTCGGCTCTTGGCAAAAAAAAGAAAAAACGGGGTTCACATGAATGTCCCGACCTTTCACCTAAATCAATGTATATTCTCTTCTCTTTGAATCTGATGTAAAACGTAGTTAAACTGACTTTAACTTTACTTTCTGTGTTCTCTTTTATAGTCTTTAAGCTGGACGTAAGTGTTCCACTGCTGTAATACTTGAAAGATAACAAGCCTCCAGTCACTAGGTGGCAGCAACTCATACAGTTGTGTGTACAGATAAAAATATACATGATATCTGGTTCTCTATAGTATTCGCGGGGGTGTGAGATGTGGGGGTGCAGGGGGGGGGGCGTGAAAACAACATAATTGAGAACCACTGGACTAAACTAAGAATTATGTACTGTTTGTAGGGTATAACGGACGTACAGTACGTGTTTACACAGTCTATGTTGTATCTCCAGCTCAGTGCTGCCCTCACGTGCACTAAAGTCACCAAAATTCACCAATCGAACTAGAAATTGTTGTTCATCAAACGCCTCTCTGGTCCTGATACAGGCAGCGCTGGAGAACTCCTTCACAGACTCCACACCTCTTTACTCATGGGTCGACTTCAGTGATCCACCCTTACGAAGAACTTTCTAGATACTGTTGGAATTGTCAGCTTTCTTTACTCAGAGTCATTTTAACCCTGAGCTCCAGACATGGTCTTTTGTGGCAGCTTGCTTGCGTCATATCTAATTTCTTTGGCACAGACCGCCGACCGAGTGAAGCCAAAATCGTCTGTCTGTGACTGTCGTACGCTCATTTCCTGCTCGATTCCCAGATCATCTAGTGAATTGTTTCAGCCTTTAAAATACTAGAGTCCCGTTGAAGAAGAGGGACGATGAAGAAGAAGAAGAAGAAGAAGGGAAGTGAACAGTGTTTCTTTCCAGCCAACCCCTCCCTTTCTGGTTCATCTCTTACTTTTTTTGTGGTTTGTATCCGGTGCAACATTGTTTCCTCTAAGACAGCGTTTGAACTATGGTCGTCACTGACTCTCTGTTTGTACAGTGCCCTTCCATTTTCTGGACCTTAATGCTTATCAACAAGTCCAGGCCGTCCCCCACCGCCCCGGCTCTGTCCTAACAACTGTTGACCCACTCCACAGGGCCTCTCTGGCTACAGGCGGAGGGCGACAACCACACTCTGTTAATGCTGCATGATAATGAATCAAATATGGTTTGGTTCAGGGAGGACACTAGACTCAGATGCAGTTTCGTTCATACAATGTTACATTCAGCCATTGTTTATATTTAATTGGAGTTTTTTGGGGGGAGAAAAACTTCAGGTACATTTAAACTAAGGTCCAATTTTACGCTCCTGAAAATTAAATCTTTGGAGCAGAACGGTCTGCAACTTTGGGGAGATGAGATGAGGCAAACGAAAGGCTAAACTCTGGTAATTAAACCTGCAACCAACCAAAAAACATTAACTTTGAAATAAGGGCCTCTTTTCATAATTATAAAACTCGGCCGCCGTTTATGTGGATAATATTATACACACATTTTTATGGCTTCAGCGCTGACTTTCACCATCCCCCGTCTGAATAACTTTACTCTTTAACTGCTGTGAGACGTCGTTTAGCCGTATTTATGTCATTTTCTGTTATATTGAAATGCAGAAGCTGCTCGGAGCCATAAAGAGCCTCTCAGTGCACACTTAGCCCTGCAGTTACTGTGGTGGGGACAGGAACGTGTTTCCTACTCCTGGGCGATAATAACCACAGCCTGTAATCTCCAGGCTCGCACCATTATTTTATTTAAAACAGTTTCAGTTCTTAAAAAAAAAAAAAAAAGTACCAAAAGTGCCATATCATTTTGAATACATACCTTTTGGGTAAAGACTGTAAATGAAATGTGCAGAGACAGTCACAGTTAGGAGCAGAGCTGCTCCGATCATCTCCGTAAGGTTGAAGTACTGATACAGTTGCACCAACAGATCAATGGTGACAGTTGGTGATGATAAAACAAACACCATTAAACAGTGACTGCAGACGATGTGCAATATTGTTTTTTTTTATGTCGCAGTTGTCTATCAATATCAAGGCAATTTTCAGATGCAGTAAAATACCATACTACATGATATTTATTTTCCAATAGCACACAAAGCCTGAGGTTGCAATAAAGTGAGGTCATCGTAGTCGACGACAGTGAAGACAAGAGGCTGATAGGATGCATCAACAAAGTAATGTTTCATTTGTGTATCTGTGGTTCTGTATAATGGAGCATCAGCTGATGGAGACCGTAGACTGAAGCAGCTCAGGGTCTTCTATTAGCAACAGTGAACGATACAGTAGTTACTATCCTTACTTTCTAATGGTTGTAAATAGGGATGTCAGATATTAACTTTTTGCCGATATTGTCCAAACACTTAATTTCCGATTCCGTTAACAACCAATACCAATATATGCTGCCGTTTGCCCAGTAAACGTCCCAGGACCCTACAAGCGATTCCACAGTATTTGACAAAACCAAGACACTGTGAGACTGGATTTCATTTTTGGAGTAAAAAAAACAATAACGATTCTTACAGATATTCCATAATTATGCTCATATCAGTCGGCCAATAATATCAGTCAGCCAATAAGTTTGTATTTTTGTATTACACAATGGACCTATGGTTTCCAAAATGATATAGATCAGCACAAAAGGACTGTTCTTCACTCTTCACAGAAACATCTTTAAATCTGACTTTTTAGTGTGCCTGTGGTCAAATCACCATCACTAACCACCAATCGATTGTTCTCTGTCTTCTTCTTTCCATCAGTGAATCATCTGCCTCCATCTCACTCTATCCCTGCGTCCTCTAGTGTCGCACCAACCATTTCCATGTCCTATTTCATCACATCCATAAATGTTCTCTCCTCTTCTCAACCCATGGTCAAACCATCTCCACCTCTCTTCTCTAACTTTATCTCCCAACATATCTATGAAGGTTCTCAGTCAACTGGACGTTGTCTCCAAACTCGTCTACTGTGATTGGAAACACATTTTGTGGAGTTAGGTTTAAAGCAATAGACTTAAAAAGGAGGATTAAAATGTGGTCCTTTCTAGGAGGACACAAGATGTTCTCTAAATTATAGGTGTAGAATCATTTCAATAATTAGACTGAATGGGTTTTTTAAAAATAAAAGAACAGTGTGACTGCGCCAGCCTCCATCAACTCTAGACCTGTTTAGCACAATGAGCAATTGCGAAAATCATTGTTAAACGTAATTAAATCCATTATGACGGTGGAAGACGGTGGTCAGAGAGTTCACACAGGCAGCTCTGCAGCTATCCTGCGTCTGTGTTTGCGTTTTTCTCTCCTTGTTTGAAGTGGGTAATGTGTTTTTGGTAGAGGCTCAAAGTCTTGATGGTAATTACCTCGCTCTCTCCCTCACTCTCATAATTTCATGCCTCCAGGGGGCCATTACAGAAGCCTCTCCATCTAATTCTGTCGAATTAAAGTGAGAAAAGAGGCAGGAAAAATATGCTGGGAGCACCTCATCCCATACTTTTATGTTTCTCTCTGTGACTTGTTTGAAAATAACCTAAATGATGTGTACGCGTTCAGAAAACATTTCTTAAATTTGAAGGTACATTTTAAATCAAAAAAAGGAAGTACAGAAAAATGTAACTATTGTTTAGAAAAGTAATTATATAAAGTACTGCAGTATGCAAAATAGAACTTTTAAGGCAGGTATATTTTGGATATATGTATCCATCTATATATGTATGTGTATATGTACTGTGTATACATATGTGTACTTTTAATATATGTATATATAATATGTGTGTATATATGTATATGTATGTATATATGTATGTATATATATATATATCTGTATATATGTATATATGTACATATTTATGTATTTTGTAATATTTTTATTTACATATACTTATACTTACTTGTTACCATTTGTGAAATGCCAGTTATTGCAGCAACGTAGCCAGCGTTTGTTTATTCCCCAGTCCAAATGAATAACAGGCAGAGTATTTTAGCAGCAGG
>NC_024320.1:18829173-18844173 GCF_000523025.1 Cynoglossus semilaevis
GCCGTTGTACACATACACACAAAGTGTTCAGGCTGTGTGTGTGGTTCAGGGGTTTATTTAGTCTAAAATGAGCCTCCCTTTCTGGACATGAACTGAGGCTCTAATGGTCTTCCTGGGCTCCTCTGTAGTGTCAGCTCTGACAGCAGTATTCTCTGAAGACCTAATTAGCCTGGCCATTAGGCCAAAAGAATGATTGAAGGAGGACACGAAACTGAGGTGCAACCAATCATTTGTGCACGGCCAAAAAAGGATGGCGGTTTGATGCAAAGTCTTCTCTTGTGTCCAGAATTTAGAGTTATTTCCATGAGGACGAAGACATTTACAGTAACTGTCCTAAAAAGCCCTTATATGAATCCTGTCATGGGGATTGTGTGTATTCTCCTACATGTAAATGTAAACGTCATGAGCTATAAATGAGGACGAGCATGATGGGAAAATAGTCCCTGAAAGTGTTTGGTGTAAACCAGTTCTTTTCAAATTGTGGGGCAGGGCCCCCTGGGGGGAGCGCAGTGCGGTGCTGTGGTTGGTGGAGGGGGTTGGGCGTGAGAGACTTCCAGTGTAAAAATGTGACAGAAATTAGTCGCTGCTTTAATGCTTGAACAATCAACAAGCCTCCACTCACTAGGTGGCAGCGCCTCCTACACACAAGAAAATACTTATTAACCCATAACATTCCTGCAAATATGTGAGATCTGTTTGAAAGGGACAGCTAGGAATGTTGTCCTGTGCTGGTCTGAAATAAGATTAACTGGTAACGGGGGGGGGGGTTACGGTTAGGGTTGGGGGGGGGCATGTACAAATACCATCTTTCCAAACGATGCTGCTGCTTTACCGACACCCTCTCATTTTCTCATCCGTGTTTATTTACCAACAATTCCCCCAACACCACCACAGGCTTCAAATCCCACCTCCATCAACAACACGTCAGGAATGTGGAGAAGGCAGCGGCGGGGTAATTTTCCCCGAGTGTTACTGATAAGCTTGATGACTCTTGCCCCGTCTTGCGTTGGGGAAACATCTGTTGAATTCTTGGGTCGTAACGCAAATTGTATCCACCTCAGCCAGGGAGAGTTCAAGTTTGCTGCGAGCACCTGTTCACACGTCAAAACAGAAACACCGCAGGTGAACATTTCTCATTTATTATTTGGGCTCCTCGGGTGAAACCTCCAGCTTTTCAGGGCTTCAAACCCGACCGCGATGCTATACGTTAGTAAAGTTTGGAGCACCAAACAAAGACGTGGCTGCACAGAATGTAAAGCAGTTGCTAAGCAACAGCCTCCACCTCATAAATGTAATTGCAGAGCACAAAAAAAAACCCCATCTTTGATAATTGTCGTTTTTACACGTAGTTTATACAACCGTCGGTGAGATTTTAAATTTGAACATTTTCCCCCAACTCTTATTGAAGCGATCACTGTGAAACAGGAATATTCCAGGACTAAAAAAATATCTTCGTAACATAGGCTTTTGGAGGTAATGATGGAAAATGTTTTTTTCTGGACAGACATCCCTGGGCGCTGAACGCTCAACGAAAAAGAAAAATCACAGTTTGTCTAACAATATTATTGGATGTACCCAGTCGTGGGCCGGATGGAACAGTTCAGCGGGCTGGATTCAGCATGTGGGCCACCAGTTCATAGTCACTGCATTAGACCATGTTCATCCATTAAAACCAACAAAAACACTTCCCTGGCGACACGAGGTCAGGTAATGTTGGTGGTCACTTCAGTTTTGTAGAAAGACTATTCACTCCGACCTTTTTTATCCCAGTGCCCTGGTGTCGTTTTTGATCTAAGGGGTCTCAAACATACAGCCTGCGGGCCAAACGGTATCAAGGGGTATCAAACATACAACCCACGGGCCAAAACAGGCCCACTTGGGGGTTCAATCTGGTCCACTTGAATTTTAAAAGTGGAAAAAAATTCTGAAAAATTTCAAATGAACTTTTATTAAATATGAACATTTTCGAATATTCTTGAACTTATTTGCAGGAAAACAGAAACATGGATTATTTTTATTTATAGGTAATTATGTTATGATTGTACTGGTCCGGCCCAAATGAGTTAGACACCCCAGACCCCAGTCTAAGGTTTCCAGCCTGGAGAACCACCAGTCAGGTTGACTTCCGTTTGTAGATGGTGAAGTGAGATCTGGAGCGAACGTATTTTCCTTTGAAAGACGATGATGATTCTGAAGCTTTCTGTTTATTAACTCGGATAAAGGCTGTGTTTGACAGTGTTTATATATGTTGTACGTACAGCTCTAACTCTGCTGACAATTAAATACAACATTCATAACTTGGTTCGACCTGCCTCAGTCGGAGGAATTCAGCCTGGAGTGTTCGCTCTTGACTCTTCCAGTTGTTCATTATTTACAACCTCACTCCGACAGCAGCGTGTGGAGTCAAGTGAGTGAAGCGAAGAGTTTTAGAACCAAACCAACAGTCAGGGTCAATCTGTGTACACGAAAAACAACAACAAATCCTGCTGTTTCCACGAACAGTTTTACTGCAGCAAAAGATGTGCTCACACAGTATTTGTAGTAGTTCTGATACTTGTACGATGGTAAAGTTAGGATGTTAAATCCTAAAAGTGCGTTACAAACCTTAAAAAAATGGGATTGACTTTTTGCAGTAGAAGAAAAATAAATAATGAAACCAGATCTTCTAAAGGAGGTGTGGAATGAAACTTTAGCCGTCAGCAAGTCTGCAGCTAATGTGTCTGATCCTTCGCAGCCTTTAATTATGATCCAAACATGGCATCAGGTGAACAGAAAAGAAACTGACACTCACATTTGTGTGCGAGTTAAATCTGCTGCGTTTTTCTTTCAACCACTCCCAGTCTGATACATTCTCGCCGCTAGATCCTGGTGAGATCATTCAAAGGAACCAGTCGTTCCTGCTGCGTTTTGTCTTCGGCTGTCAGACGTTCACCGCTTTATTCTCTCAATCTTTTGTTCTCTGCAGGCACAGAGGTAATTCTCTCACTTTGTGGCGATCCGTCCGACCGACCTCTCTGCTATTTCAGATTCAAATCTTTCATCTGGAACCACAGGCACCTATCATTCTGTTCCCACCAGCTGATTTCCCCCTGCCACGGTCGCCTGACCTCCCTGTTACCTCCCTGCTGTACATTCATCTGACACTAACTTCCTCCTCAGGAAACACGATGTGCTGTGAACCTTTCAGTGGCGTGGGATCATGTGGATGGATTCAGATATTGCTCATGTTTGAACCTTATCTCTAAAAATCAGTGTGAATCTTACTTCACTTATCTTCATCTCTCTGCCTGCTTTAACCACACAAAGTGAACCAGCTTTGAAAAAAAAAAAAAAAAAATCTGTAACACGTCCAAGTTCTGACTGTTCAACAACTCAGTGATTTCCCTTTCGGCAAATGGGGTTTATTATTAGTGGTACGCAGTAGGTTATTAAAGCTGCTGCAGGCGATCGAATCAAATGAGGAGTCCAAATAACGAAGCTCTGCTAACGACAGCTGGAACAATGATTACACAATAATTGTCAAGTCGTTAATCTTTAAATGTGCCTCTGCAGGGTGTGTGGGCTGTTTTATTAGAGTTATATAGTTAAACAGATTTTTTTTATTTTTCCATCGCTTTGAAACTCAGAAAACAATCAATGAATAATTGAAATCCTCTGGAACAATAACAGCTCAATAATATTTACCAAAGTGAATTGGAGGAAATGAATGTGAGACCAGGGTGATTGTGTTTTTCATCGTCTCTCATTTGCCTTTGGTGAATAACTATGTATCAATATTTATGAACAATATACTAATTTGAATATTATTAATATTTTAATACATCATATATGAGACAAATATCTGCATTTTTTGCTCTTTTTTATAATTTAGATTCCGTTTCAAAATGTTTTCAAAACAATCATGGTTTAAGTCGTAGAATCTGAGGATGGTACTGGTAGAATGGACTTCATGAATGTACCCATGGACCCAGGGACTTTGTCAGAGAATTCATAAAAGTAAACAAAGACTGCATTCCTGTCTCAGGACCCTTCACTGACGACCGCTTCATCCTTGAACGTCTGTGATTTTCAGACTAAATACTCCGTGGTGCTTCTCTTCTCTTCTCTTCTCTTCTCTTCTCTTCTCTTCTCTTCTCTTCTCTTCTCTTCTCTTCTCTTTATCCAACAACACATCACTGTGAAACAACTCTCCAATTCGGTCCAGATTCAATTTCAGTTTGTACAGGACCAGGTTATGTTTCCCAAACATGAGATATATTTTTTAAATATCTAGTAAACTTCTACCATCTTCGTACTTCTACTCACTACACTCTACACACCTCACTTTGGGTTTTTTTTTTCTTTTTTTTCTGCAGTGTAAATGAGGCCCGTGCCCCTGAAGTGTGTGCCCTCTGCTTTATCACCATCTCTGTTCCCAAGAAGAAAGAATTGTCAAGGCTGGACTCCAGTCAAGGACAGAGAGATTAACCCTGCGTCCCTGGTGATGTGATATTTTCACTCTCACTCTGACTGTTGTTCAACCTGATGTTTTATGGCAGTTTGTGTCCATAATGTTGATTTACTGCTCTTGTCCTCCTAATGCTCCTTACATCCTGGACAGTTCATGGGTCCATCACGGGGTCACATATAGAAACAAAGGCACATTCACTCACATACCCGTGGTCAGTTAACCCGGTCCTTGGATGTCAGTGTTTGTAGTTTTAAAAAGTAAGTCAAAATGGAGAAAACACAGCTAGAAGCTACGCTAATTCTAATGCCACAACTACAACCTTCGGTGGTTTTAAACACGTCACTGATTCCTACGTGCGTCACATTAGGAAAGGGATGATAGTAGTCTGCCCGTGTGCGTTAGCAGACAAATGCGGTGAGACTTGAAATAACCATCATCATGATGGTGGAGCTTTGGTCATTGGCTGTGGGCAGGAAGTTCCTCGGACACTGTCATTGGAAACCCACTAAAAAGCCTGTATGTTGTTTTATATATATACACACTATATATATAGTTATATATTTAAGTTTATCATTTTGAAAATGTTAAAATATACATGTAAATATACTTACATATATTTATATATATTTACTTTGTAAATATATATGTATATATATATGAATATATATTTACATATATATTTATATATGATTACCCTGTAAATATATATAAATACATGTAAATATATGTCAATTTTACATATACCTATATATTTAATATAGTTGAACTAGTGAACTGGCCTCTCCTTATGACCTCTTGTGAGGACCCAGCTCCTCTGTAACCATTCTGAAATATACAATGACAGTCATATATGTGAAGGTGAAGTGAAGAGTACTTTGTAGCGAACTTTCTTTTAAAACTGCCATATACGTATACTTTCCCAACAACCTTCCTCTGTGAGTTGTCGGGAAAGCCCAACTTCCTGTATATGCATTGGAGGTTTGTATGTCCCATCAGTCCTTGAACACTGACCCAATGTCCTGTATGTGAATTGACCACTTCACCGAGCTCTGACAGCTGAAGGGGGGGAGGGGGGGGGGGGTAGTCACCATCTGCCCGGGCAGTCAGCTGCTCCTTCTCCTCCACCCTGCCCTCAACAGTAAAGGCCTTGTGCTGCACCCCCCACCCCACCCCTACGCCCCCAAACATCCCGATACATTTATTCATATACCTTGTGTTCATATTGCAGTGTTTCATTTCTCCTCTGCCTTCAGTCTGTTTTTTTTCCCAGCATACCCGGCTGTTTATTTGTTGCACATTTCCACCTTTGTTTCTCTTTCATTCCTACTTTCATCTGTGTGGTTTTAACGCAGCCCCACAGCTGAAAGACAGTCTGGCTGTTTGGTAAACAAAGTGCAGCATTCCCACGTCCACACACACACACACACACACACACGATTCAATGTCTTTAATCACCTGACATTATATACAATAAAAAAGAACCACATCTTGAATCGGTTGCGTGACATTTTCTCGTCCAGTGAAAAAAGCGTTTGTCATTTGGACCTGGAGAAGGTGGACACAGTTGTCGAAGCGTTGTCTTCAAAGGAGAACTTGTGGCGTTGGGTGGGTGTGACTTTCCAACCTCATATTTGGGAATGCAGCCTGAGCGTATTTTTGTTATGAAGGAAAATTATCTTGTGGGGTGAAAATAAGCACCTTGTACATGGTTGAACTTGCACTCGGAGCCATGACACCATGTCAGGTCCAGTGTTGGAATGCAGTGGAATGTTAACACGGGAGGAACTTGAACCGTAGTCAGGCTCCCTCATCTAAGAAGTGGGCCGATACTGAGCGCTGGGCTTCAGAGGGAGAGGATGCAGGGGGATCATTGGCACTCTGGATACAGATCTCAGAGGTCAAGGGTCAGCGATGTGAGAGGAATAAAGATGCATGAAATCTGCAGCGTGAGGCTGGTGTTATCACTCGGTGTTAACAAAGGGAGAACATGGCAACAAGAAAAGGAAACAACACTGAGGCCTAAAGGAGTCCTTCTATTCTTGTCTACTCAGGGTGATTATTTTCAATTATGGCAAATGAGCCGTTAATCAATGGTGTCACTGATGAACACACACACGCTGACGTTTAATGTTCTCAATGGGAAAACAGGAATTAGATTCACAGGCCGTACCGTGAGTCCCTTCGTAGCGGTTGCTTCTGTGGGATGGTGACTAATAAATTAATCAAACTGATAAATGTATGTTTTATTTCGGCATTAGCATCATGACTCTGAGGACGGCGTGGTAATAGAGATAATTGTACCCATGTCCCACATGCTTATCACTCCATCTTGTTTTGCTTGTTTTATTTGGTCTTTTTTAGTATCTGTTCGGCTACACAGCTACCTAGCCAGCTAGCTAGCTAGCTTTGTCCGTCTGTCTCTGTCTTTTTTAGTATTCAGTAACAGCTACATTGATTATGTTGTCACCATATAATATATATATAATTGTGCTCTTTCTGAAGTAGTTTTGAAGTACAGTTTGTTAAGATGTGTTTTTAACCATGAATTGTCAAAATCCACGGATAAGGAGCTAACGTGTGCTGCAATCTTCCCTTGGAGTTCTGGTTTGTGTGCAGCCAGATGTTGAGCCCAGTTTGAATGATTTTCTTGACATTTAAACCATTGTTGTTTCTAACTAATAGTATTTATAAAAACAATCATCTTCCTTCCTCCAACAATCTCTCTTTGTATTCCAAAGCCCATAGGAACCGTACAAACACACAGACTTCAGGCCTGACATTAACCCAGCTCACAAAAACAACAGTGTGACAGAAAAAAGAAAAGGAAAAAAACAAAGACAGAGATTTAGAAGCAGAGAAAATGTCAGACTTCAAACTTTGATCTTTCCTGAATACAAATCCCTGCCAGAGGTCAGACGACTTAAATACAGGTATTACCACATTTCCTCATCCATCCATCCATCCATTGTCTGCCGTCTATTCCTTTTCAGGGTCCCAGGGGTGGGGGAGGGGCACCGTAGCCAATCGTAGCTATCTACGGGCGAGGGCGTAGATAGCCACCGAGATTTTCACAATTTTAGTAATTTATAAGACCTTTGACATTTAAGCTTTGTCTTGAATGTGAGAGGCTGAGGTTATCAGTGAACCGTGTTTGTCTTTGTTGGTGTGAAAGCTGATTGGTGCCAGTGTCAAACTAGTTGATCTAGATTTCTTACCTGTCTCTTCGAGGAGGTGTCTTTGTGTGCGAACCGCTAACGCTAACCCTAACACATTCCATACACTGCTACATTGTCTTGGTTAAGGAGGAAGTGTTCTTCGATTTATCTGCCAACAGTCATTATGTCTTCAATGTCTTCATCTTAATTAGAGATTTCAAATTTTACAGTGATTTATTGAGGTCTTAGTTCAACCATTCTTTGCATTTTATAAAGAGATTATTTTTCCTCTCCCCCTCCCTTTCCCTCTCTCTCTCTCTTTCTCTCTCTGGCCTTTCTCCCAGCCTGAGTATTTGGAACGTAAACGACAAGCCCAAGGTTAAAAAAGTCACTCGTTTCCATGCAGTGCTCGATACGCAGACTTCAGGGGAAATGTCAGCAGCGTGCAGCCAACAGGCTCACACTGAAGTATCTGGAAGGTTTTTTTTGGGGTTTTTTTTTCAGAGAAGCTGTTGGTGGAGTAAGATGATAAATGACTTTAATTTCTAGGAAATTAAGATGCAGCAACGTAGCAGAGAAGCAGTGGGTAACCTCGCAGGAATCCATTCCCTTCACCTAAAAAGGGACTTCAGCTGAAGCTGAGAAAGACTCTTTGTCAGTGTTTGCTGTCAATCAGGTTTATGTTCTGTTTGAAGTTCTTTTTTTTTCCGGGTTCCCCTGTGCTTAGAGTAGTTCAGAGCCAGGGTATGTAGTCATGTGTTTAAGGAACTTCCTGTTGGATATATTGGGGGTCATTTAAAGCTCTTGGTAAAACAGGACACTCTTTGTCAAACCATAAGGGAGCGGTTGTAGGGGGACAAACAAATTCACACAATCCACCACACATTTGTGGGGCTTTTCGGTTTCTTGTGCAGTGAGTTGGTGATGGGATGGGGTGACGGGTTCTTATGGATCTGCTGACTTAAAGAAATCCCAATGGATGCTTGGATATTTCTTTTTATTGCAAAATGGAAAACACAACGGGTTTTTATGTTATATTCAGATTGTTGATAATAAATCTCTTTGAAGTATTTGGTCCGTTGTAGGATAATAATGATCTATTGATCCATTGAGCCCCTGAACAGCCACATGTGGATCTGGAGCCACAGGTTCCACATAGATTTATTGTGTATTTATATATATATATATATATATATATTTATTATCTTCTTTACTTCTACGTTCCATATCTGCTGCTCTACGTGTTGCTACGCTGTTTTTTACTGAAGTCTGCACAAAACGCGGTTTCGTCCCAACTGTGTATAAGTAAAAATGTGACGATGAAAGTGAAGCTGATTATGTCTCTGTGCTGGTTATCAAATTTGCCTATATTTTAAGCCCAACTGTCTCTAAGACAAAAAAAAACAACAAAAACTTGCAGACCTAAAATGAAGACTTTTCATGATAATGTGAATGAACATCAATACAAAAACTGTTTTACACCAGAGATAATGGGCAGCTTTAATGATAATACATATGGCCCATGGGCTGGTTTTGGCACCACAAGCCATATATTTGACACCCGTGATTTAAGCAATCTGGATATTTTCTATTTTCTAGTATATTTTATACTTGTATTAGTATATTTTCTAATATAAGCCATTTAAAAATTCCATTGTTTTGCATTGTCGTTGTGCAGCAGAGGATGTAGCATGGACATAACATTAGAGAGAGAGTGACTCACTCCTCAGTGACATAAGCGCAATTATAAGCGATCAGGAAATGGAGCTGACGCAGTCTTGGACGCACATAGAAGTCGAGTCACAGCACAAGGTCACCAGCACTGGACATCAGCACTGGACATCAGCGGGCTCAGGTCTGCTGTGGTGAGCGATGAGAGTTTGAAGTACAGACACTCAGATGAAACCTGCTGTTGGGGCTGAGACATCCAGACCAGGACCAGACCAGACCAGGACTGGACAGGACCAGACCAGACCAGACCAGACCAGGACCAGACCAGACCAGGACTGGACAGGACCAGACCAGACCAGACCAGACCAGACCAGGACCAGGACTGGACTTTTGACTCAAGTCTATGAAACTCTTCCTGACAAAAGCTCTACTGACAGCATGGCTTCATGTTGAATACCATGATGTATTCCCTTCTAATAAGTACATGTGCAGTAGTGTTTCCGCAGTACATATACTTCAGCCGCTGCAGAAAAACCTCTACCGCATGTGGTCTAATGAAAGCATGAGAATTTCCCACTGGATAAACTGAAAAATACTTGTTAGTGGTCATGTTTGGATCAGGATAGGATTTCCAACTCCTCAAGAACTGTGGTCTCTCTGCTCCACAGTGTTGTCAGAATCACATTCCAGATGTGTGTGTCCAAAACCAGGGTTCCAGGGCACTCTGGAGAACGAATGACCAATTTTCCAATCATGGATGTTTGTTTGAATGATGCTGGATGAAAAAAAAATTCACAGAAACAGAAAAATACATTGTAAGAAGTTACATCTTTACTCACCCATTAACTGACTGAAACTCCAGGCTGCGTTGTTACTGTATCTGCAGTCAAGAAAGGCTCGGTGGTCAGTGGGTAAAAAAATGGGTAAAAAAAAATAAATATATATATATATATATATATATATTAAAAACCAGCGAGGATGAAAATATGAGTAGAGCAACCAAAAGGCTAACAGAGGAGCGGGCCTACGGGGCAGCTGCTGATGTTTAAGGGAGCGATCTTTGTATTCATTACCAGCACTTCAGGACAGGTGGCTCTAACAATAAGGCCTGCTGAGTGAAGCACTTGTGCCAGATTAATAGTTGCGATAAGAATGTAATGAGAAACCAACGGATGGTGGAATGATAAAGAGGGCTGAGAGGGAAAATACAAGAAAAAAAAGGAAGAAGAAGAAATGCACTGAGAGAAGAAGAGAAGAGAAGAGGGTCAGACTTTCAGGAGGAAACCCACCTGGACGCCGGCCAGTGGGATGTCAGCGGTCTGCAGATTAGTGGCTATACATTACCCTGGCCTATTAAAATATTATGCACGCTGATTGATGCTGACAGCCTGACCAGAGGGTGGTGACTCTGTGGGCGAATGTGTCGGTCTTCATTTAGGACCGACTGCCTCCAAACCCCAATCCTGCTGCTGAGGTCCTGTAAAAAAGACATGACTGTGGATTTTCTTGATTTCCTCCCAGACTTCATATTCAGGAAAAGGACACTTAAAGTCAACACAGAGGAAAATGAACCAGTTTGTGGGATTTTTTTTTTTTCTTTTGGTTTGGTTTATATATAGTAAGCCTGTCAAAATGTAACTTTTGAAACTAATCAGATTATAAAAACTAATGCATTATATGCTACTATACAATTTTTTTTTATTAGAAATTCCACCACCCATCCATTTGTCGTTGCTTTAATATAGAGTCGATCCACATGTTGTCATTTACACACACTGTGGGAAAGACTCTTTGTTTCACTGAAGCACATCAAGCTTTAAATACCTTCTCAAATCCCGACATGAGTTTGTAGAAGCTTCAACCTCAGAAAGTCAAATGAATTGTTAGACTGATTCATATTATTGAGGAGCGGGGCTTCACTCTGAATGCGTTCCAAAAGCCACTGTTAAGATGCACAATAATGACTAAAGTCCACCAACCAGTCGTTTGCCTCTCTGTTCTAGTCATATACAGATTTGTAATCCTGATTAATTAACAGCTACCCTGTGATGAATCAAAATTGAAGTTGTCATAACTTCACAGTCATACAACGGGAATAACATGCTTGAATTTAATCCATTTCTGAATCCTTCCTTCTGTTTAATTACAAGAGTACTTACAGCTGATTCATGGAAGGTGGCGCTATTGTGGCAGCACAGTGAACTCCGATGTCACCTTTCTTTATTATACCAGGCAGCAGTGAACTCTTCTCATCTACCTTTACATCCCACCGCCCTCCCCCGTGTCATAAATATTTCTCTCCCTCACACCCATTTGGACTTTAAAGCTCTGTCGGCCGGATCAGTAAATAATTACAGTCAGACGTCTTGGCAGGCAGGGCTGTAATCGAACGTACAGCAAGCTGAGATCCCATGATGGACAGACTCCCATTAACCAAATCCACTTCACTGCAGCTCTCCTGAGGGCAAGTTATGTTCAAACACAGTCTAATCCGCCGACTGTGTCGTCTGACGTCCACGCTGACGACGTGAGGACAGGTGTGTGTGGCAGTAGGAGCCGCCGCAGGCGCAGGATCACACTGTCATTGGAGTTTTATGCTTTATCCTTGACCAGGTGGATGTCACCTACACCGGCTGCTTTTTCTATCCCTGTGTGTGTGTGTGTGTGTGTGTGTGTGTGTCCTAACAGCAGTCTGCCCATTAAACCCAGACATCATCTTTACTGCAGTCTTTCACTCTGACGACTGTAACTGGGGGCCGTTTAATGAGATGAGCTTGTTGGAGCCTCTGACCTTGTCCTTGCTCACCCATTCCGTGGCAGTAACCCTGCCCAGGCCTCAGTGGTTCAAGGGAAGGAGCGGCAACACATACAGTGGATGGTCCTGTCACGTCAGCTGTGAAGGCCGTCTCATTTGCTATATTAAATTCTGGAGCCTGTCATGCACAATGGCTGTATTATGAGTCAGAGCCAAAGTTGATTCATGTGAGATGTGAGCAATGAAGAAGAAAGATTTCATTAAAACACCAGCAGTGGACGAAGACTTGGTCCGGGATGAAAAATGTCACAAAAATGCTTCTGCGGTCATTTTAGAAATGTGGAAAACACAAATCTATCTGGAGTGGTGAGGAAGGAAACGGTAGTAATGGGCCATTCTAGAATGTTTTATTAGATATGATACCGTTACTTTTTTTCAATACCGAAACCAGTGTGTGTGTGTGTGTGCGTGTGAACAGATGCAGTTCCCTCCGTCTGCTGTAGGTGTCCTTTGGGACTTCCTTCATTTGAATTTCACCAGCTCTGCAGCAGCACTAACCTCAGCGTGTTCTAAGGACACTGTTGGAACACTGAATCTATTTGGCATTAACAACACCCTCATGTACACCGTGCTGGTTAACAGGTCATTAACTAAACCTTAGTGACTTCCACCACTGATGGGCCACACCAGAATGTTTCATTCGATACATTACCAATTACTTTTTTCTTTTTTTTGTTTGTTTCGATCGCTCACTGTTTGCCGTTGTACCTTTTTGCCGTTATTCCAGCGTGTGTGTAGGTGGGTGTAGACTTTCACACAAAATCACAAATGAAGCCTAAATTCCAAACATAGCTCCGACATGTGAGCATAAGTCACACAAGTGGATGTGCAGCCGTTAAAGACTGCGGCTAAATCCCTGGACGTCATTCTGAACATCTGAGCTCTTCGCACGAGTTACTCACAAAAGAGACACGCTGCAGAGCTGTCAGCCTCTCAGCTTCACTGTAACAAGTGTGTTGAGGCACAGTATTGTACCGCGTGTCTCCTAGAGCCCCGAGTGCTCACATGATTGGCACACTCATTATGGTTGCTTGAAAACCTATATAGCGCTGTTATTCTGGGCATGGCAACTTGAGCAACTTGATAGCAGGCTTTAGAATTTTCTGATTAAGGCATGATTGAAGCCAAAGTTTTGGGATTTAAAAGGATTCTTTGGAAGATTTGAATGCAGTTGGAAGATGTTTGTGGTTTTTAGGGGCAGTTGGCCTGACACTATTTCACAAAACTCTCCAGGTCGATGCATGTCAAAGGTCACCTTCATGTAGAAATTAACAGTAAATCTAAAGTGTCACAAGTTTTGTTTTTGTCTTTGCCAAAGTTACAACAGTAAGGATATAAATAAGTCTTTGTTCACGAAAATAAGAAAACAGTTTATATGAATATCCTAAGTAAGAACGATGAAGTTTGATCTAATGATAAAAGCTGTCAGAGCTGTTGGAGATTTCTGAGAGACATGTCTCAACACGTCTTTGCTTATTAAAAATGAGAGTTCTATTAAAGTTCCACCTCTGTCTGACTTCACCATCGTATTAATGATCAGTTATTCAAATGTTTCAGTCTTTAACAGATGAAACGGGCAAATATTTGAATCATTAGCCGTGTCACATGCTCTCGGAAAACATAACGTTGATAATAAGTTTGTAGTAACCTTGTAGATTAGAGGCCCAAAAAAGGTGGTCCGTGGTCCACATTTGGCCCATAAGCTGCCTGTTTGTGGACCATGAGCTGAACTGAAACTGTGAAGTTCTCCTTCGCTGTTTAGATGAATGGATGGATGGATGATGGATGGATGGATGGTTGGATGATAGATAGATAGAAATAAATAAATAAATAACTTTTTTAACTTCATTTTAATAAATTGAAAACTATACAAACAGTTTGAAACTATCGTTTATACGAGGCAGTATTTAAAAAGTTTTACTTCTAGGTAACTTAGTAAAACGTTTCTCACCTTCATGTTTAACTCATCTACTACTTCTCTGAGGTGTCACGGTGCCCTTGAATGCACCAAATACAGGAGTTTCCTACAGCCCTCTGCCTGCACTGGAACTGCATTTAAAATAGGACAACAAAGTGTTGACTGTGATTTATTACATCTCACTGGAGGAGTGTAAAGAAGGTCAGCTTGATTTTCCTCTTTAAAAATTTAATAATTCCGCCGCACGGAAGTGTTCTGCCGCCTGTGAAGAACTCATGTGAGGCTTTTCCTATTTTCTCTATCACAGGACCAGACTGAGAACATCCTGACTTGTCCTATTTTTTTCCCCACTTGTTCTAAAGTAACATTTCTAAGCTTGTCCACTTGTTCTAAAGTAACATTTCTAAGATCCAAAGTAATTATGTGGGTTGTGTGAACGTGGCATCCCTGTGTCAGCAGGCTGCCGCGTTACCTGCTCTTTATTTAGCTCTGCTCTCAGACGGAGCTTCAGCCTGGATTGACTCCAGCGAAACTTCATGTCTGAGCTGCTCCTGTGAGGACAGCTCGCGTCTGCCCTGTCTGTGTTTACCCATACAGAGACGAGAGCTTCTGTCAGCTGTCTGGAGACATCTGCCCCGTTTCCAAATAACACAACCAGGTCAAGATGAGTCTGTGTTTTACTTCACCCGACTAAAAACAAGAACACTGGTGTGAGAGGAGGAGGCCGCTGCCGAAAGAGAGACATATAGGGAAGGAAAGACAGGAAATGAAGCCGGGACTAAAGTTGACAGTGATAAATGTGGGACAACCTTTGTTTATATTTTGTCCTTTCTCCTGCGTGTCTGCTTGAATATAGCTGTGAAACAGTGGAGACGAGAGGAGAGGAGAGGAGAGGGGAGAAGAGGAGAGGAGAGGAGAGGAGAAGAGGAGAGGAGAGGAGAGGAAAGGGGAGGAGAGGAGAAGAGAGGAGAGGAGGGGAGGGGGGGGGGGG
>NC_024320.1:18845305-18896454 GCF_000523025.1 Cynoglossus semilaevis
TGCATCTTCGCAGGTGTATGAGTCTTGAGAGGTGATGGTTTGTGTCAATCACAGTATGGGGGGGGGGGTCTTCCTCTTCTTCCTCGTCCTCATCTTCCTCCTCCTCCAGGAGAGACAGATAAGAGTTTAATGCATTACTCTGCCGAGTGGCGTCCTCCTCCAGCCCCATAAATCACAGGATGATTGTACTTGAGTGCTAACTGTGTGTTTGTGTGTACTGGCGGGCGGAGGCGATGATGTATGCGTGCAAGTAAAATGGAGACCTGCCGTGATCACAACACACATACATTTGTACGCATGTGATGCCGTTTGTTGATGTTGAATTGATCTTTTTCTTTCCTGACAGGGTTTTTCATCAGCGTAGATTTATCGGCGCGGGTTTTATGAACGTCTGAAAACAGGCTGAAAGCTGAACCAAAACCCAAACAGAAGAAGCTCTCGTACCAAAGATCATAATGAAAATTACACCATACATCAAGTGAGGGTAATATTTATGTGGCCACCTGGCAATGAGATCAATGAGAGACAGGACGGAGCTGAAAGCACGGCCTGAATGGAGATGAGCTGACTGACACGGTATCATCATTTTTGTCCTTGCAGAAAGATTTGTGGAAATAGATTTCGGTCGGGACAACATGATCGCAATTCACACTGAGGCCACAGGCGGGCAGGCTGTAGATCAGTGTGACTGACG
This sequence comes from Cynoglossus semilaevis, assembly GCF_000523025.1. NCBI lineage: Eukaryota > Metazoa > Chordata > Actinopteri > Pleuronectiformes > Cynoglossidae > Cynoglossus > Cynoglossus semilaevis. Next base: position 18,846,000 of record NC_024320.1, read on the forward strand.
GTCCTTCAGGAAACCAGTCATTTTGCTTTTCCATAAAACTTTAAACGTTTAACAAAATAATGTTCCCCACACATCCTATCACAGTTTGTAGAGTGAAGTGATGACTGAGTTCAGTATACTTGTACTGCAGTGATGAAGAACAGAAATCAGAAGATGATGTGCTAGTGGAAGAAAAAGACATTTTCTGTCTCTAAGTGGAATCTTTCTGGTCTGAAGTTGAACCCGTCGTGTCACATGACTCAAATAATCTTAAACTGGTTTCTTGTACAAAGCAGAAAGTTACGCCGTCAGATTACAGTGGAGTAGAAACCCCTTTGGGAATGGCTATGTTAGCGTTTCAAAGAGGCCAAGATATTAAAGGCAACTTATTCCACAGAGTTGACTTTATCATGTCTGTGTCCCTGGAGTGTGTACTCCTGCAGTAACTTCAACGACTATGTTCATGTTGTCAGTGTCTGTGTAGGTTCTCAGTCACCCAGGCCAAGTTATCACGAGCAGATACTGGACATGTTTAGTTTCTCAAAAGAAGTTGTATCTTTTTGTTCAAGAATATTCTAGAATTTAGCCTTGGACTGGCTGAGTACCTGACACCAGGTCGTTGGGCGGTTGTTACAGATAAAAGTTGTTTAATTTACCAAAATCGTATGTGGCGCCGATTCCCTGGGTGCTTCAGGGTCGGAGCACCCACGGAGACTGCCGAGCCTCCACACACAGCGTTCCCCCACCAGCACAACACGGAGACTGCCGAGCCCCCACACACAGCGTTCCCCCACCAGCACAGACATACATCGGCGCCCCTGCTATCACATTCAACCCAACAGCTACAGCTAGCATAGCCGCTCATCTAGAACAGCACTTAATGAACACAGGCTTCATTACAGTCAACTCTAGAAACAAGAAGGAGACGGACAACTTCAGTTAGCCTACATGTTAGCATTGGCTAATGTCAAAGTGGTAAACGTAACTACTCACCACTGCCAAACATCCAGGTCCCTGCTGCTGAACTGCTCAGCTGCTACGGAGCCCACTGTGGCTCATTACCATTTAAAGGCGCTTTAAAGGGATTCAAACCTAGCACTGGATATTAAAATGTTCTCTTCATATTAAGAAATATTCTGTGACTTTTCACCTTCACTTCATGTCCAATCCACCCCCCACCCCCGACCCCCCCAGACCCGCTCAGTGATGGATTATGGCAGTAGCAAAGTGGGCACATGCCCAGAGCCCTGAAGCCAGAGGGGGGCCCTAGAGAGTAATTAGAAGGATATATCATTTCTTTATGTACACATAAGATTAACATTACACATAACATTTTTAAAACCAACAGTTGGAGGAGTGCCCTTCATGAATGTCTTGGTCTGAACATAAACCAAGGACCAGGACGGCGTGTTGTTAATTAATAATCACGGCCAGTGAGTGGCGCTTGTTTCAGTTGGACCATGGCACCTCTGTGTGGTTGTGTGAGACTTGGAGGTCGACGGCTACACCACTCTAGACAATGTCACACAGCTGGTTTAAACCATTCAGTTTAAAAGAGTAGAAGAAAAATATTTTAAAAATATTTATAATTTTATTTACCAAACCCTCAGACCACAGTTGAGTTGACAATAAGCTGGATTAGATCTGTGGTTTATAAAATAAGGCTGAATTGATTTCACTGACTTTACTGGTTTTGGTTGTTTTTTGTTTTGCTATCCGGGTCATCCCTACAAGTTTTGTTTATATGCTGCATTCCTGAAAACTGGGATCTCGGACTTATTCCATTTTTTTTTTCATTCTTTTTTTTTTTAATCATCTTTATTGGTCTGAAGTTTTGAGCCTTTAAAACTCCAAGTGGAACAACTCTGAGATCCAGCTTTCTGGAATGCAGCCTCAGATGTATGGATGACCTAAATAGCAAAAAGGAAACATGTCAGAATAAATACATTTCTTACATCCTGTGTGGGTTGGAGCGTTTTACTTGTCTAACATGTCAAAACACATTACTTCAAGTCAACGAAGCTGAGTGGAAGATCAAAAAGCACAAGGTTAGAAACATAAATAAGTGAAGGATGTGTTCGGTCGGCGGCTCAGCTGTCCTCACACTTTGTCTTCTCAGCTGCCTGTCGGTGATGAGGGCTCCTCCCAGAAAGGGTTTGAACCCCGATCTTACATAACAAACACACTTTAAGTGGTGTATAATTAAGTCCGGGCCAGATACTTAGACACAATTTTCAGGGGTTTTTTTATTTTTATTTTTTCAAGTTCTGTCTAAAGCAGGGATACTCAATTATCTTCTGTCATGCCCCCCCCCTTGGTTTCACACCCCTCTGACCCACACCCCTGCGAATTGAAATACTATTGAGAACCTGATAATGTATATTTTTATACGTACAAACCACTGTATGAGTTGCTGCCACCTAGTGACTGGAGGCTTGTTATCATTCAAGCATTACAGCAGTGGTACACTTATGTCCAACGTGCCGTATTCCATTGGAAGCCCCTGACGCACTCCTTGACTGTGCGAAAAGTACTGCTCTACAGTCTTATATATTGTATGAAAGTTTTTTAAAAAATAGTTCTCTTCAAAGACGAATGTGAATCGGTTGGTTTTGACTCTAAGTTGCTGTGTAGCCCAGAGCTCAGACTCTCAGACGCGTCCTCCTCCACCCACTCCATCCTGTAGGAGCCGATGACCCCGATCTGTTGAGGCAGACATAATTTTTCATGATTGTTTTAGTTCCGTCATCTCTGTCGAACCACCCAGGGTTGGAGTCCAGCCTGAACGGAGCGTCTCACCACTTCCATCACGCTGGATTAAGTCAAGTGTCTCCACCCTGGCAGAGAGCCAGGAGAGGTCAGCCTGGGCGGAGCGCCTGTGAAAACACCTCAGCTTCAGCTTCTCTTCTCCTCGGTCACTCCAGAACGAGAACTCTCCAGGCCGAGCGGAGAGGAGAATGTTGAACTTTTGGTACTGATAAACATCTCTGCTCACCACTGCCATGACGCAGCTGGTGCATGTAGATGTGTGTGTGTGTGTGTGAAGACCCCCCCACCCACTCTGTCAGTCTGGTTTAAATCCATAATTCCAGCTCCACCCTGTCTTCTAAAGAGTGATGTCATCGTCCTCACAGCTTGTTGTTCTTACAGTTCCTTCAGTTTGACTTGAAGAATTATTCTCTGAACAGTTTTATTTCTTCACATTTTGCATCAGTGGACTGAATCACGTTCACCTAAAAAATAATAAAATCCCCCTAAAAAAGAGGAAAAGAGGAGGAACATCTACATTAATGAGACAAAATGGAACCTGTTTCAGAACATTTACGGAAATCCAAAATAGATCCCGCGCTCACCGAGAACCACGGCAACAACAGAAGGTAGAACTCCTGTAGGTCCAGACTCAGGAACACGGACACGGAACGCTGTTCGTGTATGGTTTACTAACGAGGGTTTATAGAAGGATCAGGTTTATCAAAAAACTCCCATAATCCCACAGAAAATAAATAAATGTATAATAATATAATAAAGAAGTGGATAAAGACAGAATTTCACGTCAGCACCTGTTCTGTTATATTTGAAACTCCATGTCACACACACACACACACACACACACACATTTATACATGTTCATTGGTCTAAGCCAGGCTGTATCACAGATGTGACCTTGAGTTTTGTTCTCTCTCTCTGTGTGTGTGTGTGTGTGTGTGTGTACGGACAGTGTGTGAGAAGTCATACGAATACACACATACAGTACACAGTACTTCAACTTTCACGTCAGTCAACATTGTTCACGGATTGTTCCTCAACGTTCTAATCCACAAATACGTAAAGAGGAATTTTCATTATCTGCTGCAGCCATTAGGGGCTGAAGCTCTGCACGCTGCTCCGCAGTCGATAACTAATGAATTCTCGGTTTGAGGAATGGAGGCAATAAAGTGGGAGTAGATGAGGAGAGGACACGGTGCTGGGTGTAGTCAGAGTGGTAATGGGAGCGGGGGTGCGTACAGCCCCTGGTCAGGGCCAAAGTCTTTACTGTGTGTCATTTTTACGGCGTGATCCTTTAGAATGCCGCTGCACGGCCAAAGGAGAATTCCTCTCTCCCCCGAGGGATTAAATAGGTTCACTCTCTCCCTGTCTTATCTCACACTTCCATCTCTGCTCCAATTCTCTGTTCTCACCCCGTCCATCCTCCCCCCTCGCTGTCACCTTTGTCTGTACTGTGACTTAGCTCATGCATAACAAACGTACATCCGTTTCCATCGCCCTCTCTCAGGGACGGAGCAGAGGTGTGCACGCGCTGTGGTAAGAATCAACAATGAGTCATCTCTCATAAGGAGGCGCTGCTGCACCGAAGCAGAGCTGTACCTTTTTGTGTTGAGTTTTTTATTTTTTTTTTCTCAGTTCTTTCAACTGAAACATTTGCTATTGTCCTCTTGAAGCTGTGTTGTAGGACAGTGTCCCCACACGGTCCGTCTCTGTAGTACAAAGACATTTGTGTTCAGATGGCATGATAACTACAGACATCACAATATGTGGCGCCTTAAGACGTGGGCAAACGTTTCGACTTCCGGGCCACAATGGGTCCTAAAGTTTGACACGGGGCCGGGTCAGGAGCATTTGTGTGACCTAAGATTGTTGAAATGACATGTAAAAGTCATGCATAAGGCATTGCTGAGAAAAGGCAGAAGTATAATGATAATATACATTAATAGTATAATTTGGACAAGTTTGACAAGCTAGATTAAAATGCCAAACGGGCCACATCCGGCCCTCGGGCCATAGTTTGCCCAGCACTGGTATACAGTATGGTTGTCTTAAAACAAAAGTCTGTATAGAGAGTTTCTACTAATGTTTACTGAATGAATGGCAAGTTCTCTAACTCAGGGGTCCCCAACCCGAGGTCTGGGGACCGGTGCCGGTCTGTAGGTCATTCGGTACCAGGCTGCGGTGGGACACGAGTTGTTTCTTGTCGTTGGGCCTTTGACATCTTGATTTCAATTAAGCTAAAACCTAAATGTACTCAGATTCTAATTCCTAAATTAGAATTATTAAGGATTTAGTGGAATATTTCAGATTAATTTACCAACAGGAGTGTGGGTTTTCTGCAGATTCCTCTCCAGAACTCACTTCTCGTAGTTAAATTTGTCCAATAAACTAATTCCAACAAGTCATTAACATATGAACATAATGAATGTTTTAATATGTGCCTCAACCGTAACGTAGGTTTCTTCCTGTTGAATGGGTTCTTGGAGCATCATATTCACATCACTGAACGATCAGTGAAGTAACTGGAGCAGTCGTGTGGTTAGTGAATCACACTTTTTTTCCTCTCTATCTCTGTTCCATTCACAGTCTCAGGATGTGTTAACGCAGAGCGATCACACATCCCTTCACCAGTGCAACCCTTTCTGATTGATCATCTGCTCTGCGACCGTTAGACTTTGTAATTTTTTTTTTTTTTAGTGACGTTTTACACGTCAAAAATGAAGCCGTACTGGCTGCTGTAGCAGGAGGTTCTTATTGACTTATTTATAACGTAGGGTCTTGCTTTGAAAAGAGGCTTAAAAAGGCGGCATATCTGATTTTCTGTCAGGAATATAAGGGGGATTTATGAAGTGTCTCCAGGAAACCTCCACCCTGACGATCAATATCCCCAAGTTCCAATAATTGTAAAGGCCAACTAAATCACCAGATCTTCTTGTCTCCATGTGGGGAAAACAATTGAAACATTCATAAAGAAACAAGAAAAATAAGGTTGAGCCTGTTAAGAAATGAGCAGATGAATTTAATATTTCTCCCACACGCTGTTGTTTTTTTCCCTGGAGATACGGGAATGACAAGTGAATGAAGCGCCATAGGTGTTTCAAGCTTTTTTTTTTCTCTCCTCTATCGCGTTTGGTGTTTGGTTAGGTTATGTTTTCACAGCTGTGAAATTCAGCCTTTAATCAGACTCGGACTCTCTGTGCCTGAGATTATTTCTTGGTTCTTTCATCTCCCCACCTGTCACTTCACCTATTGGTGCAAATCCCATTTTAATAGAATTTCATCTCGGGCAAGGCAAATAATACATTATTAATGTTAATTTCTTCTGTTACTGATTAGCATTGACTCTGCTATAATGCTGCTCTCACACCAGTTGCTCCTAGAGAAGAAAAGCTAGTTTATAATGCTGCTCTCACACCAAACAAGTTTTTTTCCCCCAAGAATGTATCAAAATATTTGTTATGCAAAATCTGTTTGGCAAAAAGAAATTTTAATTTTTTTTTTTTTGGCTCAGTTGCTCCTAGAGAAGAAAAGCTAGTTTTTGAATAAATGCAAGAAAGTTTTGGCACAATTGGTGGAACTGAATTATTTTTGCCAGTTGGGAAAAATTCGGAGAAATGTGTGTTGACTGTGAAGAAGGTTGAAAAGAAACCCAATCCTCAGAATGAGGAAACACGACTTGAATTTTTTCGTGGGGCGAATGGCGATGTAACAGAGAATCACTGTGGGTCGCGGACGTCGTAAACTGAGGACCCGCTGTATATGTCTGTATGTACAATGACACATGGTGTGAAACAGTAGTTTCCACCCTTGACGTTCACACTTCACTTTCCTGACTGTCACTGACAGACATTTTCAAATCCCACGTTGGATTCTGACGCAACCCAACTTGGGATTTAGGTGGCATCGAGCTGGAGCCATCTGGTGCCACTGCACCACCGCTACCACCGCTCACTACCAGACAGGACTGGTGACAGGCCTAGATGACTTTTTATCTGCTGGGACATGATGTTACATGAACAGTTCTGATGTCACAAAATGAGACCCGTGAACTCAACGACGTAGGCAGCATCGAACCAGTGACACCAGCGTCCTGTCAAGTAAACTTGACGACTTTTTCCACAGACCCTGGTGTTAAAAATCTCCAAGCTGGAACATTCTGGTCCACCAACATGGACTCTCCCTTGGTGACTCATCTAATCAAACAAGATTAAAAAAAAAATGCTGAGAGCTGTTGAGTGTAGTTTTACTTTCACTATCAAAGCGCTGCTGAAGAACTGAATCAAAGGACTAATGGTTTAATGTCCAAGTGATGCTTTTGAAGGATTCAAAGTGTTTGTGCTGGGGGAGTTTTGGGGTTTTAGTGGATGAATTAGCAGTTCTTTAATTAGTGCCTTATCTCCGAGGGGCTTCACAAAATGGGAGTAAACACAATTTAAAAAGCAATCGACTGCCAAGAAGCCAGAGCTGGTCCTCATTAAACAACACAGACACACTGGGAGTGAAACACAAGCACACATCAATATTCTTCTCCTTTATTGTAACGCTCGTGCAGGGCTTATTACTTATTAGGCCGTGCCTGCTGGGTACGAGCCGGGAAAAAGTTAAAGACGAACAAGTGCAGCTTTGTTTTTAGTCTTTAAGTATCTATTATAGTTAAAAGAAACAAATACTTGAGACACTGATGACATTTGCCTATAGGTATAAGCGTTAATGAAAGAGGTTAATTGAAGCGACACTGATTTGTGGTGGATAAACCTGTTCAGTTTACTCTTGATGGCTTAAATTAAGATAATCTCAAGACGTTTGTCTTAATTTGTGTTTTTGCCTTAATGCAAACTCCATACTTTTGTTATGGAGTTTCTTTGCAGTGAACCATGTCCTGTGTTTGTATAGAGCAGTATGTGTTTAGGTTCTCTCAGCAAGTTCAGTCACGTGTTAGATTTCCATGTTTACTCTTTTTTTTTTACACTCTTTTACTGTCACATTATACATCTCAGTACTTTTTCTCTCAATTTTTTTTTAAAATTTTCCACAATATACACTCCTCCTAAACAACAGTCCCTTATGCTGGGAGACCATAACCACCGTGTTTGCACATTTGCGTTTGCCATGATACTGTATGTGTTCTTGTCTCTTATTCTTCCTTGACACCTATTCCTGGTTTTTCTGTTTGTTTGTTTTTTTTATTATTATTATTTATTTAGCCTCCTTTTAATGATTTCTGTTGTTCTCTCTCACTTGCCCCACAAGGAGGATTTTTAATTTCCGGACTATTGAGTGCACTAGCGCCTTATAGTCCGAAAATTACGGTACTTACTTTTCCCCCAACAGTCTTAAAACATGCAGATCAGGTTGATTGTTCACTCATTGAGTGACTGCGGGTGTGAATGAAGAACAGTTAGGGACCGAGACAGGGCCGGGTGTTGACAACCTTACCTACCTCCCACATCAGAAACAAACCTTGGTGAATCCTCAAGTTCCCACTCACTCAGGTTCTGTTGTTTGACTCAACGTTCAAATCTGACTCAATGGTTTTGGCCTCACTTAAAACTACTATCAGCATTTGTCCTGAGTGATTCAACCAGCAGTGTTTGGCTTCAGGTTACAGTGAAAAACTCTCGGTCCGTCTCCTGTGACCACACGTACACAGTATCTGATCTGACTTCAAAAAGGACAAGTTAATGTTCTGCTGTGGGTTGATACCAACAACATCATGACACTGATGAGGAGTCTGACTGTACGGACCTATCTGATTACACTGGATCATTAGTTACTCATTGTTGTCTATGCATCATAACCACTGACTGAGTTTCTGCTGCTTTTAGGATTTTTTAAATTTTTTATAATAATTGAGTTTTCCCTGTGATAACATCATTTTGGAAAATACCATCACGACTTCCTTAAAAAGTTTAAAATAAAGATTAGAAAGTAGCTGCAAAATCTCATCTCAATATTATGACTGGATATTAAAGAAAAAAGTCAATACAAGACCTGGCTTCAAATTTACTACAGAATTGTTTGAAAAAAAATAACAAAAAAACATTTTATATTTAGTACCAAAAAATATCAAACAGAGAGGCTGGAAAAGGTTCATAACAAAAAAAGCTCAGCAATAAAAAAAAAATCAAACAGAGAGGCTGGAAAAGGTTCATCGCATGGCATTTTAACACCAGTTCATGTGAGAACACGCTTTAAATGCTTTAATCAGTGAAGATCTACGATGACCCCAGTCCCTAGTCAGTACTGATCAGCACTGCCCCCTCCTGCCACCCATGTTTTGAGCAACGACTCACTACTAAACTGCCCATGCACATATACAGGGTTCGTAATCAAAAGCTTATTTGCCTTAAGATTCAGTAACTGTAACTCCTCAACAATATGGGTTACAATGAATATAAATATATAAATATATTCATATTAAAACTGCAAAGTTTTTATTATTATAAGTTGTTATACAGGATATGTGTCAAACTCGAGGCCCGGGGGCCAAATGCGGCACGGGAGCTTAAAAAGCATTTAGTAAAGTCCATGCTGCAGAGTTTCTTAAAATGAGAAACTAAAAGTTTTTATAATCAATTCAATAATAATCAGTTGCAAAAACATGTATTAGTCTGTTTTGGAGGAGTAACATCTAAACCAACGGTCCCTGACCTTTTCTGTTCCCAGGACTGGTCAGCCAGTACCACCTAGTACTACGGATCGGTACCAAGGCGTTGAGCATTGAAGGGTCGTTACATTTTCAAAATAAAACTTTTAGACACTATTCTGTTTGTATCAGTCTGAATGACGTATTATTTTAAAATATATTAGCAGATTATCTCTAAATAAAGTAAATGACTGGATTTTCTTTGAATGAAGTAAATTAGTAAAAATGAAGTACTGCGGCCCGGTGCCATGACTTTTGGACTAGTACTGGTCTGCATACCAGGGGTTGGTGACGCCTGATCTATACAGTCCCCTCTATAATATACAGTATGTGATTAGAGAACACAGGTCAGTGATGTTGACACTCCATGTCAGGCAGACGGCTGAGGTTTGGACAGACGGGATATTTTCCCTCCTGTGACGGGGGCTGACAGAACAGCATGCAGACCATTTCTCACAGGGTTATTAGGCCAAGTCTGCTCACCTACCTGAAGGGTTTGTTCTAGAACAGACTGTTCTTCACATTCTTTCTGTGTCTGGCACCATGTCTCACTGTCACGGAGATGTGGCCTCATCCCTGAGAGGCTCTCACCAGCATCTCCAGGAGCCCAGAGTAGAAGAAGAGAGAAGAGAAAAGACCCACTCTCCTACATAACACCCCCAGGGTAGAAAAGTATGTGTTGGCAAGATTTATGTTGTGTTTCGTTCTTGGTGTGTACCAGTAATTAACAGTGTTGCAACACCAGTGGGTTACAAGTCAACTTGTGAAAATGTCAGCGTGGAGGTGATGCCACACAGCGAGAGGCCGAGGCTTCATCCCCACAAACAGGAACGTGACCCATATGTTTTCAACAACATAACCATGACTGCTGCCATGTTGTCAGTTTCTTTCATTTTTTTCAGTAGTAACAGACGGTAAGACAGGGCAGACGGTAAGACAGGGGTGGTCAAACATATGGCCTGTTCTTTCATTTTTTTCAGTAGTAAGTTATTTTAATTTATACCAGACGGTAAGACAGGGGTGGTCAAACATATGGCCTGCGGCCCAAAACCAGCCCGCTGTGGGGTTCAATCAGATCCACTTGATGAATTTTGAAAGTGAAACTTTTTTATATTCATGATGTTTTGTCAAATTATATTTCATGAAGTGATTATTTAGATATGAGATTCTTTCCAGAGGTGAAGAAGACCAACCAGTTGATTATCGTATTTGTGACGGTGCGGCGCTGCTGCAGTTTTCAGATAGTTTTCATTTACTCTGTTGAAATAGGCTTTTTATTTTGGCTCACATCTAAACTAGATTGTTGATAACAAGAGGTTAATTGGACAATTCTTTCAGTTTATCTGTTTATTTTTTGTTTATTTAGCCCTAGCTGTGGGGGAGACCACAGACATAATGACTGTCAGTAACTGGATTAAAGTGTCTGCGTTTAGCAGAACCCATTACTGGCAGATTTTAAGCCTAAAACTTGATATGGTGCTCTGGCTTTAGCTTGCACTAGATCTGACCTGGTCAAACTGTGGCCCGTGGGCCAGATACGGCCCGCTGAGCTTTCCTAATCCAGCCCACCAAACAGTTGTACAAGTTATGGTAATGACTGTAATGGATGGACTGTAATTTGTGTCAATGGCATCTGATATCAAAGTGCCACATTATCTTGGATTTATTATTTATATTGTTTCCATTTTCATTCTCTTTTGCTCCTTGCTAAACATAAAGGATGGTAAAGAATGCACATGTGTGGGAATGAACAGTCACTTTAATGTAAGGCCTCGTCTAAAGCTGAAAAAACATTTAATATTCTCAGGTTGAACCCTCGTGTAGCCAGAACATTCAACAGGTTTTCTTCATAACAGCCCTGCACACGGCGACAAATCTGACATTTAGACTCAAATTGCTCTTGCTCTCTGCTCTGCTGTGGAAATCTCTCTGTTACTTGCTACATAACATGACTCCATCAACCCTTTCACCTCCTAGTGAGAGTTTTCCTTCGAATGCTTACGAAAAACCGACAGGGCAGAAATGTTTATCACAAAAATACCCCAGCAGAACTAGTAATTTGTTTCCAATGCTGAAAGTGACATTTTCTCTGTTGCACATCTGTCTCTTCATGGGGTCACTGAAGGATATTCCTTCTGTTCCAAGTGACTCTGTGGCGGAGGAAACCTAAACTGGGTTAGCAGACGGAGCTGCCTCGGGTCACGCTGGCTCACATCGGGAGTTCACGGCTGTCAAAGTGAAATACAATCCTCGTATCATCTGATACTGCACAGCCGTTGATCACAAGAGTCAATGCGTGTGTTTTTGCTTTGTTGACGATGTTGTGTTGTCTGAGTGTAGAAGCAACAAAGAGTGAATCCTGCTCTTGAACTCATGGGTTCAGCGGTGGATATGAGCCCAGTGTTAGGAGGCCACTTGTAAAAATTTCCCCTAATACATTATTTGTTGTTTTGTTCTCATTGTTTCCATTTCCATGACCCAAGCGACCAGCAAACCTTAACAGGTGAAAGGTTTTTGGAGTAAATTATTCATGTGTGTGTCTGCGGGATTGGCCTCGTTAAAGTTACATCACTTTAGCAGAGCACTTACCGATGAGAAGATATAAAACTAAAAACACTGGTATGACCCGAGGTGGCCTTGGCTGAGTCTCGGTGTCTTTCTGGCTGTCTCCCACATTAGTTTGATGAATCACACTGACACACACTAACACTCGGGGTCATCCGTCAGCTCAGTACCAGCTCATGGATAGAAAGAAGGGCATCAAATATTTACGCCCACAACTCCTCCCTGCACATAACAGAACTCTGACACATACGCCACAGTGAATTATTGAAACTTCTCAGAAACCATACATTTGCATACCAACAGTGGTAGACAGGCATGCTAGGTCAACATAAGTGCAGTGAAACGGCCGAAATACTGTGCAGAAGTTATTAACATTTATTTGTTATTATTATTTCACATAAAACGTTCTTTGAAAGCTCAGTACATCCATTCAGTTAACATGTTTGGTACTGTTCTTCTGTTTCTGTAAATGCCAAATCTGTTACATTACATTAGATTAAACTTTGTCACTACAGGTGTCTCGAGTACAAGGAAGAGACATGCAGTTGACCTCTAACCAGATAGTGAAAATAGAAGTACTGGAAAAACATTTAAAAATCATCAAAATACTGTAAAAAAAAAGACCATTACATAAAAAAGAGTATATATACAGTATGTACACACAGTATGTTGGATAGCGCAGGTGTCCTCGACTTAAATCTGAATTCCGTTCCTATGGCGCAACGCAAATTGTTTTCAAGTACCTGTGTCACTCACCTACACTAACACAGTGGTAACATCATAATCCAGGACATAAAAACATCCATAGAGGGTGACTTACGCCTGGAAGCTATAATGAAGGGCAAAAAGTTCCCAAAAGTTTCCAAACAAAAGACAGAGAACGTAGCACAAGCTAATGCGTCCCATACAAAGTCTAAATATTCCTTCACTGAATTCACTTCAGGTGCATTATTATTATTATTATTGTGTCAAATGTTTGGCATAACAAATAGATACAATTAGATTATACCATATAATAATTACTGCTTAATTACTATCTCTTCCAAACTGCTGCTCGAATAGTCAAATTATTTGCCCAAGTAGGAAGTTAATTTTGTGAGTCATTTACAGTAATCAGTATCTAACGAAGTCAGTCACGCTCACCAATCTGACACCATGTGATTACCATCAGTGGTATTCATGTGTCTAATCATAAACATCACCATACTGTGACTAATTAAGACGTGTTGTTATTATATTAACATTCCAGAGTATTCAAAGAATACATAAAAAAGAAAAGTATATATATATATATACATATATATAACAAATATTTAAAACTAAACAGTATATCTTTACATTACATTTTGCTTCATTTTATTATACTGCTACTGAACAAAAATATGTAAAATTAACTTTAAATTTATAATCACTGCTAGATAACAATTACTTAAAATCCTATTTTAAAAAAATATATAAAAAGACACATCATTAATACATAATATACTATTAATAACAGGGTTAAAGTTGCTCACCATAACATTAAAAAACCCAAATATTGGTCAACTACAGTGTTAACATTGGTAACATATACTGGCTGTAATAACAGTTATATTATCTACTTACTGTAAGTAATTAGTACATAGTATGTAATAATGTGTGCCCCACATCCTACAAAACAAAAACCACAAGAAATAATTGTGATTCACGCCTCAAATGACACTTGTTATCCTCCTTGTGGGATTTTCGCAGTCTTAGTCACACTGGCATCACCGGCCCCTGGCGTGTACTTCATCCTCCAAATAGGCGCCCGGCAGTGCGGGAAAAAGTAGGTGGCACTCTTTCTCCGCAGGGAGACGCTGGAGCATCACAAAGGAGGGTGAGGAGGTGAGGAGTCAGGGTGTATGAGGGAGAAATGGAAATGAGCAGCAAGAGCAAAACACTCCGCCTCATCCATTTAATCAAAGTCAAAGAAAGTCGAGTCCATGTTGTTTGTATTATATCAAATCCACAAAAGACATTTGACCTCAACGGCCTTTGTAGTTTTTACTGAGATGTCGACATTTCAACGTAATTAATTACAGTGTAGCTGTTGATTGATCACGATGGATCATACCCTGCGCTCGGCAGGGCTGGTCTGACTCGAGCCAGGCATCTCACCTGAAGTTGGAGCCTCAACAAGAGCACGCTGGGCCATGAGATGATATTTTCAGCCCGAGGTGCTCGGGTGAAACTAAAACATTTTCATACAAAAACCTGTATGTTAGTGATGGTAGAACTCTCGTGTGAGTATCAACGTATCCATACTCACACGAGTATCGATTACATATTGATTACTCTCATGAAGTAATAATACTATTTAATGAGTACATGTGTTACTTCCACATCTTTTAGGGTAACTTATGACATACAGCCCAGGCAAAGAATCCCCACAAAGTATTGATATCAGTATCAATGTACACCATCGAAAAATCTGGTGTCGTCTGTCACTACTATCTGTTGTTCAGACGGTGGAATTATTGATTAATGAATACACACAGCATGTTATCCTGCATATGTGTTAATAAGATTTAATCAGATTCACTTGACAGTTGAAAATGACCCCCATTTTATAGTCAAAGGTCAGAAGGTTCCACTCACTCCTGCTGATGCTGCACGTCTGGTTGTGTTGAATGATAGTATTTCATCCCTCATCAGTGTGTGTGTGCTCTGAGGTGGATTAATCAAGGGAGGGATGAGGGTACGTTTGGGTGCCATCAGGTGAAGACCCCAGGCTCTCTGCTACAACATATGTGAGTGATAATGACAGATGGGGCTGAAGTGGAGGCGGTTCAGAACAGTGACAGACTCTGATGTATGGTGTGACCGACTGAAACCCTGAGAGTCTGATTTTATGAAAATCATATTTATGTCTTACGACGTAGTAGAGGCGAGAGAGTTTCTATATTATTTCACATATATATTTACCTTTACGAACCTCCCCCACACTGTTATCAACCCTCCCTACACTGTATTTCCCTCTCGCACACAATTATATACACAGTAGAGTTGTATAATGGAGACGCAGAGCGAAAGTGGCCGACAGACAAGAGGAGATGCTATAATGCATGAGCCAATCAGGGAGAAGAACAATGTTTTAAAACGCGATTTCCACGTTTTTAAAGCCAAATTTCCATATGTATAATTATTTCATAATGTCTTTTAATCTGGTCAAGATAAACAAAGATACCAACGATCGTTCCCAAATTCGTTTATCTTAATGTTTTAAAACGCGATTTCCACGTTTTTAAAGCCAAATTTCCATATGTATAATTATTTCATAATGTCTTTTAGTTTATCTCTTTGCTATATTCCATGGGAACACTGTATCTCTAACCACACCTATTCAACCAGCGTTGATTTTCTGACTCATACTGTTGAACATCTGGAGAGAGCAGCTCCAGATTGGGGGTGATGTTTTTACAGTGACATCACTTGCTGTACCACCTTCCCACTCAAAGCTGGCTGATTTTTCACCTTTTCACTTTTCATTATGTTCATCGTGCTTTCCTTTAATGGATCTGCGCAAATATCCGTGCAGGGATTGTCACCTTCGTAACAGGGTTTGATTATTACGATCTATCTTCTGCCAGTGAGAGCAAACGTACTTATATTTTGTCATGTGTTTATCAACATATATCCCTGTCCTCTGATCTGTGATCGATTCTCGTAGTGGGAGAAGTAGTAGGAATGAAATTTCGACGTAAGTCGATGTCCCCCTCTAAATAACCATCACTGAGTACCGTAGTTGTCCCACAATGGGCAAATTTACAGTGTAACCCGTGCAGGCTCCTATAGGTGGCGCCATTAGGGATATGTGACTCTTCCAGGACAGTGGTTCTCAAACTGTGGTACGTGTACTACCATTGATATGCGAGTGCTCTCTAGTGGTACGTGGAGAAAATTCATATTTTCACGTTTACATTTTCAATTGAATAAATCTGAAACATACTATGCACAATTAATACAACATTTAAACATAAACATCTTTATAAACATTTGTAAACATCTCTCCTGTGGTGGAAGCTAACAGGGAAGGCCTACGCTGCTATGTTCTAATGATGGTAATCATGGTGGTACTCAGAGAGAGATCAGTGTTTTCTCAGGTGGTACAGAGTATAAGGTTTGAGAATCACTGGTCTGGGAGTCAAACCCAGGACTCTTTTCATTACTCTTTTAGGCTTTATCCTCTTGGCAAAGCAAGCTAGCTAACTGCTACACTATGGAAGCACGAATCACAGGATAGCTGTGGATTAATCACAATAATCCTGAATTATCTAAAATAAAATAACAATAAAAACTTGTTTATATAGAGCTGGAACAGAAAGACAAACAGCAGCAGGTGATTTTGTATTTTTTGATTTAAAAGTTTTATCTAAAAATAAACGACCAGTATCTGTCCTCTCCACTCCCCCCCGGCCCCCCCTGCTGCTGCAGTAGGAGTCACTTCATCCCATTATACCTGCTCACCAGAAAAACGGCTGATGAATAAACAAGTCGTTACGTTTTCTGAGACTCAGGATCCACACAGTCCACTGATGTAAAAGAGAATTCGCCATCAATTTTTATTTCTGCTGAAGAGCAGCAGTTTAACTTGATTCAAACGTGTTGAAAACAGCCTCAAAGCTGGTGGAAATCTTATTACCACGTAGACATGCTGGAAAAATGTTGGCTCCGGGGCTAATTAAGCACCTTCTCCTGAATCGTAATGGGCTTGTTAGGAGTTTAGTGTGGGAGTGTGGCGCGGTGGTGCGCTCTGCGGGCTGACAGTTCTGCCTCTACCTGACTGCTTTAACAAGCAGGGTTAAACTGTAACCTGTGGACTGCTGTGACCCTGCAGCAGTGGCAGCTGCTCATTTGCATCAGATGTGGCCGCTGGGATTCCCATCCGTTCATAAGGCCATAGACAGAGAGAGTGGGGGGCGAGGGGGGGTGTAACTTACAGATAAGTAACCTATTGATATTTAGGTCAATTGACATTCCAGCATTCCTGAGACTCACTCATCATGTTCAGACAAATAGGGAAATTTTCCAGTTTCGCAAAATGCATGTACCTAGGTGTGAAAGAGCTGGGGTTAAATTACCGTAGTTAGAGAGTGGTTCAGCCTGGGAAAAGAGCACGCCCTACTGTAACGCATTTAACCACAGGGTTTGTTTTTTTGTTTGTTTGTTTGTTTTGTTTTAACATTTTGTCGGTGAAAAACAAAAAAAAAACTCTTACTAATACTTAAAAAAAGCGTAAAACAGTAAAAAGATAGTAAGTGGTTACTGAATGTTAACTGAAAACTTTAGTCCTTTATCAGTCCAATCAGAGTATTATTCTCATTCTCATGTCTTTACATGACTATATTCAAGGAGTGAGGGTTCTTATCATTTTTTATGTTTGTTTTCATGTCACACATATTTTACACCTAATGCATGTGACATATTGGTTTTTTGAATGTTGTGCCATAATGTAGTTGCTGATTTAAATTATAATATAATCTCCCATTCATTTGTTAAGAAAAACCTACACCATTAAGCGGAGCGGTCAAATACATCGTCATGCAGCGATACCTGCGGAGACGACTTTGTTCACATCCTGGATTGTGCTACATTTTCTTATTTTTTTGTTTGTGTTGGTTTTTTTTTTTTTTTTTTGGGGTAGGGAACTTTTTGCCCTTCTTTTAGGCTCCCAGGCGTAAATCAGAGTCTTCTGATGTTTTAATGTCCTAGATTATGATGCTACCACTGCGTTAGCGTAGCTGAGTGACATAGGTACTAATGTACTAACACATTGTACTAATGTACAGTGTATGAGTTTAGACTTGAGGTACGTCACACTGTAGGAACAGAATTCTGCCAAAGTGGAGGACCCCCTGTAGTAACAAATGTAATTAAATGTTAAGCTCGCTAATTGGATATTAAAAATAAGAAAAGTGATATTTATTTTACTGATAATCCAATAATTACTCAGTGCATTAGGTGAAGTCACTGTGATGGTGTTCTGTTCTGAAGAAGGCGATCGTACACACTGCTTTAGGAAATGTACATTTTCTGCTAATTAGTTTGAGATTTAGTCATACGTTAACGGTTGGTACGTGAACATTTAACTTAAGACACACAAAAAGAAAACCTCCCAGTCGTATTTACGCTTTGTTAATACGGTCGTTATGTCGATGTTTAAAGGCTGTAATTATGTGTCGTCAGAGAAGACGCAGTGAACAACGCATGACTGACGTGAAGCAACAGTCAAGCCTTAAATACAGACTGTTCTCCCTGAAACCCGTCATTATGAGTTTGTAAGTGATTGCCAATTTTAATTGGGAGAAACGACACCAAACACACATACATTACACCTTATGAGTCATGAGTTCTCCTCAGTTTCTTGGCAAACCTAAAGTCAGTTTTTGGTTTTAATTTTTGTTTTTCATAAAAATTACAAATGGATTCCCAACACAAAAACAACAATGACAAGATTTCAAGAAATTGTCTAAGTGGGAGCTTAAAAACCTTTAATAAAGTCCATGCAGCAGAGTTTCTTAACCTAATTTTTCACTTTAATTAGTAAAAATTAAGTACATATTGTCGTTGTTTACCACTGCGGCCTGGTACCAAATGAACTATACACTGGTACTGGTCCATGGACCGGTTGGGGACCCCTGATCTATACAATCTTCCAGTTACTGTTTTGAACTGTATTGCTGATGTGGCTCTCGGTGAAAATTAGTTTTCCAAAGACTGGGTCACGACACTCAGGTGGGTCGCAAGAGTTGTTTTTTTTTTTTTTTTGGGTCGTCTCGCATTATGTTTCCCAGGAGTTTACGAATAATGTCTTGGAAGTTTTGGAAACACTGCTCTGTCTGTGGTGTGTCTGTGGTGATGACAGTTACTGTAAACTACTGTGATGTGCTGTAGTAATGTGTACATCCGTGGCTTATTCTCTGTTGTTTTAGTATTAGCCGATACACTGTTGGTTTACAGCCATCATTTAGAGCGACTTAGTCAAATAAATACATCATGTAGGAATGTAATGACACTTTGATGTCACTGGTGTCAGAGTCTCTCCAGAGAAAATACCTAGTGATTTCTAGATCAATAAAAATTCCAGTGTCTTTTTTAACAGAGGGCCACCCAGAGCCCCAGGGGAATTCTGGGATAACAGACACTTGCAAGTCAGAGTCACACCAAATCACACAGGTTTGACACATTGATGGGGTGGGGTGGTTGGGGGGGGGCAGGATTTAACCCTGCAGGACATTCAGTGACACGGATTAAAGCTCAGTGGTCAAATGGAGAGTCAACACATGAACCGGCCTCAGGAAAGAAAAGAGAAATATTAGAGTGAATGTTGACCTCCGGTCATTAAGTTCCCTCTTCACTAATGGACTTCCATCTTGAAAAAGCCGTCACACTGAACTGTATCCATGCCCGTGTGATGAGTCAGTCAGTATTATCAGCATTACATATGAACATCCATGCCCGTGTGATGAGTCAGTATTATCAGCATTACATATGAAAGGCTTTCATAGAAAAGAGAAGAAACAGATACAAAACGCCTTTCACCCTTTTGTGTGTTTCTTTAAGAAGACCTTGTTTCATGATTCACTTCAACCACATTTCTTTGCATTCGCTGCAAAGGAACTTTGGTAGTCATGGAAACGCCATGCACTGGTGAAGACTCCAATATGGTTAAAAGCCCTGGAGACATTTGTGGTGCCAAGTACTTTGGCCTTTTCTCCTCATTTCTTTTTATATGTGTCTTAGGCTGTAAGTGGAAAACACACCAACAGAAATGTTTTGGTTTATTTCGTGGGATTCAAATAACTGAATTTTAGTCATCTATTAATCTGACACTGGCGAGTTAGAGCCAGAGCTAGGACAGAGATAAAGACTTTACTCTAGCGATGTCTGATCATATCGACATTGTTGCCTCGATATTAGCATAATTATGTAATATTTCTTAAGAATCGTTATTGTTTTTTCCAATAATGAAAACCCAATAACATAAAGCCTGGGTTTCGCAAAATATGCTGGAATTACTTCCAGCTACTTATTGGTGTACCTTAGCTTTGGGGAAAATCGCATATATCAGCATATATCGGTATCGGAATCAGAAATTAAGTGTTTGGATAATATCGGCATATCAGATATCAGCAAAAAAAATCAATATCGGACAACCATAATGGACTTCAAAATACCGATAACCGATTTTAGAGTGAACAATTATCCTACTCTAGACTTGAAGTTTTGTGACTGGGAGGAGGAGGAAAGAATTCCAGAAACCAGTTGTTACCAGGGATCAAACAGATGATCTTCTTGTTGTAAGGCAAGCGCACTTATCACCTTTACACTGTGTGGTTATGTCTAAATCCCAGTCTTTTCAAAAGGCAACACCAGGGAGGGTCCGTTCTCCCCCGGCTTCCTGCCACAAACCAAAGGCAGGCCAAATGGGGTGAGGGGTAATTGGAGACTCCAAATAACTCATGGGTGCGAACGGATGTTTGTCTCTCACCCAGTGTCCGTCGAGATTGGCTCCGGCTTCTATCACGGTCTTCAGAGGAAAAGGGATGTAGATAATGGATGGGGCGGGGGGGAGGGGTCCAATGCCGTTCGACTCCTTCTTGGCGAGTCCCAGATGTGTGAGGTAAAGTTAAAAGGTCGTGTCCTGAGGGAGGCGGTGGTTTGCAACTTTTTGGGAGGAAAAACAGTTCCAGCCAATTAGTTGTGAATGGGTTAGCATGTGCTCCCTGCATGTGATCTGATAGATGTGACGGTCTGCTGCCGCTCTCGAGTCAAGTCAAGGAAAGTTGAAAGTTGAACGCCGGGTCAGTCACAACGTCAGCTGGAATAAGAACAAGACGATCCTCAGACGGGCTTTTTCTTCTGTCTCATCCGTGCTGTGCTTCAGAAGACAGATGAAAAAAAATAAAAATGCTGAAGAGCGGCTGCTGTGAAAGAAATGTGAAACATAATGAAATATACAACACACTGAAAACAGTTGCTCAGATGTTTTGAAGTGCTGTCTCCAACCTCTGAGGAGATTTTTACCGCTGCCTCCCAGCCTTACATCATTTGATATGAGTTGCTGTTACTAAGAGCCGAAGATTAAATGGTGTGATTTTTTTTGTGACGGATGAGAACTTCAGGGTGAGCTGTGATGTCAGGGGGGAATTCTTCAGACGCCAGGCGCATATCTGAAAAGATAACTTAGATTGAACGTTCGTGAGCTCAACGTCCTCCTCACCAGAGGGCGGTCAAGTAAGGCTGCATTTAGGGCCTCGATTAGAGGTGGGGGTGTTGTTGATCGTGTGTGTGTGTGTGTGTGTACTTCAGTCACATACGGCCAGAGTTTGATCGTCCTCATTGTCTTGAATAATGAGAAAAGGCAACAGACTGGATCAATAACAACCTAATAACAATTTGAATTGTGTAGAATGGTGCAGACCAGAGGAACATCTGAAAGAGAATCGATTGAGCACAGAGCAGAAAACTGAACCAGAGGAGGAAGAGTCGCAGTTCTTTCTCCACACGATCTTGTTGTTTTCTACCTTTCAATAATCATCTATTTATTTTAAGTAAAACAGAAAAGGAATGTCACCCTAGCTGGAAAAACTAAAAGCCAGTACCTATCAGTGGGATTTTACTCGGCTCGCCTTTTTAGCATTAACAATGTCATCATTTCTATTTGTCAAATATATTAAAAAAATATGTAGAACACATACATCAAACTGTTATTTCTGTTCTGTCTCTCTATTCCAACAACTTACAGATTTTTTTTTCTTATTTAGAAATGTTAATTTATCTCAATTAATCATGATTAATTGTTATTTTTTTCACAGTCATGATAACAATCTGTGATTAATCAGATTACATTTTCCACATTGCTTTACTAGCCTTAGTTTAAACACTTCATGAAGTATCTCTCAGCAGCATATATATATATATGTATACATATATAAATATATCTTTGTGCACAATTTCTCTTCTATTTCTATTTCTTTTTTTTCTTTTTTCCCTTCTCTCGGCCTTGTTGTTTCTCCAGTGTTCAAATATATGCCTGTGTTTGATCTGCTGTTCAGAACTACTGAAAAATACACAAATAAACCGGCATTTAAGTTATTTAATTATTTCGACAGAAAACTTTGAATTTAATTTAAAAAACATAAAAAAAACATTTCCTGTATGTGTCAAAAACAATTTAAAAAACATTTCCTGTATGTGTCAAAAAAAGGAAAGAATTGTGCTAATAAGCTACATGTCTGTGTAGGTTCTCAGTCATCCAGGTCATTTTGTCCAAAATAAATTGTAACATCGAGGGCAACTGGAAAGAGTAGGTTTTTTTGTTTTGGTTTTGTTTGTTTTTTTAAGACATCTCACCTCATCCAAGAGGCGACTACTACAGTTCTTCTTCTATGCTAATAAGCTACTTTGCTAATTAGCTATAAACGTGCTTTATGAACTAATGTTGGTGTTTTCAGCAAACTAGCATATTCTTTTAGTTATTTTTATTATTATTTTATCAGTGGAAACTATCTCTTTCAACATACATTTGCAGTCTTATCAAGGTTTTTTCCACTGAAGTCAGTGGAACAGCGGAGTGATGTAATAGCTAGTTGGGAGGACAGTGAAAAATGAGAAAAGGAGAAATATGTCTGGCTCTGGAGAAAACACAGTTATAGGAAAAAGCAGAAGATCAAGATATAAAAGGTTTTTTAATGTCCATGTTTTTAAGCTTCAATATATCATGATAGCCTTCCTGTCCGTTAGCTATTAGCCCCGTGAGTCGTGTGTGTTATCAGGCTGCAGCAGACTGTAGCTCAGGTCATATCCCTCCGTGTTCATGGCAGCGCACTCTTCAGTAATTCACAACGGAACTCTTTATCTCAGAAATGAAAAAAGAAGGTATTTTCATCATAGACTTGATTTAAATGATTTGTTTTTCTTTTGAACTGCCTCTTCATCAAACTGTTGTTACATAATTAAATAAAACAAAACTTGAGCGACGAGTTCCTCATTGGTTTATGGAGCAATCCTTATTCTGAGGTATTTTTCTAAATTCTCGTGTTAGTTCTTTGGGTGATGAGTATAGTATACAGAGTATACTATAGTATAGTATACAGAGTATACTGTACTATGAAGCATGGCGACAGTGCAGGTGATCCTGAAGAACCACACTAACCTTCTTCTTCAGTGTTCAAAATCAGGGTTTTTTTCTGGTTTAAAAACATTTTTGGTTCTTTTTTCCAGAATGTGTGGCTTCGTATTGTGAAGTTCTGCTTGTCTTGTCTTGTTCAACCTGAGACTTTTTACCTTGGTGAATCACAAACTCAACTCTGTATGTGAAGCTAGCTGATACTGCCTTTACTGGATATTTCCACTAAATAAGATCAAGACTGCATCTGCTTACGTAGCGTGGCTAGTAGTCTTTTTGTTATTTTATGTGTAGGAACATCTTAAATTCTGTCTTAAAGTCCGATTAGTCAAACTGGTAAAATGATTCTCCTGGCCCTCACTTAGTCGTGCTTCTCTTCTCTCTGTCATGCACATTTACAGGCTTTAACAGAAATTCACACTTACAACCAAAATATATTTGGCCTCCCAGAGGCTCCTGAAGCTAAATCCTTATGCTAATCTCAAATTAAAATGGCAATAATAGGTGTTTGTGTCCTCCACCATTCCCCTGTTCCCTCGTCCCTTCTTGCCACATAGCATAAATATGTCACATCAGACACACACACACACACGTTCACAAACCCTGTCAGATTCTTTCCATATGCCGTAAGGATTGACCTCGATTGAGCCCACTTCACAAACTAATTTCTGCAAGCACAAAAGAGGATTAGTGGAGATTAAGATGACATGGTCTGAGGACTGAGGAGTTGCTGGCACAGGCCAATTATAATCACTGCCATAACAGAATGTTTCAATAAAACTCAACGCCTTGATTTCTGGATCTGTTTACCTCCTAATATTAGACTACATTACATTTAACCATTTGTCCATTAGCTGTAAACATGTTTTTTAGATCAGACGTGGGCAAACATTTTGATTTGCATCAACTAAGATAAATGACATGTACTGTAAAAGTCATGCATAAAGGCTAAAATGCTCAAATGCTTTTATCATTTTCTACGCCATCTATTGGGGACACATCGGTATTGCAGGAAAAAGTATCATTAAATCATTAGTATCAAAAAATATCATTATATTATAATGATAATATAGTTAAATTATATAATTTGAAAAAGTTTGGCCGGACCGTATTAAAACGCTGAATGGGCCACATTCAGGCCCCCGGGCCTTAGTTTGCCCATGCCTGTTTGAGATGATACACAGATCAGCTTGTTGATAACATGGCAACATGGAGTTTTGACAGCAGATTTTACACCAGGATTTCTCTTGATCTCTACGGTTTATTTTCTAATCAATTAATTGACCAAACCTTGGTTTTTTGAGATGCACTTTTCACCGAGGGCAGAATTCGCTGTGGTCACCAATGACATCAGCAAACCATGGCGACGGAGTCAGCCTAAAATGCCAGACACTTTTCATCATTTCCAACCAAGAGCTTTGAGTGTTTTGATAGGTTTTCCCAGCACTTAGAGGATGAAGTGTCTGAGTGGCTGCAGTTGACTGACTCTTGTGTGGCTTGGTGTGCGGTTTGTAGTGTTTATCCACACGTGTGTGTGTATGTGTGTGTGTGAGTGAGTGCATGTGTGGTCCAAGAACAAAAGCAGACACTCATCAGCAGCAAAGTTGGCGTGTGCGCAGCACATTCAGAGCAGGAAGGAGAGGCAGGCTTTCATCTTCGCTCATGCTTGCTGAGACCCCAGTGGGGACCACATGCCTCAGCCGGGCCAGACCAGGAATTCTTTTGTGTGATTAATACGAAAAGTTTAGTGGTCTCCTGCCGTCACGGCCTGGGATATCGCTTCGAAGTCCCCGTCGGGGGGTCAGAGGCAGCCAATAAAGTCTGGGCGTTTGGCACAGATAACAACATACCACAGGGGGGTGGTGGTCAGAGAATCAACCAGTTAAAATCCTAACCAGCTGCCAGGCGTCCTGCGTTACTTTGCTAATTACAAACTGCGTGGGCTTCCTCATCCCCACTTCCACACCGACGGCCTCACCTCTGCTCCGTCTGCAGGCATGGCTTTTAATTATGTCGGCTCTTCTAATTGATGACAGAGAGGGAAACGGCAGCGTCTGCCTCCGCACACTCATGGAAATGCCTGAGAAATTGACGTTTTCCCTCCTCCTCGTTCATCCATGAACTGTGGCTACACCGCCTTACGTCAGCAAATATTCTCTCATCAGCCTCATTGTGACAATTACTCGATAAACCAAGGCTGCGCTTTTCTTCTTCTTCTTCTTCTATTATTTTTTTATTTTAAGACAGTTTTGTTCATTTTATTTTTGTGTGCTTTAAAATTGCCATCTCTGTCTGAGCTGCTGCCCTGACATTTGTCTGACAGGCAGGTTGAAGAGATGGGGCAGGATCAGTCTTCAGAGCATGATGAGTAACACAGAGCTGGGATCATGTCATCCACCAGACTGATTGCAACAATCCCTTCATTTGTCCTCAGAGAGGAGTTTCCCAAAGTTTTATGACAGCTCAAATATATTTTAGGTTTTTCGGTGCCAATAAATTGTGAAATGTAATATAGTTTATATTTATATTATATTATATATATGTATATTCATATATATATATATATATTAATGTGTAAGAAATACAAGACTACTGTATGTTTGTCAAACAATCGTCCTTTTCAAGTTGAGCATTTTACCACATATTGGTATTTAATGAATAAAAATAACTTCAGAGATACTTATAGTCAAAAACATTTACATCATTCATTTTAACTTCATCATTGTGTTCATTAATAATAATGACTTTACCCCCTTTTTAGGCTTCATATTGTGTCCAGGGACACATGGGCATGAAGACCACAGCACGCCTTTGTAATAAGAAACACAAGACACAAGACTACTGCAGTAATACTGCAGTATTACTGCAGTGCGTCAGTGGTCTGTAACTTGACAAATTGTCAACCCCCGGTGTCAAACCTCAAAGATGAACAACAGTGACGTTGTATCTGTTTTATACATTTCGACCTCTTTTGGCGTAAACGCTAATATTTGTTTTACCACGACAACAAGATCCAGATAGATGTGGAAATACTAGAAAATACTCTGCCAACAGTCTTTGAGTAGAGCAGCTAATGGTGACTCGGGAAAGTTGGTGAATAGGTGAACGTGACAGTTCTTCATTAACACAACGGGTTTATAACTAAAACCTTACCTTTACTGTATATGTTGTGGTATATTCAGTGATTCATTGAACAGAAATATATGTAATGAAATGAATATGAAATGTACTCTCTCACTCTCCTTCCATTTACTTTCATATATATTTATACAGTATATATGTATCAATACCCGCGACCCGGTAACGGATAAGAGGATGAAAATGGATGGATGGATATCAATCAATATCCATATATATATATGTATGTATATATATGTGTATATATGTATGTACATGTATACATGTGTGTAGGAAAGAGAAATTCAGGCTTGCATACACACACACAGATACACACTCACACTCTCTCTCTCTCTCTCACTCCCTCTCTCTCACACACACACACACACACACCTCGCCTCTTCTGTAAATTCCCCTCTGTAATTAAAAGGCTGCAATTGATAGATGTTGTTTCTTTCTAATGTCAGGTGAGAATCATCTTTACTGTTCAAAGCTCTGCTCCTGAGGCTTGTGCCTCTTTAACCCATCAACGCACCTCGACCGCTGAAGGCCTCACCACCTGCCTCCCTCCTCCCTCGGTTTCTGCCCTGAACCTCAAACCACACCCCAGTGAAAAAACACACACGGCAGCAGAAATTGCAGGGCAAATGCCTTTTAGCCACACTGATTAAAAGACCCAGCAACCCGGTTTCAAAGAGAACATAAACAATATTATGAGCAGATTGCCTTCAGTGATTCACCCTAAACAGTTATTACATCTGCTCTATGAAGTCGCACAGTGTTTTATCTTCCTGCGGTTTTCAGCGGTGAGATAAGCCCGGAGATTTCTGAGCTAAGCTAAGTGGCCTTAAAGGCATCCTTAAGCAGTTAATAAGTATGTACTAATGACCTGCAAACACATCTTATCAACACACAGACCTTTGATAAAGACGTGGCATTTCCAAAGGCTTAGGTGGTGTTTTGATTCAAAACTTCATAAATCTCTAGCTGCCAGAGAGAAAAAAAAATGAAAGTAGGTTGGAGGGTACGAATCAAGAGCCGGCAGTTTAACTAAACAAATTAACTTTCTTATCTAATCCAATCTAAACTAGGAAAAAATAGAATAATAAGTCGTTATCTTTAGTCTTTGTACGCTACACATTAACTGTAGCGATGCCTTGGGCAAAAAAAAAAAAGTGAACTGACTGTGGTTTACATCTAAATGTTAAAGCGTTAAAGTGTAACGGAGCTTTATTGACCCCAGTGTCCAAGGAGACAACAGTCATCCCGGAACGTGATTGTCTCGCTGCACGGTAGAGGTGCTAATGATGCTGCCTGTCAATCTCTGTCTGTCTTCAGTAAACAGAATACAGTGAGATCAACGCAGTGACACGGGAAGAAAAACTGCTGCCTGCACGGATGGATGGATGGATGGATGGATGTAGAGATCGATGGATGGATGGATGGATGGATGGAGGGATGGGTGGATGGATGGATGGATGGAGGGATGGGTGGATGGATGGATGGATGGAGGGATGGATGGATGGATGGATGGGTGGATGGAAAGATGGATGGATGGATGGATGGATGGAGAGATGGAGAGATGGATGGATGGATGGATGGAGAGATGGAGAGATGGATGGATGGATGGAGGGATGGATGGATGGATGGATGGAGAGATGGATGGATGGATGGAGGGATGGATGGATGGATGGATGGATGGGTGGGTGGATGGGGAGTTGGATGGATGGTTGGAGAGATGGATGGATGGATGGATGGAGGGAGGGATGGATGGATGGATGGATGGGTGGATGGAGAGATGGATGGATGGAGAGATGGATGGATGGATGGGTGGATGGAGAGATGGATGGATGGAGGGATGGATGGATGGATGGATGGATGGATGGTTTGATACATACATATATACATACATTCATACATACAGTACGTACATAAATACATATGTATGTATGTACATAAACCACTAATAATAGATAGACAGATCCATTATTAGTGGTTTATTCTGAATTCACTCTTAATGAAAAATACATGGCCTTGGCAGCAAAAGTCCATTTGTTTCAGAAACAATTCCCTTTACATTTTTTTATTTTTTTTTTATGTTAGGGAATCTTCCAGGCTGTTGTTTGTTTAGAAAGAAAATTGCAGAATTACTTTCTCGTTGCATTTAAAAAAATATAACATTTTCTTAGCAGAAATGGACTATGTCTCCACTGAGGCAGGAAACGATAAAAATTCAATTACAGGAAGATACCGTTTTTCACAACAATACGTAGGAGAATTATGATTTCTCTTCCCCAGATCCCAGGTCAGTTTTTATCAGAAAGAGCATTTACTGTATGAGCCCTGCCATATCACTATGAACAGCTACGGCTGTGGTGAGACAATACACTGTATACAGGAGAATTATAAGTACCTGACCTACAGTCTCTCTTCAACCGCAGCTCTACGTCCATCAGGTGATATTCAAGCAGTGAATTTAGACTCAGTGAAGCTCCGTCAGCTGGGGATAACTAGGGGGTTTCTTCAGGGTGGGGGTCAGAGGGATTATCCAGGGGAGAGGCCACAGAAACGATACAAGTCAGAATCAAAGGCACAATCCAAAAAAGACGCAGAGGAAGACGCAGAAGAGAGGACCCGTTGTCCATCCAACCTTGAACAATAATGAGATCTTATTAGTTTCCATTCACACTGAAGGCAGGGTGGATGACGTGGAGGGAAAAACAGAGGACTATTAAAGCTGCTTTCCTTTTGGGGAGAAAAAAACCAGCACTGAAATCATAAATCTGAGACAGTGAACTACTGCACCTCACTGCAGGGTAAAGATCGCAGCGATTACAGAGAAAGTTAAAAACAGTTCAGGTCAGCTGTGGCGGTGACCGACACTGACCAGGTCAGTGAGGTTTTTGTAAGGAATGAAAATGTTTAGACTCCAAGAACGTGGGGTTTCATGTTACGTTGTGTATAACTGCTTCAAAACAGGAACTTTGAGATCGTCAACCAGAACTTTATGTCATCCAACTTCTCCATTTTTTTTCTATTTCCCTTATTTTTAGCATCTTTTATTACCACGCGTCTCCAGCCTCAGTGTTTGTCCGCTTCTTTTCCTTCAATCGTTCACAGCCGAGGGCATATGAACTTTTCGGCGTGGACTTATCTTCTTTTTTAAATTTCATTTCTAGAAGGCTGTTCTGACATTGACATACTGGCCTTTGACTCAGTCCTCTCGCCTGAGGGGAGATTGCTCCACGACTGCCTCTCTCTGAATACTGATGTGAATGGTCGGAGGCAGCGCGGCACATTCCCAACCTATAGAGGAATGGTTTGACCCAAGATCTTATTACGTTCTATGTAATTTCAGCAATATTCAGAAGATCTTCAGTCCACGGCTCATTAATAATTCTGACCCAGAATGTACTTGCAACGACCTTTTTAAATCAAACTTTCTGTTAAGGTTGGCTGCAAACCTTTTTGTTTTTGCTAATTCCAAACCATAACCGCTGTAATGCTGTAGGTGGTTCCCAAAATAGGGGGCTGGGGTCCTTTAATGCATTGTTTCCTAAAGACTGGGATGCGACCCTCAGGTGGGTCGCAAAGGATTTTTTGGGGGGTTGTTTCGGATTGTGTTTCCCAGGAGTTTACGAATACTGTTTATTGACTTGGGTCGCGAAGGTTTGTGACTTTTAAAATATGGGTCCCCAGAAAATAAGTTTGGGAAACACTGCTTTAAGGAAAATCACAGAAAGCCGAAGGGGAAATCATTTTCATTTTTCAATGATTTTCAACCTAAGATTATTGTTTGGGATTGTTTTTTATGGCCTTTATGGCTTTGGAATTCAGGTGGGTTTCATCTGGTTAAAGGAGGATTCTGTAAAGTGAAAAAATGTGCAGCTAGCATAGCCGTTTTATTTGAAAACATCTCTCTTGTGTATGAGTGTATATATATGAGTGTGTGTCTGTGTTTGTGCACAGTGAGCAGCATTTTCTTTGCTCTTCATGCGTATGTTGCCAGGATACGCTGATATGAAGGTTCACTGTTTGGGTTATCACCCTGGGCCACAGACCTCGACTGCCCACACAGAAACACCACAGTTACATCTTTTCCGCCGAGCTCTACATAAGCCAAAAGCACCCGAAGGATTCTCAGCGTTGAAGGGTTGAGCCATCAGAGGTGAGCCCTGGGAGAACGGGTGTGGGTGGAGGATAAGACTCACTTCCTGGTGGACAGGAAATTCGACTTCCTGCCTTGATTAATGAGGGGGGGCTGCTGGATCACAGAGGGGCCCTGTGGGGCCTCCAGCACTGAGAGCTCCATCCACGTTTCACCTCAAGGACCAACATTTCTTTCACTCCTTTCATTGGTTCTCAAAATGCCTTGGGTCTCAACTACGTGGAACTGTTCTTCTGTCTGACACATAGTTTGTTTGTTTCCCAGGCTCCCACTTCCCTCTGGTGTGTGTGGTGTGGGTGTGTGTGTGTGGACTTTGTTTGTGAGTCCATGGGGGTCAAGATCCAGTAAAACTGGTGTTTCTCAACCCGGTGTCACCGGTGTCACAGGAGTTGTGTCTGGAAAAAAAAAAGAATGTAAACAGTGAGTACGACTGAACTCTGCTGAGCTGCGGGGGTTCAGCTAGCATCCATGCGACTGGGGAACTAAAGCAGGACGGCTCTGGTGAGGAGTGTGTGTCGGTATGTGTGTGTGCGCTTGAGGGGAGTGGATTGGGGGCTGGGGGAGTATAGGGAGGGAGTGGGGAGGCAGGCCCACAAGGGAGAGAGGGAGGAAGGAGTATAGCGCGAGGTGCTTTTTAAGATTTCATGTTCTCCTCCAGCCCCCACAGTTTGCAGATAAAGGTTGCTGTTGCCAAGGTGACTTGACAGAGAAAAGGAAAGTATCTAGCTGTGTTTCGTCTGTTCTTGTGCAGGAAGCTTAGAAGCCAGAGGCATAGATAAGATGATTTCAGTCCCTCCTCCACAGAACAAAAGCTGTACGCATGATATACTGCCTTAAATACCTCAACACTCTGGCTGCTGTATTCACTCTAAAGCTGCCTAAATATGTGAAACATGCAGTAATGAGAAAGTACCCCACACTGGGCTGAAGCCAGCGTCACACTCACGTAAACGCACACAAACACGGCGTACGAGGCAGACAAAGGAAGCGGTTCTCGTTACAGTCAAGAGGAAAAAACTCTTATGTTTATTAGGCATGAATTTCACATTGTGAAAAGAATCACATGTACAAAATAATGTCATAAAAATAGAAATTAAACTCTTACATGAAAGAAGGAACAGAAGAGTGATGTACACCGACAGCCTCTCTGTCTCGTTTGCATCGTTATGTGAAACTGTGATACTGTGCTCCAGTGTGGGCCAATGGGATTTTCAGATAAAACACAGAATAAGAGGAGCACATGGCTAGAAATGGGAAATGCCACTCAGCAATTAGGAGTGAATTGAAGGGGCATTCATTACGTGCTGTTGTCAGGGTAACCCGTGCTCAATGGGTGAAAAAACTCCTCTTATCTGATTGGTAGATTCATAGGCTCTTGTGTTCAGTGGTTGGAGGAGGTCAACAGTATGGAGGCACAAAGGTCTCCGTACAAGTCCCCAAACTGCCAGTTAAAGAAAGGACTCTTGGGTGGCTTTGAGGAGCCAAGGAGGAATTCGCCGGGCTGTTCATCCAAAAAAACACATTTGCTTTGATTTTGAAAACATGAGGAAGTACTAAAAAAAAATACGTTAAGTTTGGACTCATTACCTCTTACAATGAGGAAGTCGAATAATATGAAACTGTACGATGTCAACGTTCAGTCAGGAAAGAGACGGAAACCCGGAGAGAAAACACAGATGAGAGTGACCAAGAATGTGGAACGCAGAAGTAAAGTCAGCATCGCTATCTGAATTCTTCCAAACTTGCAGTGATTTTTTTTTTGTTTTTCTTATATTCGTTAACACTATGGCGAAAAGCACTGCGGTGTCTGCCCTTGTCAATACACAGTTTACTGGATTCAACTCTTTCACTGCTTAGTGGTGAAGACGTCTGTGGCTTAACACCCCCTCGAAAGAAAGAAAGCACATGGGACAGTCTGATCCAGCTGTCCCCTGAGGACAGCTGCACAGAGCGCCACATTCTTAAGCAACTCAGGGTCACTCTGTGGTGTCCCCTTTGGGTCACAAATGGCACTGTTTCAGCTGCCTGATTCATGGGTTTTAGTTCATTCTTTACTTCTTCTTTACTTTCTGGGCAAAGTTTGGTCTGATACAGGTCTGTCAGGTTCTGCTACAGGAAATGGTTTAAAAAGAAACCATCAGAGGTGGAAAATGAAAAAAAAAAACATTTGTTTTTGTTTGGGCAGTAACTCTGTTTTGCTCATCCCTATCTAATCGGTCAAATAGAAACTTTGTCTCTTTTGAAAGAAAACATTCCTAAACTGTGCAAAATGCAGCCAACAAATAAAGCGACATCTGGCCATGCATGACATAACCCAAACATACGGTACTATTACTTATGACCACAGGCAGGTAGGAAATAAATAGGATTACACATGTGGAGTAGCGTCATTGTTGTCATATAAATTAAGACTACATTGCAGCAAGGTAACAGATAAACTGATCAGGTCTCAGTTGAAGGTTAAAGGTGACAAGATTTGTGGGACTGTGGCGGGAGCGTTCATGCCAGTTTTACAGAATCACTATGAGTGGACATGCTCTACGAAGGCTAGATCTGTGACTCAGAGATCGAACCACCGCTTCTGCACGGCGGCTCTTGTGCAGCGGCGTTGTGTACAGCCCAATGAAACGATGACTGAAGCTGAAAACTGCATTCCGCGGGTGTCGAAGCGTAGCTGCAAAAGAGCTCAAATGTAAGGTCGTGACCCCCGCCATGCACCTCTATAGGCACACTGACCCTCCAACGCCACCTCAGCCCCTCCCCGGGGCACTGCTGCGATCCCCTTCTATCGTCGTCAACCTCAGCTGGTGTTGTTTATCAACAACTTGTGGCTCGCGGTGACAGCAAACGACCAGAGGCTTCACGAGAGGGACACTCAGAGGTGTTTCTGAACAGGGACAGGGACGAGGAGTTACCAGAGGATAGAAGGGGAGGTTTGCTCCTTCATTGTGCCGTTTCATACAGCTCACCCGTGTTCTGTCAAACTAGACTTTGTTTGCTCCTTTTGCACACAAATCACCGGATTTGCCCTACGACAGTAACAATGGGACATTCGTCATGCTATACATTGCCGTCTTTGTATGAAAGAGTTATTTTTACATATTTTATCACAGAAGAAAAACATTACTACGAAGCCCCACAAGGCCTGCCACGAGTAAATAGGAAAAAACACAGGTCGTGTGCAATGTTTACAGTCTTGGCGTGGCAGCATAAAAAGCCTGATATGCAAGGTGTAGACAAGATTTGTGCCTCGGATAACAAGCAGCAGTTGTTTTGGTTGGTTTGCATGAATAACTGTACAGTATGCCTCGTCCCTTCTCGGTAAAGCGATGACATCATTCTGGGAAAGTGTCCTGATCATGACTCGTCTGTACATCACTGCTCATTGTCTTTAGTGTTTATCTTCACAGTTGGAGTCCAGTAGATGATGAAAAAACGGGGAAATCTGAGGAAGAGAAACAGAGAACACATTAGTGTGGGGTCACTTTTTCCTGATGTTTTTTTTTCCAGTCTTTTTAAAATCTTTCTGTCCCTGTACAATCCATAGGAGTGTATTACATTTAAAGAGAGCCACACAGCCTGAAGAAGCGTATTATTGAGCTGCTTGAGTCAGTTGTAGGTCCATTGACTCGTTTTCCTTCTCTTTTTCTCCGGTATCAGAATCCATGTACTTTAATTAATGTTTCACATTACAACACAGTATTACGGAGACACTCCGTAAAAGTTGTAATTAAGTAAAGCCTTGGAACTCATGTCACGACAGAGCAAACAAACATTCAAGATAAATCTATTGGTCACATTCTTGGCAGACTGTCTACTATTCATTCACTCTTAAAGTCTTGGTATCGTTAAGGAACCGTCTGAGCTAGAAAGAGTACACTTTTAGATAGCACACTGGAAAAAAAAAAGAAGAGTCACTATGGCCTGAATTTCTGTTCTGGGTTTGAGAAGATGCATCATCTCACCTACTAAACGAATCAGCCAGTGGTTAGCTAGTTAAAGCTGATGCTAATTCTTAGCGAGAAGAATCCAGAACATTCAATCACTATGTTCAATAAATATCAACAAATATTAAATGACAGCAATAACCTCTACATATATAAAGGTTTTCCTTAAAAGGCGGCCATCTTTCATTCGAGTACACATAAGCTCTTCTTGTAGCGGACTAATAGCAGTTCTGCTACATCCCACCTCAGCTCTAACACAGTTAATCCTTCTCACTGGAAACCCCTTTAAACTGCCAGACCACAGAGTGGTAACCAGATGAAGCTGATCGGGTTACTGTAGTGTAAAGTACGTACACAGACCCGTTGAGTATTTGTAGCTGTACTACCTTCATCTACATACGTAGTGCTTGTCCTGAAAGTAGCAGTACACATCAGATACGGAGATCTGGGTTCTGATTGTTCCACTTTCTTTTCTTTTTTTTGAAAATATCATTGACTTTGCCAGGAAATACAGACCCATAATTCACACCATATGTATGTATATATATTCACTTATTTATTATTATATTTTGCCACTGTAAGCATTTTCAACTGAAAGCTTTTCAGAAGAAGGGGTAAAAAAAAGTAGGGACTCTGAGAAAAGTTCGCATCGCTCCCCTGAGAGAACCTCCTCTCTTCCTCTCACAGCAGCGCTCTCACATACTTCCTCTCCTTTTCATTCCCTAGCAGTCGGCCTTCTTTTGCCTTCCTCCATTTCTCTACAGTTTGCTTTTACGCAACATTAAGTGTGTAGACTGTCAGCTGCTACGACAGGCAGGCAAATATGTAAAGAAAAAGAATCTGTATTAAATTAGTGACAGGATTTCACCCTTCACTGAGCTCTGGGTCGCACTGGTTTAGAGATAGTTCTACTTTCTCGCTTCTCACACACGAGCCTGTGACAAGGAAGGAAATAATAAGTCTTTAGAAATGTTTCACGGTGACGAGCAGAGAACAGGGAAGCTGCTCGGAGCTGCCTCCTCTGCTTTATGGAACTGGAGACCGTGTCGTGCCAGACCACTGAGGAGAAGCTGGATGTTGTAGGAATTATAACAAATGCAGCAAAAACACTGCCTGACTGGGTGTGACTGGGGTATGAAATGTGTGGTGCAGGGTGTTGGGGTTTGATAGGCAGTTCACAAAGACCAGGTAAATCGTCATGATCTACAAACACCTGGGTTTGTTAAGTATCGAGCAGGAAGCGGCAGGAACTGAAAGCCATTGGAAAAAAATACATTTTATCATCTGCAGTTGAGGCAGTCACCCAGAATTCTGGGGTCTTGATGAAGTTTTTAAGTAAAAAAAAAAAAAAAAAAACAAGTTTATAAATTATACAAGTTCCCAGCGGCAGCTTTGTTATCGTGGTTGGTCATGACATTTGTGAGTTTGGAACAAATGCCGCAGTGGTTTGTTTGTTTATATTTGGTATATATTTGCCCTTTACATTGCCCTTAAACAATAACACTGCATACAGTTTCACAAAAGTTAAAGTACATAACCTCTAAAAACAAAGTAAACACCCAGAATTCCAAACCTAAATTCCTCTGGTTTGAATGTGGCCCACGACTCTTAAAGATAATCAGTGTCTTCCTGGTTTTAAGGTGAGACTCATTTCCCACTTTGCCACTTTTTTCAGCCACCTCCACTCACAGGAGATAATGAATAGTTTCCTTTACTGCCGGAATCTGCTGCTGCCTCCCTCTCACTCAACGTAAAGACCATTACCTTAACAAAGAAAGCGACTGAGAGTGGATTAGCCTCGCTAGGGTGTCGAAGCCCACTGGTGTGTGGCCTGTGTAATTGGCAGACCCTCTTTTGCCTTTTAGAGAGATTTCCCCCACAGGAGCGATAAAAGTATCCCATTCTCTTTCAATTACCTTCTCTGTCCTTCAGCCCATCCCCGTAGCCACATAACTCACTTAACTAACGCACACAGAGCCCTATCAGTCGCACACAGATCCTCCACCACCTCCTTCTGTCTTCTGCACACACCGACACCCCCCCCCACCTATGATATCGCCGCTGCTCCTTTTAAAGGCCTGACCGAGAGCAGTGATCATTTTTAGCGTCTGTGCAATAGTTATGATTGACCACTCGGTGACGCATGCTCAACCGCATTAGATGTGAAATCCATTTCAGACGAGCAGGTTCATTGATCACATTTAAAATGTGCTCGTTCAGCATGTCACTTACTGGCTGATCATCAAAAAGAGCTCACTCACGTCAGGTGTTTGCATGGGAAAATGATAAACGGCCAATATTACATGCTGCGTTTAAGATGCTAAAATAATCAGGCTGAAATTCGCAACAACAAAAAAAACGCAATCCGTCATCCGAGGGTCATGATAAGACAATTACAAGAGCCTCCAAAGAACAATAAGCAATATGGACACTACTGTCTCCTATATTCTGAGTCAATCCTACCATCCATTATATCAAAGGATTTTGGTGTCGCCTTAAGCTAAGAGTTACTGCGTTTCTGTGGACAGACCTTCTTTTGGTCAGGTTTAGGAAAAGAAAATCTCATACAAACCTTATGGAATGGTATGGTTGCAGTACTCAGAGCTCAGGCGGGGAGATGTTTCCAGGTGCTGACGAAAGCAGTGGGAATGAGTGAGTATGGCACAGTAGTGATGCTGTTCCAAGCATCCAGCGTGGGGTCGTAGCAGTCCAGAGTTTTACAGCGCTGCGTGCCAAAGTATCCGCCCACCACATACAGTTTATTCCCCGATGCAACAGCCTGGCAGCTCATTCTCTTGGCTGTCACATCACCCACTTTAGTCCACTGATAGCTCTCGCTGCTGAACTTATAAGCTGAGCACGCTGAAAACTCTGTATCCCCACCCATAACAAAGATCTGGGTCCCCAGCACTGCTGCAGCCGTGTAGCGCCACGGTTGCGGACATGAGGCAGGCACAGTCCATCGGTTCTCTTGTGGATCGTAGCACTGCACCTTAGGCAGCTTGTCGTGGGTGACGCTGGTGCCGCCGAAGGCGAACAGCTTGAGCTTGACACTGACCACCGCCGCATTGCTAACGCCTTCTCTTAAAGGAGCCACCATGGTCCACTTGTTTGCCACGGGGTCAAACTGCTCCACCTGTTTTAGCGACACCGATGGGGATGCTGGCAGGCAGCCCGTCGCTGCAGTGTGGCCTCCCACCACATAGAGACAGTGTTTGAGCTCTGCAGAGCCGTGGCCAAACCTCGCAATAAGCATGGGCGCTGCTTTGGACCATTCCTCGTGCACCGTGTCGTACACCCAAACATCTTTTGACACCCCGTTCTCTGAGCCTCTCCCACCGGTGATGTACACTTTACAGCCAATGGCACAGGCACTGAACTCCTTCCTCGGGCTGGGGATGTCTGCCTTGGGAATGATCTCTTTGGCTTTCTGGTCTACCAGGTATAACTTGTCACACATGAAGGTCTGCCCTCCGAGAAGAAACAGGGCATGGCTGGTCTTTCTTGGTCGAGCACATGGGCTATTAACAACACCGTCATTCTGCAGAATCTTGAGCTTACAGCGGATAGCTTCATCCACCAGCTCCTTGCTCTTGGCCTGGGCGTTAATCAACTCTTCTGTGGAAACGTTTTCCATCAGAAAGATGGCGGGCAGCAAGGCAAGACGAACTGTTCTCAGAAGCTCCGGAAGGTGGCAGTGCCTTCTCTCCAGGTCATAGTTGATCCAGTTCAGGGCAGCTTCATAAACTAGTCTCTCGTCTTCTGTCTCGAGCTCCTCGTGTGATAAAAGCTGAACCACCATATCTTTAGGTAATTGGAGGAAGTCGTCCGTCTTGCAAATAGCGGGGAAGTTGCTGAGGCACATGCTCCAGGAAAGCTCTGACAGCTTGGTGCACTG
This sequence comes from Cynoglossus semilaevis, assembly GCF_000523025.1. Taxonomy (NCBI): domain Eukaryota; kingdom Metazoa; phylum Chordata; class Actinopteri; order Pleuronectiformes; family Cynoglossidae; genus Cynoglossus; species Cynoglossus semilaevis. The sequence continues at coordinate 18,884,238 of NC_024320.1, forward strand.
GTGGGCATCGGACAGCAGCAGCATGCCAAGACAATTGGACGGGTGGAGGTTTCTCTCCAGGAATTCGGCACAAGCATCACGGATGTCCTGAAACTCCAACATGTCCCCTGCTTCCAGGAGTGACTCCGCGTTCTCCTCATTGATGACCACGCGTGAGGAGTATGCATAATCCAGCAGGAGCTCTAAGACCTCGGGGTGGATGGAGTCATGGAAGTCTACCTCACTGGCCTGGCTCTCCCTCAGCCCGCCACTGAACATGGCCTCGAAGTAGCGGCTGCACGCCGCCAACACGGCTCGATGGCAAGGGAAGGAGCGACTGCCGGCATGAAGGAGGACGTCTGTGAAAAGCCGCTGTTGCCGCAGCGCGTTAAGATGCATGAGGACGCTGTCGGCGTAGGAGGACTTGTGGAACAAGTAGATGTTCATAGAGCCGGTGCTAGCTCGGGATTTCCGGTTCTCATGGACACACACGGACATTTTCATTGAATCCTAGGAGAGAACAAAGAAAATAAAACATTAAATAAAAAATAAAAAATTAAATACCAAAAAAAACAAAAAGAATCAAACAATGAATGTGTGGAAGAATTTTTATTTTGGCATTTAAACAACAAAATCAGACAGTTAAGCAGACTTATGTGATACATTAGTAACTTAATATGTTAAGGAATGTTTTACTTCAGACTGTACTTTCTGTCACGGTCAAATTCAACTGCAGACTTTCAATTTCATATGAAAAACAACAGTTTGGTGACCAACATAAAGTTTCACCTTTTCTGTCATCATACTGCATCCTACGACCCTTATATTTCATAATAAGAAAATGTCAAATCTGTAACTTTCCGGTGTACAACTGTAGTATCCATAATATGACAACTAATTTTAATGGCTCTTGTGAAGGTCAAACAGATTGTTTTCTCTTCAGAGAATGGAGGATTTTCTACTTTCATCTCAGTGCAGCGCTGATCCCTCTCTTGTCAAGATACTATGATTCATGGGAGAAGAGAAAAGAAAGAGAAAAGCAGGGATCTCTGAAAGCTTCTGAGAATATATTCCTCTTTAGTGCTTCCACACTAGTTGCAGCTTTCGTCCTCACAACCTCACCGTCCTCGCCCTGTCCTCGCTCAGGGCTCACTTTTACGCCATTCAGTTTCAAGATTAGTTATTGCCTCCAGCACTGCAATTGCGGAGATAGTAAAATGCAGTCCGGTCGAGTAACGTCACAACTGACAGATTCTATGGATGTGCAGAATGTGTGACGAGGTTTAAGGAGAGACAGAGGAATGCTAGACCTGACAGATCATTATTAATGAGGTTTATAAAAATGTATAATGTATTGGAACTGGACGAGCTCAAACTAACTGCAGGGGCTGAGAAGTTTGACAAAACTCTAGGTGATAAGGCTTTGCTGAATCATTAGAAGAATCTTCACGTAAAGAAATGATTTTTTCACAATCAGTCTGTCGTGGATACGTTCCAATTTCCCCAGGTTACATCATCTACTCCAAAACCAACACACCGCTGTCACAAGAACAGACAACACGGCCCAGACCCTGCAGGACAGATAGAAAAGCGGTGTCACCACAACGTACCTTTGTGCACAACAAAGCCTCATTGTTACCTGTCACAAGGTCCAGGTACCTGAGAGACACCCAGGTTGGAAATGTGGCACCGCTGTCAGTGAGGAAACCACAAAATTGCAAAGTAAATTATCACAACACACGAGATGTTGCACCCTTTTTATACGCACCTCTTCTTCTTTTTATTTCTGAAACTTTTCAGTCAAACAAAGCCCAATTCATAACGGCCATAATCTGCATTTGCAGCATGTGTGCAGCCGTGTTTCGGTGACTCAGATACAAACTACTCTCCCGTTTAACCGGTCTACTCCAGGCACTGGCTTTGAAAGTCTAAACTCTCATAAAGGGATAAAGACAAACCCGTTAAGCGTTTAAAGGAAAAAGTGGCCAAATTATTGAAACACAAAATCCATGCATAGAAATAATTCCCTCATTTGGAGTTCCAAATAGAAACACATACAGCTACCTGTTCATTATTGATGTCCATTTGCAGCAGATAACAGCCTAATACCAGCTCCGGAATCACGATTAATCGACAGCTACGCCGTGATCAATCTGAACAAAAACTGTAATTGTTCGGCGGCTCTGATATAACTGCATATTTGTGGCAGAATTGCGTCCATTTGCCAATTCATTCCAAATTATACGAGCTTCTGAGCTAATAAAATGGCTCCTGTAATTTATCTGACTCCCTGAGTAATGTGTTCACCCACGTTCTCACCCTGGGGTAAATGAAGAGACTGATACCACTCTCGCACATCCCAAACATGAAGCCTGTTAGCTTGACTTATTACACAGAGAGCTAACCGTACAGTACGCAGACACACACGTATATAAAACTTTCTCAGGCATATACTGTAGTTGTATTTCACAGTAATAATGAGCGGAAGAACATTATTCATTGCAACGTAATTAGATGCAAAACCAACAGCAACTCTGGTTTGTTACGTGAGTATTTGTTCCTTCCGTGCAGTGTGCAACTTAGCAGCCAGTCATCTTCTGGCCTCTGGCTCAGTTTTAATGAGACTGTCCTCGCCTGTCCTCTCACCTGCACATGTCACATACACACACACACACACACACACACACACTGACACTGAATAATATCACCTAGATTGATTTGTGTCCGTCATCCTAATAAATCAAGACAGTAAAACTGACAGATTTAGGATGAACTTTTAGCATCCATGATATATGTCCACGTTTGCGTCTGTCTGGGGCCAAAGCCCAGGAGTAATAATGGAATTAAAATATTTTTAGCATTTTATTGATTCAGAATGAATATCAGTTGTGCAATCAAATTCTCAGGAGGCACTTCAGTGATGTATCAGACGCTTTTGATGCTTGCTTAACGCGCAACCATCCTGTCACTGCAAGGATTCAAACCTGCAATCGTCCGTTTAGGAGGATTTTTTTTCTTTACCAACCACAGGCTGCCCCATAATGACGTGTTTCAGCAAATGTGGTCAAAGCAACCAAATAAATGAATTCTTCTCAAACTGATGAACCTCTAGACTTCAACTCTAAATTATCAGTATATTTACCCAACCATCCCATTCAGTTTAATTACAAAGTGCCTTGCTGGTAGACATAACAAAGAACAAACTTCACAGTTAAATGAGCTCACTCATGCATGCAGTAAGTGCCAGAGAGGTGGAGAAAAAATAAGGGCAACAAACCACGTACTTAAAGCATTTGCATTTTAAAGGATAAGGCCTGGATTACTGGGTCGGCCTGCAGCTCCTGAAGCTCCTTTGTTCATACATTTGTAATTTAAATGGAATTTGCCCTTTGTTACACATTAACTGTCCCCGGCTTTGTTCGGCATATATTTTATTGCTATAAGTCAAATTTGTTTATCTGCGAGTGAAAGAGAGCCATGGGTTTTGTATCTGGTCTGAAACTGTGTTTCTTGTAAACAACAGCAGTTTGTCCTGGACATTGAGACAAATATAAACAGTGTGTTTGGAGAAATGCGATTTCCTCCAGCGACACTGCCCCATAAATCACAGCATTAGTTTTAATGTGGCTGTTGATGGGAAACAGGTTGCGGCAGAACTGTAAACATCGTTAGTACAACATGTCGCTGCAGAAGTCCAGCTGGAACGCATTACAGACACGGTGGAACGGACGTCACGGCATTATTTGATTCCTTATAATTGTCTGTGAAAAGGCAGAACGTTCATATACACCGTGTACCGGTTTGCTGTTGTCTAGGCTGTGGCCTTTTTTTTTTATCATCAAAGTTGGATGATTTGATTTACTTTGACTTTACATTATTGGATGAAGACCAATAGACAATGGAACAGGTGTTTTAAGTCCCTACAATGTAGAATAGAATGGAATGTAAAACAATGCAATATTAATTCATTACCGAGAAAAAATCTAGTCCTGATTTTTTCTTTTGACCTTTTTGCAACTGTAACTTGACCCTGGGGATATGATGTGTCTTATTAAAGCATGCACCCAAAATGCATTTGCATGATCAGTTGGTTACTACACACGATTTACTTACCAGCCAAAAAATAAAGAGTTCACACTTATATTTACTCTTCTGTCATTTCCTCATACTTTGAGGCCTTCAGTCACGTGCAACCATTAATCAAAAAACCATATCTGACGTCTAACTGATCAGTAATAAAAATAAGACCCCCAAGCTCAAGATTGTAGCTCACACTGGTATCAATAATTAGCAATAATCAATATATTGGGATTGGGATTTATCTACGGCGTGTCATTGATTCCACACCTTTGATTCTGACACAATAAAAGTGTCAGTGCTGTCAGTGCTGAAGCCACCCGACAGAAGATTAAATGCCACTGGTGAGTGTAAGGTTCATTCTGGTTAACTGTGAGAACAGTGCCTTCACAGAGAGCACACGGCTGAACAGAGCACGCTGCATACCTCACTTAGCACGAGAAAAAAAAAAGGCAAAAAGAGAAAAAAGGATGCATATGCAGCCTCTGGACTGGCTGCACTCTTGTTTAAAATCATTGCCAGGTGTTCACAGTCAACCATGGGCTGCAGGAAGGGGAATGGGAGGGAGAGACTTCAAAAGTAAACAGCAGTCTCACAGGCCAAGTGTATAAATTTGCCGACTGAGAGGGAGGAAAATAATTAAACAGGCTGCAAAACAAGAGAGCACACTATTGATCCGCACGCCTGCATCAGTCTTCATCCAAAACAAACATAATCAGATTTATCGTCACACACCAGCTGTCTGCACACACACACACACACACACACACACCCGAGCAGAGGATAAGTGGGTTTACACTTGCAGCCTCGCCACTGAAATGATACCGCTGATCACATTATAGAACAAGAGCAGAGTGTGTCCCAGCTGATGTCGCCTTAAAACATGTCCAAAGTACAGGTCAGCGACAGAGGGCGTCAAGGAGACAAGGAAACAAGACAAGGAGACAGGGCGCTGGTGCTTTAAAAATAAAAAGCAACACCTTCGCTGAAAACATTTCCTTTGAGAGCAATGTTGCTGCTTTCCCATCATCTGTTTAACACACTGTGGAAAGCTGTGACAATGTCATCACTTTTTTCCCATTGATAAGTTACTGCAAATGAACCTATGGGATCATTCAGCAACAGTTTTCCCATGGTGAGAAGTGACAGTTTGTACATACCTGAGGTACGTGATACACAACAGTGATCGACACCTTCATGAAATATCCGACAACAACACATAATCCCACATAAACACGACAGAGCCCAGATATTTGTATATTGTAATTGTGTTTAACTCTGTTTTTCCCACATTGCTGATTTTATTTCATCAATCATCATTTATACCAATGACGTACTTATTATACACATATTGTTTTATTATCCATATAAATGTTGATAAAAGTTTTGATCTGATTAATCACAAAAAATACTCGATTAATTATGATTAATCGAGATTGATAAACATTCGTAAACATATCAAAACAACTTTCTGTTTCACACCTGTGCATGTTTATATTTACATATAGATTCATCACAGTCTAATCTAATCCAATCTGATCTCATTTCTCTAATATGACAGCCTGTTATGGCTGATGTGCGGTGTGCTCGGCTGTTGACCTACCTCTTTGGGTGAAAGCAGGAGTTCAATAGTGTCCGCAGTCTCCCTGGAACATGCTACTTCTGACAGAGCCACGGTGCAAGCCCTGCTCTGGAGGAGCGGAGTGGAAGTCACCTCCTCTCGTTCCCGAAACGTTGTCTTGAGGGACGGAGGGAAACGAAGAGTCCACCCCCAACCGCTTCTTTGGCACTGGTTGTTTACGCACTAAAACTGCAGGAAGTTCTTAGCAGAGATGATTTGCGTTCATTTAAAATGACACTGAGGCTCCGGCTGCAGAAGAAGAACGCGTGTGAAGGATGGGCTCGAGAAACAGACTGCGCTGCTACGTACTACTCCGCTGCTCCTTCTCAGCGTGACTGACCTCCTCCTTCTGCTGCGCTGCCGCTCCTACTCCTCTCTCAGTCTCTCTCTCTCTCTCAGTCTCTCTCTCTCTCGCTCGCTCTCTCTCCCAGATCAATGGGTGTGTACGACTGGGGGGGGGGTCTCCTCGTGCACGCCCGTGACGTGGGAGGTGTAAACATTCCCCACGTTTTGGATCAATAGAAAAGATGTATCTATATGTGTCGACCTATCTATCCATCAGTAGCTTTGGTATTAGAAGGAGTACTAGCAGGAGTTATAGTGATAGTTGAAGTAGTAATAATAGTCGTAATAGTAGTAGAAGTACATATTTAAGTAGTAGTACTAAAAGTTTTAGCAGGTCCAGGACCTGGTTGCAGCAGCAGTAGTGGTATGGTAAGAGCAGTACTAAAATTATTAGTTATGGAGGGATAGTTATAGTTAGTAGCAGTAGTATTAATATAGGTATAGTACTGGGTGAGACTGACTTGAAAAATGAACTAATAGTACGCGTAGCTGCTGTTGTTCTTGTGATAACTGTAGTCGTAGTACTTGCAGTAGCAGTGGTGTTGGTGGCAAAAGTACAGTAGTAGATGCAGTAGTAGTTCATCGACGGGAGTTGCAGTATTGGAGTAGTCAAAGTAGCAGTGGCAGCAGCTGCAGTACCAAAGGTGGCCATAAGACTACCAGCAGTAATAGTAGTGACAGTCACAGTAGTACGTGGTAAAAGCAGTAGTACGGGGCAGTTGAAGTAGTAGGTATTAGTGAGCTGCACCTTTGCAAATTTGTAAACGTTATCATTACACGGTCAAACTATGCAACTTATTTTTTGTCACTGTCCGTAAATCACTAGGAGTGATAACGACATATAAGTTAAGACGTCATGTTAGTTCATCAGTGCTAACGGACCAGGACTAACAACTAAGTTCGTAAACAGTTTCCTTAGTAACCGGGGTTTTTCGCCTTTAAGGTCAAAAGTGGTTGTACTTTTAACATAATGAGAACCTTTACGTTCTTTTAAGCATAATCTCCTACATCATGTGCATAACTCATAATAACTCACTGTGAAGCTGTAGCCTATAACAATTTAGTTTTGCGTGTTTTTATTGTTTTTCTATTTTATGTCTTTTAAAACATTTGTTTTGAAAGTTTGTTGTAAATTTGGTCCAGATTTCCCTGTGGCTGTGGGTTTTAGGTTCTTTAATCAGTGCTGTAAAACACACTGGCGCTCTGTAGTTAGATGGTTTATGGTCAATATTTGATATATGAATGTACTGTAGTACTAATACACTGGATGGGCTAATTGCTCAGACGACAGTAGATCACAATTACAGTCCAAGCTGTCTGACTGACGGAACGGGTCAAACTAGCTCCAGCTTCGTGACCAGCACAGGGAGAACATTAAGGCATTGTTTGTATAGTACTCAACTGCAGGAACCTTTTTTTTAAGATGCTATGGTGCATAAATCAAAAACAATGCACCAAACTCTAAAGGTTTGACCGGCTCGCAGCAAACCCACAGAGGAAGTCCTATAGGAGTAGAAGTGCATTGTGGTTATTGTTCAGAATGGTTGGGACTTCAGGAGTCTAATTTTATCTGTGGATATCTTCTGTGAGCCACATCTGCGGTGGTTGTTGACGACATGTCCGTCATTGACTAATGTCTTTGGCAGACACTGGGAGCTCCAGAGTCAATGTTTACTATGTTTTTATGTACAGTGCACTTGTGTTGTGGTGACTGCAGGCTTGTATTTGGGTTTTCTTCCCATCAACTGCTTTTATGAAGACAACAATTTCTGCAGCTTTGTGTTAGAGTCGATGCAGTAAAGAACCGTCAGTCCTTGATACACGTGACACGAGAGACATCTAGTGGATGCATGTTGAAAAATCAGGAGAAGTCTAAAGGCTTTCGAAAGTCCTCATAACCGCCGGCATTTAAAGATGTCCTTATATAGAGGATAAAGTCCCCCGTAATTATGTAATGCTTCTGACACAAGGCTCGTGTGTTTTTTCCCTTGGTCATTTGGCTGATAACGCAAAACAGACTGCTCATAGTCCTATAGTCTTATCGTTATATGTTCTGATTATCCACAATTTTTGTTAACCGTTTGTTTGCTCTTTAGAGCCCCATTTGGTACGATTTTCTTTCAGGAAATGGTTTTATTTATTTTGTACACTGACTACCAAATTACAAGTTTCCATACTGGTAGGAATCTAGGTATGTGGGTCATCAGGTAGGTAGGTATGCTGTTAGATCGGTAGAGCAGGAAGTATTGATCATCCAGTATGCCTTGGAGTTATTTCGTATTCCTAATTCTAACTGTAAAGAAGGGCGTTTCAATGTTCAAACTAATATAAAGCGCAGGAATCCCGTACATTGTAATATACACAAATGTGTTTTGTATAAAATCTGGGCCTAGCTTTATATAGAAGAGCGAGTCAAAGGGTTCTAAGAAGGTTGTGATGTTTTGAAATGTGTTTAAACGGTGTCCAATGGTTTAGTTTTAAGTCTGAGACGGTTATAACAAGTTGTAGCCTCTTTTTTTTCAAAGAATAAAGCTGTTATATATTTCATTTCATTTCATGACCCGGAAGCTCTTTTCTAGAGCTTTCGGTCTGTACACAAACTTGACAACATGTGAAATACTACCTCTATATTCTGTTCTGAGATAAATATATGCTCCATTCCTGTAATTACTAAATATATTTTTTAACATCATTTCTAAAGATTTAAATTATTATTATTATTTCTACATTTAAATGTTAAAAAGTAAAATAAAGTTTAGGGGGGAAAACTGTCCCTTTAAGAGGGACTTCCTCAAAACAAGCCCCGCCCAGCGTAGCTCCCCCTCCCACAGAATGTTGCTGGTTGATTTCCGCAGCGCGTGACTTTGCTTACTGCTGTGGAGCGAAAATGTTTGTTTCGTTGAAGCTATCTATTTTTCTATTTCTGTTGACGTTAGGCCCGTGTTCGGGGCGGCGGACCAAGTTCGTCAATAAAGAAGAGGAGAACGAAGAGCCCCTGCTGGTGGCCGGGACGTCACCGTTCGGTTCTTTGTGGCCACTGCCACAGAAAGTCTCTATTACTGATGTTTCATTCAAGTTAACTGGTTCCTCTTTTAACATCGTTGACGCCACAAAGTCCTCCGCGGGTCCGAGCTGTAACGTCCTGCAGAATGCTTACAGGAGGTAGAGATTGATTGATTGATTGATTGATTGATTGCAGAAAAATGAAAGTAAGTGTAAATGTCATATGACAACATACAGTCCTAGTGCTCTGGCCGTCTTTCCACTTCCATATTCATGAGAGTTGCACCACTTTTTTTTATCTAGCTTCAGTATTTTTGAAATGCTAACAATCTATATTTGCTATATTCGTTGATACGATAACATTTTTTTCTATACTATATATTTTTTTGATCTGACATTATTGTAATTATCATAGTACTATTAATACAGTTTATTTTTTACGATTTTTGTTAAATAAAAATGTATGTTATGGTAAACCTTCCTAAAAAACAAAATATATGAGTTTCGTTTGTGGAAACATGATTCATTGTCATTTTTAACAATATGTTTGTGGTGTTTCACAATTGTGAAAGCATCAGCAATTCTTCTGTCAAAGTTTGGATTTGTTAGAGATGTCTAAGATTGTTTTGTGCTTGCGCAGAAAGTTCCAGACATTTACTTTGAATAAAAACTATTATGCCATAATACAAGTTAATGTTGTGGTTAGCATTTGTTTTGACAAAGGTAGCAATGATATTTGTTCATATGGTTCAGCACTTTGGTTACACCCATGTTTGTCGTAAAGGATGTTACAACGCTTTGTCTCCTCTCATAGATATTATGAGTACATGTTTGGTGGCGGGGCTAAAAAGCAGTGGCTAAACAGGCAGGCGGGCCCCTCTGAGCTGACAGAGCTGCAGGTATGGATCACATCACCTGACTCTGAATGTGACGGATACCCCAGCATCACGGCAGACGAGTCATGTGAGTCCCTGTTTTGTTGTCCCTTTTTGAACTTGCACCACATCCTGATATTCAGGAATATTGACTCAGCTAAAATTCAGGCCTCTGACACAAAAGATTTTTGCTTTTTTTTTTTTACACCAAAACTAACAGGCAACTGCTTCTTCCCACAGATGAACTGACTGTAGACCAACCATATGCAATCCTGAAAGCACCAACAGTCTGGGGCGCTCTTCATGGTGAGATCATTTCACTCCATCCATGGTGACATTGCACTCTAGGAAAAAAAAGGACTCTGTTTTTTGTGTGGCAGTTTTTATTTGTTTGTTTGTTTATCTGGAACAAAACTATGGGATACACATACACACAAGACTTTATTTTTCACATGGATAACTACAGTAAAATGCCACCCAAATCAGCTTCAGTTCAAACATTAAATATGATAAAGGTGTGCACAGTAAATGTCCTGTATCAAAGTGATGTCCAATGAAAACACACCAACACATTATTGAGTTGTTATGAATGTGCTGAAGTATGTGCCCCAGTAATTTACACTCCCTTCACACTGGTGCTGGGAAACGCAAACCAAAATAAAACCAGTTCTGTCTTTGAAATATTGATACTGATAAATGGTGCCATTAAATCAATTGTTTTTATTTTTTATTTTGTAGGGCTGGAAACATTCAGCCAATTGGTTTATGAAGATGAATACGGAGCTGTGAGTGGAAATTCAGTGGTACAACATCCTAATTTCTCTGCTGTGCTGTAAGGGAGTCATACGTTGTTGTTGTTTTTTGTTCAGAAAAGCATCAATTCCACAACCATCAGCGACTTCCCCAGATTTTCACACAGAGGCATCTTACTGGACAGCTCCCGACATTTCCTGCCCATCAAAGTAATCCTGGCCAATCTGGTATGTGAATAGTCACTGTTTCATATGTTTCTTTGCTCATTTCTATCCAAATATGTGACATTTTTTTAACACCTGTTATTTGGGTTCCTGTACAGGAAACAATGGCAATGAACAAATTCAACGTATTTCACTGGCACATCGTTGATGACCAGTCCTTCCCGTACCTGAGCCAAACATTCCCGCAGCTGAGTCAGAAGGTCAGTCAGTTAAGGAAAGGTGACAAGTCTTAGCCAATAGTAACGTGAAAGTTTTGTGTTGAAGGTTTACTGTATAAGGTACAATTTGTGTGAAATATTTCATATTCCATCAGAAAAAATATCATTTAAAAAACCGTTAACTGTTGTTTATAGTGTCGTGTTGTTTTTGTCCAACAAGAATAAGCCACGGGTAAATTTGCATTGATGGTGGCTGACATTTTTTGACATTGTCTTTTGTCTCTATGTACTTCATTGGATGGTAAGTTGAGAGTTATTGAACCATACCATGTAACTTAACCATAACTTAATAGTCTGTGCTCAACAACATGTACGCATAAAGAGCCTTTCGACCGTTCTGTGTATTTGTTATGAGATAACGTGGTACATTTTTGGTAAGCTGCATGCAAACGTTCTCCAACATATGAAGTGACGCAGTACCACCGGAAAGCATAGGAGGCAGTGTTGCTGCCCGGGAGTGGAATTCTATTTCTCGTTACTTCCTGCAGCGTTGCCGTGTTAGCTATTGTCTGAGAAACTCACATTACGCAGGAAATAAACTCTGAACTCAGCAGTGCCCAACAGTGGATTTATTGCTCAACAACCTTGGTAACCATAAGGCTCTAGACAATATTATAGTCACAATTCAATGAATCTTTGTCGTTCATTCTAGGGAGCCTATCATCCCTACACTCATGTCTACACTCCTGCTGACATTAAAATGGTGATTGAGTTCGCCCGGTTGAGGGGAATCCGTGTTATCCCCGAGTTTGACACTCCAGGGCACACACAGTCCTGGGGCAAAGGTGAGTTTTTGCTAAATAATTATTCATAATTAGTCTTGTTTCTCCCATCAGTTGATACCTGAACCACTCATCATTTGTAACAGTAACATCTGTTCTCGTTTTTAAGGCCAACCAGATCTTCTCACACCCTGCTATTCTGGACCTCAACCATCTGGTACCTTCGGACCCGTGAACCCCATCTTGAACACTACATATGACTTCATGGACCTGTTCTTCAAGGAGGTCAGCTCTGTGTTCCCCGATGCCTACGTCCACCTGGGAGGAGATGAGGTGGACTTCACCTGCTGGTGAGGCCGTGAATAGTGTCTCAGCATTCAGTGACCAATGTCACTTCCTG
>NC_024320.1:18896470-18918786 GCF_000523025.1 Cynoglossus semilaevis
TTCTGCAGGAAGTCCAACCCAGATGTAAAGAAATTTATGGAGCAGCAAGGTTTTGGGGATGACTACAGAAAACTGGAATCTTTTTACATCCAGAAGTCTGTTTCTCATTTAAACTTCAGTCTTCTGCTCATTTTCCGATGTTACAAACCTCTCATCAATATTTGTTTTTCTTTTTTGACAGACTCTTGGATATTGTCACCAGTAAAGAGAAGGGCTACATGATCTGGCAGGAGGTCTTTGACAATGGTGTGAAGGTAAAGTCATGTGTGTTCCCACTGAGAGGCTTTATATCTGATTCGTTTATTCTGATTTAAATGATATGGTATAAAACAGTGCTACAGTTTTGTTATTCCACTAAGGTTTTTACCATAAAACAATGGACAAAGTATATTATTATTATTATTATTATTATTATTATTAGTGGCATTTTTTAAAGTTAAACCCTACATCATACAACACCACACCTGTCCTTTCTGACTTTGTGATCTGACTTTACATTGTGAGACACTTTATTGGATACCAAAAAACAGAAGTATGAAACATACACATACAGTATATCTGAAAAGTTACAATTTAATATGCATTTTTTATTTTAAAAAGTTAGCCTTTGGCGTGCCTATAGAGGTAGCCTGGACCGAGTTACATTTTTTAGAATGTAAATCGAGACATTTCCCCAAATGTTGCATTATTCCATTAAGTGCTCAGTCTGGCTTGTAACAATTGCAGCTAAAGCCTGATACAGTAGTTCATGTGTGGATTGGCGGTGGGGCTAATGATGAGATGAAGAGGGTGACAACAGCAGGATACAAGACCATCCTCTCCGCCCCATGGTACCTAGATTATATTAGCTACGGACAGGACTGGCAGAGATACTACAAGGCCGAGCCCCTCAACTTCAACGGTCAGTCAACAGAAAATGTCTGCTCTGGGGTTGGCATGCTTTATTCAACAGGTGTACACTTTAAATATGCACAGTTGTGACAGAAATCCAGAGTGTATCAGATATGATCAGCGACCATGGGGCAGTGCGGTTGGTCGGTAGAGTCATATATGTCGGCCTTTGGTCACTGATATGGAGGACCAACCCTGATGTATTCAGGTCCAGCAGCAGGATTAGATCAGTTTCATATAAACATGTAAATACTGGGGCTGCAGCATATGTTCAGAACCAATTCACAAAAACACATTTGTGGCATTGAACTAGACTGTTTAAAGATAAAATTGAAATGATCCCCCTAAATAAAAACCATATACAGACAGTCAAGGTCATAGGAGATGTCTTTCTCGGAAACTCTGGAAGGCTCAGACGTGTGTACTTTTCCCTCCCCTCCCTAATTTTTGATCATTATTTTAGGTTAATTACTGATGTCTGTATGTATGTGTGCTGTGTAGCTAAAGCCAGACACATTAATCCATGTCTGGAAGGGAAACCAGCAGCAATACCAGAGCGAGATGGCAAATGTTACAGCCTCAGGTTACCAGGCCCTGCTGTCCACCCCCTGGTACCTGAACCGTATCTCCTACGGGGAGGACTGGAGGGGCATTTACCGCGCTGACCCACAGGATTTCCAGGGTTTGTGTCTGCATGACTTCTTTGATTGGCCGGGCCTTTTGGACTTTGTGTTGTATTTCTTTGAGTCAGGGTTCAAACACTCATGTGATTCTGTTTTACAGCTTTGACTCTTTTTTTTTTTTTTTAGTTTATTGCTTGAAGCTTGTTACAGAGCTGAAAGTTATCCCTGTGCATATGTGTAGGCCTGTTGAATGAAGAGGGAATATTGGATTTAATTCTTACAGCAAATTAAACTGAAATAAATGTGGTTACTGTCAGCGGTGCTGCTGGTTCTCATTAAACGCTTCATTCGTTATCCAGGAACAGATGAGCAGAAGAAACTTGTGATTGGTGGAGAGGCCTGTCTGTGGGGAGAATATGTTGATGCCACCAACCTTACACCCAGGCTCTGGTACGACTCGTGTGCTTCTTTTAAGTTTACATGTCAGCTGGAGGCGTGATGACACCCTGAGGAGGTCTGTTGTTTTCTTGATTTTCTCGTCCTCTGCTTGTCTTAGGCCTCGTGCCAGTGCTGTGGCAGAGCGTCTTTGGAGCGATAAGAATGTGACAGACATCAGTGACGCCTTCAACAGGCTCTCAAGGCACCGCTGCCGCTTGGTGGAGTAAGTCAATATTGTGTCTTTATACTTGTCTATCAATTCTCTGTTTTAGGTAGTAGTAGCAGTTTCCATAATATTTACCGCGACATAGTGCGTTAACGTTTTGCAAGGGAAGTACTTGGCAAGCGCAGTGGACGGATAAATTGTAACATGGCGCTATAGGCAGAAGACGGCTTTGTATACGTTCACCAGTTGTACACCATACATAGCTCTAAATTGAATTTCTTTCCTTTGTGTTGTTTTTTGGGAACTTTTTGCCCTCCATTATGGCTCTCAAGCTTAGGTCAAGCGTGCGGTTTCTGATGATTTTATGTCCCACCTTATGACGTTACCACTGTGTTAGTGTAGGTGAGCGACATAGGTACTTATGTACAGTATGCGAGTACCATCTTACAACAAAAATCATGTTACATTGCACCGCAGTAACAGAATTCCGATGTAAGTCGTTGTTTAGTTGAACACAGCACTGATACACTCGCAGGAATTGAAGAAAACACACACAAAGAGCTTCACCAGCTCTGAGTTCCTCTGTCTTTGTTTTTATAACAATCTGCTACTATTATTTAATTGTTCTGGCTGTTTTTTTCCCTAAGGCGTGGGATCCCTGCTGAGCCGCTGATTTCCAGCTTCTGCCCCAATGAGTACAGAGGAATATGAATACAGCAAAGGAGCAGATCACACGGATGGAAAAGGGAAGGAAATCATTCAAATTTGCACACAATTTCCATCTGCCTCTAAACTGTGTAAAATCACTTGCTGAACATGTGTTATTTGCATACACTAACAAATCAACACCTGCTACATGGAAACCTTTTTGCATTGAACATTTTGACAATGTTTTTTTAATCTGCTGCAGTAAAAATAGAAAATCCAGAATTTGCTGTAACAATCTTGTTTTATACCTGTTTGTATAATTGATTGTGAATAAATAGATAAAATGAAATACTCTGATTGCTGCTCTGCTGTTCAAGTATTATGGAAGTTAAACACGTGTCCATTTTATTCCTTTTAAGGTCTTTGACATTACAGACCTACAGATCTGATGTCACAGAGAAAGTCTGTTTTGGCTGAAGCAGTGTCCATGTCACTGACGGCCAGTCTTCCTATCCCACTAATCTTCAGCTTCACTGCATCAGGAATCAAAACCCACCCATTTTCTTCAGCAGCATGTTTTGGTCCTGAGGGTTCATGGCCTCGTAAGTGTCCAGCTCCAGAGAACATGTGGCGTTTCCAGATGTTAGGGATCGCAGGACGGTGGAATAGCCCTTTAAAAGAAAATGTGTGATAAGAAAATTAAGTAAAGTATAAATCACTGTTTTAAAAACAGCATAGTCACAACAATAAAATACCATCTCACCATTATTTCCGCTAAGGGCACGGTAGCTAGCAGCACCTTGTCGTCATGGCGACTCTGGATGTCTCTGACAGTACCACGTCTCTGGGCCAAGTCTCCCAGCACAGAGCTGAGGTACTCCTCCCTCACTGTCACCTCCAGTGACATCACAGGCTCTAAGAGTTGACCTCCGGCGAGCTTCAGTGCCTGGGGTCACACATCAAACAGTAGATTATACACCGACACCGAGGCAGCTAAGAGCTGTGACATCACATTTGCTGTTAATCAGCGACCAAATACTGCGATAGGTTTACAGGTTTCACCAGTACCTTCTCATCTTAGATCTATGGCTTTACCTTGAGCATGCAGCGGGACACGCAGGCAGAGACCATGGCCGGAGATGTTCCTGGCTCCACCCTGACACTTTGGATCAGTGTAGTTACACCCTGTACTGGGTAAGCGAGTAATGGACCTGAAATTATGAGCAGACATTGGAAATCAACATACATTTAAATAAACATATATTTCAGTTTGAGGAAGTTAAAACTGAAGTTAATACCAACATTCTGTAATAACTATAAAGTACTTCTTAATCTTTATTGATGTTCTGAGACATCCTGCACTTTTCAGGTACATTTTCTTCAAAAGAAAATGATTTAAACCTAATATTTTTTCATTTGCTGTCACTCTCTCTTCACCTTTGTCGATCAATTTGATTAAATGTTATTATTGCTAATGTAGGAATTCATGAAGTTACAAGTCAGATTTGTTGAGAGTATCACATTTACACTGCATTCCCATGTGTATTTATAGTATGTTTTCCATTTTGTATTTACTGTCACACATTAATATTTTGTTTTTGTTTCAACATAGACCCGATACCTTGAAGGTATGAGCTTTGTACTCCGTTTCTCACTGCCTCTTTCATTTCCTCCGATAACTGTTCTGCAGCTTTCTCTGCAAAGGTCGATGAGTCACACGAACCGTCTGCAGAGGACGTGTCCGCAGGTTTGACCTCCAGTTTTACCGTCACCACATGTCTTCTCTCCCCGATAGTACGATCCAGTGTATCTACGTCATAGGAAAGTAGAAAATCAATACAAGATGTAGTTTATTTTTTTATGAATTTATCACAGAAATCGAGGCGTGGCTTATATTCTGATGTATATGTATATATGTATGTGTGTAAATATATTTATATATATATAAATATATATATATATATAAATATATATGTATATATGTATATATATATATATATGGATTGAGGTACTAAGGTACACATGCATTACCTTCAGCAGAGGCCTCATGAAGGACAGTCTCCCTGTAGGCCACCTGCAGTGGTCCAAGGTGAGTCTCGATTCTGTACTCTCTTCTGATTCGATCATGGATAATCTCTATGTGCAGCTCTCCCATTCCACATAAAATAGTCTGTGAATACAAATTACACAGAACATTCATTTAAACTGGAGATATGAAGAGTCTAACCCAGGCATGAGAAAACTAAGGCCGGTCCAGCCCAAACTTTTCCAAATTATATAATTTATTTCAATTATCATTATACTTCTGCCTTTTCCCTGCAATACCCATGTTTCCCCAATAGTTGGTGTAGAAAATGACAAAAGTATTTTAGCCTTTATGCATGACTTTTACATGTCATTTATCCTAGTTCACACTAACGCTCCAGCTTTCTCCTCCTGACCCTGTTCAATTCTAGGACAATTGTGGCCCGCGAGTCAAAACTTTTGCCCACGTCTGGTAAAATGACTGTACTGCTGTGGTCTTACCTGGCCAGAGTCGGGGTCAATCCTCACTTTCAAACTGGGATCTTCTCTCTGGAGGCAATGAAGTGCATTCTCGAGATCTTTTAGAGGAAAAAAAAAACAACAAACTCTTCAGAGGCTGTGAAAGTTCCTGAGGAGAAGAAAGCTGCTGAGAAAAGACCACCATCACTAACCAGCCTGTTTGGCCATGGTGGGAGGTTCTATTGTGCAAAAGAAAACTGGCTCAGGGACCTCCACTCCAGATAGTATCACGTCTCTTTGCTCCTTGAGTTTCTTCAGCCCACCGGCCTCGGTTTGCGCTCGGCGAGCTGCAGCCGCAGCGGAGGCTTTGGATGACACGATGGTGTCACCTGTCACTGTCTTCAATGACGGAGAGCAAGAAAAGACAAATGAGAAAAAAACAACCTCCTGGGTGTAGTACACAGAGGTCTACTGTACCTGTTTGAGTCCTACAGTCATTGCAATGTTCCCTGCAGTCATAGAGGCGACTTCTACATGTTGATCAGCAAATGGCACCAGCAACCTAGTCATCCTTTCACTGCACATAACAAAGTCACATTACAGTAACAATTTCGACCTGTATGTAGTATATGAAGTACACTGAGGGTTGTATTACTGCAGTGAGTACTGCGTACGTGCTGTTCCTGTTGATGTTGTGGACAGCCGTCTGTGGTTTCAATGTACCCGAGTAAATTCGGAGAAACACCACAGGGCCGCGCTGCTTCTCATGGACAACCTTGAAGGCCAGAGCACACAAGTCGTCCTTGTACCAGCGCCTGTAGAATCATGAATTAAACAGACAATCAATTCATTACATGTGTATAAACACTCAAATCAGGAATCAGATTTTTTTAAAGTAAAGAATGTTCAAAACAGTGTTCATTTAAATTTAAATCCAGTCTTAAACTTAGTCTGTGACTAAAACATTAAGTCTTTGTCCCAATTTAGTCTATAGAACTGTTTTAATTTTAGTTTCGTTTTGGTCGACGAAATATCAAAAGTATTTTAGTCGACGAAACTTAAATGATACAATTAAGATGAAATGCATAATAATAATACATTTTCTTTTAATAAAATTTGCTTTATGAAATTTAATTTAGACTTTCATGGCATTTAATAGGAAACTGTTTTATTGCACACTAGTATTATTTATAATAATGTTCCCCAGGACCATTTCTGTTAATGTAGAGGATTTTTTCCAGCTGTGCGAGTTTAAAGGATATGATATTAACTCACACTAAGTCGTGCAGTCGTTCATTAGGAGCAGGCAGGTAGTCGATGATAGCGTCCAGAAGAGGCTGGACACCCTTGTTCTTTAAAGAGCTCCCACAGAGAACAGGGACACCTTTACGGGCCAGAGTCAGCCGCCGTACAGCCTCTTGTACCTTTAGATACATTTTTAAAGTTTACTCCACATTATAAAGCAGCTTTGATTCTGTATAGCAGCATTAACCGACCCATGGAGTACTAGCTACAGTTACTCACCTTGGCAGAGGGAACGGCATCAAAATTGTCACTAAAATCATTTAGCAACAGTTCAGCAAACTCGTCATCCAGATCAGCAACCTGTGTTTGGGAACAAAAAATGTTTGTATATTAAAAGTCAAATCAAGCTTATTTTTAATCGAGTGAATATAACTGAAGTCCACCTGCTCCAGTAATGCCGCCCTGGCCTCACTGATGTCCTTCATCAGTCCTGGCTCATCATAGCCGTTTACAGATTCTGTTGCAAACTTCCGTCCATCGTCAACTAATACTGACGATTTCAACTTCCACGTCAGTTTCTGCTTTGTTATCAGATCGACTACACCAGTGAAGTCCCTCCCACTGCCGATGGGAATCTACAAAAACAAGATGCAAAAGATTAGTCAAATTGATGACATAGTTTTAACATTTTCTCTGTTTATTGATTTTGTCTGTAGAGTCAATGTCAAAGTCATGAATGAGCGTTGACTGTAGGACAGCGTACCTGCAGGAGGACTGGGTTGGCTTTGAGCTTCTGTTTAATGCTATCAATAGAAAATCTCAGACTAGGAACAAAAGAATACAGAGTTTCCAGTTATTTAAAAAAAAAATACCCAGTGAAAAGTACCCAATGTGACTACTGAAATACTCACTTAGCCGTTGGTTTGTCCATCTTATTCAAAAAACAGACACAGGGAATGTGGTGTTTTTCAGCTTGTCTCCACACAGTCAGTGTCTGTGCCTGCAGGTGTGTTTAGGATGAGAGAAGCAACAACTGTCAGAAGGCAAGGTATTTTTTTTTTAATTGAGATGTAAGAAGACATGGATTTTAACCTCAACCCCTGCAGAGGCATCAAATACTGCGACAGCACCATCCAGAACACGAAGTGCCCGCTCCACCTCAAGTGTGAAGTCGACATGTCCTGTAATCAAATCACGCTAGTTCTAGTGGCTGCACTTAGTTGAGTAATCATTCCATAATTCCTGTTGTCACCTGGTGTGTCTATGAGGTTTATTCTGTGACTCTTCCAATCAAACGTAACGGCTGCTGATTGTATGGTTATGCCACGCTCCCGTTCTTGAGCCATAAAATCAGTGACTGTGTCTCCATCGTCAACATCTACGAAAAAAAATAGGTTTGAGATTAAAAACCACAACCCTGACAGTCTCAGAATAATAGGAAAATCATCATTGTCGTTCTCTTGCACACCTCCAAGAGCTCGCGTGTAACCAGAGTAGTAAAGCATTCTCTCTGTGGTTGTCGTCTTTCCCGCATCAATGTGGGCCATGATGCCAATATTCCGAATCCTACAACACACATTTATCAAATTGATCAGGGGGAACAACAACAAGTGCATCTATTACAACTACTAACTCTGTAATAAAGTTCCTTACTTTGATATATCAGGGTTGACAACAGCCCGCAAAGATTTGACATCATCTATGGCAACAAACACAAATGTGTTATATGATCTTAAATGTTTAATCTGTTTGTTTTGTTTTTGTATTATCACTTAGCTTCTTGACATACACAAATCAAAGTGGCTAATAACATACCTGGCAGAAAGCTGTAATGTCTCTTCATGTGATGGCCCATTCTACATCTGAAGCAGTGAAGCCCCAGAGTAAATAAATGTCTTTCCTGTTCGAAATAAATAATTAAGAATATATTTTTTTGTAACTAAAACAGATTTTGACAAAAACTGTATTGCGTTTTCCCTTACCCAAATCATCCTGCTAGTTGTCATAACACTCATGATTAATTGCTTTATTTCCTCCAATTTCTATTGTAATAATTAAAATAAGCTAAAGCCATAGTAAAAGACCATTAATTAAAGAGGGTTTGGGTGAAAAATGCCAACTCTTTTCGTATGACAACACCATGATAACGACAAAACATTTAGCAGAAAAGCGAGGATTTCCACAGCAGGATAGCTTTCAACAAAAAACACAACACAAAGTAGTTAAATAAAATGTCCTTCAAAACAAAATCATCTTTCCGATAGTCGAGACATATCACGCTTTGAGTACCACCCAAAAATGTGTTTTGAGAAACAAACATCTGAGGATTATAGTTCCGAGCACGAAAGAAATCCCCGTTACGTCAATATTTACACATTTCGAATTATTTTATTCTATATATTTTTAAAAACAAAAAATATAATTTACAGCAATTATAATTTATTCGATTTGTTTTGTTTGTTAAAATAATAGATACAGCGGGCTTATTCTCTCACCGGAAAAGCGTTACGCTGTCACGTCGTACTTCCTTTAAGTTCCGGCCCTGGGTAAAAACAACACCTGAAACCCCAGGCTCAAAAGAAAATCCCCAGTATCCTACATCTTTGTCAAGTATTACCACCTGCGACGTATTAACTGCTAAGAAGAACACCTTAAACACAAAATGGTAAGAACACAACTTTTATTGCCGTCTTTTCACTTAAAAAAACTGTTTAAAACATTAGCATCTGTTGTAGCATTAGCTTAGGTTTACATGTGGCATGGGAGCGTGTTTGTATGTTTATATGACGATAGTTTTACATCTACTGACAGCTGTAGCTATGTGTAAGGTTATAAACACATATTGTTGTCTTTGTATAGTTGTGCACTTCGATTGTAGATGTCGACATTTTTTTCATTATTCTGTATTTTTACTTAACATGAGTTACATCTATTTGTGTCATAGAAAAATCAAGGCACCTAAAAAGTTCTGCTTTTTTTTTTCAAATACCACACGGTACCATAGAAATGATGGGATGGTGTGATTTTTGTTATACTTATCGTGTTGACATTGGATCGAAATTTAAAACCAGTTTATTTTTAGTTGATTGAATTTTATGTATAGTTATGCGGACAAAAGTATACTATTCACAACAAGAAAAAAGACGCAATTTCGTATAACGTCTACCGTTTATGAACACATGTTATGTATTACTAGGAAATATATGCTGTTTACCCAATGAGCCATAATTTGTAGAATATAGTAAAAAGAGAAAACTTTCAAATAAATAATTTAATAATTATGGATTACTGGTTACAAACATAAGTTCATACTCTATTGCAGGGCGCAAATTTAATCAGGTTTAAGTATAAATAGTATAAAATAATAAAATTAACTTGTACAAAGTGTTTCTAACAGGAATAAGTTATATATTAACACCATTTGTAATCCAGACTCCTCATGCTTGACACATCCAAACTAATTGTGTAGTTTTAATACAACACAAAGCTGTAGTGTTTTGTGAAGCTGTATAACTGCAACAATTGTATGCAAAGTATTTGTTTGAGCCACTTATAAAATGCTTATATTTATTATTTTGTCATCCACCAGACTCGCTGCTTGCATTGACAGAATTGAAATTAAATGTTATTTTTTTTATCATTATTATTTTTAGCCTCAGAACGAGCACATTGAGTTGCACCGCAAGCGGCATGGATACCGCCTGGACCACCATGAGAGGAAGAGGAAGAAGGAGAGCCGTGAGGCTCATGAGCGCTCTCACAAAGCCAGGAAGATGATCGGCTTGAAGGCCAAACTCTACCACAAACAGAGACATGCAGAAAAGATCCAGATGAAGAAAACGTGAGTATGAGAAGGTGAAAAGTTGTTTGGACACATGCTAGTGTAGAGAATGAAACCTGAGTCCAACCTGTATTTTTGGCAGTATTAAAATGCACGAACAGAGAAAGACCAAGCAGAAGAATGACGATAAGACCCCCGAAGGAGCCGTACCAGCCTACCTTTTGGACAGAGAAGGACAGTCACGAGCTAAAGTCCTTTCCAATATGATCAAACAAAAGAGGAAAGAGAAGGCGGTAAGTAGCACCTTACACTTTTTTTGTAAGTACAACCATTTTGAAATGGTTGTACAGACGGGTGGAAACCACTCCAATGTTTCTGACAGTCAAGAATGTCATGTGTTCTGTAGGGCAAATGGGAGGTGCCCCTACCAAAGGTGCGCGCTCAGGGAGAGACAGAAGTGCTGAAGGTCATCAAAACTGGAAAGAGGCAAAAGAAAGCCTGGAAGAGAATGGTCACAAAAGTTTGCTTTGTCGGTGATGGCTTTACTCGTAAACCTCCAAAATATGAACGTTTTATCAGACCAATGGTAAGAAATTCACAAAGTAAATATTTTAATTTTTTTTTTTTCCTACAGAAGTCATAAAATACAATTTCTTTTTTATTCTTCAATCGTAACTGACTCTTGCTCCTTCCTATATTTCAGGGTTTGCGCTTTAAAAAGGCACATGTTACACATCCAGAGCTGAAAGCCACATTTTGTCTTCCCATCCTCGGAGTAAAGAAGAATCCTTCCTCACCATTGTACACCTCCCTGGGTGTCATCACGAAAGGCACAGTTGTGGAGGTCAACGTCAGCGAGCTGGGTCTTGTAACACAAGGGGGAAAGGTTATTTGGGGTGAGTGTTCAAAGTCTGTGTAAGCATTTTACTTTAAAGTTAAAATTTTATTTCACAGAAATAGTCACTGCTTTTTTTTTTTCTTTTTTTTTTTGAGCAGCAAAACTTGAAACATTGTGTCCACACTGTTAATTTGACAATGATGTCGTGACTCGTCTTTGTTCTGCTTCACAGGTAAATATGCTCAGGTGACAAATAATCCAGAAAATGACGGCTGCATTAATGCGGTGCTGTTGGTGTAAGACTCTCAAAATGGACTTGTCCTGGTAACTTTTGATCTACACCAGGTAAATGAACACAAAGAAACTACAAATCAATGGACTTACAGGAAGATCTCGGACGCAGCTCAACTTTTTTGGATACTTGCATAAAAAAATATAACGGGGATAACGTTGTGTAAAATCTGATGTCAATAAACTTGATATGATAAAACAAATGATTTTGTTTCTTATTGTTTAATCATTAATAAAAACATTATTGTATGTACAGTATGGTGTTATTAATTTTAGAAAAAAGTTTTGTTCATTTTATGACCAACAAACAGACTCGTTGGTCATGAAATTAACAAAATTCTAAACATATTTATATGTATTTTTAATGTTTTGTCTGTGTATATATACCCCTACATACATGTATATATATATTTGTGTATATATGTATGTATGTATATATGTGTTTGTGTGTATGTATATATATAGCTATGTTTTTTGAGTGTGACTATCCATCAACATCAAGTGGCACTATTTGCTTGCCATACTTTCTGCAGCACTCTGTTATGTAGTAGGGCCATCAAGTACTTTATTTGAATCACTGTCATTCCTAGTAAACTGCTCCACCCCTCAATATGAGAAACACTGTTGTAGCTTAGCCCCACTCATGGGGCAGCGGTGGCTTAGTGGTTAAGGAAGCGGACTTGGGTCAGGTTCGAATCCACCAGCTCCCCGGGCGCTTAAAGCTGCCCACTGTTCACTTTGGTGATGGGTTAAAGCAGAGGTCACATTTGGTTGTGTGCAGTGGTGAGCTGTGTCACAGTGACAAGGAGTTCACTTTCCATATCTGCACAATAAAACACACTCTAGACTTAAGTGTATTCACAGCACTGCAAATACAAAGTCCATTTATGATTGTGATTAAATATCAACTACTGCATTTTCTTCCCTGATACATTTGCCAGTTACTAGTAAAACAAAATGGCATGGACACCTGGCCTGCATTAGTTGTACATACAGTTCCTTAATTATAGTGAGTTTGATTTAAACCAATTTAAAAAATAAATAAATGCTTTATTTTCTGTGCACTTGATAAATCACCAGAGGGGAATGACATTTGATTCTGCATTTATTTTTTAAACAAAATACAAAGAAATGTGTTCTCAGTTTCACCTCACTGATGTGAACCATACAGTTCATCGGTACAGTTCTTCAATTCCAATGTAAATTATATTAGGACAACTTCAGAGTCTAATTGACCACAGGTATAAATGTCTTCGTATCCACACTGTAAAAACTTCACTTAAAATGTCCTTATTGTGCAATAAAATACTGACACAGGAAAACTCTTAACATTTTATTTTTGATTTGTTAACCAGATTGCCAGAGTTTGTAGCAGAGTTTTTTTTTTTAAATGTTGATATTAGATCAGCATCCATGTCATTTGAAGTGAAGCAAAATTAAGGTTAAAAGCAATTTTCTTTTTTGAAAATACAGTCCTACTGAATTTAGGAATATAAATATTTCACATTGTTTCAACGGGACTATTGAGATAGATTCATACAAAAAAAAAAAACATGATTTTAAAAAGCCTTTCAGCCTTTCTTACAAAAGTCATCCAATTTCTTTTGTTAACTGTCTGCTATTAGATTAAAAGACTTCTTGTCCTGAGTTCCTGTAGTGTTCTCCTTCAGCTGCAAATACAGTGGGAAACACAAACGTAGCATCCTCACTCTCGGAGCTAATATCCATAGACTGAGATGTTTTTGAAACATAATAAATTAGATACAAGAAGTTTGTAAAAGCAAATCCTGCTCACGTTAGTTGAACTGGTGTGATACGGTGACAATTATCTAACAGTGAGACTCAGTGTAGAAAACCCCACCCACAATGTCCAGCTCTGGAATTAAAAAGTGTAGAAAACCCCGCCCACAATGTCCAGCTCTGGAATTAAAATGAAGGCCCATAAGTACTACTACTATATTGACATCATGACAGTTGGATTTAAGGCAGGTATTCAACAGGATTACATCTGAAAATGAATCAATATAGACACCATGACAGGGCTCTAAAGAAATTAGCACCGCTTTTGAAGATTTGTAATTTATGTGGGGCAAAGACATTTCTTTTTTTTTTTCTTTTTTTAAATGACGGTTCACTAGTCTTTTTGATTCATCACTTGAGTGGCACAGTTGTTACCCTTCAGTCTAAGTCAAATGCAACATTAGTGAAGGTTTGGCAATGTCTTCTGTACAGAGACTTCCTGTGAGGTCCGCAGCTCCACTTCTTCTCTGTAGTCATTGGCTGACAGCTGTGTCGTCTTTTCTTTTTTTTTTCTTTTTTTTTAAAGTGCACTTAGTGTCCGAACACAGCGTTTGTCCCATCACGCCGTTATACATAATAGTCCAACTTGCTCTCTATCGTTTTGCAGCCTTTGATGGAAAATATTCTCTCACTTTTGGGGAAGTAAATTAAATCTTTGGCCACCTGGTCTGCCACCTTCTCGTCCACCTTCATTTCTCTCGCTTTCATCTCGGCTATGATGCACTGGACGACGTGCTTGTATTCCAGAGGCAGTAACGGAACAAAGAAGTCCACCAGGTTCTTGTCAATGAGGCTGGTGCGGTAAAAGCCACCTACGGTGAAAGATTGACGGACGTTTGCAAATTAACTCTCACCCGAACTCTTTGTCACTGAAAACTTCAACAGTGTGTGAACCTTCCACTTACTTTTGTTGTTGTTGAACACTGACAGAGACAGCAGCGTTTCCAGGTCTTTGAGCTCAATATCCTCTCGTTGTTGTCCCGCTTTCCAGAAATCTAAAGCCGTCTGTGCGATGCTGTCGCCTCCAGCGTTGCTGTCAGCAAAATCAGGAACACACGAAACATAAAGGAGCAGAACTCGCTCGACAACATATGCAAATCGGTGAGTCTAACAATCTGATGATGATTCTAGTGTGCTGTTCGCCTCTTAGAAAGCAACACTTTTCCCACAGAGTTATGACTAAAATTACACTGAAAATATTTTTATACTTTGTATATCTTTCTTGACATTTTTCTATGAATTTGTTAGCCCTCATTTACTGTATGATGATGGGTTAAAGAGACACTATGCAACTATGGACTATTGCAACAATGAAAAATCACTTTCACTTTCTTCTTCACACGTGCTGAATCACAGTAATCTCCTTCCACTTGACCTTCACCTTGTTTTGGGAACTTGGGAATTTGGGAACTGCTCCTTTTCTGTAGCCCAAAAAGGTACTATCTAAAAACTGCAGTTATTAAAGGGCTACAAAATGACAAAAACTTTTTAATGAAAGTCTTCAAATGTTCACCTAAGAAAAATGAAGATGGCTTTGCGATACGAGACACCGTCCAGCTTTTCGTAGTAGTCCAGAAATGGTTTAATGCCGTCAATCAGTCCTGGATGCATCTTGTCCATTTCGTCAAAGATGAACATGGAGCGTTCGCAGTTGGTGACGTTGCCTTTGACCCACTGTTGTAACTGAGACTTAAAAAAAAGAAGTATAAGGTGTCATTAAACAAAGAAATGCATCAATTTCTGACTAACTAGAATAAATCCACCCCTGATTACCTTGTATTGAATATAGTGGCTTTGGTGAGGGAAGTGCAATGTGGCTGTGAAGACATGAACAAAGTTGCTCTTCATTCCCTCTGCATAAATGTTCTCAGCAATCAGTTTAGTGATGTAGTTCTTCCCTGTGCCGGTCCAACCGTGCAGAGAAAGTACCAGGGGCTTCTTTGGATTATTGTTGGTCATGAATCCATTCACAGCTTTCAGGATGATGCGTGTGGCAATGTGCTGCCCAAAAAGTTTGCTGTCCAGGTCAGCCTTGAGGCCTTAAAAGTACACAGCAGAGAATGATCACAGTGAGTGGATGAAGACCCACGAGCAACATTATAGGTATTTACATAACAATAACATAACTACAACAACTGCTAAAAGATTAACTATTGGTGCTGAGGTGTTGACGTTTCCTAACCTTCTCTGTCTCAATACTCATTAACATGAAGTAAACATTCTTGTTTAAAATGAAGTACTAAATAAATCAAGGCAATTTTGCTGCATAATGAGCTAATGCATGTTTCGGCAGGCAGCTATCTGCAGCTTGATAACAAAACATTACAGGGTGTGACCCTATTACAACATCACCGTGAGAATTACATTTGAACAGGTTTGCAAACTCAGAAAAGGTGACAGTAAACTGGCTATTTATATACCTTTCTCCCAAGACCCCACTTCACAGAACAACAAGAAATATATAGTAATTATGCTGAAGCAACATAAAGTGTAAATTTCAGAGATAGATCCAAATCTTCATTTCGTCGTTTCTCACCCGTGTCCCCAACCTCCAAGCTTCGTAGCCGTTTTACAGTAACTTCAATTCTATTGTTATCATATACATTTTTAATCGGTCTTAAAACAAACCGCCGGGAGAACACGTCAAACTTAATTTAGTTGAAGAACAAAATGGAAAGGATTCTTTTTTTACCTTTTGCATTGAAGTCTATCCAATTCGAATTGCAACTTTCACGTAAATAATGATAGATCTGCCGGCCCAGAGTTGCACCGACGCCGATAAACACTGTTGTTGTGAACGGGTCGAACGAGTTTACCAGGACGCAGCACGTGACGCACACGTACATCAACAAAAACAATCGTGCGGGTTTCATCTTAAAAGACAACAGATGCCGGACATTAGCCGCGTTTGCAGTGAAAACTGCACTAGAAACTGTATACAGTGAATACGCCTTTACTCTGCATCGCTCTTTTACAAGACAGGAACATCCGCATACGTCATCGACACATGACGGAAGTGTTCAAAGCCACTCCACAACACTTTCTGCACAGAATTAAAAATGACGCCCAAATAAGCGTTAACACACCAAACAGTTCATCTTATACACGAATAATAGTGAAAAACAGAAACAGTGCACTTTTGTAACACACAGTGTAAAATTTATATTTTGTTGAAATATAAATAAGCTGATTCTTTAGACATAGTTCCGTGTTTACAAATGTCCGTGTACACAAATGCACATCTCTACAAGCCGTTATTTTTTATATAATTAAAAGCATTTAGCTAATAAAATACGTATATTTTAAACAAACATTAAGTAGCACTTTGCATGTACAATGGGTGTGTTGCTAACGGTGTATCCAACCTTAACCCTAACACCTACAGCTGGTTCTACACCCTTACATATTTTAAATAAACACGGAAGTTATATTTATAACTGAAGCCCGTCATGTTCTGTACATGGGTTACCTGTGTAGTTGAACGAAATCCACTCGGGTCGACAGCACTCGTGGAAATAGTAAAAAATGTTTGGGTAGCTAGCTATGAACGCAGTCAGGGTCGCAGCCATTCCGACCGCGATGGTGGTGCTGATGGGTTCGATGGCCTCGGCCAACACACCGGAGCTCAGTAGTATCCACAGGAGAAATACGTGGCGTTTCTTCGGCTTCATATTTCACGAGTTTACGCTACTTATGAAGGTAAATGCAACGGCGCACTGCGTCTGTGCCAAAAAAGATGACAAACAGGCACAAAAGTGAAGTGACGTCAAAGTCCTAAGGTTCATCTCCTGTCACTTGTATTTGTAGCTTCAAATGAGCTAATGGAGGATAACATTTTTATATTCTTAATGGACTATTGTGACTTTCTTCAATTTTAGCAACACCGAACAATTTGGACCTTGGGATTAAATTTGGAAATATCAGTAGCTGTGTCAATTTCCAAAAAGGTAACACGGCAAGTTTTTATGTTGATGTTCGTATCCTTCATGGTTAATCAGTTTAAGGCTGTCTAGACTCATCACATTCACAAAAATTACAGTGATTAAAAAGTTGTGTTAAATGTGTTAGAAAATAAATTGTAAAAAATACAAAAATCAGGCAGCTGGCAGATGACCAATTATTAAAAAAACAAAAACAAAGAAACAAACAAAAACATCAAAGTCTAATACGTTTTTTTAACGCCAGAGCCCCACTGAGAAAAATGTTGTACAACACCTACCTAAGATTATTAAAATCTTGCCTGCATTAATTACATCTCTAAATGGTTGCAGGAAAGAGATTATTATTTATTTATTTTTACTAACAACAGCAGGGATTCTAAAGTAAATACTAACAACATAATTGAAGCTACCTATAACTGACTCTATAATAAAGTTAGTTTTTCGTTTGCAACTGTCGTTATAGTAATATAATTACAATTCTATATATATTCTATCTGTATTTACAAATCTATCTACGGGGAGAGAGAGGTTCATGTTTCACCTGTCGGAACCGTTTCTTGTTTCACTTACAGCTGAGGAGGCTTTACTTGATTAGCCTAACTTTAGACATTGAAAAAGAATACGTTTTCCTAATCTGTCTGGTAAGTGCAACCCCAAACAAGATGTAAATAAATCCTGTAAAATATAGCAATCTTAATGTAGGAAATATTTTGTTATGGGGTTCCAGGAAACGTACAGTTACACACTTACGACACAAGATGTCGCCAAATTTATTTTAAAGGGAGGGGAGAGTCCAATAAAGTAAAATATAGAAAGTACAGACCTTAAATCCTTCATCATAACAAAATACTTGAGAAATTAACTTTATGATCTGTGTGATATTTCTACCAAATTAGTGTAGACGTTATTAAAAAATACATGGAAGTGCCCTTTTCCAAGCTCCTTTTTTATGGGAAACATTCTCTGGGTCACTGCTGAGCTCCAGATGGGACCTTTGGATTCAGGCCTGAAAGCAGCAGTGTCAGCCGGACACGAAATTGCTGTGGGGGCGTTTGTGTGTGATAATCACAGCAACCTTAATTCTAAAATGGGTCCATGCACAAAGTGTGTCATTTCTAAGTGTAAACTGCAATCTTGTTTGTATCCATGATAAAGATGTTCTTTTAGTGAATGAGTGTTTCCAATGACCACTCCTTGTTGCTTCAGTGGTTTGTTGTGTGCAAACATACACACAGGGTCACGATGTTTCTTTTAATATAACACAGTGCAGTTATTGTATCATATGAAAACATTAGGAATTAAACATTTTACATTCATCACAAAGTGCGTCTTGCAATGATTACACACTTTTTTTTTACGGTTTACAAGCACACTCAGCAGACTTCAAGGTGTCAGGTTATGGGCTGCACAGGGTTATTTATAGCCGGAGACCAACCCTAACGTCATACAAACAAATCCAATCCCTCCATGTTTATCCATATTCATGACTCAAACCTCAACCATCGAAAACACAAGAATCATGCTTTATTGGCACCTGTCCCAAACGCCTACACTGAAAATTAGAGTTCTGGCTTCACTTGATTGGTTACCATGCATTTTAATATACAAATTAGAAAATGGTTAAAATGTCCAAAAATAAATAAATATTTATATATAATTTGAACCTCACCTGAGATCCTTAGTATAATCTTTAAAAATATTTTCTCAAAATTTTTTTATATGGCAAACTTTTTAATATATTTTTTGTTTGATTATTTTTTTCAATGTTTTTTGACTCCACCTTAGTCCTCAATGTTTTAGATATATCACCAAATACGTATGTTTCCAACCAAAATGCCTGATGAGTTAATGCTGTCAAAGTGGGGGGCAAGGGGCTGTTGGAAGGGAACACAGTAAAGCATTTAATTTTAATTTTTTGTTATTATTTTTGTTCCCGTTGAAAATTGCACTGAATTTTATTTTTTGTTTAATAATCTGATCTTCAAAAGGGGTCGCTGCAGAAAAGATGTGTTATCCGCTGGGTTGATGGGATAGTTTTAATGAAAATTTTGTTTCTGTTCTAAGACACATCACCAAAGATCAATGCCTGTAAGAGATAAAAATACTGTTCCTCCTTCAGAGTATAACACACTGCCCTTTGTTTTTCACTGATGCACTTGGCAAAGCCTGGGGCTCACCCCCTGGTTTTTCTGAAAGAGTTCCAGCTGGTTCAGTTGATTCAATGTGTACATCTTCTGGTCCAGTCTCTTGTATTCCTGGTTCACAACTGTCCACAGCTGTTGGTGGTGTTGTCTTTCTAACTATTATTTCATCACCTTCATCACTCTCATTTTGTTGAGCCTCAGTGCCGTCTGCAGCAAGTGGATATTCAAATGGCATGACTTCATCTGAGGAGTACATTGTCTCTGATTCTTCTCCGTCCTCCACAGTCTCCTCTGCTGTTTCCTTCCCTCGTTCACTCTGCTCAGGCTCACCAGCTCCTCCATTTTCTTGTGTAATGATGTCAACTGGAGTCAGAGGCGTTAAGTCCAGACATGCCTTTGGAGTTGCCTTTTTTCTGGGCGGGGCCACTGGCTTCTCCATTTCTGAATCATGTTTCCACCGTTCCTGATCTGAATGGCTGCTGAAGTTTTCGTTATCCAGGGTTTCTGGATAGTCTTCTGTGCTCCCCCAATCTAATTCGTCTAATGGGAGGTTTGAAGTGCTGAGTGGATCTATGGGGATCACAGTGACTTTGTCATCCTTTATGGAGACGCTCTTGTTTTTAGTAGCTTTAACCTTAACTTCCGTATCATCTTCGTCAAAGGTTCGGGTGAAAGGCTCTGTATCACATGGAGAGGAATTGGCACTGGACCTGAAGAAATCTGTGATTTCTTCCTCTGAGTTTGGCACTTGACTTTTTTCAGGCTTTGACAAAAGACCAAAATTATACACATCTTGAGTCAGTACCCGTGGACCTTCCTTAGGGCCTTTTTCTTTATCAGTTGTTTCAACCTCCACCGCAAGAGTCTCATCTATGAGCGCGTATTTCTCCAAATAGCCCCTGGCCTCCCTGTCTGAATGCCTGCTGTGAAAGGACTTCTCAGAAGTCATGCTTTCTGTATCCTCTTCTTTTTGTCGACTTCCAAGTGCTTCCTCATACAGGTCTGTGTAAAGGAAAGCCATGGCCTTGGGTTCCTCCAGCAA
Organism: Cynoglossus semilaevis; assembly: GCF_000523025.1. Lineage (NCBI taxonomy): Eukaryota > Metazoa > Chordata > Actinopteri > Pleuronectiformes > Cynoglossidae > Cynoglossus > Cynoglossus semilaevis. The sequence continues at coordinate 18,916,803 of NC_024320.1, forward strand.
AATGGGGTCAATGATTTTTGGAGGTCCTTCAGGTAGAAATATGGGAGTCAAAACATCCTCATCCCTTCCAAATAAAGCTGACCCGCTTTCTTTTGAAGGGACTCTAAATGGTGTGCCTTTGGTGTCCACACCTTTGACCTCTCTGTCCAGACTCTTCATGAGGTTATCGTCTGTACTGCCGTAGAACACCTCATCGAGAAGCTCGCTGCTGATTTCCTGCAGGCTAACAGTGTCCAGTTTGTCATTATCCACAGCTATTGTGAACCTGGTGTTTGTAGACTGTCCTGATTTCTCCGAGGTTTTACTCAGCGCTGCATTGTCAGCCTCCTCTTCCACTTGTCTCACCGTTACTACAGCAGGACTTCCTGGAGCCGGTGCATCAATGAGAGTGAATGCTTCAAAGTAGTCCATATTTCCAGAAGGTCCTCCAACGGCCACTCTGGGGACTGGGGCCCCTGGAGGATCCATTGCATGTATCCCTATTGGCTGAGAAACCTCTACCTGTATAGGTATTGGTGCAGCCAACCCTGGTGGGGTGTTTAGGAACAACAGCTCATTATCATTAGTCTCTTCACTGGCTTTAGGAACAGGACTTTCTTCCAGGTATGACAGGTTGTCTGCCATAACTCTGCTTTCCTCTTCATCCACAGTGGCCAGTTTTGGCGGAACAACAATGTTAAGGATTTCTGAACCCTCAGATACCACACTGAATAGTTGTTCTTTATCTATGAAAGGGTCAGCCAGTTTCTTGTCCTTGGATCTGACATTTGGCTCAGAGATGCCCACTAACTCAGGACGTCCCGTGACGTTCTCAGAGCTATCATCGCGTTCCTCCTGTGCTCTCTTCTGAGCGCTAACTCTTTCTTTACTTTTCTTTCGTCTGGAAATCAGCTCATCATCCATGACAAAGATGATCTTTCCTGCCGGGACAGGCGCAGGTTGCATGGCAGAAGAAGTGCCATCCATCGTCGAATATCCAGCTTCCGATGCCCACGGTGTGCTGCAGCGACTTGGGGTTGTCTCCCATGCAATCCCGCTGTCTTCACCTTGCATGGTTACCATGGAGAATGAGGTGTCCATCATCAAGCACTGCATTTTAGGTTGGACATTGTCGTCATGGACAACTTCACGTAAGCTAAAGTCAGAATTACACAAACAAGATGTCAGTGAGATAAAACAATCCATAATTATTGCCTGATCATAATTATTGCTGCAGTGAATAACTGCAGTCAGTGGATCAGTGTTGTCTACACTGGGACTTTTTATATTCAAATTTTGCCCTACTTAAGAAAAATGGTAATCAAGATTAAATATGCAGTTCACATCGCGCTTATGGAATGTAATTGTTCAGACTTTGGGGTATCTGTTTTTATGTATTTGTACATAAAAAGTAAGCATCTGACTTTCTTGTTAACATTTCAGATGTATTTAATATCAGAAAATATAGTAATTTTGATACAAAGGTTTGTAATATAATTTCAGCATATGATTTGAAATTGTTGAGTCTAATTAACAAGTAAAAGGTTTGCACCTGTTTTGAAGGATCTCTACTTCATCGGTGGCTTCAAGATGTTCTTCTGCCAAGTCTTCGGGTGACAACACCCTCATCTCCGTGTCCACCTCCGACTGTGCGAAATCTTCTGTCACTGTATCCATAATTGTGTTATCTTGATAAATTTGCTGTAGCCTCTCAACACAACGCAGTGTTGTTCTGTCGATCACATTCTAAGCAAGCGAGCCTGAGTCCGGTCACCGTGTTCAGCCTGAACTTGAAATAGAAAACTGGTCTTCCAGTGTGTCACTGAAAGCATTTGCAACATGCGGAGAAGTTAATTTGTCACATGTTCACAGTCTGTCCACCTTTGTGTTTGGCATTTAAAATAATGCACCGTTAATCTGAGTTAATATGTTGTTAACTATGGGTGACAACAACTGTTAAAAAAGGTAAATAGCATTAAGTGAATGCCTGGGTCTAAATATAATT
>NC_024320.1:18918824-18967380 GCF_000523025.1 Cynoglossus semilaevis
AAGGCTGTCTGTCTTAGGCAGAAAGGCAGTACACTTTGGTTTTTAGTGAGCACAACCCAATAACATTAAATAATACCAATTGTAAAACAAGACTTTTTCCTAAAAATAGTTAAGTAGAAAAGGAAAATGTATTAAATTGTAATCACCTTTATTACTGTTATCTTCTCAATAAAAACAAAATATGATACTCATGGGTTCATATGAAGCCTTTCTTTCAACAAGTATACATTAAATGCTGATTTTATTGATTTGTAAAAAAAATTGCTAAGAAAATGTCACCTTTACACCTGTTTATGTCTGTTTTTTGAAACCTGACAAGGGTATGACATGGCAGATGAAACACCAGATGAGTTAGGGAGAGGTATGCAGTATAGATAAAAGGGTATTTTGAACACAGAGCATGTGTTCAGAATAGCATGTACCTATACTGGAAACCAGTGTGCAGACTTTAACACAACAGGCATTTACACAAATTAGATTTCAGTGGAATATCTGGCAAAACAGTGTGTGTTAGTATGTGAAAGCGATTTATTTGGCTTTATGCAAATGCAGACAACTAAATGTGACCTCTGCACTTAAACCATCACCATAGTGATCAGTGGACAGTTCAAGGCCCCAGGGAGCAGTGTGTGGGTAGGTGCCGTGCTCAGTGCGCCACTGTGGCACCTTGGCAACTGTTATTATTTTTAAAACCTGCAACCTATCAGGTACCTTTCTTCACCACCAGGACACCCCTGCTCTGAATTGAAGAACATTCATCCACTGGAACTCACTCACAGATGAGAGAGAATTGATTTTTGTGGATGTAGTGACACAATTCATTACCAACACAGATTGGAGAGTAAATCCACAACTTAATCTAGTGTTTGAAGTGCACACCAGACCATGTTGACCACAAACTTTTCATCAGCTCTAGTGTCATCTTCTACTGCTTCATATTATTTAGGATGACATTTTTAATTTTGATGAAGAATAAAAACAAAACACACACACACAGAGGAAAAATGTGGTCTCCAGAAGAGCCAACCACTGACCTTCTTGTTGGATTGATGCTATGATTCCAAACCTTCTGAGCAAAAAATAAATAAATAAATAAATAAACAGCAAGTGATTCTAAGGTAAACGTTCACTCCGATTTTTTCAGAATATGCTGCGGATTGTTAAAATTGGTGCAACGTCATTGTCAATTACGTCAAAATCTAAGTCACAACGTCATGACGTCGTAAGTGTACCAGCCCCTCGGATGAATGAGCTGAAGACTGACAGCAAGAAGACAGGCTGGGTCAGAAGAGAGGATGTGCCGACGGATGGAACATCTGCATTCGTCCCAGACTCTGGCCACCACCGAACAGAGGCGACGTTACAAGTGAAAATAATACGCGGACGATATTTCTGTGGATGGTGTGATGATTACGCCCGCAGGATGCACCGACTATTCTCTTTATCTTCTCCAGAAACAGGGGAGGTGAAGCCTTGTCAAGATGATGTCCGCTCTAAAGCACTTATTCTGCGGCTGTAAAACTCGCTAGTCCTGGACGTTCTTGGTTGGACTGGTTGACAGTATAAGGACAGAGAAAGAGAAGTCATTGGCAGATATTGGATTAAATGCCTAGTCGTTTTTGTACTGAATGTACATTTTTTCACGGTTCGGGATCATAGGGTTATTAACATCTGTTTCAGCTGGGGTTTTTTTATCGGTCAGATTCCACTACTCATCATCAGTAGCAGCGGGTTAGCCACGGTTGGATAACGCCAAAGCTGCCTTTTGACATTTTTTATTTTACTTTTTGTGCGTCAGCTTCATATTTTGAAGCATAGTTCCTCCATAAGCCTCCTCCGGTCGCCATGTCAGTCAATGTTTAGGTCGGTCATCTTCGCCTGGTTACCACTGGGTAGATTTATTTAGCTTAGCTAACGGTAGCCACGGAGCCGTGGTGCGTTTACGGTCAACATGTCCCCACGGTTGTGAAGCTAAAATACAGACACAATCCCAGCAAAAATGTGCGCAAAGGCATGAAGAACCAGAACTTCTCATGTCGGACTGAAAACCAGCACCGTGGCGCCACTGGCCGTAAGGTCACTAAACAAACGAGGAAGGCTTATGACTAGTGGTAGAGGAGAGTGGATCAGAAGCTGGAACTGTAGCCTTCTGCTTCCAGAGACCACCGACAGAAGCTGTTTCACCCACTTTTAAAGACCAGTACCAGCAAAATGGGGTACGTAAACTGCACTGCAGTGAAATGCGATTTTGTGTGTGTGTGTTTGTGTGTGTGTGTGTGTGTAACTCCCACGTCAAGGTGCCACTAAGCTTCCTTTGGATTTACCGTACGCAGAATTGAGCGTGGTTACCAAGAACTAGCCAATGCTACTGTCATCGCTTCTGTCAGGAATGTCAACCTGGCAGCATGTTAAAATCATTGTCCTCTTTAAACGAGCCACAGTACATTCTATAATCAGTGACAGCAGCAGAAGCAGCTGTCCATCACCGTGTCCACTTGGACTGACATTTCAGATCACAGTTTCAGAGTCCAAAGATTGTTCTGAAAATAAGTTGATGTCTGAGCTGTGTACATAACGTGGCTTGCTGAGAGTTTTTTTTAAATAACAGATAAAAGTACTACAACCTATAACAATTAGTAATCTGTTAGGAACAAACATCATAAAACTAGTAAAAAAGGTTTAGTGTTATTGCTGTATTTGTTGTTTTGCTGACAATTTCAGCCGTTCTCCTGACAGTTTTCAGCAGGGTCACACAATCCCTGCTGTCATAAATAATAACTTGGCAGAAGGTCGGAATAAAATGTCTGTGCCAATAAACTGCCCAGAGTACAGCATTGAACTCGTCCCAGCAGCAGCTTTCTATCATTATTGTGCCCACTCGCTCTCTCACACACATTCAAACCCACACTCTGAGATGACATTTTAGACGACACAAGTTACAGTTTGCTGAACTGCTGTCAGAGAAAACGTCTGAGCAGTGCATATACGTATTAAGGCCCAAGTTTCACTTGTTAGACTGTTTATAAAATGTGGACGTGACCCTAAGCTTTCAAAGTTGGCAGTAAACCAGAAGTCCTACCAGTAGAAAAAAAACACATATATACAGTAAAAGTACTGTATAAAAAAAAGTTAGTGTACAAATTATTACACATCTACTCACTTTCACCCGCAGCCTATTCCACCTAAAACCACCTAAATTCCTAAATTCCTAAAACCATCTTTCTTATCCACATACATGGTACTATAAAATAAGTAGTGAGGTAATTTACACCGCTGAGGTCACATTCTGAAAAATAAAACAAATGGTAGTAACCATAATTTGCAAGGAAAGTGAATATTGACCTGAAAAAATAGTAACAAAAAGCAGATTATTTTCTATAGCTCCCCATTCTTTTCACGATACAGGGGCATTGATACGATATACTGCGATACTATAGGCATGGTGATATATTCAGTTTTGTAGGGAAACTATCAGCACAATAAACACGCAATTCTGTTACATGCTTAACATCAGGTCACTAACAGAGTTCTACATTTGTATTGCTAGAGAAGAAATAAAAGCAAAATTAAATTAACCAACACCATGAATATTTGCATGTTAATTATTCATGAAAAAAATTTGATACAGTGCTCTAGAATATCAATACAATATTGTGAAATGTAATATTGCGATATATCGTTGTGTATCAGTGTTTTCTTTCCCCCCATTTTGGACATGGGTATACAAAAAGTTTCTTCAAGTCTTGGTAGAGATGGATGCTCTGTTTTGGTGCATTTAATGTCAGGTTTTGAGCCTTTGCACGTCAAGTGTCAATTCCATGTTCCTCTAATATCCCAACATATGTCTGAAGCATTTGCTTTTAGTTGTTTTGATGTTTCATTACAGAATGGTTGTTCACAGAAGCTGAAGTTAATGAGCGTTGCTTTTTTAGGTTTCACTTCTTCAACAAGGTGTTAAAAAATAAAACCCTTTAGAAATGAACCCATCGACCTAGTCAAACATCACGTGTTTTTGTTGATCAGTTTCCTTATTTTTGTTGCAGCTGTAGTTATATGTATCTTTAGTTTGCAAGATCCTACAAAATAAATGTAGTCATTATTTTAAAACACCTATATTGCGTGCATTATAGGTACACTATACTTTTTAATTGTAAAGCCCAAATCCCTGCTCTGTGTACGTTTGTACGACCATGGAATCAGGACCATAGTGATCGCCCCATGCCTTTTGATTCATGTAATGCATGTGGCTGAACCTGCAGTTGTATAGTGATCCTCCTGATCAAGAGCGACCTAGTTCTTACTCTAGATGAAAGCAGATGATGAAGCATGTGATTGGTTTGTTGTCATATTGTGGTTGGGGGATGGGGTGGGGTGAACTGCTTACATCCACATGCAAAGCACATCCTCTCTAAAGCTCAAGGCCAATGGTTATAATCCAGTCTTCAATCAATTCCTCAGAGACAGGACAGGGAGCATGTCCTCTACTGTGTACTGTTACCTCCTAATTAGCCTAGTTTATTCTGACACTCACTGGCGGTTCTGTTCTGGTACCATATATTATTGTTAATTACTGCTGTCTTACAACATGGCCGACATGGCGTTTAATCCAGATGTGCCAACCTTCTCTGTGGGGTGGGGGGGTGGAGGGAGGGGGATCCATGTGATCCAGAAATTCCTGTTTCCTATTCCTATTTTTCAACATAATACACCTTTAATTTAATACATTTTTTCCATGTAGTACCAGTGGCCTTGCTCCTGTCAGCGAACCAGCGGTTGGAGAACTCTGATGCACGGTCTTCAGTTATCTGCTGTGAAATTGAAACAGTGGAGGCTGATCTTTAATGACAATGCAGTAAAGATGATGATGTGGTTAGATGTCAGGAGTGACACAGGAGTGATTAGTGAGCATATCACAGAAACAGCTCTGTCTGATAAACAACAGCTGTGATAACAAGTGTAAAAGAGGAAACACTTGTCTTCCTCTTTTACACTTATCTTAATTTAGATCTTAATTACATTGTTTTTGGCTTAATGAACAAGATGTTGGACGAGGCCACATTTAGCTTGCAAGGAAGTGAATAATTAAGCTTACACATAATTTTGTTACAGTCTAAAAGAGGGTATTCATACATATGTATGTATGAGAAAATTTCAATTTGTAGCAAATTTCTTACTGGTCAATATTTTTTAACAGTTGTTAACATGACACAGTGCGGTAGGTTTTTTAATGTGTGCAGCAGCAAATGTGTGTTCATATGAGTGTGTGTGTGTGTATGCGTGCACAAGCATTTGTGTAAATTATTATGTTTATACAGTATGTTAGCACTATAAAAATGAATGCATTAACACACTCTGTATCCAATCATACCATTGCTGATCCACTTATCCACTTCTCATCACCCAGCATGTGTCGGTGGAGACTTCAACTTTTAGTCAGATGCCCGACTTGCATCAGTCCAGTCTGACAACTGCTCATCACCCAGCATGTGTTGGTGGAGACTTCAACTTTTAGTCAGACTTGCATCAGTCCAGTCTGACAACTGACAAGATGGCTGACACAATTGTTGATGCGTTCCCTGAGACTGTAGACTGAATAATATTGTTGAGGACAACGGTTTTCACCAAAGTTTTAGGCCAACGACAATACGCACAGTAATGACCACAACCCACCGACTCTATGAAGCTAATTTTTAAATTGTACTTTTGCATCGTTTTTGTGACATTGGTGCCCATTTTTAATTCCATCATTTGGATTATTGTGATTATAACTGGTGTGAAAACACATACGTCATACACATACTGACTGCCGTTGTTTTTTGGTCACATTTAGAATCAGATTTAGTTAATGTTGCTGTCCAGCCGGGTAGGACGATGCCTGAGTTATAGTGTGGGTAATGGTCTGAGCTAAATCAATATTTGGTAAATATTTAGCAACTCCTGTGTGTTTGCTGTTTGCATACACTCACTATGTACATATGGTGATCCTGACACCCTGAATATTTATTCAACTTTATATTTATGTTGTGTCCACATTTATGGCCAATCATCAGTTTGTGTTATGTTTACCGTTATCGAGGTATAAAAGAAATAACATGATTAAGGACGTTGTTTGTAACACATTTTCTATGAACTACTACTTTCATTTACAAACTGTGCTGGCAGACATGCTCCGTTCATGTAATCATTTCAGCTTGTTTAATCTGTCTGTCAGAAAGCTCTGAGTTCTCAGTGTGGCATATGGGTTTTTCAGTTTGGAGGATTTTTGCCCTGCCAAGCTTCTCCACTTGCCAGTGGGTAAACTGACAGTGACACCAGAACTGGATTGGTGGAAACCCCGTGTGGGAAGGACAGAAATACTGAGTTAGGGGTTGTTCACAGCTCATAACCAGTTCTGAGTCATGTCGGCTGTTTTCATAACAACGCAGCAGCTGTTGTAGTGATGTGGGTATATTTTTCCTGTAATTGTTACAGGATGTTTCCTCATGTTTGGACACATTTAAGTATTTGTCCTCTACTTCAGAGTGTCTATAAACAGTACTCTTGTGCATCCTGGAAACCCTGGAATAAAAATGTTTCAGTCATGGTTGAACATGGAAAATTTGTCGTGGTTTTCGTTTAACCTTGTTGCTGGATTTGAAGATTTTTAAGAACCTGTTCAGGACTTAGCAAAGAGGCAAATCTAGTGACATTGCAGTTAAAGATAGTATATAGTATCGGTCTTAGACCTACCGTATTTTTCAGACTATAAGTCGCTCTTTCATCCTTTGGCTGGGTTTGTGACTTGTACTCAGGTGCAACTTATGAATTAAAATATATAATTTCACATGTCATGTTCACACTGACAGCCGCTAGAGGGCACTGGTGCGACTTATACTTGGCGCAACTTATATACGTTTTTTTTTTTCTTCTACATTATGCATTTTTCTGCTGGTTCGATCTATACTCCGGAGCGACTTATAGTCCGGAAAATACAGTATGTAGACTGTGTGGTCGAGGAGTGTTTGGTGTGGTCACAGTCTCCTTTGTCTGTCCTCTGTTGAAAATGTAAAATGTAATCAGGGTAAATGAATGTATAAAAAGAAAGGTGCAAATGTAGAAAAGAACAGAATTTGAATGTATTAGGTGAACAGGGATGAAACATTGTCATGCTGAAAATGTTCTAGAAAATATACTTTTAAGGAAAATAGGAACCTGGTATCAACCCGGTACAACATCCTGTTTTGGCTGAGTTGTTTCGGTGATAAAAGTATGTTGGCCAATGATTTTGGGTGGCCGAATAGTCGGTGCATCCCCAATAATAATGTTAAATGTCAACCAACAACAGATAGAGAAAACTGTGGCTGTGTGTTGTTTCTACTGTAGTTAAAGGCTAATCCCGCCACATTAATTTCTCACAGACATCTGATCTGAGAGCTGCTGGTGTAAACACTAGTGGCTGTGTTTGCCTTTATCACAACTGCTGATCTGATAGCATCTGTGGTTGGATTCCTCTGTCCAAGGACACGCAGATTGAGCCTTAGCTGCTGACGACCTGGCCTGCGAGACAAAAGTAAATAAGTAAATATTTACACAAGCTTGTAGTGATTATATATTAATCAAAATATTTACACAAGCTTGTAGTGATTACAAGCACTTTAAGTAGTAGATTATATGGGGATAAATCTTTTTGTGAAAGTTGAAATACGATTAAGAATCCGTGGTTTAAACTTAAAAAAAAAACAACATAATTTTATTAATTCTGAAATTGTAAATGTTTCTTTTACTCATTTATACACATGTAACTACAGTGAAAATGTAAACCTAAGACTTTACAAATGTATCGTCTTCAATTAAGATCACGATTAATCATGACAAATCATGATTAATTATTAATGATACATTTGAATTGTCCATTGAAGTTAAACGATAGCGTGGGGCTTCTACACGGTGCAGCTTTGTTTCCATGATTGAAGAATACACGCAACATTGTGTATCACATATTCAGTATATATTCAGTTAAAGGCCAGTGCGGTAACAAAATTCTGAAGCACTCTCAAACCAGAGCACCTTGAACAGAGGCAGATGGTCACGTGTCTGTGTCTCTTGGACTCATGTGGAGATCAGCATGCAGTTTAAAATCTAAATTGCTTCAATTCTTGTCAGCAAAAATTGCCAAATTCTATGTTTGAGTGGCAAATCCCCCACCTCTTCAGAATATGTATTTCTGTGTGTGCCTCAGAGCAGAGGTCTCTCGTATTTCTGTCACTGTGTGTGCCTCAGAGCAGAGGTCTCTCCATCACTTCATTTCTATTAATGTTCTGTGTACTGTCATTAACATGAATTACTGTCAGGTTATTCTTACCTCCTACTGCTGAGGTAACAACATGTGTGAACTGGAGTTACTGTCACAGTCAGGTTCCTGATTAACTGTCTCTCTTTAAATAACATCCGCAGAGTCTTAGCTGTGCATATTTAATTAACACAACTGAGCCACAGAGAGAGGTTCCCACAGAGGAGTGCAATCAGTGTGTCCCACATTGGACACATGGTGACAAATTTATTAGGAGACACATTTACTCTACACCAGTCTAATGTCTCTGACTGTTACTGATTGACTGACTTATTGACTGGATGGGATGTAAAAGGTACTTCTCTGTGGTCGGTGAACATTTTTCTCTCTTCTCCATTGTTGAAAACACAACAACATAGAAGTAATATCACTAAATATACAAAGATGAAAGGTACAACTTTCAGTGCATTAGAAGAACAGGGAATAATTATTGGTGAATGACAGGATAACGTGTCCGTCAGGATGTAACAGCAGAGTTAAAAGTCCCGGAAAATAATTTTAAGAAAAATTACATTTACAGACAATATTGAAATAAGCTAATGTTTTTTTTTTTCAATTGGTGCTGCATCAACCTGGGTTGGGATACAGAAGGGAATATACAGCCAAAAAACCTTGGGAACCACTAGAGCAGGGGTGTCCACACTGTTTTGTCTTGTGATCTACTTACCAGGTTAATGTGATCTACCTATATTGAAAACTGTAAATATATATTTACTCATATAAACTGAATATCTTATTATATACATTTTATTTTATATACATTATACTGTCTGACTCAATACTTTTAGATCCTCACCTTAGCTGTAGGGATTAGCATCTTAAAATAGAATTACATGTATATCATTTTTATTATTATTATTTTAAATGTAATTGCTCAGGATCTACCAGCACTCCCTTCGAGATCTACTGTCAGATCTCGATCTACTTATTGGACACTCCTGCACTAGAGTATCTGTAAGAAAAACCTTGTTCTGGACATAGGTGGACTACACACGTTTACAAAGCTGCCAGTGTAGACACTGAGGTGATGTGCTCTGATCTGGCTCAATCTAAGACCCTGGTAACATTTTCCCCTCGACATGTTGAAGAGTTTTTTTTTTTCTCTGTGGTAGCACAGGGGTTTCCAGGTCACCTTCACCGTCACTGTCTCTCTCTGCAGCAGAGATGAGGTCTGTGGTCACATCTCTACATACTCAGAAACACCACCTAGGCTCCACGATGACTTTTAGGGCAGAATCAGGCCACGGATCAACACTGCAGTATATAGAGCTGGTGTTTACTCTCGGTTATTCACATTATTGATTGATCTTTGCCCATGTGATCATTCCCAATCCATCGGCCCATCATCGGTTGATTGGTGTAATCCTTACTTTCTCACGTGTGTCGCTTAGAAAAGCTGCACCAGATTGAGAACAGTCTCCGAGAGTCTGTGGGAGTGGTGATGATCTCAGAGCTGATGGGGGGGGGTGGGGGGGGTGTACACTGGGAGTCCGTCCATGAGGGCTCAGTATTTCTTGTTTTAAAACAGAGACTCATTAACGTAAAAAAAGTCCTCTAGGTTTACCTCTTAAATGGTTTTATCATCATATCCATTGTCAGAACAGTTGGGAAGTGAATACTACAGAGAAGTGTTTTTTTTCTTCCAAAAATAGCACAGACCAGTAGAACTAATGTTATCGGTTTATCAGTAACTTTATTGTCATGTTGTGAAGCTCCATTGATGACAATACATTATTTGAAAAGATCGTTGTGTTAAACATCAACTGATGCAACAGTGTTCACAGATTTCTTAACTTTTGTTCTCTCCATTCCTCTCCTCGCCCATAGAGAACAGCCCATCTTCAGCACACGGGCCCACGTCTTCCAGATCGACCCGACCACCAAGAAGAACTGGGTTCCGACAAGTAAACATGCAGTAACGGTGTCGTACTTCTTCGACAGTACCAGGAATGTGTATCGCATCATTAGCCTGGATGGATCTAAGGTGTGGAAACGTCTCACACACACTCCTAAATAATCTGGAAACTGGTTTCCTGTTGTTTTGACCGTCATTATTGACAGAGGAGCAAATCTTCAGATAGAAAGTTCGTCCCCTCAGCTGAGTTGTCCAGAATCACCGACATCAGTTATGGACAGTATATTCTACTTCTTCACTCACTTTCTGACTTGTTTTGGCCTCTGTGCTGAGGCAGTGAGGAGGCGGCCACGGCTGACATGTCTGTGTGGCAGTGATTATTTTGGTCTTGAGCGAGGTGCAGGAGTGGCGTTAGCATGGTTATGTAAGACCGAGCCTCTCCGGGCGACTGTGTCTGTTGTTGAAGAACCAAGTTAGTGGTGCAGCGTTCAGCTGGAAATAGCAGTGATTGTGAGTGCCTGAGCTGGAGGACATAATCATCCAGTATAAACGACAACAGTAGGTTTCAGCCAGACAGAGACACCATACGGAGGCAAAACATTTTCGACTCATGAGTTTTTGATAAGTGAGGTGAAAGTGTGGTGCGTATGTACTGCAAATGTTCCCTGACGGATGAGGAGAGAACATTTACAGCAGATAACAATGAACACATCCAACCAAGCCACAGGTCTACATAGTAGTGCCATGTGATTTTTGTGATTTTTTTTTTCCCCAACATTAAAATAACGTGATAACATTTCCTAAACAAGGCAAAGAAAGACATTATCTAAAAAGAAAAGAAGGAATTCTCAGTAACAAATTACACTTTCAGAGTAGTTTTGACCTAAGAGAATATTCTTATCCATCAGCCATCTTGTTTTGGTTGCAGTGCAGTTTTTTTCAGGCATAACAAGTCTTTAAAAACCTTTACAGCAACCGATTAAAGCAACGTCTAATTTTGTCTTTGAATTTCCATCCTTCCTTCTTACGATTTGGGCCAAAGTCATGTTGCATTTGATTTTTTCCCCCCAGGCCATCATCAACAGCACCATCACTCCCAACATGACTTTCACCAAGACGTCACAGAAGTTTGGTCAGTGGGCTGACAGCCGGGCAAACACTGTCTACGGCCTGGGCTTCTCATCTGAGAGTAACCTGGTCAAGGTATGGACACTGGCTGGTGTTATAACGGTTAATCTGTTTAGCATTTAAATGTACATAGTGTTTAAATGTCTTGATGGTTTTATGATATTTATTCAAGTTATGTAACATAAATCCATTTGTGTTAATTGATAATTATTGTTCTCGCACCTTCAGTTTGCAGATAAGTTTGCCGAGTTCAAAGAGGCAGCACGGTTAGCAAAAGAGAAGTCTCAGGAGAAGATGGAGCTCAGCAGCACTCCCTCTCAGGTAACACTAAACTAAAACGAAAAACGAAAACATGTTTGGATAGAATTCTGAGTCTTCTGCTACTAAAAAGTAAAACAGAAAAATGGCACCGTTGATAACACAGTCACATCAATGTCATTAGAATCCTGTGCTGAGAAACAAAATCATCAGTAACTGGTCTCAGACAAGACAAACTCAAACTTTCATCACATGGTTTGTCTCAGCTTCAGGTACAAGGAGTTTGACATACTGATGTCAGAGATATGGCACCTGAGATGATCACTCGTTAGATTAGATCAGATTGACAGGATGATTGTGTAGAAGTTTACAAGCAGAGGAAGAGAAGATGTGGGGGATGTTTCTGGAATTGGTTTCACGAAGTCTGTTTCCATGGTAGTTCATTTGAAAAAACATTCAAGTTCTCTTATCGTCCCACATGAGCAGCCTTTGTAGCCTTTGCTTCAACAATACTCACAATAGTCAACCCATTAAATGTGTTGTCTCTCTGTGTGGGTCTGATCAAATTCATGATTTGGTATGAATGTTTTTTTTGTTCTTGTTGATTGTTTTTTTTTTTTTTTCATTTATTGTCCTGTTTGGCTTCTGCTCAGACTGGCGCTGCCCAAACCAACATGTTATCAGTCAACAAACCTGGTAAAAATAAGGTAAAAATGAAACGAACAGATTTATTATCGTAACCCAGCCCTGATGACTCCTCCATCTCAGTCCTGCCCACAGTTTATGATTCACTCGTCTCTTCCCTGCTGTGTCTACCCCGCAGAATTCTGCTTTGAAATAGTAAAAAAATTCTGAGACATTTCTCAGAACTATGAACACTATGGTGTGTTAACTGCTAGTTATGTATCGGTGTATAGTACTCCTAAGCTTCAAATCACTGTCTGTAATACTACAGTGGTCTTGGATCAGGTCGATGTTATTGCTCGTTCAAGACCCCACGTTTAATCTCCCAGAATCCCCTGCTGTGATCTCAGCATTTCTTGTCATATGTTCTTATACTTGACTGTCATCTACACTAATATATGTGTATATATGTATGTATGTATATATTTATATGTAGTACATATATACATACATACATATGTATATATATGTGTATACATACATATATACACATATATACATATATACATACATACATATATACACATATACATACATATTATGTATGTATATGTGTATATATGTACTCATTTATTTATATATATAAATAAATGAGTTAATGAGTTATGTTTAAACAAAGTAATTAAGTTTGTTTCACTCGATACATTAAAAAAATTATGGTTAAACAAAGTAATTAAGTTTGTTTCACTATGTATGTATATGTGTATATATGTACTCATTTATTTATATATAAATAAATGAGTTATGTTTAAACAAAGTAATTAAGTTTGTTTCACTCGATACATTAAAAAAATCAAATTACCGTCACAATTTTAATGATACATTTAAATAGTTTGACAACTACTGAGGATTTTGATTTTGTATGTGTTTTTCTATTTTGTCTTGATCACAGCATAGCACTGTTGCTAAGGTTTTCATGGTGGAGCAGGTTCCAGCTCAGTCAGTACTTGAGTACGGTTTATTAATATCCATGTGCAGCACAGAGCAGGAAGTGAAGGAACTTTCTGCTGCTGTCTGTCAAAGAAATGCAAACCATCAGTAGCCGTCATTTATTTACCTTTAAGACTCCAACAAAGCCAAAGTAGTCGGTCTCCTTTTCCCCCTCTCCTGTGTTTGTGATAAAAGATCCATCAGAGACATGAAAGAGTGGCAGTGATTTTCCCGTCCACTCTGAGTAAGTTGATTTTGATGATAATGATAATAATGTTTTTTCCCCATGAATGTGTGAAACCAGGAGTCAGCGCCCGGGGATCTGCTGTCGCCTGTAACCCCTGAGAGCATCAATGGAACCAGTGAGGAGAAAGTTACACCAGACACACCACAGCACTCTGAAGCCAGAGCAGAACCTTCCCAGAATGCACTGCCCTATTCACACAGGTAATCCACAGTCTGCTACAACATGTGGTCAGTGCATCTAAAAGGGAAGCAGAATGTCTGTTTGTAGAGCTGTGGTTTCTGAAGCCGAGCTCACGCGTGAAAGACTTTGATCTTCATGGATGACGGCATTTCATTAATGACACGACAGTGAGATGAAATACAGAATGTGAGGTCTTTCCCATAGCAGTGGTTCTTCAAGTCCTTATTTCCGTATGTATGTATGGAAACTTAAATGGTGATGTCAGAAATGGTTGGTGTTTTTTTCTTGAAAAATGAAAGAAAATTTAAAAAGTTGAACTTGATTTCAGTCTTTCAATGAAGCAAAGAAACCAGTTGTGACATCAGCTGGTTGAAAACACCACTCGTTGTATTTACATTTAACAGTAAATACTTTGTTGTGAAATAAAATGTTGACAGCTGAACTTGTCTTCTCCTCACATGGTCCAATTCATCCAGCATAAACAAACACTGGGAGGCGGAGCTTGCGGCGCTGAAAGGAAACAACGCCAAATTGACGGCAGCTCTGCTGGAGTCCACAGCCAACGTCAAGCAGTGGAAGCAGCAGCTGGCTGCCTACCAGGAGGAGGCGGAGCGGCTACACAAACGGGTGATGACCGACTGGAGACCTGATCAAACTGTAAATTAAAAAAAAAAAAGGATCTGAAGTTTGTTTTTGAAAATCCACTCCTGCTCTTCAGGTGACTGAGTTGGAGTGTGTGAGCGGTCAGACCACAGTCATCAAATCTCAAAAGACAGAACTGAACCAAACCATAGAGGAGCTGAAGTTTGCTCTGAGGTCCAAAGAGGAGGTGGGTTGTGTGGATCTGGGGTGTGACTAGTGTGTTAAACATGAACATCTGAACGTTTCTGCTTTTTTTTTTTTTTCAGGAGCTGGAGAAGCTTAAAGCAGAGGTGGAGAGTGCCCATGAGTTTGAGTCCCAGAAAAACACTCTCACACACAAACTGCAGGTCAGTTAAATACTGCACTAGTACACAGATATACAGTACTACGGTCTGCAGTTTGGTTATTCATTTGTTGTAGTGCAGCCATCATCAAGTGGTGGCCCGTGGGCTGAATTTGGCCCACCAAACTGCCCAATCTGGCCCATGACTAGATTCCAAAACATGCCTCAAATAATAATGTTAGACAAAAATGTGATTTTTAGTATCTAACCCCTATGTGTCGATCTGGCTCTCCAGCTTATGTAGTTGCTGACCCCTGTTTTAGAGTCAATGACAAATGCTTTTTATAATGACACAATGTGTCTAAGACTCTGTCTCATGTCAAATTCAAAGACATTTCTTTTCTCTGCGTACATTAATGTGAACTTCGATATGTTCTTCAGGGAGCAATTTTTGCCTTTTTACACAAATAAAGGGGATTTAAAGGAGGATTTATGGAAATAAGACTTTAAATAGTAAATTCTATTTACTGTATTTACTATCCTTTAGGTTAAACAAGGCAAATTTTGAACCTCAAGGGCCAAAATCTGAAAAACACCATCTTCAATCTTTGTAGCTCTTTTATTTTTATTTTTAAAAATCCATTTGCCTTAGAACTTTTTAATTGATCCTCAAACATTCCCTTCATAAAATGTGTTTTTTTTTTAATTTTTTAATTAATTCAACAGTTTTTTCCTCACACACACCTGGTGTGGCAGACTGAAATTGTCTTTTTTTTTTTAAACAAAGGAGGGAAGATCATTATTTCAGTTTCCTTCTCTTTCTTGCTCATCGATGTTTACCTGCAAAGTATTAAATAATTAATGTCGCCTATTTTCAGGAGGCTGAGACAAAAAGCCAGACGCTGGAGGCCCAGCTGGGCGACCTGGAGCAGCATCTGGAGAGCAGCCAGCAGGAGAGCGAAGCCTTTCGGAAAAGCCTGCGCTCCCTGCTGGAGCTGCTGGACACGAAGATCTTCGAACTGACCGAGCTGCGGGACACACTCGCCAAGCTCATCGAGGGTAGTAGCTAGAGAGAGACGCGCACACACACACATTCATAGTGAACACTCGCCAAACACATGGCTGAAAGAGAGCCGCCAGAGGAGAAACACAGCTGCATGTTGTCACTCACTTCTGTCATGACCAGAATTTGTTTTTCTGAGTGTATGTTTACACACTTACTACATGCATTAAAGGTACACACACTTTACTACGTCCACATCGTTTACATACTCAGTGAAGAGGGCTTCGTCTGTGACCTGCCTCCTCCTCCTTCTTCCCTCCACTCTGGAATATTCATTGCTCTGCAGCACAGATGCTGTTGATCAATCTATTTTTATCCTTTCTTTGCCCTCTGCTTCTTCTTTGATGAGTTTTTCTACATCTTCACTTTGGTAGAGTTTTGTATACACCTGGAGTTGACATTTTTATCCTTTTTTTCCCCACTTTTGACGTCACTCAGAACACTTGAGCATCCAAGAAAGAAGTAGAAAAAAAAAATATTTTTTTTACTCCACTAATTTAATTAATTGAACTCTGGAGGGTGAAACATGATATGGAGAAATCAGATGCTTCACCCTGTGGGAAAAAAGAGACAACATTATGTCTTATATTCTTCAACAACATAAGAGCAATACAAAATGGAAGCGTCAACGACTAAGCAAACACTAAACAACACTTTCAGGTAACTTTACTCCAGTCAAGGTGGGATTTTATTCTAAAGTATTTCTTTGTATATATATTTTTTAAAGAATAATACTATAAGAAATTCATAGTGCACTTGTGAAAGGGGGAGTTTGTGTGTGGTTGATTCTGTTGATTCTGTTTATTTTTCCCTTATTTCTGTTGCTTGAAGTGCAATGATTTGAATTTGTTTTTTTCTTTTTTTTTGTTAATTTATGATTTGAACTGATATAAGCTGTAAAAATCTGCAAAAAATCTTTATTTTACATCTTGTTGTCACTTAATCCTTTATACTGTTTGGTACGCTGGTGTTGAGGTATTTTCTTTTTGGGGAAGAACTGGCAATATTTTTAGACTATGTATGAAAAAAAATGGAGTGGACAGATGGTCAAAGGTCATATTTGCAAAGAATTCTTTTTTTCTTTTGCCAAACGACAATTTCTTGTACAGAATTTTTGCTAATGTTGCCTTTGGTACAGTGATGCATCAACGGTAGCTAACGGCTAGTGGTACTTTGTTTTGTGGGATTATCTATTGCCAAAAATTGAGCGCCGTTCAAAGGAACCGTGTACATCATTCTTGAAGAACACTACTTAAGGGCTTGCTGTTGGTTCAGTTACATTTGGGAGACTTGAACGATCTTAGCTGTGACTTTACCACATTGAGAAGAATAATACAGCTTATAATAAAAAAAATCATTTGAATAATTCTTTTAAATGTTGGTTATACCATATGATTGAAAACAATAATTGTAATTTTGAGTTTATAGTAAAGCAAATGTGGAAAAAAAATAATGCTTTGTTGTTCTTTCACCATCAACTGATTTTTTTTCCAGAAATAGTTAAGTCAAAGAAACTTCCAGATGGTTTTCTGGACATACATTTCTCTCTGTTGTCAACTTAAACGTAACTTGCGTGACTTAGCAAATAATTAATGGACGTCGCAGGCAAGTAGATCAGATCTTTGTATGTTTCCAGTTTTAAGTGTTTACTTATTGTCACTAAGTTAAGAGTCGTTTATGCTAAACGCTATAGGTATGGCTCTGAGCCATTTCATTATGTGGTTTTCGTAGACCTTGGGGATGCGTTTTCATTGTACAAAACAGAGCATTACCAACGGAAATTGCAGGGGGCGGTGTGGCGTAGTATACCTTAAGACTAACTGCAAGAAGAAGTCATGGAACGAACAACGCGCTGTATTTGATTGTTGTTGTTGTTGTTGTTGTTGTTGTTGTTGTCTCTGTTTGGATTGTCCTGACCTCGTACATGGTCGACATATTGTTATTGTCTGAGAATCTGACGGTATCCCGGAACGAAGCTCTGAGTTTAGCACTGTCCTCTAGTGGACATACTGACATACAAACGGATAGTGACATTTAAAACGGACCTACCTTTTTACGTACGTCAAGGAAGCATAAATTAGTATTTGGACACAATTGTCTCTCGTGGCCTGGTTGAACAGGCACTAATTAAGTCTGTGTAGATGTTCTCGTTGAACAGGCACTAATTAAGTCTGTGTACAGTTTTTTTGTTTGTTTTTTTGCCCTTGTTATGGTTGAAAACATCTTACATTGACGTTTACGTTCTATACGTGACTTAGCACCACGTAAAACGTGTACTTTGGTATTTTGCTTTTTTTCCCTCAGAATTTCACAACACCTCTGCAGCAAGGCAAAAGCATCAACCACAGTGCCACCCTGTGGTGAAATAACAACACTACAATTACTTATATGAATATTTAGGTAGTTTAGGTGTATACGTATACATACTACCTAATCTAAGTATCCTGTGGCAGTAACATCACCTCACATTGATATCCTGGTTGCATTTTAATTTATGACCATTTTTATTTAAGTTACTGAGTTTTCCATTATGAAAAATAAAATATGGTTGCTTGAAACTTCAGTTATATATACACATTTAAAAGTCTTTTTGCCTTCATATTTGTCTGAATGGTAAATCCCATAGATGTCAGTTATCTAGATTTTTGATCAAGGAAAAGCCAAAGTCAATATTTCTTAACTTTAATAATCATATATATGACAACAGAAATATTTATATATAAACAGGAAGCAGAGAGGAACGTCGTGGTACTGTACGAAGCAGAACAGAAAAGCAACCAAAACAAATTGTGGAAATTTTTTTGTTTACTTTAAAAGTTAAAAATAAAAAGTTACAATAAATACCTCAATACATTTAGGCATGCGGATATAATCTTAATGATAAAATTGTCATTGCAGTTTTATTTATTTTTTTAAATGACTCTTTGTGAAGACAAATCTTCGTTATTGCACAATGTGATGGGTTCGTCCTCAGTCACATGCATAAGGTCATAAAGGTCAAACTTAGATGAAATTTAAACCTGCAAGTCATTGGTTAGAAAAAGGATAAAAAAGCAAAGTCAATTCTAGTGAGAGAAGTATGGGGTATTAAAGTAGCATTTATAATACCAGCTGACATCTGTGGTACAAGAAGAGACATTTAAATCACACAGTTTGAGACAGAATGATGCTGCATGATGTGTTCAGTGTCACACTTGGCAGCTGAGACCATACATTTTACAGTAATTTAGCTTTAAGAGACACATATCGCACCCCTTGCTTTTTCGTTGAGTAGAATAAGAAAAGTGAATATTGTTCCGATTATATAAAAGCACGACTCATCTGACCAATTGGCTCTGCATGAAGACTGGAACGGACTGTAAAGGTCTGGTGTCTCCACGTGTGTCAGGGAACTGTGGCCTTACTGGGCTACTAGGATTTTGTTTGCTTAAGAGACATAGCTGTAAAAATCCAAATTGCAGACTCAGCAAATGTGACATCAAAATTGAAAAAACAAACAAACAAACAAACAACCCTGACCTGTACCTCTGGAGTCTCATGTAACTTTTGCAAAACAGTATAATTTTTTCCATAATGCTCCAGTACAGTAAACACTGGCTTAAAATTGCAAACACACACAAACAAAAACAAACTCAAGCATGAATGGCATAAGGTCATTAAAAAAACAACAATGAGGCGATGGAAACATTGAAGAACAACTCTCAGATGGAAAAACAACAAAGCAAATTATCATAAATATTTAACAGGTTTCAAACGTATTTAAATGTGACAACAAGGGCTTTTTAATTGCAGTGCGTCACGTTGGCTGACATTAGATGTAGATGTTAACCAGCTTGTCAGGTCTTTCAAATGTAATTAAAAAAGATCAAGTAATTTATAAATTACGGACGGAAATAACTGACACCGACATCGTTCGAAAATTGGATGAAACACAACAGACGAAGATAAGGAGCTAGGTGTAACTTCTAAAAGAATAAAATAAAATAAAAAATATCGATAATCAATGCATATGTCTTCGAGTCGGATACAGGGTCAGTGAACACAGCATGCGGGGCACACGTCATCGCAATAATGTTGGATGACTGACAGGTGTCGGTCTTTGCGAGTGCGATTTTAAAAAAAGGGTTAATGTCGAATGCCGTTTGATTTTTTTGTGTAAACGTGAACAACTGTTGGAGTCAACAGGACCACAGGGCGACACAGACAACGTTATGTGACCATCTTTTGGGTGAGTGAACAAACAAAAACTAATAGCAAAGATGCTAATACCAAAAGCGACAGTTTGTCGAGTAATTTGTCATTGCTGCTGTCGAGGTGTGGACTGTCCTAAACTCTGTAACTAAAATAATATGTAAATCTAATTTTCGGAGGTTGTTAATGTATTATTCCTTTTGTATTTTAAGGCAACTGGGAAAATAAAAAAATAAAACAAACTAAGAAACCCAACCCAAAAAAACAATCGTGATAACCGTTGTTCTATCTATCTCAATTGGTGCGTCATAGCATTATAGCACAATAGCCCCCTTAAAAATTTAAATGGCTTCCTAGAGAGAAAATGTTACATTCACTGGCCTAAAAAGTTTAAAACCAACTATTTAAAAAAAAAAAAAAACCCAACAAACAGTAAAAATCCCTTTCTTTAACATGGGGTGGACCCTGTGTTTTCAGGGTTTGCACCATGTAAGTGTTTTGCTTCCTCTCGCCTTAGTCTGTTTTCAGATGCTGTAATTCAGTTTCATGTTTATCATTATTGGTTTATACAAACATTGAACGTTAAAGGTAGCCATTTTACAAAGTTCTAATCTCTGCTCACACAACTATGAATCATTAAATGCTAGAGAAGCACACATACATTTACATTTGTTTACCAAATTGAATGACACCCTTCTTTAAGGACAGTTTCTTACATTGTGTATGTTACTTAAAAAAATAACTTATAAAATTTATCAAGACTAATGTTATTGAATGACAGCTAATCATATTTTTTTTTTACAAATTCAAAAAGTGACAATAAAAAAATCCCAATACAGATTTGGTGTTCAGAGCATCTTAAAGGTGGAAGAATCCAAATGTCACGTGTAAATAGTTATTATAAATAAATATAAATAATTGTATCTATTAGCAGTGCTTGTTTTATGTTCTAGAGATTTGTCTTAATCTCTTAAAGCAAATGTGTATTTATTCCTATATTTCTTATACAACTAAACTGTGATTTTACAAACTTTTTCATTTATCGCTGTCATTTCTGCTCCGATCTGCAATGGTGAAAGAATATGAAAGAGGTTATGCCATGAACCATCTGTTTAAAATGGTCTTTTTGGCCCGTGTGTGTGGATTTCCTTTTTGATAGAAGATGTGAATTTATTTTATTATTTATATAAAGATGATGGCAGTTATTGAACACATAACTACCAATATAATTTACGGGCCAGAAGTCAGTGAATTAAAGGCAGTGTCTGAAGTGTTATATGGCTGATAATAATATGATGGCATTGCAGGGACTAGTTCATACCTAACCTCAAACTCTTGTTATAATATTGTTTAAATTAGCATATATTGAGTTAGAAATGTGGTGTAAAAAATATAGCATTGATAGTTGAACTGGAGGATTGGCTGGTTTTCTTTTTAGGGACTTTAACATCAGCTTATCACCATAGACAGTTTTGTTTTAAATACATCTTTAGAAAAAACTTCTTTATATATCACTTTAGATCCTAATTTACCTAATGTGCACCTCTCTCTCTGTATGTCTTCTATATGCATGTAAAACATTAGAATGCTGAAAGAAAGTATCCAAAGCTCCAAATGTGCAGATCAGTGCTGGTGCTGGTTCCATAAGAAAAAGAAAAATGAAACGAAAACTAATGTCCGCACCAATCAGCACTGATAGGTCCAAGAAGTAATGGAACAGTTTTAAGAAAATAAAAAAAACAAGATTTATAAAATACTTCTACTGCTACCCATGAATGACATATGGCATACAAATGTCTGGTCAGCATTGGGCACAACAGCTGGACAACACATCCGCCACCACAGATGCAAATAGGAAAAAAGAAGTAAACCCAATAATAGTAGTCTGGCTGTTTCCTAAAAATCTTGTACCACTTCATGTGATCATTTGTGTGATTTAAGTTGAAGTAAACAAATTTTATACACTGAGGTCCAAAATAAGACTTGTGCAAAAGTTTTAGGGGAGTGTACACATTTTACTGTATCCCCCTTTTTTGCAATTTTCTTTTTCTACTGTAGTAAACCAGAAGAGCTTACTCAGTAACAATAATTGTTTTTCTTACAGTCTAGAGTATAAGTTTAGATGTGATTTTTAGCCCTGTTCCTAAAATTGGTTATAACTGGGGTCACATCCCCCTAGAAACAAGTGGCTGAGCAGGTCCAGCATTCTTTCTGCCCAACGATCAAAGGCATGGCCATTGGATAACACATGGTTTGTAGCTTGGTCCGTGAACCAGATCTTTTCTTTTTCTAGAAAATAAACAATGTTCCATCTGCAGATTGGCAAGGATACATCTGCCTGAAACTTTTGCACAGTTCTCCATGTCAAATCAGAAGTAGATCAGCAACTGAACTGTAGTATACAAGAATAAAACTATTTTATCTGTTGACCTTGATTTATACAGCAGTTTACAAACTGTAGAAAGTTCTGGTGATTCCATTAGGTGTAAATGTAACTTTTGTTGGCAATGACACGACGTGATCTGTTTTTCCTTGTGTTCCTGTTGGTAGTCATATTTATCAGTAAGGCTGTGTCTCCAGCATTTGTCAGTACTGGTACCTTGTCTGGATTGTTTTAAGGAATGATTTATTCATGTGAATGACGATCACCCACTGCTCTGTTTAAATGTACTGAGAGTCTGAACCCTTAATGTGTCAGTGAAAGTGAGAGGAAAACAAAATCAAATACTCACTTCTACAAACAAACCCATCACAGCAAGCTACAGTACAGTACGGCTCCAATCATGTGGATGGATTCAGTTAGAGGTTCTCTCCTCCCCGAGAATGCAGCAGCAGCAACATGAAAAATAAAATAAAATCAGTGGTCTGTTTTTAAAAACACACACAAATGTTTAAAAAAGACTGTCTTTTCTATATAAATCAAGGGTCTTTGTTCAAATTGCACCTAGTTCTCACCAGGTGTTCGTATGACTTATCTCATGACATAATGTCTCATCATTCTGGCTCATGGCCCTAATTAAAAAAAGAATAATCTTCCATTAAACTAGTTTTCCCAGTCAGTGCATGGAAGGCCTTCATCCTCTGACTCAGACTCTGGGGAGGCCTCCTTGATTCTCCTCAGGGCCTCGTGGATGCTGCGGGTCAGAGCGTCAGTGGAGTGAGGGAAGCTCTTGCTGTTACGTTGCTGTTGCTCAGGGTGAGTTCGCACCTTCCTCAACCTGACACCCTGTCTAATCTGAGCCAAGATGTTGTTGGTGTCGTCATCAGGGTCAGGGGCCAGGACACGCAGCTCAGCCTTTCTCAGGTGGAAGCTGCCACGTTTGAGGGAAGCCAGGACTTCATCCATGGGGGAGCTCGCTGCAAACATAGGCACAAGACTGTCAGTCTGACAAGGAAGACATGCTCTTTCATATGCTTTCTGTTGCAGTACCTAATGGGTTAGGAACAGGTTGGGCAAGTAAAAAAAACTTAGAGCTTTAAGTTTTGTTTTTTTAAGTTGTGAATACATAATTTTGAGCAGTTGCTCCCTCACCTCTCCTCCACTGTGTGGAGTCCAGTGAGGCTGTCTTTCTCAGCTTCTTCCTTGCTGTCAGCAACTGGCTGCTGTCAAAGAATCGAGGCGAAAATGGAGCGAGAGGCAGTGGCGGAGATTCAGATTCACATGTGAGCTGTCTCACAGGGCTCCCAGTGGGCTCCTGCCCCCTAAACTCACCCTGGCTTTGGTCCTCTAGAGAAGGAGGTGGTGGTGGAGGAAGTGGGGGTGGAGGGGGAGGAGGTGGGGGCGCTGTCAAAAGAGCAGATGGGGAAGCTGTGAGAGGAGGCAGCGAGAGGAAGGGAGGCGAGGAGGTGAGATTTTCAAGGTCAGCCATTGGCAAAGAAATGCTGTCGCAGCAATAAAAGTCAGTTGGAGGAGGAGGAGGAGCAGACAGCTGGGGGATGTCCGAGGTACAGTCGGTCTGAACGCTGGCGGCTTGCGTGCTGGGCTGCTGTCCCACTTTTTTCCGACTGTGAGTCTGATTCAGACGCAGACGGCTGGACTTGAGGGTCACCTGGCCCGGGTAACGCTGTGTGTGGGAGGAAATGGGGCACAAAGATTATTCGGATATTTTATTATTCAGATAAACTGCTGCTGTTGAACTTAATGTTGTCAATATTTTCACCTGTTTGAGGCTGCGGAGTCTGTCCAGAGTCCTTTGCCTTTCCTGGCTCACTCTAGCATTTTGTTTGGCTTCATCCTCTTCTCTAGTCTCTGCTTCCTTTACAAGCAAAGAAAATGTCATTGTAGTGGTTACAGTCTTTTACTATTTACTGTGATCCAGAGCTGCTAGCATAGCAACTATGCTAAGACCTTCAAAGCAATAACAAAGTTAGACAAGAAAACCTGGCTCTGTTCGGCAGATCACGTGAATAGAGGATTGGATTTTAAGTTTCTGATTAGTTTCCTCGTTCTGGTTCCTTACTCTTATAACCTTGCTACTGTTACAAATAGCAAGCTTAAAGTTTTCTTGGCACACATAAAGTACTCCCAAGCCAGTAACATAGTATTGGCTCGAGCTTGACAAGTGCATCTCTGGTAAAAACTGTTGCTTAATGTGTCAGACCTTCAAGCCCTAAGTTCAGATCGAGGTCATCTGCTGAGATAATAGATAATAGTTCTATGTTCTGATAAGTACATATTTTAGCTTTATTTAGGAGCGTTCACAGACTTGGCATCAAAAATTATAAAAGAAGGGACCGTTTGTAGGAAGGACCTTTAAGACTTATTGGAATTTTAAGTGACAAGCTCTTATCAGCACTTCTTATCCAAACAGTACCAACCCACCTTCTACACAACTTCAAAAAGTAGCTGTTTTGTTCATTTATCAGATGAGTCCATATAAGGTTTGTAAGCCTTACCTGTGTCAGTGCTTGAGGAGAACTGCAGTCAGCTAGGCTGCCTTGGCGCTGCTGCAGCTTCTGATTGTGGTTGACGATACAGATTTCCTATGAAAGACAGAAAGAAGGTAATTAGTGACACATTCACTAATAAAAATTGATCAACCCTTCTGATTGGCTGTGATGTGTCTGTACTTGCCTTCTTGTTTTTGAGGTAGACTTTCTTGGCAGTGATGCGACCTCTGCGTGCCTCCAGGTGCCGTGTCCTCTGTCGCAGGACAATCAGTTCATCATCTCTGAGAGGAGGGGGTGGAGCTGCGGGGTCTTCTTCTCCATTCATGGCATCTGGAGTTTCATAGGCATCGTAGTAAACAACTTCATCCTGGCACTCTGGTGACCAAAAAGAAGTTTGTAAACTTCTGTTTTTTTAGAGCATCAGAGAGAAACATTTAATATCAAAATAACTATGAAAAATACTGATACACTGCACTGTCTCACACCCAGGCTCACACATACTCACCTGTCATCGTACGGCGCAGACTCTGCAGCTGAGCAGTGAGCAGCAGCTCCTCGCAGCTTAACACCTCAGCCTGGATGTCATACAGCTGCAGCTGTAATTCGTAGTACAGCTCCTCCAACTGGTCTAGACGCAGCATAGCATCCTCTCCACCCTGTAGGGTCTGCATCTGAAACAAAATACCCACACATAGGTCCATCAGCCATTCCATTAGCTAAACAGATTTAATTAAATATGTCCATTTGTTTTACTCTTTGCTGACTGATAGGTAAAACTTTTTTCTAACAAGTTTTTCTATCTGTCTCACATGATGCACTGGCCTTTAAAGTAGCTTATAAATTATATCCAGACCTTTAGAAAAATAACAAGCACACTCAATTATCTTACCTCTTCTTTGAGGCCATGTTTCCTCTGTTCCAGGCAGATCTCTTTGGCTCTCATCATCTGCAGAGTTTCTCTTGAGACTGCGTGCTGCAGCCGCTCCATTCGTTGTACAGCTGCTCTCCATGTCGACTTGCCAAACTTCTTCTGGTCAGCACGCATACGATCATACAGAGCTGCACCATGTACACAGTGTTAATGGCTAATATGGGTAACAGCAGCTGCATTACCAATTGTTGTTCTAAAGTAGAGATTTGTAATGCATGGATACAATGATGTGAAGTGAACGGCTCCCCAGGTGCTCAAGTCATGTAGAGCCGGCTTTACTAATGTAATGATGGGTCATTTGTGAAGTAAACGGCTCCCCAGGAGCTCAAGTCATGTAGAGCCGGCTTTACTTAAATCCTACACAGACACAAGAACTGCCCCTTCATCAGTGCAATTAGAAAAATAAGAAGGCAGATGTTTAGTGCTTTATAAATATGTAATTCTTTCTATTTTAAATCACAATTTTACATTATTTTTTGTTAAACAAATTAATATGATTAACAAAAAACCCAAGGACCCTTTGGGCACCAAAAGAGTCATCTCTTTTTAAGGGAGCCTTAGAGCCACCAGTTAGACTTTTCTTACTAAGTTAGACTTTTCTTACGTTTTTTTTCTGTCTTAAAAAATAGTGGCAGTTAGACTTTTCTTACTGGTCTGTAAAAAATTGATGTTTTTTTTCTGTCTTAAAAAATAGTGGCTTCTTTGCATACATTAAAATTAAAAGATGTGCTTTAAGATGCATTGAAATATCTTAATGTAAATTAGTGGTCCAATATTACAAACATCTGACTGTAAAACCAGTAGTGTTGAATGCCTACACAGAAAACAGATGATGTTCTTTTTTTTTTTAAAAGTACAACAAAGTACCTTTTTCTTCCATTGTTGTTCATTGCTACTTCAACCTACTGTCTTTGTTTCATTTCTGAGACATGGGTAACTTTTTCTCTTCTTATTCATCTTATTCTCTGTCTATACAAGGGGTCGGCAACATGTGGATGAATCAAACTGACTATTATAAAGATAGAAAATAACAGATACAGTAGGATGAGGCTGTAATTTTCTTTTTTACAAAAACTAGGTTTATGTTAATTTTACACGTCACACTTTCAACTTGCTTGCTAACAGCAAACTGACTGTAATTTCACTGTCTGCTCGCATAAAATCTGGTCTGAAGTGAGCAAAGCTGACCTCAGATCGCTGTCAATAATACCAGTAAATGTGTCATATCAAACACTGAATTATACTGTGTTTGAATTGATGGTCTTGTGTTGTCTTTCTGTGGTACAACAGATTTAGCAGCAATAAATGCTTGATGGCTTTCTTTTTCTACTATATAAATCTGTAGTATAGCTACAGTACCGTCATGTACTCTATTAGTATTGTAACTCTTACATCCATCAATTTCACAGTATGCAGTTAATGGCTTGTTGTATCTCATAAATGAACCTTAGACTACAGATAAACCCTGTTGGTATAGTAGCATGATAACAGTGGTCTCATCTGCTCAGCTAGAAGATTAAGTTTGTTGACCAAAATACTGCTAAATGCAGTTATTTAATTTTGCTATTAACATTACTTTGCATGATCACTGTGATCTGAATAATTACAATAACGACATGGTTATTAGCTAGTTACTTTTGATTACGTTTATCTTCTAAAATATACAGTGATTTTGGCCTAGTACCTCTGACTGTTGGCTGACTTCTTTCATAGTACTATCGTAGTAGAGGAATGTAAATGTATGCAAAAATATTAAAGGTACATATTATTATTCAAATGCATATGGATCGGTTGGATTTTAAGTTGCATAAGGTCCAGCTTTAATAAATAATAAAATCAAACAAAATGAAAAATGCAGCCAGTGATGTTAACATTGTTTAAAAATGGCGTCAATGACGTTGTTTGAAAATGTTGCATATTCCATGTCCACATCACCGACCTCCCTGCCTGTCAATTTGTTTTATTCTGTTCTCTGTTACTACCCGCAATGTCCAGTAGATGGCGAACCGCTTGCAGTTAGTGGTGCTCAAAAACATGAATGTTCGAGGTAATGTGTACAGTAACACAAGCACACTGAGCTGGTAGGGTTTTTTTCTATAAAAAAAACACATGTTGCAGTAATACTGTACAGTAATACTGATATTTTTTACCCCTTTTTGTAAATCACATCGTGGTTCTTTACAGCTTCCCGGCTCCTGTCAGGCCAAGTGAGAATCAGGGTAAAAACAGTGCCACGTGGAGAGCTCTGTCCTGGAAGTTTACTGAGAAATACAACTCCCAGGAACATAGAGAACACAGAGTCATCTCCCTGTGAGGGGCCTCATGAACAACCCACCGTTTATATTTCTACTCTGATGTAAAACAGATGTGAATAGGTGCTTAAAAACAAACAAGGCCATAGTAATCACCAACAAACCTCAAAAACCTTGACTTATGTTGGGCAGGATATTCACTGCTCTGCTCTGGGAGTGTGCGTCTGCACGTGAGGCACAGGAACAGAAAGGGGATTTTTTTTTTGGAGGAGCGAAGCTGGAAATGAGTGGAGGAGGAGGTTACATCAGAGACAGACAGAAAGCCAAAGGAAAGAAATACTGAAGAAAATTGTAGAAAATTAACTTGTAGGCATGATCTAACTATTGAGACATCCTTCTGCAGGGACTACATGTACATTAGCACAACAGTTAGAGTGCTGTGAAAACACTGATAAGGAGTGGAGAGATACCAGGACTGAGTAAATGCAGGCTTCATCAGCGTTGGTCTAATCTCTGACGTCAAACGCATCAAGACCAGCTCTCGTACATTAGGTGACAAGTGGCCTGTAGTGACATCAGACACCATCATGTTGAAATGCCTTGAAACAGATTGGGTTTAATGTGCACACAAGCGAATGTCATCGCGCAACTCAAAAAACAGTAATGATGTTCAAGTCACATTTAGGTTTTCAGCTGTTGAAGTTAAAGTATGCTTTTTCTTTTATGAAAGTCTTTATAAAAGAAATTCAATAACATTTTGGGTAGCTGTGGAAACTACTGTAATTATTTGGAGTGTATGATCAACTTACAACCACCATGTCCACTGTTGGGAGTTGATTTAGGACAATAAATCTCTATATGGTCTAGACAAGT
Organism: Cynoglossus semilaevis; assembly: GCF_000523025.1. Taxonomy (NCBI): domain Eukaryota; kingdom Metazoa; phylum Chordata; class Actinopteri; order Pleuronectiformes; family Cynoglossidae; genus Cynoglossus; species Cynoglossus semilaevis. Next base: position 18,947,561 of record NC_024320.1, read on the forward strand.
GGTCCCCAAACCTCCGGGCCACGGCCAGCAACGGTCCATTGGTCAATTGGTAACGGGCCGCACAGAAAGAATGCATAACTAATTATTTCCATTTTATTTATTATCTGATCCTAAAAGATGTTTCATTTTGAAAAATTACCAGATTCAGTCCACCGCATCCGTCTGTGACTCACATTTGATACATGTCAAGATGCTTGCCTTGGTCACATGTCTTAACTTAACCTTCTGAAAAGGTCTGCTCTGGCCGCTTACACATAATACATTACCACTAAATTAAAACCTCCAAGCTAGCAAAATGTGCCAGTTCCTGTTACTTTGTTCAGTGTATACTGTAGAAAATTCGCTATACTAGGAGTAAAAAAAACATCTTTCATGGGGATGAAGCAAAACTGAACATAATAAAATATAAATGACTCCCAACAGCTCATCTGCAGGATCTTGGTTTTAAAAGGTTACTTACACTAATCTGACCCATCTGCTCTTCACACACTTGTGGTGCAAACAATGTAAGCACCAGTCATTCATCTCTACTCATCTAAGACGGACTATAGAGGCATGAGGTCATTGAAGGTCAATTGTAGACACACATCCCTTTGCTTTTGTGTTGACCTCTGTAGCAACTTGAGATGCTAATGTTTTGTTAATGTTAAAATGTTTGTAAACAGGAGTAAGAATAGCCCAGCACCTGCTTTCAAATGATCCAACCATTTGTGAATTTATTTATATATATGTCTGGCAGCAGACTCTAAACAACTTCCTTTTAGCACCTCTGGCTAACAGCTTCTGGTGACATAACACAGATGCAACAGATTTGCAGGAAATAGGAGCTAGCTGAGTTCACGTAGCTAAGTGATTAGCGTATGGGTGCAGTCGCAGTAGCCCTTATCTCATTTGGTTAAAAAAAGCCTGTTTTTGTCAGTAACACTATGAGACACTACACAATTATCAGTCAGCAGCAGCAACTAACAGACTGTGGCAGCAGTCACCTTTTTGTACCAAGAACCAGTCGGCCGGTATCAACAGTTAAGGCGGACTGGTAATACCGGGCCATCATTGAAGGATCATTAAATTTTCAAAATAAAACATCTTTTAGACTTTGTTCTGTAGTATCGGAGTCTGAATGATGTACTGTTTTGAAACATTGCCAGTTTATAGCCTCTGCGTGTTTGCTCGGAGTCTGTGCTCATTTCTTCTCCTACATCATACTTACTATTACTAAACTGTTTTATGAGTGAAAAGTGAGTTTTCCAATGGTCTTATTGATCTGTTAAGGGTAAAACAATAGTCACTTCATAGCTGTTAGAAATTTGGTTACTTTTCTTAGTGTTTTCTCTCTTTTCAGGAAATCAGTATATATTTTCAGGAAATCAGTATATATTTTTTAAAGAACACTGATTTTGACTAATGGCATGTTTTACTGTTTAATACTATTAGTTCAAATATTTTATATATAAAAATCATGTTTTTGCTGATTTAGACTTGGTTCTTTTTCATTTTTAAGGAGGCGCCAACAACTCCCAGCTTTGGATAAGACTGACCATTAGTGACTTAAGTTATTTATTCCATATTGATAATATTTTCTATTTTGTTTGAAAATTAGAGGGGGCTCTATATTTTTGTCACTTGTTTTTAATCCAATTATCTGGGAAAACCTTTGTTAGCTTTAGTGAATCAAAATAACAGATAAAGACACCATGGCTCTGTTGAAGTGCTCCACTCAGTCACCCTGACAACTGTTGCCACGTGATAGCCCAGAAGCTGTGAAACAGTACCTGGAGCTCACCTTCTTCTGGCACAGAAGAGAAACCACATTTCTAATTCATGACAGGACCCTGACCCTCCAGGCAACAGGACCCTACCACTGCACTCTACTGACATGTAATAGGGCTGTCCCACAATGCAGCATTCAACTGAATGCTCTGCACCCTTTGTTAATGAGTCAGTCTGAGGCTCATTCATTCTTCTGCCCACCTGCTGTGTCATTCACCTGTTCAGTTGGACTAAGGCGTCAGAGTTGCACCTTCACTAATTATTTATCCTGGGGTTCCTGGGAATAGGTTTTACTCATTCCTGGTGTTGGAACTAAATTGTGAAGACTAAAAGGTTCAACTAAAGAAAATAGCCTAAATAAATGTCTCAGTTGTCCAGTGTTTGCACCAGGTTTGTGTTTGTGACCTTTTGATAAAGAAGAGGTGTGGCAGGTCAAAGCAACATTTGCTGTGATATTATTTTGTACTTTCTTTGACCGTAAAGCCTCATTAATGTCCATCATTAAAACTCTCTCAGAAGGTATATGGTATTACTGTGATTAAAAAAAAAAGTAACTTTGAGATTGTTTCTTTTTTTTCTGCATCATGGACATCGGCCTTTACTTAAAGAAGATTCTCTTTTGATCAAGCAGTCCTTTCAGTTGTCTTTCTGAAGTTGTCTTGATGTGTGTTACAGCTATGATGAAACACATCAGCAGTGGCTGTTAATTATTTAGTACAGTAACTGTAACAGACAGACTATAATAGTTAGTCTGCACCAGTCCTGTGGTAGCAGGCCACTGCTGCTTATTGTGCATGGTGGAAACTCTGGAAGAACTCTTCGGCTTATGTTACACATAGTATTTATTTAACCCAGGGCAGGATTTTTCAGGTCAGAAACAGCGTTAACCTCAGATGACTTGATGAACATCATGTTTGTGTAAATAATGTTCTGCTTCCGTTGCTCGAACAGAGGAACCCAGCTGACCAGTTTGTTGCTGTTACATGATAGCATCAAACCGATGAAACCCTACAAAAACATTGCTTGTATAAAAAAAACATGAAATTCAAATACTAGGATGTTTTCTTTTACAGTTTTAACACTGAAAACTGAAAAATATTTGCACACCTTAGATTGTTACACATGAACCCTATTTTTTAGGTTAATGTAACGGTTCTTATCAGCCTGGGACACCTCTGTGGCAGGTGTGTATTCAAACTTAGAGTCTTGATCAGCAGTACTTATTCTAACACTCTCACATTGTTTTCATAAATTTCCCTCTGCCACATCATCACACACCATGCAAACTGAATGTAAATCCTGGAGTGATCTCTACACTTTCTTTGTCCTTACACCTTCCTTAAAGTGGAGTGAAACCTCTGTTTGATTCCCTGACTCATCAGTTGAGAAAACCAACCCGCCTCTGCTGACATGAATAGTTTATTTGCATACAGCTTTGTTTTCAGCCGTTGAGTTACCCTGAGGGGAGCAGGTGGTGAAGCTCCAAGCCTTGAATCAGAGATTCCCAGGTAAATGTGTGTTACCCAGAGTTTTTACCATATCTTGAATCAGAGATTCCCAGGTAAAACAGTGATGTGTGTTACCCAGAGTTTTTACCATAACGTAATGATGACCTTAGATAGTAGGAAGGAAATATCTTCTGTTGGGATTACAAAATAATAACTAAGCTGTATCAAGTATCAGCACATTTTAGGAAAACATGCTGCAAGTAATTTAGTCCAATTTCTAAACATAGGTCTAGATCTAAGCAAGAAATCACATTCCGTCATCATACACACCCATAAACACACCCACACAGTCCATTTTTTTAGTAAGTTAGACAATGCTGGATCATCAAGCTGTGTAAGGAATGTGGGTCAGAGAGGAGAGAGTGCTCACAGTCCAACAGTGAGTGAAAAACTGTGAGTGTCGGAGTGAGACAAAAAGATAGAGACAGGAGAGACTAAAAAGCAACACTATGGGACATTATAGCTTCTGACTACAAAAAGCCAACACAGATTTTGACCACAAATCCTAGTGTAAATATCAGTAGCACAATTTAAAGTTCCTTACTGATACAATCCATGTGTAAAAAAACAATAAAACCCCCAACATATTTCAATATATAGCACGACACATTCCTGATTCTCAACAAAACCCCAACATATTTCAACATATAGCACGACACATTCCTGATTCTCATACCGTATGTGGCATTTTATCCCTCTGCTGTCAGATTTATCACCAATTAAATTTGAAGAAAAGTTCTTCATTAGGTCACTTCTGACCGTTCATTAAAAGTGAAGAAACAGAGTAGAGCTTGACCTATTGACCTAGAATCGTCTGTAAACCTGTGGAATATGTAGAGGATGAGTTCAAATCACCTTGCTGATTTTCTTCCTTTTATTAAGCCTCAAATGGACCAAAACAACAAAGATGGAGAGGAGAGAGAGTGTGGGAAATAAAAGAGTGTGCTGAGACAGCAGAATCACTGAGTGGTTTAGTGGCTGCTGTAATAATACTTATGCTTGTTGTTAAGCCGCTCTGGGCAGAGGAAAAAAGCCTCCTAGGCTGATCCCCTACCTCCCACAGCACAGCTACAGAGTCCCACAGATGGGCTTCTATGCCGTGGCCGCACAATGTAACCAGAGCAACCAACACTAATGCCATTACAGTGGGCTTAAAGGCAGAGACCACTGCAGGACTTTATCACCGAGCGGATCAAGACTGATGTCTCAGCACTTACCGTGAAAGACAGGCCAGTACCACAGTAAAGCAGCATCCCCGTACCAGTTAGTGTGCTTCAGACCAGAGCAGTTCACTGACTGTAGTAAAGTGTAAACCTTCTTAAATCAAGCTCTAGCAGATGGCGCTGAGTGCATGCGTGTGTGTGTGTGTGTGCGTGTGTGTGTGTAGGAGCATGTTACCTTAATCTGCTGTCTGCGCAGCATTGCCAGCTCCCTCATGTCTCTGAACGGTTGCAGCAGGTAGTGGTACAGCTGAGTTGTGGCCTCCAGCAGTTCTCCGTACGCCTCGTCCTCCTCTGGGTACACCTGCAGCAGATCCACCATGCTGTCCAGGGCTTTGTGTTTGTCCAACACCTGGGACATGCCACACATAATGAAGGCTCAGCCAAGACATAAAACAGTCAAAGACCCACTGAAAGATGGCTTTATAAGATAAGATAAGATAGCCTTACAGCTTATAGTCATTTTTTTTCACTCCTATAATGATGATGATGAAGGTTTTGCAAGGGATTTTAGGACATTGTTTTAATCATTTTGGGATTTGGAATTTGACTTTCTATTAATATGGCCTTTTCACTCTATGACATAGTTTCCTGTCTTTGGCTTGTGAACAACAGCAACACAATTACCTTCATCTAATTGACCAAACTGGTCATTAACTAATTGCAAAAATATAACTGTAATCATCAGGTTAATCTACCATGAAAGTAATTGTCAGTAGCAGTTGTCATAAAGCAGATGATCAATCCTCATGCAGGTAGTAGTGGTAAAATGGGTGGAGCTACACACAGTATGGGGGCAAGATAATTCTGATCATTATCATTGCAATGCCACAAAGCATGTTAAATTGCAGTTGCTCATTTTGAAACACATATCCAGATTTTTTGTTATCATAAACATTTTTGTAACTTAAGGAAAAGGCAGACACAGAATTATATGCACCATAAAGCCTGACCTAGATTTAGCATAAAATGTAACATTTAGAGGTCCAAACAGAACAACCTTTAAAGATCTCATGTAAATAAATCAAAGTTAATCTAATGAGAATAGTAAAGAGTGTAAAAAGCACCAGGTGTGTGGTCAGAGATGATCCTATAAATGACACTGTATGAGCAGAGAACAATCAGAATATATTGGCTGAATCATACCATGTGTCAGCTCACCACAAACTATTCATTGTTCCAGTGACAAATGCAGTCATTGTTCACACAAACACAATTCAACGTTGCACTTTCAGTAACCACTAGGTCCAATTTGCGCAGTACAATACACCTACTTTACTCCTGCTTCATATAATATTGAAATGTGCCACCACCCGACCATCAAGCCAAGCAGTGAATAAAGTGCTCTTCTCTCTTTAGATATGAATGGACACTCTTATATTTACACAAGACTGCTTTTGCCAAAGCCCTCTATGTTGGGGACTAGGGTAGACACAGCTCAATTCAGCTCAAACACTGCTCCTACTGTTTACCTTGGGCCTGGGTTGCCATGGTTACCACTGACCAACTATGTGCCAAATCCCCTGTCCCTGCAGTTGCAGGCAGCCAGGAAAACCCCTGGTCCTAATGAGTCAATTCCTGTCCAGCTTCAGGAAAACAGTTCAATGCACCTGAACAACTTTAACTGAGATTAGTCAAGAACTGGATAACTTTAGAATGAAACGCCAAGATATTTTGTTTTAAACTTTTCTTTGACTTTCTTAACTCACTGTTAGCTTCTTTCTTCCCACTGGAAATGCACTGCTTAAGTAAATCTCACTGTTAGCTTCTTTCTTCTCACTGGAAATGCACTGCTTAAGTAAATCACATTATCGAGTACATGGATACAATTTTAAATATTCAAACAATGTGAGCTCGTTCTGCAGATGCTTCACCTTTATACTTAGCATATACATAGCATTAGCAGAGAGATTTTTACTATACAGTACATGACACCAGATTCTACTTCATCTAGCCCCAGCTTTATTTTTTTACTAAATCAGTTGCAGTGTGAACTTTTACACAGTAATAACCCATATCTGTTTTTTTATGAAGATCTGCGCAAATCCTTTTTTTCAAATCAGAACCAGGCCGCTTTCATATGTGATGTTAAATTTGAAACATACCCACAGATTTTAAAAATGTCATCTGCATTTCATCTGTTACGTATGTCATTAAAGTGTGTCACAATTTTGTTGCAGAAGAGGCAAGACATAGCGAAATCAAATGTAAAGCAGACACACTAGATGGTGGAAGTGGGGTGGTGAGAGAAAGGGTTGTGTCCCCAGTCGTGGTGAAACACAATGACTCTCAGGTTTAATTTTCAAATTTCACATTCAAATTGATACACACATGCTTAGATGTGTAGCATCTTTATTGACTTCTGTAAAGGTGTGTGTGACCATGTCTGCAACGACTGTTTAAACTAACAAAAAAGAGATTGCAGCAAAAACTCTAATTGGTCATTAAAACCCTGCAGTGTGAATGTAGTTTCAGCTGTTGACAATATAAACTCAGAACTTTCACACATGGAGTAATTATTACACAATTAACTGTTAGAGAATCTGGCCAGGAGCCAAAAGGGCTAATAAAATCAACTCTAGCTCTTTGGTCTACTGATTCTTGGTAAAAGAAAAAACAAAATGATATGCTCAAGTGCAACTTTCAATATGTTAATAACAAGTATAAAAAGGGATCTTGTGCTTCATTCAGATGTTAAAGTCTACAGATCTGACTACAAAGTGCACTGGGCACATACAATGATAATTACAGGATGCAGTAAGTGATTTGAGCTGCAGCGCAGCCCTATCATCACAACCAACTCTTCCAGTTTGTCTGCACTAAATCTGTTCTGTCTGCCTGGAGAACTTCTCTCTCCCCTTTCGGACTGAAATATCTCAGATAGAACACGCCTCGCCTTTGCTGCGAGAATACAATTCAGTGAAACAGAATGTCATTCAAGAGGTGTGATCAACAAAGGAAGTCTAAAAGCGAACACCCTATTATCTGTCCCACAAATTGCACTGCTGTGAATCAGCTGAACTCTCAACTGTAAACTCCACTCTTACAGCTGAGCAATGGGATTTCAGTACCAGTACTAGAACAATATGTAACCAGGATGTATTTTTTTATAACATCCGAACAGTATTGCAGTATTCTTTGGACGAAAAAAAAAAAATTTTCCACTGAAGTACTTTACATCCCTCTACCAGAACATTACCTTATGTTCTCCATCTTTGTGAAGTACATAGACCACTTGGAGAAAATCTACAAACGCATTCCCGTTAAAATACCCACATTTTTCATACAGCTGCCAGCAAGTTTTTTTCTGGTTATTATTTACTGTCACTTGGACCTATGTCCACTTATTTAATGTACTTTATCCTGTATTTTACTCAAAACATTGTTACCAGTCTGGTTATTATTTACTTTCACTTGTACCTATGTCCACTTATTTAATGTACTTGTATTTTACTCAAAACATTGTTACCAGAGGTTCACATGTTCAAATCCCATCCTCCACAGGGATGGGTTTGATGAGGAGTACAAATTGTATTGTGTGTATTTGTGTTTGTGCCTCCATTTACTACTAAGGCAGTATCAGCAAGTACACAAAAATAAAAACATTATTATATCTATCGAGTTTTAAAAAGAGAAAGAAACGAGACAACCCTAATCCACTTTTTTTATATAAACTAAAAATAAATTGTTTACTTCTACTTTTTTATCGAATGTCACCAATGCTACATTGTGTTAATATTAAGATTGAAATAAATGTGAAGGAAAAAACATCAAGAATCAAAGTACAACAAAATGAACACTTCAACAATGTGGCCCCTAAAATCTGTCTTATCAAAAACAAACTGAGAAGAAAGAAGAAAACATTCATTCATAATGAAATAAAGAGTAGGAAACCTAATGAGTGTTATCAGTTGGCGCAGAGTCACATAACAGTTGACACTAACATCAGGGCTGGTTAATCACACTGTTTAATATGATCCTCTCTTCTTGACAAAAGAGTTAAGGTGTCATTAGTTTTTATTATGTTGACATTACAAGTAGAGGACGACAGAGGAGAATGTAAGCACAGAACATCTACGTCTATTGACAGTTGGCTGTTTGTGTTTAACGACAAGCCTTAGATAAGGAAGAAAACTTGGCCTGTGGTCAATAATCCACACGTGGCTGCCCTACATCTGTTGACTGTTTTCCACTGTTTGTCCAGTGGCATATTCGGCATCACTTCATGCCACAAATCCCAGAGTCAGCAGCCCCAAGGCTGGATCTGGTGATGATGTGGTAATGAAGAGCATGACAGTTAGCCTCACCTGCTGAGCACACACACAAACACACAGCAGTCCAACAACAACTATAAACCACAGCTATTCTTATTTCCAACAATCATCCAATGGGTCCTGTTAAACCTTGTAAATGTCATAAAAAATAAAAAATCTCCACGTCCATGACAAAATAAAATTTAAGACAAAAATTGAAAACTGAGAAAATATTTATTTTTAGCAATTCACTAATTTCAGAGCTACACGGACGGACATTTGTTTTGACTGATTTTCCACAAAAACTCCAGGAAACTCACCACTAATGACAACAGAGAACTACCCAAACAAGCTCTCGGTTTTAGGACGAATTGAGGAGTAATTGAGATGAAAGCAACATGAACACCTATAGAAATGTGTTACAGTACTCACCCCTAAACCACTTTAATAAAAAAGGGCATACATACTGAGAAACTACTGCAACCCAACAAGAGTTATGGCAGAATAATTTCAGATGTGTTATACAGTAAATACCGCTCTAAAGTTTGACCAAAAGGTTGTACTGTGAGATTGGTACAGTTTTATGGGCTACTTTGTATATGTGGATTCTGTGGATGTGTGTATGTACTGTGCCTAATGAAGTGTTCTTCAGGTCTGTAATTGACAGGTGTCTTCCGTCCCCTGCATTTCCTATGCTGCTCTTTGTGAAACCTTTTGTGAGTCACTTTGTTGAATAACACTGCCTGGGGCTTTGTCTGTGTCCCGACAATCGTCATATCTTTGTGATGAACTGTCTGCTCATAATAGATCTGCTCTTTTCTTGTAGGATTTGTTCAACATGTGTAAACAAACAATCTAACGTGCAACAATGGCTTTGGTATTATCAAAAACTAAGCTAACTTAACGTCCCAGGTTAATTCTCATGTACTTGTTCTGAGATAAATGGCCGTCTATCTGCCTATCAACACCGCAACAACCCCAACAGCTGTGCTGACACGTCATCTCTCTGACTCCACCTCTGATTGTTCTGCCCTGTTTCCCTTCACACTGCTCAGCGAACTGGAGTGCGATGTCTGTCCAGGCCCGATCATGTTACAAGCCTACGAAGTGGTAGCAACAGATGGTTCATCACAGAGGGGAGGGGAGGCAAAGGAAGAGGAGGAGAATGAGCCGACCAAAAGGCACAATTATGGTCTGGAACTACATGCCCTTCGGCACCAGTCACGTGTTTTCTTTAGCTCACTTCAAGGTTGTACCGTTTTATATCATCAGGTGTGTTGTTTTGATTTAGAGGGCTAAGATTTAAACTTGATGGGGGCACATGAAATGGATGCTCTAAAAACATCAATGATGCTGAACAATAAAACAATATATCACATTTAACCAAAAATTTCCAAAAAGGAAACTGTCTCAATAGATATGTAATAGTATGTGTTATTTTTAAGAAACGATTGTTGACTTTATAAGCAGACATCTTCTAACAATGCAGTTTTACACCTTTGGCAAGTCAAATTTTGGCCCATAATACAAAAAGAATTCAATAAATCTTTTTAATATTTAAGAGGCAAGACGCAGGAACACTCTGGTTGTAGATGTTATTTTATGTTTTGAAAAAAATGTGCATATCTTTTTCTATTCAAAGCTAATGTTACATTTACCAGAAATTTGATGGATATTACCAGAAATGTTACAATAGTCCTTAGTAATTAATAAGTAATTTATTAAAATAAATATGCAACAAAATGTTTCTTGTTTTTGGAAGCATAATCCTCTTTGAGCCCTGCAGGGGGTGCAGTTGTGTTGCCCCAGCAGGAAGGTTAGGTGCACTGGGGTTATGCTTTCTTAGTAATAACTTGGTACAAACATATTTGTAATGGAAAGTAGTGCATTGAGGTAGGGTAACAGTGATTGAGACAATAATAAAATGTAGTAGTAGTCATAAGTTAAAAAATGTACTGCTTCCTATCATAGTAAATAACTTGCCTGGAATAATTTAAATAGAAAAGCCCACATATTGAGTATATATGTAATATCTATATTCTCAAACTCTAAATAAAATAATGTTTTATAACAGACGTTCCTATCATGACTAGGCTAAGGTAGCAACTTCTACTTCTAGCAACCTTCTAAACTCAGGAGGAGATTCTTTCATGGTTGAAAAACTAATCAAAATATGTCAATTAAATTAGAAATTCACCTTTAATGTTTTTTCATCTCCACAACCTAACCATGCACATACCTTATTGCTGTGCTAATCAGAGAAAAGCTTGATTGACATTTATTGCTATAAACTCCGTGTGGTGCTGACACCTGGCTTTACCTCCTGCATGCGTCTCTTGGCTCTCTCCAGTGCATCCTCGTAGCCTTTGTGCCTCAGCTCACTCAGACTCTCGTAATACTCCTCTGTGTCGTCACTCTCAGAGAACAGCACCTGTGAGAGGATCTTCCAACCGCAGGTGTCCAGGGCATGACCCAGGTACACCTGCAGCTGGTAACACAGGGCCTCTGCCTCCCTCTGCGACAGACCGGTGCCGCCAAACAGCACCGACCACACTCCGGACTGATCCTCCGGGAAAGACGGTAAACAGGGCTCCAGGTCTGAGTTGACAGAGCAGAGTTGGAGGTGAGCTGTCCTCAGGTCCTGAAAGGAGAACAAACCGGCCCAGCTAAAGTCCGCATGGCTATTGCTGTCCTGGTCTCTTGAGTCTCCATCATCTTGAGACATCGGGGCATCTATTGGGTCAAGGATCTCCACGTCCATGACCTTTGGTGTCACAATATCCCAGGACCCAATTGTGTGACTGATGCACTCCAATGTCTGAGACTGGCCAGGTTTTGAAGGCTTTTTGTCTCCTGGGCCACTCTTTGTTGTTGGCTTCCCTTTGGGGACAGAGTGAGGTCTAACTTTAGACGTCTGGCAGACTTCGTCTTTACTCTTTGTATCGGGACTTTTTGCGTATTTGTCATCGGTGGGGAGACTATAGTCCAGTAGCGGGTCTAGAAAAGTGGTCCTTCTCTGTACGGTTCTGTTGTGGCAGGTTATGGCGAACTTCTCCTCGATGTCGTTCCAGGCCACGATAAAGGCGAATTTGTGTCTCTCTTTTTCGTCGAAGACCTTCGGTCGGACGGACACCCATCCGGACTCCAAGTTGTCCTCCATGGCGAATGACATCTCACCCACTCGATGGAGACAATCGAATTAACGTACGCGACAAATATCTAGGCCAAAGGTTTCAAAGGTACTAGCGATCGGCGCTAGTATAAAAAAAAATTCAAAACTTAACGCAAACGCGAAAACCCTTCAAATATAACAAAGACTGTCCCGGTTTGTTTACCTGCCGCCAGCTGTGTCCTAGCGGCCGAGAGCGCAGCTGACGTCTTTACCCCCTCCGGATGCTCGCTACAGAGATCCAGACAGACTGAAGTTCACCGGACACCACGGTGTAAACGCAGCGAACAGACAGGATTCATCTTTGGGTATATCACATCGGTTGTCATAACGTCAGTCCGATCGCCTCCCTGACGTCGCCAGTATAAGAAAAATACCGCATACAGTGATTCTTCTTTGTCCGCTCCGAGACAATGCGACCGCACATAGTCACGTGTGAGCCTGTGTTTACAAGCAGTGAAGGAGCAAATGCGTGTGTGTGTGTGTCAAATCCGGGGTGGTATTTCACTGCTGCACCCTCCCCCTGCTTCACTGATGCTGCTTTCGCTGCCATGACAGAAGATAGGAAACGAGAGCTTATTCAACTTGACGTATAATATCGCACGTAAAATACACTGTCATAGCAATTTTGGATTGTGTTGTGTACAATTATGTGTACATTTTATTACATGTAATAATAAAGTATATTATTATGAACGCCTGTAAACATTCTTTGGTAACGTGAAACAGGAAAACTAACTATGTCGTTTTACCAACATAAAACCAACAAAGATAATGCTACAAACATTTGAATTCAGGTAAATATAGATTTTTGTCTTATCAGAAATTAAAAGTGTAGAATGACATTGAGATGTTTCCTTTTCGAGGTTTATGACATTGTTTGTGTTCGAAAGGAAAGAGAAAAATACACAAAGCAATTAAAATATTTCTAAGATTCCATGACGGAGCTCTTACTAAAAAAAACAACAAAAAAAACATCGCGAAATCTAACCTAAAAAATAACTCCAAAACGAAAAGATTGCCCTGGTCTTTTACTCATTTACTGTATACCTGCGTCATTATTTCATCCTGCACTAAACCTCTTATAGCTTTTATATTTTTGCTTTTGGTAAAAAATTAAGCGTTGAAACAATTTGAAAAAGCTTTGAAACAAAAGTAAACCAAAAGTATATTTCCTACTGCGTTCGTTTTGAGTTCAGTATATCATTTACTCATGTCGACGGCACCAGTCTGTCCTAAGAGCACACCACTGAATGTTTTGTTTTCCCAGTTCACATCAAGGTGTCACGACACGTTTGTTTTTGTTATTTTTTTGTTTTTTAGATAATTAAACTCAAAGATATGGAAAAGACAGTTTAGTGGCCATGCTTTCTTGGTTCCAGTAACTCATTACCCGAGGTTATCGTTTATTTTTTTGTTTTGTTTTAACAGTTTACTGTCACCATCGCTCTCTCCTTGTCTGCAGACGCGCACGAGGAGCATAAACATCTGCACGTGGGAAAATCCATGACGCAAGCACATAGGGGACGTGATGACGTTAATATACCTACGGCAATCGAATTAGGACGAAAAGGTCTAAAAAATAAAAACAACGTTATGATAAAAACCGACGCCATTAAACGAAAACAAGAAATGAGGTTTTAGTATAGCTGTCCTGACTTTTAGTGAACACGATCATTTGAATTTAGAAAATAGTTGAATAAATGGATTAAACGGTAAAAATGTTGAGATTACAAAGAAGAGAAAACTGTAAAAGCAATTAACATATTCGAAAAATGTTGAGTTTTCCAAGGAGGGAAAACTGTAAAAGCAATTAACATATTCCTTTTTTTCCCTCTTTTAAAATTATATCTTTTCAACTTTTGTATCCATGTGCACTCAAATGAACGCCTCTCCTTTTAACGTTTCACCATTAACGGACATTTAATCGGTGTTTAAAAGCAAGAACTCGTCTTCTTTGTTTCTTTCAATCACGAGGACATTGACCAGGACGTTTCATAAAGTTGTTTATACATATTTAGGCTATTAATAGCTCCCACATTGTCGTCTAGATGATAAACTTAACTGAAAGCAAAGCCTCTGTTCAGCTGGCGGAACATTGAGGAGCTGAACAGAAGGAGTCTTCCATGTTCAAATACAGGTTCAGATGTAACATTTGAACCTGTATTTGAGCAACTTTAAACTTGGTCAATATTGGCCCAAAATAGACCAAAAAAGAGTTTTTATTGTTGTTGTTGTTTTTGCACAATCCTAGTTTAGGATCATGTTAAACTGTAACAATAACATAAAACTTTTTTTTAAAACCAAACTACATTAATGTTATGTTATTAATATTTGATAACAATTTTAACTTAATTGAATAGCCTGATTTCAACGACATCATTAATACCTCTCTGGCAGCTACAGATCTGTTTTAACTTTACCGTTGAACGTTGGAGCTTTAAAACGTTTCTAGCAAGAGCCAAAGTTGTGTGCAGGCTGCACCCTATGTCTTGAAACTGGTATTGCATTACCGTGCGGCCTTCATAGCATGCAGCATTTTGATAAGATATACTGCAGACATGATAAAAAAGGTCATTAGTGATAACCTTTGCAGATAAAATGTTTTTTAAAGCACGTTTTGATAATGTTTTGTCAAATGGCGAATTTAGCCACCATAAACAGCAATGTACTGTATATATGAGTAAACCTCCACCCAACTCTCACTGTAACATATTATATGTTGTATTTAATATTGTTAAGTAACATTCGTAGTGTTACTCACACAAAGGGAGTGTTAGTCAGCAAATTGTGGTTTGGGTTTCACTATTAAATATAAGAGACACTAATTTAGTGCAGTCATAATTTCTATGAAGTCAATATAATTAATTTGGGCAATGGCTATCTTTACAACCCATTATAAAAGAGGTATACTGTACCTGTCATTATTGTTGGGTATGGCACAATGGTGGCAATTGTCCCCTGCCTCAACATCTACTGTGTACTGCGTATGATTTTCCTTATTCTCCGTATTTTCACTTTCTGACTTTTGGTATTCATTGTGTTGGCACTTGTTTATATTTTAAATATTTAATTTATATTTACAAAATATATTGTAATAGGTATGGAGAATTGTTGTGATTGGCTGTCCTCCTTAGCATCTAAGGGCAGTAGTTTGCACAGTGGTATTGTCAATGATTAGACATGGTTCGTGTAACCCTTTTTAAAACTGTAATGAGCTAGCACTAGCAGTAGGCACAAGGGCACACCGCCACATGTTAAGGAAGCTTGAAGTTCAACTCTGTATACATTGTGCTGCGGCCTGCCTAGCTAACCACACCTTTTCTGTTCAACCCTAACATTAAACATCACCACATGATGTTGCTAAGACCAACAAGTTGCATCTTTAGAATGCATTTTGTTTGAAGGCTTAGTGACAGCACCTCTGCTCTCATAAACATATCCACCCACATACTCATGTTTTGCTTGGATGTTTATTAATACACAGAAACCAGATTTTCTTTTTCAAAACAACAAGCACTTTTTAGGTCATTAGGATAATCACAAATTTTGGACTTCATGATTAGTAGCAATCGCATGTTATCCCTGTACTGAGAAAGGCACATATTGTTAAGGCATGATGGCTACTTTATAAAGTTAGTAAAAAATGGTCCTTAAGATCACTATGACTCCAACATTTTGTTTGGTATGTATTAAAGGTGAAGTGCGAGTTAGCCTCCTCACACAACAACCCTTGGCTTCTTCCTTTCACAAGTATGCCTCAAGTAGAGCTCACTTGCTCTTGGCCTTGTCAAAGAGAACCTTCAGTTGTTCATGAGATGTGGCCTCCTCCTGCTGCATCAGGTCAGCGTGGCCTTTGGTGATCCCCCAAGCATCAGGCTTGGACAGAGAGGGACAGAAGGGGCGACCGGAAGCAGGCTTCAGGTTCTCCCAGTAGTCACGACGGGCCCTGGAGAGGTTAGGGTAAGTTAAGTTACAATAACAATTTAATGTATTGTAACTTTTAATTAATAAAAGTGAAAAATTAAAATACTGCAGATACTACAACTCACCTCGCTCTGACCCAAGGCTTTGTGTGCATGTCTAGGCCACTTCCCCAGCTGCCATGCTTCTCAGACCCAGCAGGGAGACAACCTCTTTCCTTTGCCAACTCCTCTGCCAAGGCACGGATGTGATAGGGTTCAAATCCACAGCAGCCACCAATGAAACGAATTCCAACATTGTACGCATCCCGGGCATACTTCTGCATGTCCCATCTGGTCAGGATCCTTGGCTCCAGGCCTAAAGGGGGGGAGAGAAAAAGGGGGGGTATTCTATGGAACTTTTCAAACTCAAACTGTAAAGGTTTATTTCCAGAAAGTGTACATACAGAAGGGGAACTCGGGCAGATCAATGAATCCCTGACAGTTGCAGTCAGGAGTGTGGAATGCCAGTGGCTGGCACATGTAGTGAGCCTTCAGACCAGCCTTCTCCACTCCCTCCTTCATCATCTTCACAGTCTTCACACAGGTCTCTGGGTCAAAATGGCAGTTGATGCCCACAATATCAGCACCTAAAAGAGGAAACGAAACAATTAAGATACAGGCTGAGAAATCTGAAGGTGGTGCAAGTCATGATGTGCTGAGGTGTGCAGCTGAAGTGACAGATGGATTCATAGTAAGGTCTATCTGCTTGGGGACGCAATGCTATATCTAAAATGTTAACTGAAGCCCTGACTTGGTAATATAAATATGAACTTTAACCTTGGAATTTAACAATGAAATTAAACTAGAAGTTAAGTGTCCCGACCACACTACCAATGTATCCTCTCATAGAACAAGAGCCACGTAAAGGTTACAATACAGTAGATTTCAATATGTTTACCGGCTTTGATGAGTTTGACGGCACAGTCTCCAGGACTGACTTTGTTCAGATCTCCATCAGGTCCAATGCAGAGACTTGCAGCCACTGGCAAACCGGAGGTCTTCAAAACCTGGACTGCCCACTCGGCCTCTTCCACGTGCTCAAAGTACTGCAATACACAAACCACAGGGGAGGTAAACAAAACACTCAAGTTGACTTCAGCAATGAAATACCGTCTTAATTTTTTTTTAATACATACATAACAGTATTAAGTACATTAATAGCTCTGACTAATGCCCTGAGGGTACAACCAGTGACCTGTAGTCTGTTAGCTCAAGCCATTTTGCCACCCATCACCCTCCTATAAACTCAATAGAATTACAGCATTTCACCTCCAGCAGGTGGCGCCTCAGGTGTCTGATTTAGTGCTCTGTTTATTGTGCGGGTTTCTCTTTCCTTGAAAAGTGTTTTCCAGGACAAATTCAGCTGCTACAGCATGTCATTATATTCCCAGGTTTTCCCAGATATTTGGAAACTCTGCAAATCGTGTGATTGTGAGGACCAAGTTTTTGGCAGTCGCTGTGTATTTAAAGGACACTGATCAGAAACTATTACTAATATTAAGGTTCACCTCTTTGTCACTCAACCCGAATGATCCGTTGTAGAACCGTTTTAGGCCCAAAGAGGGCGCTGCTGCCCCACATATTAGGTTCGTGGCGTTTGCTCACCACATATTGTTTTTATTACAATCCTGTTCTGAGAGCACCTGGTCCTGCTGCTTAAGTTAGATTGATATGATCCACGTGACTGGGCTTAGATCTGAAAACTTCACCATTTTAAAAGTCTTAAAAAACACTTAGTATTACTGCATATTTTAGCTGCTCTCCCACAGCTACTATTATATGGTGTGGCATCCTTTGTGTGTGTTGTGCCATTGAATGGTGTGGAATAATTTTATTAAAGTAAAATCCAGCTAAAAAGGCACAACCAGTCTTTTAACATTTTAAGAATACTTTTCCAAATTTAAAAATTTGGCTCTTTTTTGGCCATTGGTAAGTACAAGGGGGTCATCATCATCAGTGCGTTATGAACATATTTGTTCTTTAACTGCAGGAAAATGCCTACCCAGGACGTTCACAAGTTCTGTCATCTGTCTGACTGTTTTTTTTTTCCTTTGTATTTTGTTAAGTGGCATTAGAAACTTAATGCCAAATACTACTAGGAAAATGAATGCGTGTAGCTGGAAGTTGTGAAATAACATGGATCACATCTCCACAGCTATTTTAAGGAGTTGCAGGAAACCCCAGCAGCTAAAGAAAGTGGCAGCACGGAAGCCTCAGTGCTGAAGCGCCGAAATCCCCAACACATCTAGTCCACCTCTAGTACATACCTCTGCAATCAGGAAGTCCACTTTCTTTGAGACAAACACATCCATCTGTTTCTTGAAAATGGCCTTCACATCATTCTCACTCTTGCAGCTGAGGTATGAAGGGGTCTGAGAGACACCTCCCGCCACCAGAGCGTCACCCTCGTTGGCCACCTCTCTGGCTAGGTCACACGCTGCCTCGTTAATCTGCTGGCCCTGCAGTTCAAAAACAGACACTCTAGATGTCAGCGGGTTCAGTTTCACACCAAGAGCGGCAAGTTGCCGATCCATGTGTGGAAGTCGAACGTAAAAACACACGAGTAGCTGCGGGCAGCCAAACTCACCGTGAAGCGCTGAGCATGGCCTCTGTTCACCAGTTTGTCATCGCTGGCATAGAAAGTAAAAGTCTGCATGACATTGGAGCCAGCCCTCAGGAACTCCCTGTGCAACTGACGCACTGGATAAAGAGAAAAAAGAAAAAACAAAAAAGTGGTTTGGAATCATTGTTTTTGACGTCAGGAATCAAATTAATGTCATCATTATCTGACCAGGTGTCAAGTAAATTAAATGAAAAGTACTGGTTGTATTTGGACCCATGGTGGTGGAGGGGGTGGGGTTAGTGCTCCTGTCTTACAGCAAGATGTTTATCGATTTGATTTCTACTGCTAATTTTATCTTTGGAAGGATGTTTGGAAGG
Organism: Cynoglossus semilaevis; assembly: GCF_000523025.1. Taxonomy (NCBI): domain Eukaryota; kingdom Metazoa; phylum Chordata; class Actinopteri; order Pleuronectiformes; family Cynoglossidae; genus Cynoglossus; species Cynoglossus semilaevis. The sequence goes on from NC_024320.1 coordinate 18,966,386, forward strand.
AAGTTCTCCCTGTGTGTTCCTCCAGGTTGTCCAGAAACGGCAACTGCAGGTGTGAATGTAAGTGTTGTTGTGAAGTTGTTTATTTTTAGGAATTGTTTTTCTCTAGAGGACATGAATGGCCAGATTACTGCGACTAACTAGACTTAGGGGAAAGAAAGTGCGGGGGAAAAGCACATCCGAGAAAGGACGAGGCAAACAGGTCTGCACGTAAGCCATGCACTTCCGCTGTTTAACATCAGTGGGATCGGGAAGGTGTTCCTCACCGGCCTCAGGGTGCTCAGCAGCAGCCTCAGGTGTCCACGGCCCTGCTTTGACATAACCTCTCTTCTCCAGGGCGAAGACGAAGCCTCCGTCGCCGATAACGACTTCTCCTGCTTCCAGACGCTCCAAAACCCCCTGCGGGCGACAACGAAGGACTTAGGACACCACAGACTACACAGAAAACTGACTCCACGTCCTGCAGCACCGCGACTACCACCGCGCATAACGCATTTATTCCGCACAGCAATCGAACGCGCTCAGAAAGGGACGCAAAAAAAGACAACGTACCTTCTTTTGTCCAGCTGGTGCCATGGTTTGATTCTATCGCAGCAGTGACCGGTCCACGGAGACACTTCAATGGACTTCTGCCTGAGTTTGGAAAGGACTTATTGAGGGGTTCCACGCTGGTTTTATGAGCAGAGAGAGCATCTTAGACCCGCCCACCTTTTAAACACACCCTGCCCTGTATTCATTGTCAAACGTTAGATAACAGAATTTTAACGTTATGCACGGAAGAGTTCTGTTCCAAATATGTGCTGAACATTGCTGCAGTGGCTGGAGGAAAATAAAGATAAACATCTCATGTTTATGCAGTGTAGCTCAATGGAGAAGTTGATATTTTGCCTGCTCAGTTTGATAACGCTTTCATTTTGCATCCCTGGTTTTTCAGGTTATTAATTGGACCGTTCAATTGTTGGATGAAATATTTCTGCTCCGTGGTGTTGAAACAGTCC
>NC_024320.1:18967424-19001307 GCF_000523025.1 Cynoglossus semilaevis
AGAGCAGCACAGTTCTGTGATCACAGAGTCCATCATTGTAAATGCCGCAGCCATTGTATCCTTCCAAGTGGCAGACAGGTCAACTCCAATGTGTTGTTCCCCTGCGTGGGAAAACTCAAAGCCGACGTATTTTTGGAAAAACTCTTTGAATCCATGTAATTAAAATCAGCAGCCCCAGTGAGGAATCTGTCATGGATGTGCTGTCTATTGTTCATTGATAGTCTGGTAGATAGAGTGCACGCAGAGCCTTGCCTCTTGGGTTACTGTTTAGTGTGGTAGGAATGTGTGCGACAGACAGCAAGTTAGTTTAAAATTTTCATGACAGATTTTGTTGACAGAGTTCGTTTACAACAACGGCCTTCTTACACGTAAACATAGCCTGTGGATTTATTTCCTTTGACGAGAGCTCTGTCGCCATGGTAGCTTGTTAGCTGGTTGAGCTGAATGGCCGGGTCTCATATGTTGTCACTGAGCCAAGTTCCTTTGGAAACCACATCTTCATGTGTGCTAACAATTAACCCAGTTTGGACATCACCCTGCTTACTGGTTTGTATGGTGAAGTGAGCTGGAAGTGGCAGAGATTTTGATCAGGATGAACAGGTTACTAATGTTAAGATCGAAGAAATTGATTGGCTGATTGAGCCTTATGGAAGAAGCAGAGTTTAGTTGTTTGGAAATGGGAAAAAGAGTCATTAATGTAAGAAGAACTGTGTGGAGGCACAATAATGGGATGGGAAGGTGGTGATTAGCTTCTGCTAAACCTCCATCCAGAAATATCCATGTGGGCTTGTGTTGCACACAAAAATCTACACCACTCCCCCCTGAACACACCCACAACATAGCAGACTTGAGCAGTAAGGCCTGACCAACACTTCCTTCAAACTGGCTGCTCCTCTGCAAAATCAAAACTGTGAAATATACACCTGCATCATGGTATAATTTGATATAACTGAATATTTTAATTGAGAAACAGTGTTGTAAGGATTTAATAACATTAAATGCATTCATCTGTTGTCTATTGTAGTGCTTTGGCCCAGAGGCAATGTCTCTGTCATTGGTATGGACCCCCAGGGTTCACCTCCTGGGTTAGTTCGAATCCCGGTTAGGGCGGTTGGTACCTTCCAGTGGACTCACCACCTGCAGGAAGGTTCAGGGGGGTTGGTACGGTGCAGTGTGATTTGGGTGGTGACTGCTGCCCCCGCAACCCGGTAACGGATAAGCGGATGAAAATGGATGGATGGATGGATCCGTTGTCTACTTAAAATGTACTTGTCTGACCATGTCATTCCACACCTGTCCACTTACTGTCGCTATTGAGTTTCTACACCTCAGCTAGTCTACTGCAGTGTCCACACAACAATCTGCTGTTCTTCTCCTCCTCGAAGCCCTTTAGAAACTCAAGCTTTGTGAGTTAAACTTTAAAGCTGGTTGTCGTTAGCAAATAACCTGTAAGAATTTACCACAGGCGATAGATCCAGTTTTCTGTCTTTATTTACATATTTTGATTCAAACATATTAAAAGCTAAACAAATACATAATTATTCTTAAATTATTATTGTATATATAATTAAACATAAATTAAATGTTTTATATAAATATAGTCAAATCAAGAATAAAACAATTTTTTAGGTTGTTACATTGTGTTGTTTATTCCACTTTAAAATCAATTATTATCTAAACATAACAGCTGAAGTCTTACAGATGCTGAATATTCGGTGTTGTAGTTTATTTCCCATATCCCAAAAAAAATCCCATGACATGGAAATTTAATGTTATACTTTTGATCTATCTATCTATCTATCTATCTATCTATCTATCTATCTATCTATCTATCTATCTATCTATCTAATATATAGACATACAGTATATAGACATATATATACTGTATATATGTATGTAAATGTATATATGCAATTCATTAGGAATCAGCCAGTGATTTTCTTGTTATTGATTTCAGCGTGTCAGTAGAATGAGGTCAGTTCTGATGTTTTCCAAGTGCTATCAGGGCAGATATCCAGTTCAAACCTGTTACTCTTGTGTGTGTGTGTTAGAGGCAGCTGTGGTGCAATAAAAGGCTCAAAGGACTTATTTTAAGATAAATGTGTTTGTGTCCAATTTTGAGACCACCGACGGGGTATACATTTATATTAAATCCTTTCTTTTAAATATCATGACACATGGGGCAAATTGAAAACAACAACAACCCCAAAACAATCTATGTATGAAAGACATTTGTCAGAATAAAGCAATTGTTTTCTGACTTTTTATTCTCAATTGTATTTCTCAAATACTAAAAATTAATTATGAGGCAATGACTTTTATTCCGAATATAACAACTTTATTCTCATAAATATACATTTTTGTATTTTTTTATATTATTATAACCATATTTTTATTCATTTAAAAAGTGTTATCCTTCACTTAAACGTAGAATGCTCTTTCTTGTAATATTACAGGTTAATTAGCATAAATGTATGTCATGTTTAGTCTCATAACTCTTAACGCCCCCTCAACTCCTTAAATCGCGACTGCATTCTTATAATTTTTACAATTTGTTTGCCATAAAGAAACAACCTTCTCAGATAAACCACTAACATAGTTATCAATAAATAAATGTGGCCTTTCCTCCCATTAGCCTCATGCTAACTCTGTTTAGCGCCACACCTGGTTCGCCCCAGAACCTTCGCACGGCCCTGTGCTGCGGCGGACCCACCTCCGGACCCTGCGGTCCTGAAAGCGTTAATTTGTTCGGGGGTTGCTCGGGGTAAAGTTTCTTTCTGTGAACCGGTGGGCGGGTCAACGCTGCTGCGCGAAAGGAGAGGATTAGTTCAACCACACGAGAGAGATGTCCATGCTTTGAGCTACACCTGCAGCGCGTGTGTATGTGTGTTTTTATAATCATTTCTCAGTCATGTCTCGCATATTAAACGTCATCAAAATCCAGCTGCGAAGAGGAGGGAGCGCTGGACTTCCTCTGAGGACCATCTCCTGCACTTCAGCAACACGCGCTGAAAAAAGGTTTGAACGTTCACTTTTGTGCACATGACAGCTCGTCGTTCTTACATCCAGACATATGGTATGGAGGCTGCCCCGAAATGAACTATTATGATGAGAATTCCAATGCGGAAGTGTGCTGGCATCCATGAAGTTGGGGCTTGTTTTCAGTAGTAACCGCGAACATGTCGACACTTGTTTTTTTTTTATTGTTTTTTTTTTTTTTTTAGTAAACACAGCTGAGTGCACGGGGCTACTGTTATATATATACATACACATGTGCCGGAGAGCATTTTAAATTAGCTTTAAGGATCATATTTTGCTAGAATAAAATTAGTAATGACCATCAGCATTACCACTTTTGTTCAATTATTTGATTATTAGAAAGTTCTACTATTTTTTTTAACTAGCTAGGCACACTCCATAATTTTAGTCATGGTGAGTTAATTTGGAAAGATAAACCATTGATCCATATCAATTTTATTAAAAACTTTTGGATTTGCAAAATGTCAAAAAGTTAAATTAAAATGTAATCCATTACTGTAACAGTTTTTAAAGTAATCCCCTTCAACTGTCCTTTCTTTGTTCCTTCTCCTCTTCAGGGGTGAATCTTCAGTTCTGGGAAAACGATGGAAGGACACGGCAAACACGGTCATCATCGGCGGTGGATGTGTGGGGGTCAGCTTGGCCTATCACCTGGCCAAAGCTGGCATGAAAGATGTGGTGCTGCTGGAAAAGTCTGAGCTGACCGCTGGATCCACCTGGCATGCCGTACGTCAACAAAAATCTGCTTTCTCATTTGTAAATGCACAGCGTTGGTTTAAATTGGATACGCTGTTAGGGTTATTTATTGATTTTTCTTCATTTTCTTTATAACAAAATTGAGCTAAAGTTGGTTTAAATTGGATATGCTGTTAGGGTTATTTATTGATATCAATTTATGCTGAAACATTTCAATGTTGACTAAAAAAAGAGACAGAAGACCATGACATCCCTGAGCATTGATTTTGAATATATCTGTTTACTCCAGAATTATTAATCTAATGTGTCAGATGGTAACAAGGCTGGAACAGAAAATTGATTAGATAAACAGGACACATTTGAGGTCAAATGAAAGTACCGTCGACTTACTGTAATACTTGATGTAACTAAAATGTAGGTTAACATTTTTACAGCTTCATGTTTAATTTCATAGATTCATGATTTTTGCCAATAGAATTAACTTGAATTTCTGGGGCAGAGTCATGTCGTTGATAAAACCCATTCAGTGTGATAATTGGGCATGTATTAATATGAGCAGACCAATGTTGTCCCTATAAGTTCTATTAGTAAACTAGAGCACCAGTTGCTCTTCCTCAGCTCTGACCTTATGTAAGGTACAGTATTCGTTTGTGTCAGTGACTCCTGGCTTCTGTTACATTATCAGTGGTAGCATTGAGGTCAAACTGCTGTCCTGTCCATGCCGTCCAGCTTTAGCATTCGGTCACAGTCTTTACTGTGTTGCTGGTTGTGATTTGGACTGGTCTCTTTTAAACATCAAAACTAAAAACTACGTGCAATTGTGAGTTGGGGCATTCTGATCTGCTTTCACAATCGTAATATCACTTAAACAGGAATCAATTATAGAGCCGGATCAATGAGGTCACAATCTAACAACAATGATCTTCAGTTGTTTTAATTAAGTGTGACATAATAAACCACAAAGAAGGCAGAATCTAAAATGTTATCAAATATCTTGACAGATTTTACTTTAAGACATATGACACACACAGAAGATTTAAATGATGTCATGGACATTTAATAATTGATCTATTTTAATATATAGCTATCACTTTTTTTTTCATAAAACTAAAAACAAATTGTTGTTTAAATGAGTCTTTGCAACCCACGCAGGCTGCCACAGGAGGCGCCATTAAGTAAGTGGGTCCTCTGGGCTCAATCCCAGGACCTTCTGAGTGTAGATGTGTAAGGCAGGCATGATAACCGTGACACTACAACACCACCTATCAGAGTATGTTGCATGCTTCTAGATTCAAATCCATGACCCGACTAAGAGTAGCTGAACATATAAGTCTAGAAATAATAAACTCTTTGGTTGAAATCTTTAATGTAGATAATGCTGAAGAATGCATGCGCTAACAAACCAAATGATAATGGAGAAAGTCAGTTATTGCAACAAAGATGAGACAGTGTGCAGCAACATGCCTGAAGGTTGTCTGTAAAGACTCTCATTCGTCCAGGTCATGTTATCCAAAGAGAGTTGAAATTCCTCAGTTGAGGAACGAAACACCTTTCAAGCTCCAAGGAGTCCAGTTGCTGACAACTAAACTCTATGGATGTCTACAAGGTCGTCCAGGTTAATGTATTTTTAAGAAGTAGGAAAAAACTGGACTAGATTAGGTAATAGCATAAGCTTATTATATCTGCCTGTCAGCTAGCATAATTTTAGTAGCTCAAGTTATGCTTTAGAAGTCGCACATTGTTTTTTGTCAAAAGAGTTCCTTAGATTAAACGTAGACCTGACCTGGTCCTTCTTACTGAAGCAGAAACAGACATTTTCTTTATAACAAAATTGAGCTAAAAGAGCAGTGAGAACTTTCTTTATTAACCACTGTGTGTATGTGTGTGTTTCTTAACTTCTTAGGCTGGTCTAACAACATACTACCATCCTGGTATTAACCTTAAGAAAGTCCACTATGACAGCATCAAACTATACGAGTCTCTGGAGGCTGAAACTGGCCAGGTGAGTGGAATTACTCATTTGTTGTACCTTATGTGTGTTTACGTGTTTGTTTGTTTTTTAATGAACTTCATTTACTGATTGTCCTCATTTGCAGGCGGTGGGCTTTCACCAGCCTGGCAGTGTCAGAATTGCCTCCACACCAGCTCGAGTGGATGAGATGCGGTACCAAATGACCCGCACGCACTGGCACGTGACGCAACAGTACTTTATTGAACCTGAGAAAGTCCAGGAACTCTTTCCGTTACTTAACATGGACAAGGTCTGAATAGTAGTAATAGTTTGATTCTTAAACTGGGGCACCTGAAAAGTAGAGTAAAACTTCGTTAGTATCCAAACTTGAATCTAAACACATTTAAATGAAGAAAAGTAAGAAACTAGAATTTCTGTATCTCTGAACCGTTGTTACATTACACCATGTTGTACTGTCATTTTATAGGCCCGTTTTAAAAGACGTGCGATTGGCAAATGCAGATTGACAGTAACCTATTTATTCATTAGCTATTTACAAAAACAAGTAGTAGTTTTCATTCATTTTTATTCAAATGCAACCTCGTGAAGTTTAGGATTTTAGTGTAGTCTAGCTGTATCTTATCGTTGTGCTTCCTACTCTGATCATTTTCATTATCGTATCAGGTGTTGGCAGGTCTGTACACTCCAGGCGACGGTCACATCGATCCTTACTCACTGACCATGGCTCTGGCTGCTGGGGCCCGCATGTACGGAGCTCAGATCTACAACCCGGCTCCGGTCAATGGTCTCAGACCCACTGCTGATGGCAAATGGGACGTGGACACCCCACACGGAACGATCCGCGCCAATAGAATCGTCAACAGTGCAGGTTTGTGCATATTAGACACTGGAATCTATGATACACAAATATACACAATGACCAAGGCTACCTACTGACCAAGGCTACCTACTGACCAAGGCTACCTACTGACCAAGGGTACCTACTGACCAATTGTACCTACTGACCAAGGGTACCTACTGACCAAGGGTACCTACTGACCAAGGGTACCTACTGACCAAGGGTACCTACTGACCAAGGGTACCTACTGACCAAGGGTACCTACTCCAGAGTACTTGTAAGCTTTAGGAAACATTCACCAGCAGTGTAGCAGAAAAGGTGTTTTTTTTTATTTTATTTTTTTATTTAAAAATGTAGGCCATGCAACAAAAAAGGCCGGGCCACAGCTGTATAGAAACATGTTATCTGGTTGTTATACAGCAGGAGACCTTTGACCAAACAGACCACTGCTTGCAGTTCAGAGAAGAGCACTAGTGGCTTGAACCGGGTCGTACCAGTTCCGGCGGGAATCTGTCGGCAGTAACCGGCTCTACTCACTCCTGCTGCTGCTTGTTTATCTGGCACAGTTCAAGTATTTGGACAGGTCTCTGCTCCCCACAGTGGATGAGGCATATCGGTATACAACACATATCGGTATACAACACATATCGGTATACATACGGTGTCATGCAGTTTTTGGATCAGTCGCATGCAATATTCACTTGGCCTAAAAAGAGTTTCAAAACGGATATAAAATGCACGAAAGTCAAATTTGAAAAGACTTTGTCCACAGACATGTCAACACACAGTTATCGAAGTATATGTTTCACTAGTTTGAAACACTTATTAACTGATAGTCACCCTAAAATGAGCACATTATAAATGATCTCTATTTATTATACACTGGCTGAATGTCCCGGTGCTTTGAATGGCTGCCTCTGGAGTGGGATGAGTTCAAAATCCCAGCCGTTAAAAACAGCACCAACAGCCTCTCTGCTTACGACTCAGTAAAGAGAGAGGGTGGGGGTATTTGAAGTGGGGTAACTTGAAGTAAGCACATTCCTGGACTGGGTGACCCATTCATGCAACCAACTGTGTCTTTATCCCTGAGTTCTATGTTGTCGTGTATCTCACGTTGGTGCGGTAGTGTCAGAAAGGTTGTCAGGTGGAAAAACTCTCAAATCACTGCATGGACTGGTACTGTTGTGTACTCTCTCAGCAGAGAGCGAGACGTGAAATGGACATTTTCTACTCCAGTGGTGTCCACACTTTTTTGGCTTGGGAGGTACTATTCAAATGACCAGGCTAAAATGGTCAAAAATTGAAAACATTAAATATATATTTACTCAGATAAACTGAACATAATCTGTATATACAATATATGTTGGGGTACTGACTAAATGCATATAGCTTTAATATTTAATTTTGTGATTATAGTCCGGAAAATACGGTAATTGTGTTCTCAAAACCATCACAGTATTTTTAAATTTTTCTCTTTAAAAGCAGAGCACTGTTTCCAAACTGATGTTTATATATTTAGTCGATATTATATTTAGTCGACACGATATTTAGTCGTGTCCTTACAATCTGTATAAAAGAAGTTGTTGTGACTTGGACAGATTTTTAATGGCCGAACTGAGCTCGACCTAAACTGTCCTGTCAGGTGGACTGTCTCTCAGCTGTCTCTCAGAGAGTTCCTATCAAAGTCTTTGACATATCCCTTCTCCTTTTGCAAATTCTGTTCTCTGGTTCAAACCAGTGTGTGTTGTGGAGATTGGCTGCCAGCCAGACGGTCCCATTCTGTCCAATCTTGCGGCTGAAGATCAGGCACGCCTCCCGACAGTTGGCTGCAGATTTTCACTGCTGTGCTGCACCTTCTGTTGTCTGTGCAGGAACTTGAACAGTTTGTTTGACTTTATAAGACACATGTTATTATAGTTTGCAAGCATTTTCAACAAAACTATATATATATCTGAGGCAGCTAAGACGTGTATAACCCAGTGTGATAGTTGGTAATGCTGCGTTTAATATTTTTGAGTTTCCTTCATTGTGGGTTTTATGTCTGTGAACCTTTCCAGCTTTTCTGGGCTTCAGCGGTAAAGCAACAGATTTTTATCATACTGTGTGTTGCAAACAGACCAAATCCCCAGTGAGAGCAGTTCTTGTTTTCACATATGCTGCTGAAAACCCATATAACCCACAGGCAGCTCTTTATGGAGTTGCGTAACGTCAACTATCTTCAGCTGCAGTTCATTACTGCAGCTGAAGACCCACTTGTTTGTGCCACAGTTTCTTATGGAGCCTTATTCTGATCACTGTTTTTATTTAGTCCTAATATGTCAATGAAGCACAACCTGTTGGTGGTTGCTTTCCTATAAGGCAGTTTGCCCTGACCTGACAGCCTTAATAAAAGTCAGAGGTCATAGTCCTTGGTATGTGAACCCTAAGGTCCAATTTCAACACATCCACTTCCTGCCCAGGAGTAGTTAAAGGATTTTGTTTGTTTACTGTGTATAAAAAGTCTTCATACGGTTACACCGCAGTAGATCATTTCAGAGGATAACATCTACTTCCTGTTGCCTTTCAATAACAAATGACAGAAAATTATGCCGCTCTTCACTCTTAATTCTTCTCACCAACGGCTGCAACCTACACATTTTCAAAAGCTACAAAAAATATTCGTTAGGCCCTCGGGACAATGACTTTAAAAGTGTCGTCTGCCTGGGCGTCTCGGAAAAGACAGAAGAGAGAAAAAAGCAAATTTACTATTTGTATTTAATTTTTATAACCATTTTTCCTGAAATGAACAAATGCGTAAACTGCCGTAAGTGTTTGATTCTCAAGTTTCCAATGGTACTTGAACGCGCCTTGTGTGACAGCTGCAGCTTCGGTATGCCGACGTCCCAGTCTGTGTAGACCTGACGGTTTATTATTTCAGTGGTGCTGAAAACATGTTGATTAATAATTTCCTTATGCTAAACTAATGTAATAATTATAGTGAATAGTCAATAAAATAAGAAAATGTGATGTTTTAATGCATTGTCTTCGGGTTTGCAAAAGGGGTCCTCAGCCAGAAGCTCATCCTGTCTGGGCGGCCTTGACGTAGAAATGTTTGTGAACTTTTTGAGCTTTACTGCAACAAATGGTTTGCATCCATTTAGTGATATCGTTCTTGAAAACTGGAATTATACTTTATAGCCTTTGCAGTAAACATTGGTTCGGCCTGGAAGTACGTCAAGTTAGTGAGTCTGCGTCGGTGTGCCCTCAGTGAACTGTCCCTGTGTAGCCCAGTAAATGGGCCCAGTCTTCAGGCAGCTCATAAACAGGCCTCTCTGTGCAGCTTAACTGCTGGTCTTTATCAGGACGTGGTGTTTGTGGACCACCGCTTCATCCTTCACACTGGGAACATGTTCACACTCTGAGTTCAACGTGAAGCAGACCTTCATTTAAAACAAGGATGGATTTGTGGAACCCTCTTATGTCACACGTACTGTAATGACAGTGGAGCAGCCTCGGCTGGTCACAGGTGAGGATGTGGACATAGTCTGTGTTTATTTCTACTCCGTCTGTAAGTCTATATGTAGCTAATACATACAGTACAGACCTGTTAGTCTGTACATGAACAAGTGTTATTTGTGCTGTGGTCAGTGGTGTACTAGCAGAAATAGAACCATGTCTGGCAAATGACGTACTTACGTGTATATGTACTATATAACGTGCATGTATATATTTTATTTTAGTACATTATCCTTAATTGTTTGTGAACTGGTCGTCACATTGTAGCCCATCCCTGATGTCGCGGCTACTGATTTGTCGTGTACTTTTACAAGCATTGATTTGTTATGGAAGTACAGTTTTCATTATTCTGTCTCTGACTTTATAATTCATCCTATTATCCAAGTGTATCCTTATTTATTTGTGTGATTTGATTTTAATCTATGTAACAGGGCACGTACATATTTTAACCTGCAACTCCAGTTTTCACTACTACTTAGCTTTTCTGTTTCGTTCTTAGCATCTTTAGCTTTTCTGTCTGTTTTTCTGCTGCTGAAAACCCACAAGGATCTGAAAGTCAACTGTATTAGTCAAGTTATCACGTCGTTGGTATCAATATGCAAGTCCTTCTGCTCCTGTAACCCAGAGGCCAGATATGGTCTCATTCCCTGAGTCAACATAATTTCCTGTGTGCTCACAAGCAAATGAAATACATACAGATGTATGCCTTCGTATTGTAGCTGCAGGAAAATTGGTGGAGCATCTGGAGTTACTGCAAGGAAGTCAAACATTTAGTTGCAGTTTATTTTTTACATAATACTGTGCGTGTACTTTTATTAATAAACTGTAGATATTGGATGGAAGGGATACGTGTACTTTCCTGTGCTTTTAGTCTATCTTTGATGCTAAAGAAGTTTGAACAAAATGGTTCTTGTGTTGCTACATAATTGTTTTACCTTGGAATACTCTTGTTCTTGTTACTGTGCTGCAATCATGTATTCTATTGTATTGCCTATCTATTCTGAATTTATAAAAAAAATATATATATACATATTGTTTTTTTTAATTCTAGGATTCTGGGCCAGGGAAGTGGGACAGATGATTGGGTTCGACCACCCGACCATACCAGTGCACCATCAATACGTAGTGACAGCGACCGTCCCAGAGGTGAAGGCTCTGAAAAAGGAGCTGGCCGTCATCAGAGACCTGGAGGGGTCGTACTACCTGCGTCAGGAGAGAGACGGCCTCCTGTTTGGACCCTATGAGAAGATGGAAAAGATGGTGCTGCAGGACTCCTGGGTCAGAGACGGCGTCCCTCCAGGTTCGTCTGCCACGGGTAGAGTCAGTAGTTCGATGTCACCCGGAGGTTACACTCTGTCTGTCTGCCCTGTCTCCACTTTGGCTGCTGCAGGTTTTGGAAAAGAGCTTTTTGAGTCAGACCTGGACAGGATCATGGAGCATGTGGAGATGGCCATGGAGACTGTTCCTGTGCTGAAAAAAGCCGACATCATCAATATCGTGTCTGGACCAATCACTTACACCCCTGACCTGCTGCCCATGGTGGGACCACACCAGGGGGTTCGCAACTATTGGAATGCCATTGGCTTTGGGTCTGTATCATGTTTTACACCTGTGCTCATGTAGACTCATTTAAATGATCTTTTCCTCTGATGTCTCGTCATTACATGGCCATGGACAGATGTCCTGTAACGTCGTAGGACGACAAAGTTTTGCATATTTGGTTTTATTGCCATCAGTTATAAACTGGGAGGATTCAGGGACAGGGACATTTTTCTACCCAGAAGGCCTCGTCATCTTTGGGAGATTAGTTCACTGCATGTTGAACAGCCCTTGAACAGAAACTCAAAATGACCTACCCAACAGAACAAAAGTCATTCTTCAGTGTTGTTTTCTCTAAAGCTTCATATTTAAAATGGCTTTAGTCACCCATCAAATATTCACCCATCATGCACCAGCACACACACACATGCCTTTCACAAAATGATCAGATTCCAAAAAGCCTTTTCATACCAACATCCAAAAATGTGTTCCGGGACACAGTCGTACCTAAAAGGTGTACGTCTGATACTAGAGGATCAAATGTTTTCTCTTAGAAACCTGGAAAACCTGGAACTAACTATGATAAGTTAGTCACGTAGTTGTTGATAAAATCCTTATTTTGTACTAGAAATCCAATACCAATACTGCAACTTTGAGTATCTGCAGATACTGATATTAATCCGATACATTCTTTTCTCCTCCAGCTTGCCGAGGGCTGGAGGGATAGTATCGCACCGATACTATTCCTAATTTGAACCCTTTTAACAGATCATTTACTATGTACTTTCAGTACTACAAGCAATCCTTATGTAGTTCTATTACTATCACTGCTCCCTGTCCTGTTTAAGTCAAATAATCAATGCATAGTCAGGATATAAACGTGTTGTGTCTGTGCTCAGGTATGGGGTCATTCATGCTGGTGGTATTGGGAAGTTCCTCAGTGACTGGATAGTGAATGGTGAGCCTCCCTACGACCTCATCGAGTGTGACCCTAACCGCTACGGCAACTGGACAGACGTGCCGTTCCTGTGTGCCAAAGCCCGAGAGTCTTACGGCTTCAATAACGTCGGTGAGTTCGAGGTGAGACTAACCTAACGATGACCGTGCTGTTGTATTTGTACCTAACTGCCACCAAACCCTCGGCTGTCCTGCAGTTGGTTACCCCAAGGAGGAGCGGTTCGCTGGGCGACCAACCGTACGAACAAGCGGTGTTTACGAACTGCTGAAGGGCAAAGGATCCATGGGCTTTCACGCTGGATGGGAACAGCCTCACTGGTTCTACAAACCTGGAGATGACACCGGTTACAAGTAATAATTTTGTTAACGAAAAAGTATTGAGCTAAGTCAAAAAGTTCAACGTTCAAAAATGATGTTAACTCCGTCATAATCAGTTATATTGATCAAATCTTTTCTAAAGCTTGCTATCTGGCTCCGTCTTAAGACGAGGCAAAGACGGGGATTGAAACATAATGTCAAAGAGTTTCATAAAGGAGGAGTTCTCTCATGGAGACACCACCTGCCAAAACATTTTTAGATTTAAATGTAGGAAATGTATAGAAATAACTATAGCCAACAACCAACAGGGATTGGTGTTGTTAACAGCAGAGACTGTGTGTGATTGTTTCATACCAACACGGTAAGACTCTAAATATGTCAAAGCCAAGCAACGATTGAAACAAGATGTTTTGTCTCTGTATGCTCCTCAAGTCAGCTGGCTCATCCCTGCCTTAGAGCAACAGCAGCTGTGCCAATCTTTTTTATAAAGTGGTTTGAGAGCAGGATTTTACAGTGGGATTGAACATGAATCCAAAGCTATAAAAAAAACCGCCGTGGTGGAGATCAGTGGAAACCCTGTATGCATGTGTACTGTATGTTGTATAAATGCTAGAGGCAGAAATGCCACAATGCATGTGAAAAAAACTAAAAGGATTCAGAAAAGTAAAAACACGTGTTAGGCACGATGTTAGCTCGTCGTTGTAGCTCAGTACATGTGACAGTGTGGTTTTTAACATGATTTTTAAAAATTTGGCCAGAGGTTTTACACCGGATGCCCTTCCTGGCAGTGTGGTTTTTAACATGATTTCTATAGGTCAACTGTTGTATATGTATATGTGTATATATGTATATGTGTATATATGTATATATATTTGTGATATATTTGTGATACACATATTTGATTTGGCTAGAGGTCGCTTGTGTGCCCTAGTGGCTGGTTTATGTATATATATATATATATATATACATACATATATATATATATACAGATATATACATACATATATATATATATACACATATATACATACATATATATATATATATATACATACACACACACATATATATATATATACATATATACATACATATATGCACATATATATATATATATATACATACATATATATATATATATACACACACACAAACACATATCTAAGGTACAGCAGACAGTATCCACTCAAAAAGTGCCTAAAACAAATTTATATCCTTCTTGTGCTCAGGCCCAGCTTCCGTCGCACCAACTGGTTTGAACCCGTTGGCAGAGAGTGCAAGCTGGTGATGGAGAAGGTGGGAGTGATCGACCTGACGCCTTTCGGCAAGTTCATGGTGAAGGGAAAGGACTCCCACAAGCTGCTGGATCGGCTGTTCGCTAACAGCATGCCTAAGGTAGAGCTTCAGTCTTCTTCTACTCTTCAGCTTTTGAAGTTGACCCCTGGATAAAACAGAGGGCGGAGCCTTTTAAGTAAGATGTTTCTACGTAAAAAAAAACACTTTTTTTGGGCTAATTTTATGACGAAATGTATTCATCACAAGTAATTACATCAGATAGGGGAACTAGCTTGACAACACAAAACACACAAGCATCCTTTGTTTCAACATGAATAGTTCCACTGAGATTCAAACCTTTTTTGTAATGGAGTTAAAACACATGTGCATTCAGTACTCAAATATTCCTTAATTCTACTTTTATATATTCCATACTATATTCATGAACTTGTTTGAGGCCAGTCTATCTCTTAGTTTTAAATAATTATTCAGTATTGCAGTCATATCCAGCAGATACTTTTTAGATACTACTTTCAAACTTTTTCTTCGAATACTATGGCAAAACAGATTACCATGGTATTCACAAAAGAAAAGAAAAAAAAATAAAACCATGGCATATTTGTTACAGGCCAAGTGCTGTATTTTCTAATACAGGAGCGCTTACTTTTTGAAAGTTTGTTCATAAAGTTAGCTGTTTGCCCCAATATATATATATATAAATATATAGATACACAAAAACAACAGCACTATGGGGGTGTGGCTTTCTGCATATGATACCTTTAATATGGTCCATAGAAGCTGACGATGAGCTGCTACTGATACATGGTTTGACTTTATGTTCAAGAAATTCTGTAATTAGTATTACATCACCAGTAAGTGTTCCCATCATGCTTTATTACATTTAAAATGTCTGATAAAGAACTGCCTTACCAAAACACACGAGCTAGATACTGACACCTACTTCCACGATTACCAGGGACATATCTGCCAAATGAGTTCTAGGGCCGACCAGTCTGATCCAGATCAAAGCAGCTGCAGACCTATGTAAACTGAGCAGAACACTTGGAGAAGCTGCACATGCTCCTATCAATCACAGCCTGGCAGATAACCACTTCTTGCACCCACACCTGTCAGCCTGTCTGTGTTCAGTTTTCCGTGTTGTATGTATATCTATATATATGTGTGTGCGCGAGTGTGTGTTGTGTGACCAAATATTCATTAGAAACATTTTTTTTTTGTGCAGCACTTGATAACTAGGGTTTCTTTTAACGCTGGTCACAAAAAAGTGATCGGTTTACATCAACAGAGCTCGTCTTTATGCTAATTATTTTATTTTTACTTGGGGCAGTGGTGGCTTAGTGGTTGAGGAAGCGGACTTGGGTCCGAAAGGTTTCAGGTTCGAGTCCACCAGCTGCCAAGTTAGCACTGAGGTGCTCTGAGCATGGCACTGTCCCCACACACTGTTCCTCAGGCAGCTTAAAGCCAGATTTGGGTTAAAGTCACATTTGGTTGTGCAGTGGTGAACTGTGTCACAATGACAACGAGTTCACTTTCCTTTAACTCAAATATTCGTGACAAGCTTTGGTAAAAAAAAAAAAACATCTTAAGGATTGAGAACACATGGATTCTTTACACAGCAGTTTTACAGTCCTGTGCCTTTAGGATTGTACGGTATTGAGTTTACAGCATGCTCCGCCCACCCCTTCCCTTGGAGAAATACCTGTGGACATTGTCATGTAACCATGGAGATGGTTAAGCAGTCAGAGAGAAATGGCTGTCAGTTAGTGTATGCCATTCTGACAGGAATGGTAAACTAACAGGACACCTGACAACAAACTTTTAATTTAATTTTAAAATTCTTTTAAAAAAAATACACCAACAAATTCCTCTAGCCTTCAGCTAAGCTAAGATGATCGTGCCACGCAGCTCTGTGTCCTTTGAGTTTCAACACGGCACTAGCTCTATTTCTTGTGAAAATGGGGAAAAACAAGTTAAACTTGTTAAAGGACACGACACAAAAACTTCCGTGGAATTAGAAATATAACTCTGAAATGCACCCTATGTGTGTGTGGTTACTCTCTTCTCTGGCCTTTGTTTTTTTTAGGTAGGCCAGACTAATATCAGCCACATGTTGACACCCACTGGGAAGGTTTATGCAGAGGTCACCATCACCCAACTGACACCAGGAGAGTTTCTGCTCATCACAGGCTCGGGGTCAGAGCTGCATGACCTCAGGTAAAATGCATGGAACCTTTCACACATTGGTTTGTATTTACTGGGGCTGGGAGAATCAGTGTTTTATATTTTAAATGCAATATGCATTTAAAATTGAAGCACCAAACTGTGTGATCATGTGCTATAGATTCTGTGCTGTGTACTGACCTCTGGTGGTGACAATTTCTAACTACACAGAACAGCAACAAGGCAACAGAAAACCACCGGAATACAAGCTTGACAAAGGCTGTGGTCATCTGACAAAATAATACAAATGTATTTATTGATGCTAGAGTGATACGCTCTTCTAAACGGTTTTTTTCTTGTCCCAGGTGGATAGAGACAGAGGCGGTAGACGGTGGTTACGATGTGGACATTAGCAACGTGACAGACGACATCGGTGTGCTGGGTATCGCTGGACCAAACTCACGCAAAGTTCTTCAGAAACTGACAGAGGAGGACATGAGTGATGCAACCTTCAAGTTTCTCCAGTGCAAGTCCATCACGCTCGCTGGCGTTCCTGTCCGCGCCATCAGGATCTCCTACACTGGTAATCAGAGAATTCAACCTACGGCCAACATTTACTGATAATGACACTGAGTGTTCGATGATTGAAAATAATTTAGAAGACAGCAGTTTATCCACAAGAGCCATAACTACACTAATGAAATGTTGTTGAAGACGTCAGTGAACACAAAGAGAGGATGCTGTTTCACAAGTCAAACATAATGTATTAGGATACTGTGTTTTGTGTACATTTATATACATTCACGTCCAGGTGAGCTTGGCTGGGAGCTGTACATTGACCAGAAGAACATGGCTGCTGTGTACCAGGCCATGATGGAGGCAGGTAAAGATGAAGGCATCGACAACTTTGGTACCTACGCCATGTCCTCCCTCAGACTGGAGAAAGGCTTCAGAGGCTGGGGAGCTGAGGTTCACTCTCTCTCTTTTACTCTCTCACTCTCTCACACACACACGCAGAAAACATTGTGGTCCTCTGACTTTCCGACCTATCACTTTCTTACAGATGAACTGTGACACCAACCCCCTGGAGGCTGGGCTGGACTACTTCATCAAACTCAACAAGGTGAGCACTAATATGAAGAGTTTAACGTTGTACTGATGCAATTAGAACTCAATTATGAAATGCAGGAAAATTCATAGATACTTAGGAAAGAAAGTGAATGTTTATATGTATTTCTTTTTTGTATCTTTTAGTTTGTGAAATTATTAAAAGTTCAAATTTAACCTTTTGATGTTTATTCTTCAGTTCGACTGTCGCCCTCAGTGTATCGCTGGTTTTTGTGGTATATAAAAATTCATAAATGTTCTAATATTTTCATTATTTTTGTGATAAAACAAGCATTTTCTAGCCAAAGAAAAAAAACAGTAAAAACAAAAGTAAAAAAAACAAAATAACATTTTGTAACACATACATACAGGGTATTGCAAGAAATAACCTGTACGTATGAATAAACGAGATTTGTGAAAGTTTCGTTAATTTTTTGCTATATTTCACGCCCTACGATGTCTCATAAAGGGTTCGTAAAGGGTTAATATATATACGTAAATAAAACTATTGCGTCTCTTCACGTTCTTTTTGCCTATCGCGGGCAGTCTTGGAACATAACCCCCGCGATAGACGGGGAACCACTGTGTAGAAAAACACAAAATGTGCAAATGAAAAGTGAGAAGAAACAGTGTGCTTCATGTTTCTTATATGCATCTTGTTTGATGTGTGTGTGTGTATGTGCGTGTGTGTGTCCAGCCTGCTGACTTCATTGGTAAAGCAGCACTTCAGGAGATCAAAGCCAAAGGTCTGAAGAGGAAGTTGTCCTACATCACAGTGGACACGGACAACATTGACCCAGAGGGCAACGAGACTGTCTGGTGTAACGGCAAGGTGAGCACCGACCAAAGCACTCACTGGTGACCTCCATCAAAACGTCCTGCTGCAGACTCTTTCACCCAGCTGCTCTCCGATGTTTGTCTGTTGTGTTTCACCAGGTTGTCGGCAACACCACATCCGGAGCCTACAGCTACAGCAGCCAGCAAAGTCTGGCGTTTGCCTACCTGCCCCTGGAGCTGTGCTCTGTGGGGCAGAAGGTGGAGGTAGAACTGTTGGGAAGAAAATACCCAGCCATGGTCATCCAGGAGCCGTTAATGCTCACCGAGCCCACGAGGACCCGGCTGCAGAAGAAAGCAAAGAGCAAATCTTAATCCTGGACCACCTTCAAACTGTTTGCCACTGGCTGTGGAAGAAGGATCTTACTGTGAATTATTAATCAGCCTTAAATGAAGGGAGATGCTGTCAGGGAGAGATTTTTCTGTCTCCTGTGGAAGGATGAGCATCCAGAGAATCCATGGTCCCATCTAAGCAGTGAAGTATGACAACTGCTGAGGGATACATTTGATACACAGTGTCTTAAATGAAGAGCTGATGTCATTGTTTTTTTAATTTCATGGTTCAAGGCTCAACAACTGGACCATTTATGGAGGAAAATCATTAAAGTTTCCTAAAAATGTCCAAAACCCAAAGATCCTACTATAATGTCTTGCCGCTTTACTGTTGACAGAAACAGCTGTAAAAAGCATCTGGTTCAGAAGAGTTGTGTATACGAAGTTATGTTTGATAAAATATGTTCGGGCCTAAAATCATTCCTAGGATTTACTGACAAAAAAGTATTCAGAAAACATGCACTAGTTTTCCAGCCTGAACAAACCAAAAAAGTAGGGATGTCTGATAATATTGGCAGTAATTAATTGTTTGGACAATACCGGCATATCGGTAAAAAGGTAATATTGGACAGAAAGCCTGTACAATAACAGGTGGAGAGAAGCTGCAACATTGTCAGGTGACTGTCAACGCTTGAGCAACGCATGTCACACATCGCAGGTTTCACCATAACTGTCTGTCACTCAATAGAGTACGTTACACTATGTATATACAACCCACATCCACTAGAGGACAGTGCTGAGTTGAAAATTAAGTTTTGGGGTGATTTCGTTTTTCCTTTAGACGATACCAAATATGGCGACGGTGGCAATAAAAGTCCTGCTCAGAAAGGAGTCCAAACAGAGGCCGCGCAGGAGGCAGTGGAGGTTCGGTCACTCATAAATACAGTGCAGAGTACTGTTCTTTTTATGGCCGTATGTGAGCGGTCCCGCGTTGCACCGCCCCATGATTTCCAGTGGTACTGCTTCGTTTCATACGTTGGGATAAGTATCCGGAAACGTACCAAACAAACAGAATAAACATTAGTATGAAAAAAACCCAAAACAACTTTCATCATAACTAAAAACAATGTCGTGCTATTTGTTGAATAAATGTAGAAACAAATCCACATACACTAAGTTACTAAGTTAGTTGACACAAAGCTAAAGTAATCGGTCACTTCCCCATTTCTGTTATTTACATGTAAAATCAGTTGGTAGGAGTGGATGTTGGTTTCTGCCGTTTTTGAAGATTTTTTTTTTCCTGTTTCTGCTTTACAGTATTTAAAGGAAGTTCAATGTTCCTCCTTGAGGTTTGTCTGCACAGACTAGTCACACATCTCTACAGTAATGACAGTTCTATATTTTTTCTCTATTGAACTAAGTATCTAATATTTCTTTTTTCTAAAATAAATAAATAATTCAAAAGCAAAATTCAAACGTTTCTCATAACCAGAAGAGCTGCCAGGAACTCTGGCTCCTAGTTATCCAGTGTGCCATTAAAACCAGTTCGCAGTTAACCTGTTTAATGAATAATTACCTCAAATGTTAATTGAACAATTGTAACAATTGTATTATTTATCTGTCCCATCTTTCTTGAGATCCTAAAATAGAAGTTTCTGTCTGGTCAAAAAAACAAACAAACAAAAAAAATAGTTCACGCAACCTAGCACAGTCTTTTTCTTCTTTTGTTTTTACATTTATATAAAGCAACTAGCTTTCAGTTGCTAAAAAATACATTTGTTTCATATTTGATTGGTTTGTACAATAGGGGCAGGATTTTCAGATCATCTTCCTCAAGTTTGTCCTGTGGCTTCTGGATAATTGCACACTTTAGAGAAAATCTCTTGTCCACTGCAAAAGTGAACCAACTGGTCTTAGTTTCATGTTTGTCTCAAGCAATAATCGACAGGCTTTCTTTTCTCCCTCGGGGTGTGTGCTAGACGTCAGGGACATCTTTCTGACAAAGTCAATTTAAATCAATCAATAAAACAAAAAAAATATGTACCTTTGCTGCTCAGGGTGGAAGGTATAGCACTCCTGCCTTACTGCCACAATGTCTAAGGTTCAAACCTGGTCTGTAAATGGTGGTCTTAATGTGCGGAGGTAGGCTGTTTTCCCTCCTTAGGTTAATTGTTCACATAATGACTATAGATGTATAAATGAGAACAAATGATTGTTTGGTGAAAGTACCAGCTGCTGCCGCTCTGACAGGTCAGAATTAATTGAAAAGTCTTTGGGGAAGGTGTTAAAGACGTATATTGAATGATCAATTAATGGGTTCAATTATGTGAAAAAATATCTCCTGTTTTCTTTGACTATGTTGTTTGATGTTGATGAGTAAGAGCAGGAAAAAGCAAGTACACAAACAGTTAGATAAGCTCTTCGAAGAGAGAGAAAACAGACCCAGCTTTAGACAAAAGAGGCAGATGACAGACATGTAGAGAACCTGTCAGACAGGGAACATTTCAACCCGAGGGCTAAATTCTGTAGCTAAGAAAGCACCTCTTTACAAGTGTTAAACCTATGGACAGAAAACATAGATGTGATAAAAGACATTTAACTTCCCATTATGAAATCAAATCATATATAAGCTTGGATATATATTTATACGGCTCTTATGGACTCTCCTGTCATAAAGCCTCTCAGCACATGTAACAGAGACAGACTGGACCTACAAGAGCACGGACCACACCCCACAAAAAGAAAAAAATGCAGTTTTTAACCTGTGTACCTGTCAATCACAAAGCCCTTCAATGTTTTGAACAGTATCTCATGTACACATGCTCTGGACTAGTTTCTAAAGAGGGACAAAACTGCACAGACAGTTGGAATGGCTGTTCGACTCCTTCTGCCTGTTGTCTTTCTCGTCTCTGTCCCTCTGGTTAAAGCTGCTCCGCAGCCAAACATCGTCTTTATCATGGCTGATGACTATGGCTGGCACGATATTGGATACCACCGCTCAGAGATCCACACTCCTCACCTGGACGAGTTGTCAGCCAGCGGGGTTCGTCTGGAGAGCTACTACGTTCAACCAATCTGCACCCCCTCCAGGAACCAGCTCATGACCGGCAGGTACCAGGTGAGAGTCACTGCCTGTTGCCTAGTTCTGGAAAATGGATTGTAATTCTGAAAGTAAATAGAATAGTATTTCCTTCAGAATGTATTATTTCAATTTAATATAACTGAATGTGATTTTACCTATCCAGAAAACACAAACTTGTGAAAAGTGTATTCATGAGAAATTTAGAAGTTACACAAAATACCTCAGGGTGCATCAAGTTTTGCATAAGGGTGAATTGATCCCATTAGAGGAGTGACAACAATCAAATCCATCAATCCATTGCTTTTAATTTAATTAATAATGACAACAAGAATGAATAATATGAATAATGTATTATTATATTATTATTACTGTTGTTATTATATTATCGTTTTATTATTTCTACAGAAGCACATTATTTTTCTCTCCCAGATCCACACAGGCATGCAGCACCACACCATCTGGCCCTGTCAGCCATACTGTGTTCCTCTGGAGGAGAAGCTCCTGCCTCAGT
This sequence comes from Cynoglossus semilaevis, assembly GCF_000523025.1. Classification (NCBI taxonomy): domain Eukaryota; kingdom Metazoa; phylum Chordata; class Actinopteri; order Pleuronectiformes; family Cynoglossidae; genus Cynoglossus; species Cynoglossus semilaevis. The sequence goes on from NC_024320.1 coordinate 18,989,542, forward strand.
ACCTGAAGGAGGCAGGATACAGTACTCACATGGTGGGGAAGTGGCACCTGGGCATGTACAAGAAGGACTGTCTGCCCACCCGCCGGGGATTTGATTCATTCTTTGGTTTGTGTGCTTTTGTATAAACATTTTTTTTAGTGAATTTTCATAATGTCAATGTATTGCTTTGTTTCATCCAGCAACTCTATCTGCTTCACATGAGTTGATGTCCTCACATCGGAGTTATCTTTACTGTTGTCCTCTATTTTTAACCAGCTGAGGTGTTGAAGTCAGAGAGTCTTAAGACCAATTGGCAGATTACACTTATATGATTAAAAAACGTGAAATGAAGTTTGTGAAAAGGAAAAAAAAGAATCAGATTTGACTGGGTAAAAAACAACCCTTCAATAATAAGTTAAAGTTTGGACTACACTACTATATATTCTTTAAAAAGAGTGCAATTGTAAATGTGTAAAAAATCTAATCAAATATAACATAACACCTGACAAAGGTATAATGACAAAACTGGTCAGACACAATGTCCTGTCCAGGTCACACTATTATTTAAGCAGGAAATAACTTGTACTTATAATGGCTGATGTTTACTTTATGTCAACTGTTTGTAAAGAGAAGGTGTAGAGAGGTAACAAGCAGACAGGTGAGAAGTGAAGAAGGTGAAAACCCGAGCAGACGAAGATCGTAATATGGATGTGCTAATATAATTTTTTGTTAAAATTTGCAATTATCAGGACTGGCAGAAAAGTATGCGATTGTGGTGCAGGACCTGTCAGTTAGACAGTGATTACTTTGGGTATATGGTAGGGCATTGATGACCTCCAGGCTCCTCCAAGTTGACTTGTGTCGCTTATGTCAAAGTGTTGATTAAACAGTTTTTCTGTCACAGCCCTAGTGTCAACATGGATGAGACATACGGGTTTACATCAGACTAACAGGTTGACAGATAAGGCAGGTTGACAGCAGGAGGATCCATGGATTATGATGTTTGCAGATGACATTGAAATGTGTAGTGAGAGTAGGGAGCAGGTGGAAGAAAACCTTATGCCTCTTTTTCCTATCTTTGTCATATCATTTTTCCAGGTTAAAAGGCCTGCTTAAGGTGGTGTTGACAAACTGGATTTGAACAAGTAAATCCTGATATCAAATAGTGGAACTCCAAATTTTCTGCATCAGAAATCAAGTTGTGGCGCTTTGGCCCAGAGGCAGTGTCTCTGTCAGTGGTGTGGAACCCCAGGGTTCACCTCCTGGGCAAGTTCGAATCCCAGTTAGGGCAGTTGGTACCTTCCAGTGGCCTCACCACCCACAGGAAGGTTCAGGGGTGTTGGTACAGTGCAATGTGATTTGGGTGGTGGTCGTGGAGACTGCTGCCCCCGCGAATTGGTAACGGATAAGCAGATGAAAATGGATGGATGGATGGGAAATCAAGTTAACCTCCTAAACATTGACCTTTCCTCCTGCAGGATTCCTGACAGCCTACAAAGATTACTACTCCCACATACGCTGTCACTACATTACTGCTCTGAAAAAGTATCCCTGTGTCATGGACCTGATGGATGGAGAAGAATTTGTCCCCCATTACTATGGAGCTTATTCCACTCAGCTGTTTGCCCAAAAGTCAATCAGCGTCATAGAAAAACACGACTCTGACAAGGTGACAGACACATGTTACACAACACAAGACAACAGGACTCTTATTCAAACACAGTGGGCTAGGGTTAGGGTTAGATTCTTACAAACTATCTATCGCTTTGTATCTATCTAACATCCATCCATCTATCTATCTAACATCCATCCATCCATCCATCCATCTATCTATCTATATGTGTATCTATATGTGTATTTATATGTTTCTATCCCTTCTTTATTTCTTTCCTTCAGCCACTCTTCCTCTACCTAGCACTGCAGGCTGTTCACGGGCCCCTCCAAGTACCAGAGCACTACACAGAACCCTACAGTTTTATCAGCGATCCCAGTCGTAGGATCTATGCTGGGATGGTGTCGGCCATGGATGAGGCCGTGGGCAGCGTCACCATGGCTCTGCACAGGACGGGACTTTGGAACAACACAGTGCTGGTGTTTACAACTGGTGTGTTTCTGAGGTTTCAAAATAATCGCTTTCTTGACCCATACACAGCAACATATTGAAGTGCCATAGTTACTGTGGATTAGAGATCCGTTCTGTGATATTGTTTTACCCTTTCATGTAGAATAGTTTATATTCTCGATAGGGAAGTTTGAAATTAACTTTTTCCCATTATCTGATATGCCGATATTGTCCAAACACCTAACTTCCGATTCCGATATCAACTGGTACCGATATAGACCTGGTAGTATTTATTTGTTTATCTGTACAAATCGCTTTATGAGTTGCTGGCACCAGCATTCTGCATATGATCCCCTGATTATTAAAATAAACTCATGAAATGAGCTGCAATGCTGCCATCTAGTGAATTTCACTTTAACATACAGCTGTTTAGCCCCAAAACTACTTTTGGGCAGACATCATTTGGTGAAGCCCCGGCATTGTGTTATCAGGTTTTCATTATTGGATGAAAAACCGATAACAATTCTTACAGATTGTACATAATTATGCTAATATCGGTCAACTGAGTTTCCGCGTTTGTGCAGTTTCTCATGGTAACCATAGTCATCGTCAGTATTAATCAGTCAATTCCTCACAAACCATATGACAGTTGTGTGGGTCACCTGGTCAGTCTCCATGGAGGAGATTATGTTTTAAACTCCCTCAGTGTGTGTGTGTGTGTGTTTATCAACTATGTATAAGAGTAACAATAGGTGAATGGACAGTAGACATTTTGGATATGCAGTCCAGTTGTTCTGCCATTCATTAAAATGTTTTCACATTTTTAATCCGATTAATCTTCTGAAATTAGATTCCATATTTTCACTCATGTACAGTGTCTGTCACAGTGTCTTCCCTGGTTCCGCCTCTCACATGGTTGTTTTCCTACTCTGTCGTTGGTTGTCAGATAATGGAGGTCAGACCTTTTCTGGTGGCAGCAACTGGCCTCTCCGTGGCAGGAAGGGAACACTGTGGGAGGGTGGAGTCAGAGGAGTTGGATTTGTCGTCAGCCCACTCCTGAAAAAACCGAGAACTGTCAGCCATGAACTAATGCACATCTCCGATTGGCTGCCTACATTTATTGAACTGGCAGGAGGGAATTCCCAACCCCCCAGACTCCTGGATGGATTCAACATGTGGCCCACAATCAGGTGAGGTGTAGGTGAGAGTAATGTATGATGTAATTTCAATTTACTTGTGATAATTTAACGTATTGGTAGCTACAGTAGGCCTGTGTCCTGCAGTAGATTACAGATCACTCATTTGTTACACAATATTAATATCTATCTATCTATCAGTCTCTGTCTGTCTGTCTGTCTATCTATATATCTATCATCCATCCATCCATCGTCCATCCGTCCGTCTGTCTATATTGATCTATTTCTCCTCATCTCTCCTTTATCTCTTCCACTCTTTCTTACCTTCTTTCTCTTCTCTTATTCTTTTCCCTCTTCCTCTCCTTTCTTCCCTTTGCTCCTTCCCTTCCATCCTTTCCCTTTTCTTGTTCTTTTCTCTTTCTGTCAAACTTTTCCAAATTCTATCATTTATTTATATTATTATACTTCTGCCTTTCCTCTGCAGTACCCCTGTTTGCCCACTAGATGGCGTGGAAAATAATTCAAACATTGTTAGCCTTTATGCATGTATTTTACATGTCATTTATCTTGGTTCACACTAACACTCCATATCTCTGCTCCTGACCCCGCCCCCTGTTCAATTTTAGGACAATGGTGGCCCACGAGTCAAAACATTTGCCTACGCCTGGCATAGGGCAATCACTGTTGCCTGCATTGTGTAACTTTTTTTTTTTACCTAGTGATGGAGTTGCTTCTCCAAGACAGGAGCTCCTGCACAACATCAACCCTCTCCATAAGACTAATTTGCCATGTAAGTGAACTACAGTTGATCAGGCTCTGAGGACACGTTGACGTCTCAGCTCGTTTGTTAAGTACTGGTCCACACTGAGTAGAGTTCCTGCCCTCTGCAGGTCCTGGCAGGTACTCTTCCAGGACTTTGGACGAGGAGTACAATGTAGACCTCTGGACCAACTCTGGCTTTAATGTGTCCTTTCGAGCTGCCATTCGATTCTCCAAGTGGAAGCTGCTGACTGGTGACCCAGGTCAGTGTCTTTGGCCAACACACACACACACACACCTAAGATAAACGCTACACCAGTAGCTGATTGTGGAGTAATTATAGCATCAGTCCATCAAATAACCACTATGAATAATAAATGAAAGAGGCGTTAACACACCGGGAAATATAATTATTTTGTAAATAGTTTTTTGACCAAGTCTCCCCTAAAAATACTTCTACTTTTAGAATATCCATTTCACATAGCACGATATCCAAAAACCATGGACATCGTGCTATGTGACAGCTGTCTACAGTTCATCACCCAGGCTAATGTAGCTGATGCTGTCTTCCCCGTAGATATCCTATAGAGGCAGCACCATCTGATTATTTTCTTTTTCCAAACTAAACTTGAAAGAATATGTTAACTTCAATTGATTCTTGACCTTTTTGACTTATCCATATATTTCTGCTTCTTCTATTTTAACTAAGGCTAAAAAGATTGTACACAACTTTAGACTTTTGAGTGATGAAAATGTCACTTCTACTGATAATATCTGTATGTGAATGGTTGAGTGTGTTTGTGTGTTTCGCCAATACCTCCAGGATGTGACCACTGGTTCCATCGTCCAGGGTTCTATAACTCCATATTCTACAGGGAGCCCCTGAGGCCTGTAATGCTGTTTGACATACCTAATGATCCAGAAGAAAGGAACGACCTAGCGGACAAGTATCCCAGTGTGGTAGCTTTTCTCCTCAGGAGACTTGAATACTATCAGAAAACTGCCTTGCCAGTGAATTTCCCAGAAGAGGACTCTAGGTGTGACCCACAGGACAGTGGAGCCTGGGGACCCTGGGCTTAGACGGACACCACAGTGGTGAAGGTGGTAATGAATGTGGACTGCTGTTGACGCTGCTTCAAAAAAATGTTTAAAATGTAACTATGTCTTTCTAAATGATTTTTGATACACATGATCATCTCTTGTTTGTGGGTTCACACACACACAGGCTACATTTCACAGTAGTGGTAGGCAGATCACTCCATGACTCCCTACGACGACTGCGCGAATACAAGAATATTTGCATAAAACACACACACACACATACATATATACTTTGTGACATTTGTTGTAGAACAGTTTGTTTATTTGTTGTACTTTAATAATTATATTTACTTTGTACACTGTATTTCAACACCCCCCCCCCCCCCATCAGATCCACACAGGGATACAGCATTCCATCATCTGGAAGACAAAATACAAAGTTGGCATTAGGATGATCTTATTTCAATTTTTGATCCATGTCGGCAACATGCCAACATTTAGCACATCTCTAAAGTGGCATTTTCACATTACTACCTCAACAAAATTGTTCAAATCTCATATTTTCTTTTCTTTGAAGACCTTAATAAATATAAGTGATGCGCTTATTATCTGCTGTGGTTTCATCATCAGACATTAAAAAAAATCATAAAAAAAAACCAAAATAAAATATTTTGGTTTTTTTTTTTATGATTTTTTTGGTCGAAGTCGCTTGTGGTTGCTTCAGTTCTCTTTTTCTAAGCACAACAAACAAGTGATTTCCGTGTGCACTTCATGTGAGGTACATGAAAGCATAGTAACACACACTCATTATGGTCTCAAATTCACAGTCCTACTAAACCAGCCACGGTGACACACAGTGGCTAAAAGAGATTTTAGAGATTTTACTTTACCAAGCTTACAGTCAGATACAAAGATATGTTAAGTATCCGTCACTGTCATACCTGCTGCGGCGCTGCAATCAAGCGATTGGTTCCACCTGAGCTCACCGGCTGTCGCCGATGAGTGGGCAGTGTATTTAAGCTGCAGCCACATCGTCTTGTCTGTTCACCGAGGCTGCACGTTCTCGTTCCAGTTGTGGAAATTCCCTGCAGTCCTAGACTTATCTGTCCTGACGGTCCACGGCCAGTCTCACCGGCTCTGTGGACGAGATTCCTCTCGCCGTTTTTGAGGAGACTTCCTGCAGTTTTCGGCTCAGCCTTTCCGCTCCTGATTTGGCTCGGCTGTCCAGAGGGAATCCGCCGCGGTGACGTCACTCTCCCTTCAGCCTTTGGATCTCTACTGTAGACGGAGATCACGTTTGTCAAGAAACTGTTTGCTCCAAGCGGAGACTCCCTTTGTTCAAGGACTTTTCCATTAGCAAGACGCCTGTTTAGATTCCACGTTCATTTGAGAGACTTCCTTTTATTTCAAGTGGAGATTCCTTTGTTGAAAGACTCCTTCAGTATAAGAGGTGCTCGTACAGTATTTGTACCTGCTGATCCAGCAATAAACCAGTAGTTCCCCTGAGCATAATTACATTTCATTATATTATATTTCATTGATATTCAAATGGTTAGTCTTTCAGATATTTAAATTGTTGATCCATTAAAGCAGGACTGGAGGTTCAATGTTCATTCTTTGACAAAATCACCTCCTTGGTCAAAGAAAACAAAACTAAAGAACACCTTTACCTAACGATGTCATAAATTTCGATTTTTAATTTCTTCTAAATAGAAACTAGTCAAAAATATTACTGTTACTCGTCTTTTTGAATCAGTTCCACTGTGCAGTGATATTCAAATGGTTGCAATGACGATGGTAAGGAGAGTGTACACAAATAAGAAGCTACATAAAGTACTTAACAGTTAAAAATATACATGAAAATATTCTGGTGTGCAGAAGCAGCAATGGTAAAAGACAGATTGCCGTGGACATGCTCTATAAGTGGTCGTCTGATAGGCTGTGGGCAAAAAAAAGAAAATGGTACATAAAATAAATATTTATGTCTTCCACTGATCTGTGTTAAATATACATTTTCAGTATTACTCTACACATTTTTGACATTTTATTAAGTAAAAATCGCAAATCCCAGGTGACTGATGACTGCGCGATCCAATACAAACTGGGTCACATGACGCGGACCGGTCAATATGCTTGAGCCAATAAAGTGTAGAGAAAAGTCAGCGGCGAGGCTAACAGTACTCTGTCTCACTTCAAGAGGTCGTACGTGAACTGACAGGTGCTCTCCAGCTGACGTCGACAGGCAATTAAAAGTCGGCGCCATGTTAGAGCCAGAAGTAGGGGAAGAAAAGTGTTTTCTATCCTCTGCCTGCACCGACTCACTATGGATTGTATTTCAAGACGGAAACTTTTCTCAAAGCTGGACTTCCGGTCCAAACAGAAGGTGATAAGTGATGGAAGACTGAGCTAAATGGTTGGCTTCAAACTACGGGACAGAAGATTCGTTCTTTTTAAATGTACTGGTACAAACGAAAAGACTCGCTGTGTGGATGTCCTGCAAGAAACCGCCATTACTGTTTTCTTTGTCTTTTATTCTCATCGTGTGATAACGTCTGGACTAACTCGGGATACTGTGACCTGAAACATTTACAAAGAAGCTTCAGCAGACATGAAAAATCAGCCACGCACATTCAAAGCCAGATATTTTTTTAACTTTTGGAAATTCAAGGATCGATTTGGCATTGGACGAGAAACGGAGACTAAACATTAGCGTTCAACCGTCCACAATGCTAAGATGAGGGGAAACCGAGAGATACAACCACGGACTTCATCTATAAGTAAAGGTAAGACTAAAAATGGTTTTAAGTTTTTGTTTTTTGTTTTAAATAAGTTGGGAGTAAATAGAAAAAAATCTGGTATTTCTAGTCTAGTATTTGTGCCCACGAGATGGGTGGTCCCTCTCTATCGCGGTTCTACTTTCGCTTCCTCAGTACATCGCGGATTTTTTTAAATCCAATCTCGCGACATTAAAAATGTTGAATTTTAAAATTGTATTTAATTTGAATATCCAGTCGCAATGGCAGTGAGATACATTTATACAGTTGGGCTTCAAGATACGAGTTCCCCGAAATACCAGTTATTGTAGTTAACCCAGGAGACTCTGCTAGTGCCCGCTCCATTTTGCCCAAATTGTTATGTACCGACCTCTGGTGGTGAAAATAATGAACAACAAAATAATAATAGAGCGTATATTGGAAACGAACACTTTTAAATACGTATCATACATAGATTGTGATGAATAAATTATATCGTATTCCATTCACGTGTTACTTAAATAGTTGTATGGTCTTTTTAGTGAGTTAATTTCATTCTCAGGTGTACGATAATCCTCGTATTTCAACGATAATGTTGTCCTCTGCAACATCAATAATTCAAAAAAGGCCACTGTTTGTGTGAATGTGTGTGTGTGTGTGGGGGGGTTCAGCCAATTTGTTTCAGAACAAATTTGGCAGAACACATTTGGCTCCACAGTCAGCTAAGACCGCCCCAGGACACGGCGCGGTTTCGTCATAAGTTGAGGGATATTTAAAACATAAGCTGGAAAAACATGTTCTGCTGAAAGAGACGTTATGGCCGTAATACAGCATTCATTGGTTGGTGTTATTTTTAAGGGGAATGGAGAATTAATGTTAGATAATGCCAGTTAGCATCGCATGGTAACTAAAGTGACCATGCGTGTATATAGCGTACCCGCCGGCTTGTTATTTTGGTCTTGACAAATGAACAATTGACTTGGACGGTAACAATACAGAGCCCATTTGACAGCACTGCAGCTGATGTGGGCCAAACTAGACACTTTAGTGGAAAAATAACGACAATAATTTAAAATAATTTAGATCAACGCTGCAGCTGCTCGTATGCCATGAAGCGGCAACAGATTGGAGATACTTCAGGATGACAAAATAAAAAACAAAAACAGTCAGCTGATGCGCGTCCGCGTGAGACGTCCCGTTCCCCGCACTTCCTGTGAACCTTTGAACAGCTCGCTTTCTTTCAATGTGTATGAGCAGAGATGGCTGTTGGGTTTGTTGTTGTCTTTCTCGTCTCTGTCCCTCTGGTTAAAGCTGCTCCGCAGCCAAACATCGTCTTTATCATGGCTGATGACTACGGCTGGCACGATATTGGATACCACGGCTCAGAGATCCACACTCCTCACCTGGACAAGTTGTCAGCCAGCGGGGTTCGTCTGGAGAGATACTACATCCAACCAATCTGCACCCCCTCCAGGAACCAGCTCATGACCGGCAGGTACCAGGTGAGAGGGATGGGTATATAAAAAATTGTTGCGAATAATAATTCGGGGGAAAAACAGGTTCTGTAAACTAGCAGACGCTGAATCAAGATTATGTAATGCTTTCATTTTAGGTGTGTTCAGTGTCACTTACAGCAGTTACTAACGTCACTTCTGTGTGTAGAACTTACAACCTGTGAATCCAGTCTCCACAAATGTAATCCATAAGAAGAGCTATAAATAATAATGTCTTCTGTCTAAATACTCTAAACACAATTACAGTAAATAAAAATATGTAAAAATAAAACTACTAAAGAAGTCCTTTAAAAAATATACACTGGATTTTCTTTTAAGGAAATGTTTAATGCCAGCTCTATTTTCCCACTAATATGTTATTATATCAGACATTTGTTTACTCTGTTCTCCACACGCAAACGTGTTTGTTCCTTGTATGCTTTGTGTGTCTCTTGTGTTTGTTTTCTTTCGCAGATCCACACAGGGATGCAACATTCGATCATCTTGCCCTGTCAGCCATACTGTGTTCCTCTGGAGGAGAAGCTCCTGCCTCAGTACCTGAAGGAGGCAGGATACAGTACTCACATGGTGGGGAAGTGGCACCTGGGCATGTACAAGAAGGACTGTCTGCCCACCCGCCGGGGATTTGATACGTACTTTGGTTCGTACCTAGTACTGTATAATCCCTCTATTTAATCAGCTCTTAGTGGGACACAGCTCCTAGAACGTTCTAATTTTTCAGTCATTTTAAACAAGTCCATGAATGGTCAGTCTGCGGATTCCTGAATTTGTCATTGTGTCCATGAATGGTCTGTCTGCGGATTCCTGAATTTGTCATTGTCAGAAGCAAAGCAAAGATTTTTTTTTTCGTTCTTTTTTATATATCTTTTCATTTATGGTAGTTTATGGTATTTTCAGTCAACTGCAAGACAGTTTTTCTGAGGTAATCACAATGACAGCTAACGTAGGTTCACCATGCTAGCTTGCTGATCAACTCAAATTAAAATTGTACCCAGCGACACTCCAAATGGGGATGCATCAGGATTATTCAGTTTGTGGCGAGTCCACTTGAGTCCACATGATACGAGTGTAATTCAAAAGTCTTCCATTGGACAATTCCTTGGTCCCAGATTTTTAGGTGATGTTGTCGCTCCAGTGTACAACCAGCTTCTTTGCCTCGTCTAAGGACTGACATTTAATAACTTTCCAATGTTCCACCACCTTATGTCATCAACTTGTCATTTACATAGTGCTTAGAACACTGGATCATAACAAGAGCCAGTTTATCAAACATGTAAGCCCAGTTGTCTGATCCTGTTCCTTCAACTGAAAGAAAAACAAAACATTGTTATTGAGAAACAAAGGAATGACGATTTATACTGTATATTTATATTGTCATTATCCTGAGATACACTGATGTACATAATGCAATGTAACAGAATAGAGAATAAATATTAGTGATGTACTGAAATTAAAATTGTCTAAAAGAGAAATAAAATCAACTTATAGTCACAATGGAAGTCAGAACAGAATAGCCCACCTATTATATATTATTATTATTATTACGGCTCAAGTACAGTCCCAGTGAGTACAGGGGATCTGAATAGAGCTCAGTGAAATGTGTGCTGACAGACTCTGAGTGGACATCGAAAATGTCCGATGGTTGAAAATTCGGTGCATCCCTAATAAATATAATTGACCATACACAGGAGATCTTAAACAATAAGATGCTGCTTAAACCTGGTACCAACATTTGTTTAGATTTTGATGGTGGAACAACCTTAAATAAATCCAACTACGGCTTTTCAAAGTAAAGGTCAAATAGCCCCAAAACCCCCTTTGAACTGTTGTCCTGCTGCATTAACCATGAAATACACACCATATATTTGAACTTGTTTCTTTCTGCAGGCTACCTGTTGGGTTCTGAGGATTATTACGCACATACCCGCTGCTACCATAACGTTACACATACATCCTGTGCCCTGGACTTTAGGGACGGAGAAGAGGTGGCTAGTGAATACAAAGGACAATATTCAGCTGAGATTTTCAGCCAGAAAGCCGTCAGCCTTATTGAGAAACAAGACCATAACAAGGTGACACACTTACTGTTTCCCAGAACACAGCAGGCTCAGGTGTACTGATTACTCAGTGTACAGTGTCGGTATCGGTAGTCCAGGATTGGTGTAAGTTTGTGCACAAATTTGTGCCTCGCCCAAGAAACAGCATTGGAAGTATGGATTCTATCCCAGAATCCTTCAGGCTTGATTTCTTAGATAACTGGTTCAAGGAGTGCCGTTATTCAAATAGTCACACCATCTTGAATTCTTGTCAGATTTCCACAGATGTGTTAGATGTATTTGGTAAAGCTTAGAGCAGAGGGCACCTGGTCGCCCCCGCAGACTACCTAAGGTGCCTGCAGGGCATGTTCTAAAAATAGAACTAATCATCAAGATCATCAAAAATTGTACTGTTACTGTGCTTTTTGAATCAGTTACACTTGCAATGATATTTAAATGGGTGCAATGACGATGGTAAGAAGAGCG
>NC_024320.1:19001468-19010718 GCF_000523025.1 Cynoglossus semilaevis
CCGGCTCCTGAATACAATGGACAATATTCAGCTGAGCTATTCAGCCAGAAGGCTGCGAGCGTCATCGAGAATCACGAGAATCATGAGAAGGTGACACATACTGTCGCACAGAACACACAGCAGGCTCGGGTGTACTGGTCACTGGAGTGGTTTTATACCGCAGTCTGGCAATTAAGGGCAAAGTAAAAAGAACAGGATGGTCTCCATGTTTGAAGATTGACCACTGACCATACTATTAGAGGAATAATAGAGGAAAACAAGGCTCCCCTTATCCACCTAGCATTGCCTCCGTTTACAGCCTGTTCACATTTCTATTATAACAAGTTCAACGGATTAAAATGTAATCATGTGAAATGACTGTGTCTGGCTGTGCTTGTACAATAGCACTGTGTGAATAGGTTGGTGACTACGATGAGTAAATACTTGTTTTAGCCTCCTACTTCATCAATCGTTGTTCTCTCTGTCTTTCAGCCCTTCTTCCTTTATGTGTCACTTCAGTCAGTGCACGAGCCCTTGCAGGTTCCAGATCATTACCTAGAACCTTACGGATTCATCGAAGACCCGGACCGTAAAATGTATGCCGGCATGGTGTCAGCCATGGATGAGGCCGTGGCCAACATCACCGCGGCTTTACAGCGGACAGGACATTGGGAAAACACAGTTCTTGTGTTCTCAACAGGTATATTTGTTCTTTTTTTTAAAACAAGAACTCTGCTTGAGCACTAACTTGGATTATGACATTGTAATCCAAGTTAATTAGATTTCTTTTGTATAACAGTAAGAGTTATGAGTCACTGCCTCTGCACCTCATTTATTAGACCTGTATAGAATAGAATAGTCTTTATTGTCATTGTAACAACAGAATTGAGGCGTAGGAGGAAAAAGGATAAAAGACAAAAACCACAAAAAGGTGCAAAGTAGTGCGGAGCCTTGAGCCGTCGCGCTCGTGTGCGCCGGCATCTTGGATCCCGTATGTTTACCTGTTCACTTTTCTTATGAAGCTGAAGGATAGAGTGACTTGTCAGTTGTGTCAGTGGGTGTGTCAGTAGGTGTGTCAGTGGGTGTGTCAGTGGGTGTATGTTCTGCATCCGCTGGGTTCATGTTGCCTTGATTCTGATAATATGTTCTTCAAGTGTCTTCTTTTCAGACAAATCTTGACATGTATCGATGGTTGAATTCCCATCTTAATCATAAATGTCACTTGATGTCACTGAGTCACTGTCAGCCTCCAGCTGGTCTAAACCAGACATGGAAAAAGTTGTTCATGCATTTATTCTCAGTAGTTTGGCTTATTGTAATTGTGTCTTTACAGATCTCAGTAAAACAAAACGGAACAATCATTCTGAATGCTGCTGCCAATTTCTGACTGACAGCAGGAAAATAGACCATAATACACCTGAGTTTTATTAGAGAATTTTAATGATTTTTGTTTTGTTTTTTGTTTTCATTTTATTTCAATTGAACTGTTTAAATGACAATAATTTCCTGTCTTTGGGAAGCACTGATTTGCTCTGTGTGTGAATGGTGCTGTACAAAAAAAGCAACATAAAGAAACGACAAGACGCCACATTGAAAGTAAAATCAAAACACTCATTTATGCTGTTTACTAAAGGTTTTTTCCGAGACTTCTTCTCCGAACGATCCAGCAGAGGGCGAAAAGGCGCATGGTTCGTCAGAAACAACAAACAGCACTTGACGTCAGAGAATAAGTGGCAGCGTAGATGCATGGGACAGTAACTCCGTGTAATTATGGAATTAAAATAAATGTAATAAACAGGAGTAGTTTATCAGCTTCTGGTAACTGACCAATGACAGAGTGGTCAGAAAGTTTGTGTTTGAAGTGATTAGGTCAGACATTTGCAATGCTGGGAAAGGTATTCCACGTGGAGGCCACACTTCCTGTGGCTACGGGCTTTTGTGCAAAGAGGACTGGGGCTGGGTGGAATGTCTTTACAGATATGTGAAAAATTATGTGAAAATTCCCAAGTGACGGGAGCTAAGAGTCCACAGCCAGAAACAGGTGCATGTGTTATACAGAATGTGTGGCTCAATCGTTTAATCAACTCATTCAGAATCTCCCTGTGTGACTTGAGTCACGACGTTGTTGTCCCTTTGTTGTTGACTGGCAGATAATGGAGGTCAGACATTGTGTGGTGGCAGCAACTGGCCACTGCGTGGTAGAAAGGGAACACTATGGGAAGGTGGAGTCAGAGGAGTTGGATTTGTCGCTGGGCCACTACTGAAACAAAGTGGAACTGTCAACTACGAACTGATCCACATCTCTGATTGGCTGCCTACATTTGTTGCCCTGGCTGGAGGGAGCACTAACACTTCAAAACCCCTGGATGGATTCAACGTGTGGCCCACTATCAGGTGAACTGGGACTTCTCACAGTCAGGTCTCAGTAGTTTTACATATATGTAAATATGTATGTTGTTGTGTAGTACTATCTCACAGTGCTAATATGTTACAGTTATGGAGTTGCATCACCCAGACTGGAGCTACTACACAACATTGATCCTCTCTATACTAATGGCAGGCTGTGTAAGTGTTTAACTAAATAATTAAGTGTTTCTTTTTTGATCCATCTGAGTAGACTTCTTCTACATCTGAAAGGGATTTAAACTACTCCTCCTTCCTCATTTCACTTGTTCTTCTTCTCTTCCTCTTCTTCTTCATTTATTTAATGTTATTGGTCTCCTTGATCCTCTCTGTCCTGTTCCTTCTCAGGTCCTAAAAGGAGGAACCTAACATTGGCCAGTGGAGACTCTTGGAGCAGCTTTGGTTTCAACGTGTCCATTCATGCTGCCATTCGATCCTCCAACTGGAAGCTGCTGACTGGAGACCCAGGTCAGTATCTTCACGTGAACGATGTGTTAAGTCTAAGATGGAAGTATAAAATAAGGAATAAACAAGGACTTTGGCATTGTTGTAGAAATGATGTGTTTCCTGTGATATAATGACATATGCAGGATGTAATACGTAGAATCAATATTAAATAAGGACTTTGGCATTGTTGTAGAAATGATTTACCCCTTCTGACCCTTGTCAGGATTTTCCTCTACAGTTCCTCATGTTCTTATCCTTTTTTGTCCAGGTTGTGACCAGTGGTTTCCACGGCCTGGTGACAACACCTCTGATTCTAGTCAGCCTACAGAGAACCCACAGAAGCCTGTGCAGCTCTTCGACATAATAAATGACCCAGAGGAGAGGATTGATCTCTCAGATGAGTTTCCTGAGGTGGTGAATCATCTCCTCAGTAGGCTCAACCAGTACCAGAAAACTGCCGTGCCAGTAAACTTCCCCCCTAATGACCCAAGGTGTGACCCAGGTGCTACAGGAGTCTGGGGACCGTGGGCTTAAGTGGAGATGGTAGTGGTGAATCTGTATGAGAGAAATTTCACCATCTTTAATTGGATAACACATGTATTTTACTGTTTTAAGTGCCTTCTTGTGGTCAGGGTTTAAGGGTAATTCAATAATCCAATACCTGAACACTGTAAATGACAATGCAGGTTTTAATAAAGAATATTGTATGTGTTTTATACCCTTATAAAATGCAGACGTTTGGGTGGAGTTTAAGTTTAAAGTAATCCTGTGGTGGAGAATAACAGGAAAAGCCAAGCACTGACAAGAAGAAGCTGTTGCTATATTTGGACATGTTCAACAGGTCAAACTGACACCAGAATAACAGGAAGACTGGAGACAGGAGATAAGAACAGGTAAAGATGACCTGGGTAAATAAACATGTTTATCTGGTGACTAGCTGAATGTGAGCCAAATATTAGGCAACATCCTCATGTTGGTGTCTGAAAGGTGTCTGACCATGTTTGGTCAGACTAACAGCCAAATGTGACGTCCTGCTCTGCCTCTTTTGTAGACATCTCTTTCTATAATACAATTGGTGACCCTAACGTGATCGCTTGGGCCTGAACACCCTGTTTTGTCTATGCCTATAAGAAGGATCAGCATGTATCAGAAGTTGGGATTTGTTGGTGAATGTTCAGATGAGATTCATTGTTGGCCCTGCCATGGTCAGAAACCTTTAATACAATAAATCCCCAGAGATGGAGAAGTGCGTCCTGGTCTGCCTCTTTTGTAGCCATCTCTTTCTATAATACAATGGGTGACCCTAACGTGATCGCGTGGGCCTGCGGACCGGGGCGGCGGGGCTCCTCCACTGGACCTGCTGTGTACCAGGTAGGAACTTTTCCTCCTATTAATGCACATGCTTGTCCATTGCTGGCATCCAGCCTCATCTGGTAAGCACTGAGGTCCTTGCCAAAATTGAACAAAAGATAATGACTCCTTCTTTTTCTAAAGATGTGCTGGAAAATAAGCCTGCACCTTATTTTGGCCAGTTGTAGCAGCTCTGACACAAGTCGTTCATGAGTAGAGTCATTAGGTTACAGTTGGTTACCATCAAGGTACACTCCCTTCTTTAGGCAACAATGAAAACTGTCACACAACCAGCAGTGTTAAATTAAAGTAGCACCTGAAGCTTCTCTGTCAAATAAAGACGGGTCAGTCAGGCCTTTCCACATTCTTGTTACGTCCTCACCAATAGGGAAACGTGACATTGTTCTTACTGTTGGTGCAACCACAGTACGGAAACATAAACTAATGTAGTTACATATATGGCAAGAGCAGTGATCTCAAATAACAAATGTGGTGTAGTTTGGTGATCATTTGGCAAATCTGAAACATAAAAACAGCCTCACTCCAAAAATGACAGTAAGAAAAAACATTTGTAGTTTATGTCAGACAGTAATGCATGCCTAAACTATGTAATGAAAATATACTAATCTAATTCTGGCAAAATTGTATTTTATAATCCCACTGTCAAAATAATTCCACAGTTTTTCAGTAGTAGTGTTCCTGGTTAAGTGAGCTCACTTTTTATTCTTGAAAGCAAAAGACAATAAAAAAAGATACAAAGTTTTAACAGCAAATTGAATATTAACTGTGAGTGGATTCAGGTTCATTATTACACTACCTCATTACATAGTTACAATTTACATTAGTTATATTACCACAAATCTGTATACATTACTTCATTAAATGGACATTATTCTGACGTCATACTGCGGCCAATACTTGTATGTATATTGTTGTATGCCTCTCACCCTGCGGTGGTTAAAGAAGTGAACATGACGCGGACTTGTAGCAGAAAGTCCCAGGTGGTCATCTCCTTCAGCCAAATGAAGGCCGGTGACTGCCCATGACTGTGATACTCAGCTCCAGTTACTTGTATCTTTGCAACATGGTGAAGTCCAGGGAATGGTCAAAGAAGTAAAGAGAGGAGGTAACTTCTCTTCCTAAAAAAGAATATGGATATACAAAGATTCCAAAGACACAATTGGAAGCATTATTCCCATGTTTAAAAGCTAAAGGCACAGTGGAAATGCTACCTGGGCGTGGCAGAAAGAGGATGCTGATGGCGACTGCTGTCCGGTACCTGAAGCAAAGAGTGGAGAAAAATCCCCGTGTGATGGTGGTACTCAGGTTTCAGCTCAGACTGTAAGATGCACGCTGTGAGACGAAGGCCTCCATGATGCCAACTCCTGCTGACTCCAAAGAACAAGAAGAGTCGACTCCAGTATATGAAAAACTACGTGTACAAACCACAAAGGTTGTGGAATACTGGACTGAAACAAAGTTGGAACTCTTTGGGCCTGTGAATCAGTGGTATGTCTGGAGGAGGAAGAACAAGGCCTATGGTGAAAAGCACACCTTGCCTACTGTGAAGCATAGTGGGGGGTCAGTCATGCTTTAGGACTGTTTTCCTTCTTCAGGGTTAGGGTTACCAAGGTACCATTAATTCTATTAACCAATCACCACTCTCTCTCCCCTGGGGATGCTCTCTATCATCCAATCCAGCTCCTTCCAGAACTTCTCCTTTTCTTCCAACTCACAGCCCACCTGTGGGGCATGACTGCTGACAACATTCATCAGCATATTCTATTTCTACTTTCACACACATCAACCTGTCTGACTCTCGTTTCACCTCCACCTCATCTCTTACATATTCTTCCTTTAGGATCACCCCCTACTCCATTTCCCTTTTTTCCATCTGAACCATGATAAAGCAGTTTGTAGCCTCCTCCAATGTTTCTAGCCTTGCTGCCCTCCCACCTGGTCTCCTGCACAAACTAAATGTCTACTCTTCTTCTCTCCATCATATCAGCTAGTTCTCTACTTTTCCCTGTGATTGTACCTACAGTCGGAGTTCCACTTTAGACCGACCCTTCTATCCTTCCTTTTTTCCTCTTTTTCTCCAAACCAATCGTCCTCTTCTTCTTTGTCTTCGACCAACAGTAACCCAGTTTCCACCAGTAGGCCACTGTTGGCGGTCGTTGTTGATCTGGGCCCCGACCGATCTGGTATAGAAATAATAGTGTTAAGTCTAAGATGGAAGTATAAAATAACACACGTGTTTCCTGCGAAATATTCACATATGCCGGATGTAATACGTAGAATCGATTTTTTGAAATTTTGAATTTTTTTCTTATTCTTACAAAACCCGATGTGCTAAATGAAATACACGACTGAACTTTGTTCTCAGGAAAGTGAACGCCCTGTCACTGTGTCATACGTCACTGCACACAACGAAACGTGACCTCTGCATTTAACCCATCACCAAAGTGAACAGTGGGCAGCTTTTCAAGTCCGCTTCCTTAACCACTAAGCCACCACTGCCGGAAAAGGGAGTATCTTGCTAAATTATCTGAAGCACCATCCTGCAGACTGCTATAGGTTGCCGGCTGGAACTGCCCTGACAGCATATAAGCAAGCAAAGCGGGAAGGGGGTCGTTCTTCCTCTCCGGATTGTCTCTGAAGGTGGTAAGAAACCAGAGCTCTGTTTGCCCCATTTTACTTCAATAAAGCTTTTATTTTTGAGCTACCATCTCATCCTTCATCATCAACGAATTCGGGGGAACGCACGGGAGAAGTATCGTCCCAACAGTAATCCTAATCATGATAAAAAAAATGTGCTGCACCTTATTTTGGCCAGCTGTAACAGCTCTGACACAGGCCGTTCACGAGAAGAGTAATTAGGTTACAGTTGAAAGGCGGTTCACGAGAAGAGTAATTAGGTTACAGTTGATTACCATCAAGGTACACTCCCTTCTTCGGAAAACAAAGAAAATGCTGCGCAGCCTGTAATCTTAAAATAAAGTAAGATAGAAGTCCAGAACGCGGCACCACGTCTAGTCTTAACCAACCCATCATCATCATCATTATCATCATCATCGTCATCGTCATCAGCAGCAGATGCCACCCTCATTACAGGAGTGTCTTGCCACCTTCTCACACAAGGCGATCTTAGTCATTCTCCACCCTGGTTCCCGCGTGGTGGAACAAACTACCAGCTGCCACAAGAACAGGCTTCTCCCTCTCTTTTGTTTCAGGAAGCACTTAAAAACTTTTCTTTTCATCGAATGAGATGTCGTTGTTTGGCAGCCCGCAGTAGAAAACATGCACTTTTAAGCTTTTAATCCACAGCAGGTTTTCTCTTTCTATTTTAAACAAAATGCACAGCCATCTGAGGCCACATCAGGTTGAAACAAGCCAAACAAACAAATCAAGGTCGGTCTTTCATGCTGTGATCTGGCATTCATAAAGTATTATTTTAAATAATCAAAATTGATGTTAATAGACAGTGACAATAGTCAGTTTACCTCATCAACGTCTGCAACAAAAGAAAAAAATATTGGACGCGGGCATAAGTAACAACCAGTCTGGTCTGTTGGGCTGGTCTTCGGATTGGCAGTCGAGCAGGGAGGGGACGTCCGTTTGTAGAGAGTCATCGTATACAATGTTATTCATGCTCAAAACAGTCAGATGCTCTTCCTCTTCAGCGTTATTGAACCTCAGCCCTGTCAACATTACAACTTCAGACCAACAAGTATCTTTTAAACTTTTTTTTTTAAACTTTTTTTTTTTGACTTAATACTAGTGGTTCCTGATACATATTTTTTAATTGAAGCCACCTTAGTAACAATGTCCTCCGAATGGCTCCGGTGTGTTGTTGTGTTTCTCGTCTCTGTCCCTCTGGTTAAAGCTGCTCAGCAGCCAAACATCGTCTTTATCTTGGCTGATGACTACGGCTGGCACGATATTGGATACTACGGCTCAGAGATCCACACTCCTCACCTGGACAAGTTGTCAGCCAGCGGGGTTCGTCTGGAGAGATACTACATCCAACCAATCTGCACCCCCTCCAGGAACCAGCTCATGACCGGCAGGTACCAGGTGAGATCCAGTTGCCCTTGATGTAACTATTTTTGGATGAAGTGACCAGGTGAGAAGGCGATATAACCAAGTTATGGCAATATTAATCCTAGACTGTAAAGAAGCAGATAAGATATAATCATATGGACTGTTTTGTTTTCTCTGTAATGTTTCATCTCACATCCAATAGGTTTCTTCAACTAGTTTCATACAGTATGGACTAACTGGAATATAATATTGACTTGGGTTACTGAGAACATACACAGAGAGTTAAGGCCATATGTGAGACACTTATTACATAAACAAAAGAGCAGGACATAAATAAGTACGTAAAACTAGAAGACACTGAAGTCAAACCCGTTAAAAGATGTATTTTTAGAAACAATATTGGAAAACCTGAGTGATGTTTTATTACATTGCTTTCTGTGAAACTATTGTATTTTGTGAGCTATTTTTATTATTCAATGTGATGGATGCTTGTTGTCTTCGTCAGATCCACACAGGTTTGCAGCACGCCATAATAATACCTTGTCAGCCAGATTGCATTCCTCTGGATGAAAAGCTCTTACCTCAGTACCTGAAGGAAGCAGGGTACAGTACTCACATGGTGGGGAAGTGGCACCTGGGCATGTACCAGACAGGCTGTCTGCCCACCCACCGGGGATTTGATACATTCTTTGGTTTGTACCTAGTTTATTATTTCAAGGCTGACTCTTACAGTTTGTGTGTCACAAGAAATACGAGAGCAAAGATTTTTCTCATCCTCTGAATACACTGGTAAACTATTTAATGATATCTACAGAAACATCAACATATTTAGTTGAGGTGAGCACAGTCACTCAACATGCTGACTAATATTAGCTTCATCTTGGAAATGTAATCTCCCTTTAATTGTGTTAAAACATTCATGTCGTACATTACTGTTCATTGTACTGCGTTAACTGTTAAATGAATACCATCGATTTGGCCTTGCAGGATTCCTGTCAGGTTCTGAAGATCACTACACACATTCACA
>NC_024320.1:19011036-19081423 GCF_000523025.1 Cynoglossus semilaevis
CCGGCTCCTGAATACAATGGACAATATTCAGCTGAGCTATTCAGCCAGAAGGCTGCGAGCGTCATCGAGAATCACGAGAATCATGAGAAGGTGACACATACTGTCGCACAGAACACAGCAGGCTCGGGTGTACTGGTCACTGGAGTGGTTTTATACCGCAGTCTGGCAATTAAGGGCAAAGTAAAAAGAACAGGATGGTCTCCATGTTTGAAGATTGACCACTGACCATACTATTAGAGGAATAATAGAGGAAAACAAGGCTCCCCTTATCCACCTAGCATTGCCTCCGTTTACAGCCTGTTCACATTTCTATTATAACAAGTTCAACGGATTAAAATGTAATCATGTGAAATGACTGTGTCTGGCTGTGCTTGTACAATAGCACTGTGTGAATAGGTTGGTGACTACGATGAGTAAATACTTGTTTTAGCCTCCTACTTCATCAGTCGTTGTTCTCTCTGTCTTTCAGCCCTTCTTCC
The DNA here is from genome assembly GCF_000523025.1 of Cynoglossus semilaevis. Lineage (NCBI taxonomy): Eukaryota > Metazoa > Chordata > Actinopteri > Pleuronectiformes > Cynoglossidae > Cynoglossus > Cynoglossus semilaevis. Next base: position 19,011,516 of record NC_024320.1, read on the forward strand.
TTTATGTGTCACTTCAGTCAGTGCACGAGCCCTTGCAGGTTCCAGATCATTACCTAGAACCTTACGGATTCATCGAAGACCCGGACCGTAAAATGTATGCCGGCATGGTGTCAGCCATGGATGAGGCCGTGGCCAACATCACCGCGGCTTTAAAGCGGACAGGTCATTGGGAAAACACAGTTCTTGTGTTCTCAACAGGTATATTTGTTCATTTAAAAAAACACGAACTCCTGTTGAGCACTAACTTGGATTATGACACATTCAAATTCAAATCTCTGTTATTAAAGCTTGTCTCTGGGTTTACAGCTGCTGTGATGTCTGTTGTTATGTCATTCAAATTGTCGCCCGTGTGGTTGTTGACTGGCAGATAATGGAGGACAGACGAAGCAGGGTGGCAGCAACTGGCCACTCCGTGGTAGAAAGGGAGCACTGTGGGAGGGTGGAGTCAGAGGAGTTGGATTTGTCGCTGGGCCACTACTGAAACAAAGTGGAACCGTCAACCATGAACTGATCCACATCTCTGATTGGCTGCCTACATTTGTTGCCCTGGCTGGAGGGAGCACTAACACTTCAAAACCCCTGGATGGATTCAACGTGTGGCCCACTATCAGGTGAAGTTTTTACACACACACACGTCATTATTGTACATGTTATTGTGTTACTATTACATAGTGCTTATATGTTACAGTAAAGGACATCCATCACCCAGACTGGAGCTACTGCACAACATTGATCCTGCTTTTAACACGCCAAAGACAAGTAAGTTCTCATCCTCATTGTTTATTTTTGCAATAACACACAGACACACAGTAGTAGATTTGAAAAACGAATGATGATAATTCTTAACTATTTGACTCTCTGAAAATTGTGATGTCATAATGTTTGAAAAAAGAAATGTTCATGTTCTTGATGTAACCCTTTAGGCTTTTCAATTTTACTTTTTCCCATTAACTTCTTTAAATACACCTATCTTGATATAATAATAATTCTTTTTTGTGTGGGGAGGCGGAGGGTCGGGGGGGTCACACAGTTCCCTCTTGCCATGGATAATTTCGGCTTTTTCTTTGGAAATCAGAATTTTTACCATTGGCATTTAAAAATAATGCTAATTTTGTTTTTATTTTAACCAACTAAAAAGTGCTGCTTTTTTGATCTGAAAAGCCTTCTACTTCTGAAAAGAAATGTCTTCTCCTCTTTTGCCTCTTCCTTCTCCTCCTCATATTCCTTTTTTTCTTTTTCTTCTCCTCCTTCCTTCTTTTTCTCTCCTCTCCCATCTTCTTCGGTTTAACTTCTTCTCCTCCTCTTCCACTTCTCCATCCATTGATTATCCTCTGTCCTGTTCTCTCCCATGTGATAAAGGGGAACTCAGACCAATTGCCAGTGGAGACGCTTGGTCATGGTCTCCTTTCAATGTGTCCATTCGTGCTGCCATTCAAACCGCTGAGTGGAAGCTGCTGACTGGAGACCCGGGTCAGTATTCTCACGCAATAAAACGCAATACCGTTAAAGAAATAATTTACCACTGTCACCTGTGACCCAGGTTGTCTGAGTATAATTTAAAGACGTATCATCGGCTTGCTTTGAGTTACAATGTGAACAGGGTTAGAGCTAATTCCACAGCACGGATGTGAGGACGGGCTGTCAACAGAACGTAAAATCTGTTGCTCGTGTTCTTATCCAGGTTGTCACGATTGTGACCATTGGTTTCCACGGCCTGGTGACAACACCCCTGATTCTAGTCAGCCTACAGAGAACCCACAGAAGCCTGTGCAGCTCTTCAACATAAAAGATGACCCAGAGGAGAGGAACGATCTCTCAGATGAGTTTCCTGAGGTGCTGAATCATCTCCTCAGTAGGCTCAACGAGTACCAGAAAACTGCCGTGCCAGTAGTTTTCTCCCCTGTTGATCCGAGCTGTGACCCAGATGCTAAGGGTCTCTGGGGACCATGGGCTAAAGATGCTAGTGGTGAATCTGTATAAGAAAAATCTCACAAATCTCTCTCTTCACTCTTTAAGGTGCCTTTATGTGGATGGATTTTAAGGGCTTATGTCAATGTATTGGTATTATTATTATTATTTAATTATTATAATGGTCTTATAGTATTATATTAGACTTTTGCGTATGACAAACTCAAATAATAATAGAAACACTGCCTTGGTTTGATTGCCTATTTTTCTTTATCTCTGGTTGTTGGTTAGTGCTTACTGTCCTGGTTGTAGTTCGTGGTCGTAGGGTTTTTTGTTTCTTTTTGTTGTACAATCAAATATCTAACAAATAAAGATTATGTATGTATGGTTTGCAAAGGTAAACCAAAGTGTTGCACCAACGGTATGGTTTCCAAAGGTAAACCAAAGTGTTGCACCAACTCTCACTTAGTATAATAATATCAACTCATCTCAATATTAACTTGTCATCTGAGAAAACTTCAAACTCAAACAAACCAAATGAACAAGTTACTTTAATGACACCTCACATGTGGTTTCCTTTTATAAACCAGAGGAAAACGACACCAAGACAACGGTTTTTGGTTGTGTTAAATCGGGCAGGTTACTACACAGCACCACCATGCGGTGATGACGGTTCCCTGATCGGCTCTCCATCTAACGGGTTAGAACTTTTTTTTTAAGTTTGCTTAAGGCGATGGCGAGGTGATTCGTCCGGCCTCTGAGAGAGTAGTCTAACCATATGTGAACTCTTTTATGTTGTTAAAACCTATTGCTTATTGTGTACAAAGTTATCAAATGACAAATTCATTTAAAGGTTAATTGATTATTTTAAGAATTGTATTAATTAGAATGATAGGGTGTAGCACATTAGCAAATGTCATCACAATAATCAGGATAATATAATTTCTATAATAATGGAATAATAAATCAATAAAATATAAGTGTGCTGAGGCAACTTTTTTATAATCTAATCTGACTGTAGTACTTTGCCGTGGTGGTGCAGAAGAGGAGAAGTCACATCACTTGGCCTTCAGTGAGTGGAGTCTTAATTAAAAATAGTCCACGGCATTATTTGTCCGATGTCTTGGGTCCACATTCCTCTTCTCTGGCTGTTGCACGGTGCTGGGGTGAGACCTGTCTTCAACCGTGGAAGGCGAGGCACGAACTGGACTTTTCTGCCCTAAACACTTATATTTATAGGGCATACATCATGAGGGGTTCCTTCATTGGTCTATTTTATCAGATGCTTTCCCTAACTTGCATTACCAGCAAATATATAATGAATACATAAAAAAGATCACACAAAAGGATAATGACACTTTTACTCATTCCTCTGCAGCTTCTGTTCTTCACTTCTGGTCTTGCACTTATTTTTCCCAGGTACTCTCTAAACCACTTCTGTATTCTAAATATTTTTAGGGTACTTCTCCCTTTTCTTTGACCTGCGCTTAAACCTTTAGAAACAGAGATATGCTGTAATGTCCCCTTGGAACATGCCTAGACATGTCATACTATTTTATATCTACTACTTTTTAAGCTGAATAAGAAATTCGTATGTAATAACCTACTAATGTCCGGTGTGATATACTGGGCTATGATTTTATAGATACTGTACTCAACCCTTATTGACAGCAGCAAAATAATCATTTATTCACAAATGAATGCAGTTTAGGCTGTGCTGCCATCTAGTGGTTCAGTTCGTCAGTCACAGGCCAGATATTTATGGAAATGCCTCGCCAGATAGTTCCACGGCCGACTCGGCCCGCTGAAAAGTACAACTGGCCTCTATAGACGTCACTGGCAGTGGACGGTTGTATTTTAACTGACGTTAATAGACGTAATTAACAGTTCACTTCAACAATAAGCGGAAACGGCAACGATTGCAACAAAAGAAAGAATATGGGGCGCGGGTTTACGTCACTAACTTCCACGTGACAGTCCGTTGTATTTGTCTTCCGATTGGCTGTTGTTCCCTTCTTCTGATTGGCAGTCGTTTAGGGAAGTGGTATGCTTGTTTTCTTTAAACAGAAGCGAGACCAGTCGTCGGACAAGATGTTTTACATTTTTTGTGATTCTTCGGGGCGAGAAAACACTGAGGCGAGTGCTCTTCCTCTTCAGCGTTATTGAACCCCAGCCCTGTCAACATTACAACTTCAGACCAACAAGTAGTTTTTGAAACATTATAAATTTATTATTTCTGACCTGACCTGACACTTTTTTTTTTAAATTGACGCCACCTTAGTAACAATGTCCTCCGAATGGCTCCGGTGTGTTGTTGTGTTTCTCGTCGCTGTCCCTCTGGTTAAAGCTGCTCCGCAGCCAAACATCGTCTTTATCATGGCTGATGACTACGGCTGGCACGATATTGGATACCACGGCTCAGAGATCCACACTCCTCACCTGGACAAGTTGTCAGCCAGCGGGGTTCGTCTGGAGAGATACTACATCCAACCAATCTGCACCCCCTCCAGGAACCAGCTCATGACCGGCAGGTACCAGGTGAGAGGGTCACACGCAGTCTTTATGCCTGTATTGTATACGTGGAGTTCTTGTCAATGCAAACTACCGGCTTACGCAACTACTTTATAACGTATTAATAAATGTTACGGCAATTGATTATTTTTCTGAGTTACAAATATTGTTCATTGTTGTGTAATATAAAAAATTATCACGTTAAGAATCTCTGCTTCATGGATTTTATTAAAAAACAATTTAAGCTCCCTGCAGCTATATTATATTTGTTCACCAATATTACAAATTACCTGTTTTTTGTTTGTTTGTTTGTTTTTTACATAAGACATGTATTTACTGCCCTCCTCAGATCCACACAGGGATGCAACATTCGATCATCTGGCCCTGTCAGCCATACTGTGTTCCTCTGGAGGAGAAGCTCCTGCCTCAGTACCTGAAGGAGGCAGGATACAGTACTCACATGGTGGGGAAGTGGCACCTGGGACTGTACAAGAAGGACTGTCTGCCCACCCGCCGGGGATTTGATACGTATTTTGGTTTGTACCTAGTTTATTATTTCAAGGCTTACAGTTTGTGTCACAGACTTTTTGTGCAGAGTAGGTTTTCATGGGTTTATGTGCTTTTATGCATGTTGTATGTTGTGTGATCATGAATCATTCACCGAAGATTAAAAAAAAAAGCAGTAATGACATGTACGAGCAGGTAAAAGCATGAGAGATGGAAGGGATCAAAACACCACGTTCACAGTTGTTTTGACCTCCTTGACCTATTCTACAGCATAATATTCACCATCTGATGATCACAGCTGTTGCCCTCTCTTTACATACACACACGGTGTCACATTGTTTCCATTCAAATACAAATAACCAATCATTTGTCTTTGGACTAATCCCTCTCTGCAGGCTACCTGTTAGGTTCTGAGGATTATTTTAACCACACACAATGCTGGCACATCCCTCCTAAGAAGCGATTCTGTGGTTTAGACCTCAGGGATGGAGAGGAGGTGGCCACCGAATATGCAGGAGATTATTCTACTGAGCTGTTCAGCCAGAAGGCCGTCAATATCATCGAAAAACAACAATCTAACAAGGTGAAACATGTCACATGACAAGTGGGCCACTGAAGTGGAAATAATATTTCTCAAAAAAAAAAAAATTACAAACATTTTTGGTTAAAATCCAAATTAACACAGTTTTTGAAATAATCAGCATCACATTTTACAATACTATAAATCAAATAATCTATTCCTTGGTATCTAATCTGGGAGCTCATTAAGAATGAAAGAGGATCTTCCAGCAGCAGATCAATAGTCCGACACTATATACAGTCAGATTATTTATGGATGATTATTCTGACTCAGCAACTCCAAAATGCTGTTTAATGTTAACATATTGTTTTTGTCTTTCAGCCCTTCTTCCTCTATGTGGCGCTGCAGGCCGTGCACGCTCCTCTACAGGTTCCAGATAAATACCTAGAACCTTACAGTTTCATCAAAGACCTAGACCGTAGGATTTATGCAGGCATGGTGTCAGCCATGGACGAGGCCGTGGGCAACATCACCGCAGCTTTACAGCGGACAGGACATTGGGAAAACACAGTTCTTGTGTTCTCAACAGGTATATTTGTTATACCACATGTATTTAACTGTGGTTCTGACAGGGATGTGGTAACAACAGAAAATATACAAAAACAAGAACAAATAGAAGAAACAAATGTTACCAAAAAACATGATGCTGCAGAGAAACGTAGACTCATGTCTTGTCTTCAGGTTTTTACCTTTCAAACTGAACTTGGTTGTCATTGTGTAAAAATTTATGGGTGTTATTGAAATGAACCCTCAGAATGTTCTCACCTCTGGGGTCAAAATTCTCGTCACCTTTGTTGTGATCTTTATTTAAAATTGTCAATCAATTCCATGTAACATTAGTCTCAGTCCAACCATAACCACAAAAACCTGGACTCCTTTTTTAAAAAAATGTAAGCTCAGTAAAAAAAAACTGGTGTAAAAGGTACATGTTAACGTTTAAGTTGGGGTCAGAACCCTCCCTGACAACACAAGGGTTACTGTAAGTCTGTTGAAATGCTAAAGTTGAAGACTTTAATGTTCATTTATATAAATCTGTCATCTGCTCTGTGTCGGTGTTTTTCTTCTTTACTGCTGTGGTTGTTGACTGGCAGATAATGGAGGTCAGACATTGTCTGGTGGCAGCAACTGGCCACTGCGTGGTAGGAAGACCACACTGTGGGAAGGTGGAGTCAGAGGAGTTGGATTTGTCGCTGGGCCACTACTGAACCAAAGTGGAACCGTCAACCATGAACTGATCCACATCTCTGATTGGCTGCCTACATTTGTTGCCCTGGCTGGAGGGAGCACTAACACTTCAAAACCCCTGGATGGATTCAACGTGTGGCCCACTATCAGGTGAACTGGGACTTCTCACAGTCAGGTCTCGTCATGCCTTAATTAAAGTTCATCCCTCTGTTTTTATACACTTACATTCTTAACACATGATATGAAAGAATGTGAACTACTTGTTATTGTGACACAGCACACCACTTCTCCTTTTAACCCATCACCAAAGTGAACAGTGGGCAGCTTTAAGCGCCCGGGGAGCAGTGTGTGGGGACTGTGCCATCAGAGCACCTCAGTGGTAATTTGGTAGCTGGTGAACTCGAACCTGAAACTTTCTGGACCACTGTCCCTAAACGACATTATGGACGTTTGGATCGGAGAGTTTTGCTTTTAAACCCTGGTGAAATGTAAAAATTGTTTAAATGTGATACTTCTTATATCCTAATTATTTTCTTATGGCTAAAGTTTAGGATATAATTTCTAAATTTAAATATTAAATTTTGATTAAGTCATTTATCCACATTTTTGTACAGGTCATAACACAAATTGTCATTTTTACCCACAGACTGAGTTTCTAACTGTTGTTGGAAAAGAGGAAGCATTATTTCAGTTGTGCTAACAGACACTGTGTTCAGGCAGAGCAGATTGTTTCCTCTGTGGTGAAACTGCAGTGATGATCTGGCCGACATCAGCCAGCAGGATCAGATAAACATGTTCCAGTGCTGTGTTATTAATATCTTCTTATTCTTATATGTCACAGTTATGGAGCTGCATCACCCAGACTGGATATTCTGCACAACATTGACCCTCTCTATTTTGATGACACACCATGTAAGTTCATGACGATCCTGGAGAGCCATTATTTGTTTGTTTTTTTTTTTTTCTCACAAGATACCTTAAAATTGACAAAGTAAACATGCTTCTCTTATCTGCAAACATCTGGTCTGGTTCTAGACAAAGTACTTTCTCTTAGCAAGATACAGTCTCAAAGATAACCTAGCCCAGTGGTTCTCAAACGTTTTATACTCTGTACCACCTGAGAAAACACTGATCTCTCTCTGAGTACCACCATGATGACCAACATTAGAATATAGCTGCATAGGCCTTCACTATCAGCTTCCATCACACAGGAGAGATGTTTATAAATGTTTATACAAATGTTTATGTTTAAAAGTTGTATTAATTGTGCATGGTTTCAGATTTATTCAATTGAAAATGTAAATGTGAAAATATGATTTATTTTTTTTCCCCGCGTACCACTAGAGAGTGCTCGCGTACCACCAGTGGTACAACAGTTTACTATCAGCTTCCATCACACAGGAGAGATGTTTATAAATGTTTATACAAATGTTTATGTTTAAAAGTTGTATTAATTGTGCATGGTTTCAGATTTATTCAATTGAAAATGTAAATGTGAAAATATGATTTATTTTTTTTCCCCGCGTACCACTAGAGAGTGCTCGCGTACCACCAGTGGTACAACAGTTTAAGAACTACTGATCTAGCCAGTGCAGCCAGTGGGAAGTAATTTCGTAGACACATGTTGTTTAAAAAGTGTTTTTATTGTCTTTAATCTACTGTTGAACAGCTTTTAAAAATGTAAAGTTGTTCAAAAGGGTATCAATGCTCTCCGTGACCGTCTCCGTCTTGTTTTATCCGCAGGTCTTGGCAGGACTCCGAGGCCTTTAGCCAGTGGAGACCGCTGGGCCAAGTCTGGCTTCAATGTGTCCATTCATGCTGCTATTCGATTCAGCAACTGGAAACTGCTCACTGGAGACCAAGGTTAATATCATCTGTGTTCCATAATGATCTGTTCATTCCATGTGGGTCTGTCAATAAAACAGTGACGGAGAAAAAAAAAACAGTTCAAACAACTTCTTTTACAGGTGATGTTTTTTCAAAATTAAAAAAAAGATTGTTTCTCTAGATTGTAGTTAACTGTATCTGAGGACAATAAAATACATACATATGTATATATCCCAGTATTTTAGGGTTTGGCCTACGATCAGGAACAGAGAGTTTCTGTGTTTACGATACATGCCGTACACAGAGACATGGCTGTCGAGTGCAACCTGCCACTGATTCAACTTCAAGCTACAATTATTCAAGTTATATTTAGGTCACGTTATACCTTTGTTTTGTCATTTTATTCAAATGTATTTTGCAGCCATAGAAGTGTAGGAATGACAAGTAAAAATATTTTTGTACACTTTTCTCAATCAGTCCTTTTGTCTCGGATCCTTTTCTCCCGCAGGTTGTGACCGCTGGTTTCCTCGGCCTGGTGAAAACACATCCGAGTGGCGTCAGATCAGTGAAGAACCTCAGAATCCCGTTAGGCTCTTTGACATAGTAAATGATCCAGAAGAGAGGAATGATCTATCAGATCAATTCCCCACTGTGGTGAATCATCTCCTCACTAGGCTGTATAACTACCAGAAAACTGCCTTGCCAATAATTTACCCAGGTGAAGACCCCAGGTGTGACCCAAGTGCCACAGGAGCCTGGGGACCCTGGACCTAGGTGGAGATGGCTCTGATGAACACCATGAAGGATGTGGATTGTCAGTCTTTGCGACTTTACAGTGTCAAAACATCCTATTTTCTTTTAACTGTCCAATAATTGAAAGTCTTTGTGTCACCTAACAGGCATGAGTGTGAATTACATCATCACATCTCTTTCTTGATCCTAATCATTTTGAAAACTTCCAGTAGGAACAAACTGCTGATTAGTGGCAAAATATCAACTTATTGACAACCAAATTGATATAATTATTAGTGACCTGCACCTTTTTTTTCCAACATCTAAAAAGTTCCTAGTTTGGGTTTGGGATAAAATGTTTTAAAGCACCATCTATGGGGGTTTGTTCTGTATTTGTCTTTGGGATTACTTTGTCTTCTGATTCTAGGTCCTGGTTATGGCTCACATATTTTGGTATGTAGTATTAGTACTATTATTAAAAAATGTACAGCCAAGAGGATCGCAGGTTTGCTGGTCCAGGCAGGGGTTTCAAACTCAAATTTGATCAATGTTTAGTTCTAAAGAATTTTATTAGTTAAAATAAAATAATAAAAATTTGCTCAAGAGCAAAATTAAAATGTTTGTGTGTGTGTGTGTGTTTTAAATACGTTGCTTGAGCATATCCCTTAAAACTCGAAATATTATTTCATTTATGTAAATCCCACCTGGCAACTGCATCGTCACTAATGACATCAGTAAGCCGAAAATAATTTAATACATTTCGAATCCACATGTTTTTATTATGTAAACTTATTTCGATTTATAACAAGTGCTGTGGAACATTTGATTTTGTACATAACGGTAAAAGAAAGAAAAAAGTAGTTTGTATATAGTAGAATAGTTTGTAGAAAACTATGAGGGTATAAAAAGAAAAAAAGAAAAAAAAAACGTTGGCCAGGTTAAGCATTCACGTGATTGGCTGCTCTTCCTGTCTTGTGATTGGTTCCTGCTCCAGAGTAATGTTTTTGATTCACAGACAGGGAAGTTGGAGCTGTAACGAGACATTGTTGCTACACTTTTGGGAATACTTCAGGATATAAATACAAGCACGCGCATTCACTCAGACACATTCAACTAAGGCGTGCGCGTGTGCACTTTATCAAAGTAAGGAAGTAACAATGTCCTCCGAATGGCTCCGGTGTGTTGTTGTGTTTCTCGTCGCTGTCCCTCTGGTTAAAGCTGCTCCGCAGCCAAACATCGTCTTTATCATGGCTGATGACTACGGCTGGCACGATATTGGATACCACGGCTCAGAGATCCACACTCCTCACCTGGACAAGTTGTCAGCCAGCGGGGTTCGTCTGGAGAGATACTACATCCAACCAATCTGCACCCCCTCCAGGAACCAGCTCATGACCGGCAGGTACCAGGTGAGTGACTACCACAGTATCTGCGTCATAGAGTAATTGGAATAATGATGATAATAACGATATAATTCTATTATTTTCTTTAAATAAAACTTAAGTAATGTACTGTAACTAAGAAAAATATAAAGTCGAAACACATTTAAATGGTTTCATGTAAAATCAGTATAAACATCTACAAACCCATGATGTAATATTTAATATGAAATAGGTTTTGTGTGCAATATCCTCTCATATACCACATAACTATACCTTACACATAGTTGACAGACAAAGTATATGTAGCTCATCCTAAGATATAACCATAACGATGAAGGAAGTATATGAAATGTCAAATTAAAAAAATGTTTTGAATAATACTGTTTACTATATAGGAACAAAAAAAACAGACTAAAAAGGCTGCAGTTAATGATTCAGAAAAGCTGTTAATTCCGTGTGTAATCAGATCAATCATCATTGTGAGGAAATATTTGGCATAACTCTAACATAACCCTGACAACTTCCTGAAGTGTCATAACATTCTTACTACTTAGATGAGAACACGCAAAAGCTTGTTTGCTTGCAAAGTGTGTTTATGTGTGTGGTCTGTGGGTTATTTACGCAGAGATTTTGGTTTTAAAAACTTTCCCAGAAGCTCTCACTCACCTTTAACGTCTAAAGGAGCCACACGTTGCTTGTAATTCTTTAGCACAAAGATGAACGTATTACTGTGATTGATTGATCGCGATACCACTACCACTGGTCACTGACCAACTCTTCAGTCACTGCTGCCCCTTTTGTCCTGTCAGGCATTAGAACATTTAGCAAGTAGTCCTTAAAGGGTTGACCTTTGACCCTCGGCAGCAGTAATCCTAAACTAACCGTCATCCATTGTTGGATTGATCCACAAGAAGATGGCATCAACATATCCTTCCCTGGTTAGACTGAGTATCAATCCTTTGAAGTGAAACTGTGGTCTTGTTTTCAGGGAGGGGGTTGTGTCTCAAACCACCTGCCCCTTTGAATAGGGTGTGATTCACTACACCTGTATCCCCCCTGCAACAACCCTAGTTACAGGTTTGTTTTTGTTACAGTTTGCAAGCATTATTGGCATGTTGTGGGTTCTTTTCTAGTTTTCCAAACTTCCAGTTCAAGACATGGTTGACATAGCACCGCATACAGGCCCCGGCATATGTATGTATGTATGTATGTATGTATATGTGAAAGCCCACGCTCAGTATCCATAGGCTACTGTAGCCGTATCGTATTAAGACTAAACCAGTCTCTAACATATACTGAACCAGTGTTTGGTGGGCCAGATTAGAAAGCCCATTGGCCCACGGGCCTTAGTTTACCCTTTAAGAGGTTCTTGGAGTGCAAAGTTCCATTCTTGGTGATCCATCCATCCATTTTCATCCGCTTATCCGTTACCGGGTCGCAGGGGCAGCAGTCACCCCCCAAACCTTCCTGGAAGGAACCAACCGCCCTAACTGGGATTCAAACTTGCCCAGGAGGTGAACCCTGGGGTTCCACACCAATGACAGAGACACTGCCTCTGGGCCAAAGCACCACACCCATTCTTGGTGATGAAAAATAAAAACATGCTCAGAATCTTTTTAGTGACATCAAGAATGCATCATTACCCAGGCTGTCATGCTTCCTGTCCTGTACTTAAATTGGTTTAACTGTCCTGTCAAACTTAGTTTATTTTTTGTAAGGTTGGTATCTTTCAAATCCTAACTGTGTTTTTCCCCCCACACCTCCAGATCCACACAGGGATGCAACATTCGATCATCTGGGCCTGTCAGCCATACTGTGTTCCGCGGGAGGCGAAGCCCCTGCCTCAGTACCTGAAGGGGGCAGGATACAGTACTCACATGGTGGGGAAGTGGCACCTGGGCATGTACAAGAAGGACTGTCTGCCCACCCGCCGGGGATTTGATACGTACTTTGGTTCGTAAACTTTTTAATATATTGACGGTTTTCTGTGAATCTTAGTCATGTTTTCGATGATTTAAAAAAAAATCTGCTTCAGAAATGCCGTTGATCTGTGTACATGCTGCGAGCTGAACCTTTCTGTGCAGTTTATTTACCTGTGTCTTCAGGTGTTTGCTGTTTTAACAGTTTGACAATTGTAGTTTGACAATCGTAGAAATTATTTCTATGTAGAGTGTCTAAAGATTTAAAACAAACAAACAAACATGGGCAAATCCGCCCGGGGGACGGATGTGGCCGGATTCATCTTGTTAATCCGGCTCACTAAACTTTTCCAAATTATATAATCTATTTATATCATCATTATACTTCAGCCTTTAACTTTTGTAACCTGCAATACCCCATTTCCACAATAGATGGCAATTATGATGGAAAATTTTAGCATTTATGCCTTTATGCATGACTTTTACATGTCATTTATCTTAGTTCACACGAACACTCCTGACCCGGCCCCCCTGTTCAATCTTAGGACAATTGTGACCCGCCAGTCGAAAAATGTATTCTAAAACATCAACATGTCTTGAAAGTCTCACAGTGAGACATCGCACACACTCCTGTTTCCTTACATCACTGAATGGAACCACAGGCTGAACACAACACTGTACTGTGTCTGTTGGTGACAAGTGGAGTTACCGAAACGTTTCAAAACTCTCACATGATTCTCATTGTCACCACGGGTGGCAGGATCTTGCTCACGTGTTGCTATTTTTCAAAAGTACCTTTATAAAACTCTGTGTAATAGGTGTGCTGAGTAAACAATGAAGACACACAAGATATTAACATTGATGGAACAAGTAAACACATTTAGTCTTTGTTTTGTAAGTGTTGTGACTATGTAGAAATGTAAACAACAAGGTGAAATGTACACAGTCAGTTAAGTTAGGTACGAACTTCATCACATTCAGCTGATTAACATTTTAATACATATTAATGCAGAATTAATAATAGTGCAGAATTAGTACCTTGAATAAGTTTCATTTTTGATGGCCGTTAGGAGTGTTTTTTAATTTAATTTTTTTAAGTTTTCGTGAAATTGGGGGTGCGTCAACAAAATTGACCAAAAAGTTTGTGAAAGCGTCAATACATAGTGCATACACACTTTAGTAGTTACATGCACTGCAGAGGCTTCAACTTCCAGTCAAACGTGTCGGACCAGTTGTCTGAGGCTTCACCGACACCAACGCCACTATTGTTTTCACACACTTTATGTTAGGATTTAAATTATACTTTTGCATAATTTCCTTTGCATTTTTCCATATTAATAATTCTATTATTTGGATCAGTCACAAATAAAAATAGGTCTGATACTTGCTGCTATTTGTCTTTCTATTTCAGCAATATACATATATATACAATATGTTTTTGTCATATTTTGGAATGACAATTTGCCTTGATTAATCATGATGAATCCACAGCTACCATGCAATTAACCTGAGTAGAATTATGAATTTCCTGACAACTCTAATGTGCACAATTGGTTTATAGCATGGCTGTCAAAACTTTTTGCCAGATTTGGTAAGGTAAAAACGTATGAGGGCCGATCATTCAGCTCAGAAGAAGAATAATAAAAAATAATTGACCTGCATTAATGTGAAGGGTGATATTGAGGTCTCAACTGCAGTAAACAAGGCACACAGGTCTGGCTCAAAAACAGTGGTTTTAATGCGCAAGTCATGCAGGTGAGAGTCACTTAGTCTTGTCCTCACACAGGCTACAAGTCGACTGCCATCTTCTGGTGAAATATACAATTGCTTTTTGTACGTGTGTATTCTTCAGTGTGGGTCAACCATGCTGGCAGGTAACATGTTGACATCTTGATTTTATGACAGATGCTTCTGGACGGTGGAAATTTAGACACAGACTGGATTTGGACCGTGAGCCGGACTTTGAGCATGCCTGTTTTAGAAGTAATAGAGGGATTCTCTATACAAAACAGTTTAATCACAATACCAAAAAACTTTAAATAAATGGAATGATCAGTTATGTCCATCATAAGATTACTGGTACAAACTTGAATTCCTTTCCTTTTTACAGGCTATCTAATGGGCTCTGAAGATTACTACTCACACGTGCACTGCTACTACAGCCCAGATGAGAAAAAGACATTCTGTGGCCTGGACCTGAGGGATGGAGAAGAGGTGGCCACTGAATACAAAGGAGATTATTCAACCGAGGTGTTTACCCAGAAGGCCCTGAGCATCATTGACAAACAAGACCCTGACAAGGTGACTCGTATTTTACACACGTTGAAGACATTTGGAGATCAGGGTTCTAAAGGGAGGTTTGTCGCTGCACTGGTTAACTAGGAAAGTGTTGGTGGGCGGTGAAATATGTAATGATTCTCTGTTTAAGTTCTACCTCAGCCGCCTTACATGAAACAGTCAACCTATTACAACATTTGTTGTTTGTTTTTTTTTTTGTCTTTCAGCCCCTCTTTCTCTACTTGGCGCTGCAGGCTGTACATTTTCCTCTGCAGGTTCCTGATCGTTATCTAGAACCTTACAGTTTCATCAACGATCCAAAACGAAAATGTTATGCCGGCATGGTGTCGGCTATGGACGAGGCCGTGGGCAATGTCACTCTGGCATTACAGCAGAAGGGACTTTGGGAAAACACAGTGCTTGTGTTTTCAACAGGTAACCAATATGCAACTTCCAATATGTGTATTGTGCCCTAAAATGTGAAATGTACATCCCTTTTTAAAACACATTTTTACAAATGAATTTAAAACTTTATGGCTGCCTTTAATTAAGTTAGAATTATGGGTAACAGCAGAATAAAGGTTTTATAAATCCTATTTTGTAATTGAAGATCAGGTCGGAGAAACTAATTGTGCTAACACTAATTTTATATTTGGACAGGCAAAATCATTTGTTAACATTATTAACATTTAATTAAAGCTTTAATCCCATTACATTCTATAGAAATTCTACAACATCTAATGTCAAATATCAAAAAGTGTGTGACAGAAGGACTCTTTTCCCTCTTAATAATACTTAGAAAAAGACAGGGAACGTGTGCGTACACACACAAAACATTTGTACTGAACTGTACTTGTTTCTTATTGACTTTTCCCAAAAGCGTTACTTTTGGGGGGAAAAAAGGAGTGTTTCTTCTAGTTTGTCCACTGGAGGTCAGTATTTCGTTTCAGTTATTCTTACGAGACTCTCTTCTGTAGTGTGAATATCTCTGTTGACCAGAGCTCAGGTTTACAAAATGAAAGATGATTCTGCTCGGTTTATAGTTTTGTATAAAGTAGCAACAGAATCTTCAAAAAAAAATCATATAACTTTTATAAAGAACATGGTCCGAACGAGGTATAAAGCCATTATTAAAACATGTGCCAACTCACTGCTTTATCTACATGTGCAACCAATCATGGATTGCATCTGAAGTAGGTAACTCCTTTAAGGGTTATTTTAAGAGGGTTTAAAGGGTAATTAGAAGACAGGAACAATGCTGTGAAGGTAAATGGCAAAGGTTTTAATGTGTGTAGTTGACTGCGGTGGGTGGTCTGTTTCATTGTTCTTCCACACATCAGCTTGTCTCTGACTCAGAGCGGTCGGCCTACCATGTGTCATGCACCACTCGGTTGGCTGATTGAAATCTGAGGAAAAGTACGCTGAAGTACTCGAAGTCCCTGTTCCAGTTACCATCTTATGGTATCTGGAGTTTTTAACTGAACGAACTTCCCTTAAAGAGGAGTTTCTGAGAAAGATCACATTATTGCTTTATTAGTGTGTTTTTCCTCACAGCGAAGCTGCGCTCGGTGACCCTCATGTGTCAGGCCAAACAAGAAAGTAATGAGCCCTGAAATTTTTCCCTTTGTGATGAAATTTTCTGTAAACTGACTGCCTCACTGGGACTTTACTGTAAGCAAAAGAGCGAGACAGATCTAGTGAATGTTAGTTGGGGGTTGGGAAACCTGGCGAGCAGCGATCCGGAACAGCTTGAAAAGGCATTAAGAAACAGTCTTTTCCAGAGAAGTTAAGGAATCAGCACATGCTTCCAGCAGGAGCCGAATGCACGATATTCTCCTGCTGAAACAGGAGCTGATGCACGAGGCTGGTCAGCAGTGTTATTACTGGACTGACCAGTTGGAAAGAACCACTCAGTCCAACCACCTGTGTGTGTGTGTGTGTGTGTGTGTTTAAGTTAGAAGTAGATGTTGTAACGGAATGCTCGTCTAGTTCTGGAGAATAGCAGATGAATACTACTGAGTTAAGGGAGTACTAGCTGTGTGACCTTAATTAGGTATACTCCAGAGGAAGTCTGGTTGTTTAGGGAAGGAAATGCCATTGTTCTTCACATTTGTTACACATAAAAAAAAAAAAGTAAAACACTGCACATATGTGCAGCAGACAGACCTGTTTATTTTCAAAATGCATTGTCCATCTTTCTGCTGGGAATGGAGGTAACATTTTCATCAGAAGAACTAGCATTTGCTGCCATCTTTACCTTCTTTGGATATAAGAACTTCCTGTAGTTTAGATGTATGTGTTTTACTGTAGGTTATTAGGTTCTAGGTTCGACGACTTAACCAGTCCATCACAGGACGGAACATAGAAACAAACAAACCACCCACTTACACAGTTCACCTTAAACCTTTAGCTCAGGGTTTTTCAACCTCACATGGAATTGATTAAAAAAATTACTGATAAAAATGTTTTTCAACCTCACGTGGAATTGATTAAAAAAATTAGTGATAAAAATATTTTTTTCGACAAATTATTGTTGTCTTGTGATTAAAAAGACCACGCACAACTGTATTCTTTCACTTTCATGAATATAAGTCCAGTTTAAATGCAGCATCTGAAATATCTGAGCTGATTGACGACTGCGATCACGTCAGTGTAAAATAATATATCTGGGGTCACCAGAATCCCCTATAAGATCAGGAACCACTGCTGTCCTAGTTTTCTTTGCCTCCGTATTAACGTTAAAATCTAATTTCCAGCTGAACATTATAATAATATTTGCTTCGTTGTGTTTTTCATTGTTTTGTTTTTCTTTTTGTGTGTGTTTTTTTTTGTGGTAGACAATGGAGGTCAAACTCTTTGGGGTGGCAGCAACTGGCCTCTGCGCGGCAGGAAAGCAACACTGTGGGAAGGCGGAGTCAGAGGAATCGGATTTGTGGCTAGCCCACTCCTGAAACAAACTGGAACTACCTGCAATGAACTGATTCACATCTCTGATTGGCTACCCACACTGGTTGGCCTGGCAGGAGGAACCATCAATACCACAAAGCCATTGGATGGATTTAACATGTGGCCCACAATCAGGTGAGCTGGAAAGAGGACTCCGACGGCAGATGAAGCTCCGCCTCCTCTTTCGCTGGGCTGTCCTCAGACTGGCCTTTAGCATCAGTTTCAGTTTGTCAGTTTCTTCTGTTTGCATTGTATTTTTGCCATTTGAGGATATCTTTACCGTTCAGTCGTGCAAGTTTTCACTGGCGTTCAGTTGTCACGAGTTTGGATGGCGCCCTCTTGTGGCCGTAGATTGTATTGATATATGCTTTTTAGCTTTTTAAGCTACTAAAAATGCGACTTATACTGCGTTAAAAAAAAGAACATACCCTACACAACCTATTTATTTTATATCTTTTTTTTTATTTGATCATTTAAAAGCATTAGGTTATCACAGAAGTAGCCACAGAGGCAGAGTTAAGTTTTTTTTTATTTTTTTCTTTTTATCTAAATGTAGACACAGTGCACAGGGGTGAAATAAGGGCTACAGCAGAGCCCCAGAAGAAAACTAACGCTCAGCCAGAACCACAAACTACTACTCACAGAATCCACTTGACTCAATTGGCCGACACACGTCAGCTGACCACTGGCTGTTGGCATTGCTGTGTGAGCCGTACAACAGCAGAAGAAACAAATGGCTGTTTTGAACTGCTTCACAATTTCACTTTTTTTTAATTGTCCTCCTCCGTTCTACAAAACAACAGACTGACGTCTTGAATCATGAAAAAAACAAAAAGTTGTGTTATCAGACACTGTGGTCAGCACTTCTGCTGTGTGGTGAGGTGTTGACAGAGCATATGACGGCCTGGCCCACATCTGCCAGCTGCCTGCTCTACATTCACTGGTCCCAGTGGATTTCACAGCCACTGTCATGTTTGTTGTCATGCATTAATATATTTATGGAATAACATCACTTTCACATTACAGTTATGGAGTTGCATCACCCAGACTGGAGCTGCTGCACAACATCGACCCTCTCTACACCAACGACTTACCATGTAAGTACACATTTTCACAGTATTGCAGAGTATACTCCCAGTATCTACCTGTAGATTCTCTCCACCAGCAGTTTTCAACTTGGTCACTTCTCAGGCAAAGTCTAAAAGTGTGGCTGGGGTTTGCATTAATGGTGTTTTCATGTACTATATAAAGTTAGCTCTCACCTGGGAAAGCTTTTAAAATAATTTAAAATGCATCGTTATGAAATACTCACACTGAGTAACACAAGCTATACAGATACCAGTGAACCCTGCCAACAGTCTGAGACCGTTCGACTTCCTTATGTAAATCATTCTGGTGGTGGAGATGCCTGACAGTCAGGTCTTAAAATCTTTTTTTTGGGCTGTCAACAATTAAACATTTTAAATCTGCTTAATCAAACGTTTAAAACTTCAGTGAATTGTTCAACAATATTGTTTTATATTATGACATTATGAGGTGTACTGTACGTTGGTGAGCCTGCTGTGGGTTTGCATTTGCGATTGCATGAAAATGTAAAATACTAAAATATATATACAGTATAAATATATAAATATATATATATACATATACATTTATACAGTATGTATGTATATATGTATATATATGTACACGGTATATATATATATACATATATACAGTATATGTGTATATATATATATAGAGAGAGAGAGAGCGTATACACTCTAGTACAGTAGGTGGCGGTATTTCCCTGAAAACAAAAAACATTTTATAAAATCAGATCGTAAATAATAAATTGCGTATCATAATGTGGGTTGAACATATCGTTACACCCCTAATATTGATATAGTGTATATATATATGAATATGTATGTATTTGTATGTGTATATTTATATACTATATATGTCTGTGTGTGTGAATGAATTGACACCTTTTTCGTGTTGATGGTCCCAGACACCTTGGGATATCCTCTCCGTCTGCTTGACAGTCTGTGTGTGACTGACAGGAAATGTCACTTAGTGACGCCTTTCCTCATTTTCCCAGTGAGATTTATGCCTTGACTTTTCCCCAGCTCCACCTTCTCATGCGGCTACGGTTCATTCTGGTTTCCAAAAAACCCAAATTTCCTGAGCCAAGCCACGCAACTCAACGACAGTTCACAAACCAGTGGATGACGTCACACTGGGTTGCCACTTAAGATTTAAACCCATCTGTTTTCAGACATTCTGGTTTGGAAATTCCTGTATGTGACCTTTCACTCCATGTTATTAGAGAGAAGACCAACCCTGATTGTTTTTGTACAGGTTATCACCTAATGGTATTCATATGTCGAAGGTGAAGTTTTTATTTGCTTTCCGAGTTTCGTGTAGGTCTAAAACCCACTTTAATGTTGGTTTCATACACAACCTGGTTGTGTATGAAACGTGTATGAAAGTGAATTATCTCAACTATTATTGGTGAATCTGCTGAAAACATGTCTGTGAATGGATGGTTTGTGTTAACTACAGTTACAGATCATACACTATTTCCCCCTGCAGCCATCTTTAATATTCTCCATATGCTGACAAAACTCAACATAGTTTATTTTCACCATGTTTTTTTTTCCAGAAAACTGAAAGATTAAATCCTAATGGTTTCGTGACCACAGGTGAAATCACCATTCAAACATTTCTAGCTATAGCATTAGCACAGACTTTCATGGTCTCTGGATACTTGATCATTTGGTGATTCCCACCAACTTCCCTTTAATTATCTGCTGACCTCACACCAAGTTAGGAACCACTGGTTTAAATCCAACAAATCTAACAAATGTATCTGTATATAGACACTTTCTTGGGGCTGGACAGTGGCTCGCCTTACATGAATCACGTCACATTTCATGTTTTATTATGCTCCTTCTTTTCTAATGATGTAATTGTGCTGCTTCCACTTCCTTCTTTTACGCAACCAAAAGTATCAAATCCTCATTGTTTAACACCATGAAGTGAAAACCACAGCTGACGTAGTTGTTTGTATTGTACTCAAACATTCGACTTGACCCAACCCTAATGTACAGAATATCTGTTGTCAGAAAAGGAATCTGTCTTATGTTTATTAGCGTTGTGTTTGTTAGCTTTGATCGTGAACTCCTTCCTGGATGTTTGTGGCTGATTCAAAGTTCTGGGTTTTATAGTCTGAGGGAAACCTCCCAGTCGTTTACACATGTCATCCCAAGTGGTTTGGAAATATTATAAGCATAAAGCACATGTGTTAAACTCAAGGCCCGTGGGCCAAATGTGGCCCTCCAAGTCATTTTGCATAGCCCCGGAGTTTTTTAACCTGATAAACTGAAATGTTTTGCAATGAACTCTATCTATAACTCATATAGATAACAATCAATTGAAGAAACATTTATTAATACGCTATGGAGCAGTTACATCTGTGTAGTCTACCATTTACAACCGGCCCTTCAAGGGGAACTGTATTGCCGTTGTGGCACCCCCAAGTGAAAATGAGTTTGACACCCCTTGGCCTGAAGCTTTCTGATTTACATTGAAATCTCAGGTATGTGAAGATGTCATTGTATTCTTTAGTTTTATCATCATAGCAACGAAAACAAATGGCAGATGTTTGAAAGTTTAACAAGTGCAGTTGAGATCATTGATCCACCAGGTCAGGGTCTGTGTGTGTGTGTGTGTGTGTGTGTGTGTGTGTGTGTGTGTGAAGTTGATGTCTGACTGTTGGGAAGAGTTCTAAAAATGAGTCTAATCTTCTTAAGACAGGACACAGAGCTGCTGTGTCTTTGTCAAAACCACCTGAGAACCGTCACTGCGTGGGCACCAGGGTTTCGTTACAAATGTGGCCGATATTTCTGACACCGTGTAGAAAAGTAGAAAAGCTACAGCAGGAGTACATCTTTCTACAGAAATAGTTTACAGATGTTTCCACCATTGACCTGGTGAACTCTCTAAGAAAACAGATGTGTACGTTTTCAGCCCCAGAGATACAGTATAGAAGGATCACCAGGTCAGGGCTAGAAAGAACAGTGTCTTCAGCATAAAACAATCAACACTACAGTACGTCCACCACTCTACAACAGCTCTAAAAATGTCTCTTAACCTCATTGTTGTCCACCTGTCCATCTTGGACTTTTTCAGAGCATGAGATTAAAAAAAAAAAATCAGCTTATATAACTAAATATATCACCAAAAATGTGTTTAAAAAAAAGATTTGAAAGAGTAGACGTCAGAAGATATAATTGTCCGATTAGCCTGAGGGACTATGGAGAAAACACTTTAAGGGTGCACTCACACTAAGGCCAATGCACCACACCCAAGTGCGTTTGCCCCCTAGAGTCTAAGGATTCTATGGCTAGTGTGACAAACAATTGGCTACTAATGGTCGCCTCACGCAGTCAGTAAATCAAGACATTGAAATTTGAAGATGGTTCATTAGCAGCCATTCCAGCTTTTCAGATTCGCTCTCGATCGCGCTGCTTCAACCGTGTATAAACAACAGTCCCTGACTCATGTGTCGGAGGCAACTGGGCTTCAGCTCACTTGCCTTCAGGGTAATGTGAGTGTGGGCTAAAGGGGGTCGGGAGGGAAGGGGAGGGGAGGCATTCGGGCTACATGGTGGTACGGACCAACTGGCCGTAGTGATTACAACAGGTGTCCACACAAACCTGACGCCTCATTCAGAGGAGATCCTGACAGTAAGTGAAGAATTGGCCAGTGTCAGTGTTTTATCATCCAACCTGTGGAACCAGTTAGGCATCAAATCCAACACTGGACACTGGAGGTCATTCAGCCTGTTGAATTACTGCAGCCATGAAAGCAACCTCTGAGTCTTCACAATCTTTCACTCTTACGTTTTACATTTCATTCTTTACCGTCAACCGTCACTGTGACAACCAGCCACCCTCGGTTCACGTCAGTGTGAGATTCCTCTTTTCTCCTGCTCTCCGTCTCATTAAGCCCCTCGCTGTTTGGGAAATGTTCTTCTTTTCTCTCTGCGTTTCTTCATGCGCTTTGAGATTGTCCGTCTACCTCTTAAGGAGGCTGTTTTCCATTATGTACCTTTCCCGCTTTCAACTCGTTTCCCTCCCTTGCCCTTGTATTGTCTAAGTAAAAGAGATCCCAACTGAAATAGGTCAGAAAGAGGTCCCTGACGGTTATTTTGCTTGGAGCCAGGAAAAAAGAGAGAAACCCTGGACTTTGCCCAAGTCTTAAATCACCTCTCAATTTCCCTGCTGTACTCCTCTGCTTTCCTTCCAGCGATTTCTCTACTCTCACATTCTGCTGCCTCTCCAACCCCCTCCTCTTTGTGAGCCAGTTTGTGGATCATCCTGCTGTGGATCCAGATGGGCAAAACCTGCAATGAAGATTATTCTCTACGTGCAGATGGGATAAATTAGTGTAAAATAGGTCTGCAGTGTTCAGTGGAAACAAAAAGAACCTCAGTGTAAATCTTAACCTTCAGTTTAGGGTTAATTAGACCAAAAGACAGTGTGATGAAACCTCGCCCTCAGTTTGGCCTGTGATTACACTACGTGACGTCAGACTTCTTTAAACAGTCTCTCTCATCAGGCGAGTCCCTGGAAACACAGATCATCACCTGGCTCACCTTTTCAAACATGGTTGAATGGATTAGAAAATCACTCGCCCTGTGGGTTGGCCTGAGCTCAAACCTGCTCACTGCATGTTAGCCTGTTACCCACACAGCTGTTCAACACTGTTTGTCTCTGCCTTTTTAGTTCATTTGGTATTTATTAAAACAGGACCTGATAACATCTCATGGCCGTAATACACCTCATACACCATTATATCTGCTGGTACTGCGTACATAGCGAACTGTTGAATGAATTATTTAACTACTCTACTATTTATACTGTTTATATATTTAAACTATTTATATACTTGTTCACATAGCATCCTTATAATTATACCAGTTAGGCTTATATATACATATACATACCATAGGTTAATGTGGTATACGTAATATACATACATATATATCAATTAAATTAGTATGTAGTATATATATATATATATATATATATATATATATATATAGTACTAATTTAATTACTGCTAAATAAATATTATGTTATAACAATAGTATAAAGAAATATAATAATAAATAATAATTGAAATTGCAATCAACAACACCACACACGACAACAATAATTATCTACTAATCTACTGCTGCTCCTGATTTATCTAGTACTGCTAATCCACTGTTCAGGTTTTCCCATATTCATTGTCAGTTTACTGCTGCTTATGTTTGTATTTTATTGTATTTCACCTATTTTCTCCAACTCCCAAGGGATTCATTCTATCCATCCATCCATCCATCCACCCATCCATCCATCCACCCATCCATCCATCCATCCACCCATCCATCCATCCACCCATCCATCCATCCACCCACCCATCCATCCATCCATCCATCTATCCATCCACCCATCCATCATCCATCCATCCATCCATCAATCCATCCATCCATCCATCTATTAGCCAGTGCCTAATTGCAAATTCTCACACCTTATCTGTAAAAATGGGGTGGAGACAACCCTTGAAGCCTGCATGCGTACAAGATGCCTACATATGAAGCAGGTCGGCTCACTACATATGCGAGCAGTTAAAGAGACCCACATGTCATTTACACAATGAGCAGTGAAGAATTCACTGTCACAGCTTTCATCATGCGGTTACAAAAGCGCTGAGATCACAAATGTTTTAATTCTGCCATCATGTCACTGTGGTGAAATCCACTCTATAAAACCAGCCAATGAGAACACGGCTGGCTGTGTGGTGCTTTCTGTACATATGCAAAGAATGTGATAGAGCACTTGTGTTTGACAGTGTGAGGAGGCAGCAGTGACTTGCAATTCTCAAAAATTAGAACCACATTGTCCAGGTCGTCCTCCGTGAACCTGAGAGCTCTCCCAAGGACACGTGTATTGATTGAAGGTGAACTTTTACTGGCAGACATTTTCAATAGAAACAGAACCAGCTTTTTCAGCGCCACCCCAAAGGAATGTACCACCCTCAAAAAGGTGGATGTAATGTCAAAAATGTATTTTCTCTGTAGCAGGAACTGGTACCACTGTAGGAAGAATAGGGTTTTTATCCTAAAATCTTCTTTCTTGGTGTCACTTCTTCTTTCTAAATCTGCCAAACGTAGCCAGTTGTTCATTGTGCTTTGCAGATGTGGAAGACTAGTGCTTTTTCAACCACATTACCACCAAATTTGTAAAATGACTCTAACCACAGTGCACCATATGTTTGAAATTAATACATGCAGCAATCACTGGTCTCTGAGTAAATGATAGCTTTTCAATTTGTCATGTTTATAGCAATTTTTGACTGCTGGTTTCCTGCATTTTCTCACCGTCACTTAACTGACAGTTTAGTAACATAGTGTAGTGTAGTATAGTGTAGTGTTCTTACCTTACAGCACGAACATCACTGGTTTGAGTCCCAGTTCTAACAGTTGCTCTTTCCGTCTGGTATTAAAATTTTCTCACTGTGTCTGTTGGTGTTTTTCTCCAAATGATCCTCATGATAGGAGGAAACATCGAGTCACGAGTGCTCAACCCAGCTCCATTTTTCCACTCGACACCGTCCCTCGCTGGGTTGTTTTACCTATTTTTATAATAATATAAAGTTGGGGGAAAATGCAGTCGAGATACGAGTGCTGTTGTGCTGTTGTTGAAGCCCCACTGTAATCCAGTTTACACCAGTCTTCACATCAGTGGTCACCAACTGTATTTGTCGGAAGGCCAGAATTTGTCTGGACAGACACCTAGGGTCCAGGTTTATATATTTTAAAGGCCTTTAATAGTGGAAACCACACAATATTTTCTTTTTGATCCTCACAAATTTAGAATCCAGTCGTGAACCGTCTTGGGCATTTTGGCAGGACCGCTGACTGCCACTTGATGATCACTGGTTTACGCCCATAGGTGTGAATGTTCTATCTGTGGCTCTGTGCTGGTGGACTTTGCCCTGGCTCTATGGCTGCCTCACCTCCCGCCGTGACCTTGAACAGGATTAAGCAGTAGACAATGGATGAATGGATGGACTAAGGACGTGTGCCAGTCTCCTTGTTTATTTAACATGATCTAAAATGAATGGCTGATCTAATATCACCTAGATCAGCCATTCCGGCCATTTCTGCATGGTCTCCATCACTTTATCCACTTCTCTCTGCAGGTCCTGGCATGAGTTATCAACCACTGGCCAGCGGAGACTCCTGGGCCAACTCTGACTTCAATGTGTCCATTCATGCTGCCATTCGATCCTCCAACTGGAAGCTGCTGACGGGCGACCCAGGTCAGTATCTTCTGTCACCTTATATTGACGTGTTTAGTCTGATTGAGGAGTGGAAAATCAAACACATACCTGTCGTAGGATACGTTCACTTTAAAAAAAAAAATTCTGAAATTAAAATCAGTGGTGGTGGAAAAAAATACAATTTGGTTTTGTTTTTTCAGTAAGGGAAATGTATAGATGAGATGTTCAACAAATGGCTGATCTCAGTGATTTACAGTACTTAAGTACATTGTTTCCCCAAGACTGGGTCGCGACCCTCAGGTGGGTCACAAGAGATTTTTTTTTTTTGGGTCATCTCGCATCATGTTTCCCAGGAGTTTACAAATAATGTCTATTGACTTAGGTCGCAAAGGTTTGTGACTTTTAAAATATGGGTCCTCAGAAAAAAAAGTTTGGGAAACACTGCTTTAGTTTGACTGTGTCCACAGCCCTATGAGGTTGAAGCCTCCACAAATGTGAGCTGGGCACTGAGATGGTATTTTAACTTCAAGATCTCTCGGTGTGTGTAAATGACAGTATGACGATGGTTGAATTATTGGAGAAACTGTCTCTAACATCATGTCCATGGGTAAATGCTTTGACAACCGTAGTTAAAACCATCATCGTGACAAAAGTGAGTTAGAAGGGGTTAAAGATGAGTTTGGTTTGCAAATTTAATTATGAAAATCATACATAAGCAGATTATTACAGCAATAAACTGTTAACGTTAACTCATTTGTGACATTAATAGGGAGGGAAGTCTAGACTTTATATATTTAAACTTTCTGGTGATGGAGGTGGACATCTGTACTTGTCGTTTACCCCCAGGCTGTGGCAAGTGGTTTCCACGACCTGGTGACAGCGGCTCTGACTGGAACCAGACCAGTAACGATCCAGTGAAGCCTGTAAAGCTGTTTGACATAATAAAGGATCCAGAGGAGAGAAATGATCTGTCTGACCAGTTCCCCAGTGTGGTGGATAATCTCCTTGGTAGGCTCTATCAGTACCAGAAAACCGCATCCCCAATTATATACCCCAGAGATGACCCAAGGTGTGACCCAAGCCTCCAGGGAGCCTGGGGACCTTGGGAATAGATGTGGTCAGGAGTGGAGCGGAAGGGAATGTGGGGCTGCTAAGGGAAATGCAATGATTTTTACTGTTTGATTTTACAAATCCTGTTTTTTTAATTACTGCATGGTGATTATGTTGAATGATGAAATGGTAAATAAACATTATGGTTATTTTTGTCTAACTATGTTTATTTTCCACTTACCTTTCATTTTCATTCAACTGGCCAACAAGTATCTAATTGGCCAACTTTATGGCAGCAACCTAAAGCTTTTAGTCATTTACAACAGCTGCCTAACGGCCTTGTTCTAAACAGCAGAGAAGTCAAAGAAATGGCCAAAGTTAAATTGGCAGATTCTGACAGGGATGAACGATGAAGTTAAGTGCCCTTAAATCATCTGGGTTTTTTTCTTACGATCATGAAGAATCTACAGAAAGTAGATCTCCAACAAATAGAGCAACTTCAAGATGTCGTAAAACAGAAGTTAAGAATTATCATTTATGTGCCGCCAACAACTCTGCAGACGAGATCGTGTTACTGTGAACAAAATTTTTTACGAACACTTCCAGAGTTTCGTTTAGCAGAAGAATTCCAACAAGATTTAAAAAACAACAACGTCTTGAAGTCCAACCAAACCAAACATTGGAAATATGAATCTAATAAAGCAGCTGTTTTTCTGCCATAAATAAAAAAAATGAACATGGCAACTAGTAATTAGGGGCACAGATGATGCCGTTATTGGTCCAGCTCTCGGGGGTTAACTTCATGCAGTTGCCGTCAGTGAGTTCCCAACACGTGTTACTGATTTGTACACAATCTCCCTACTGTGTCAGGTATTTGCACTTTTTTGTTTTTCTATGATGAGAATCTGGAAGCTTCTTGTATTTGTCAAATGCAAACCAGTCCAGAAATAGCAGGTAGTATTAAACCTCAGAAAAAGCAGGGTTGATACACAAATAGTCATTTTATCCTATGTTAGCTACCCCGTTGCATTCTGGGTAATCACACAGTGTCTTATGTAATGTGTAGCATACAAAAAAAACAGTTGATATCTCAAAAATGTTACTGTTTAATCTTTACCGATAAGAAGAACTAGCGTGTTTAGCTGTAGAGCGTGCGGCAGTCTCATCATCGTATTAGTTTTGCGTCACCATGAGCTACATCATGTGTCAGCACATGTTATGTTGTGTTTAAATTGGCTGAAATATGTGAGACAACGTGTTTAAAACTTTATCGCAGTGACAGTAACCAGCTGTGACTATTTTGACTGCAGGTCAGTGACTGTTGAATCATCCCTAAATAGATGACTGCGACATCAGTGTGTTTGCTGTCTTAAGTCTTGTAATTAAAAGTCGCCTGAAGACTCGGCTAAAAACAGTTCAAACTGGAACCGTTCACTGGGGTAATTATCATATTTGGAGTCTTAGTGGTAGAATCTTAACATCCTGAACACACGCCCACTCTGACCTTTGGCTTCTTGGTGTTTGACCTCCTTCTTGCAGCCGCATGAAGACTAGCACAGGAAATGATCCCTGCAGAGAGTGGGCGGCTCCATCCTAATGCGGGCTGTGACCTTTGACCTGCCACTGTGGAGTGATTGGCGGCAGAGCAAGGAAAACAACAATGCAGAGTTACCAGGGAAAACAGTGGAGCTGTGAAACCATGTAACATCAGCAGCCATGTGATGTCCATCAGGTGTGTTTTATTTATGGACGTGAATGTACTGTGAGGTACAATGACTTCACTGTGTGATTACCCAGCATGCAGTGAGTTGTCTTTATGATTTGCAACGTGGTTGTCGCATGGCACAGAGGCTGGGAATCACTGGTCTGAGTACAGTTGTAGGAACAACCTCTTCAGTAGTGTTAGATGTAACACGTTGCTGCAGTGTGATGAGGTTCTGTATGTTTCAAATTAGGGGTTAGACGGTGTGAACTCCTGCTCAAGTGTATAACGTGTGTGAGAAAACACAGACGGACATTTTTTATTAAAGCCGTTGTATTGAAATTTAAACTGTGAATCTGGTAATAGATGACTAGCCTTCAACCACATAATTATTTGGTCTTTTCCGAACAAGAACTACTTACAGAGCTGAAGCCATAAATTAGTCTCACACTCGTTCACTGTGCAGTCCACACCATGATGACATGCTTTGCATAATTAGATGTTATTACTTCATGTCATCTACCTAAAACTGAAGCCTGTGAGATTCTCAGCTCCACTGCAGACCTTCCCCGTTTGCCCCCCACCCCCTCTCTCACAGAGACACTCTGTGGTGCGTTGTCCTCCTGACATGTTATTCTATTTCTTTCTCCTCCTTGTGATTACCTCAACCAACTGTGGGGGTGTCACAACTCATCATCTTCTCATACTTCTCAAAGCCGTTGTGGTGTCTTTCACACTAGATCCCCACAGTGACTGCCCTGTGAAGTGCGATGAGTCTAACCCAGGCATGAGCAAACTAAGGCCCGGGGGCCGGATGCGACCCGTTCAGCTTTTTAATACGGCCCGTCAAACTTTTCCTAATTATATCATTAATTTATATTATCATTATGCTTCTGCCTTTACCCTGCAAAACCTCATTTCCTCAATAGATGGTGTAGAAAATAATAAAAGCATTTTAGCATTTTAGCAGTTATGCATGACTTTTACATGTCATCCGCCTCATGTCATTGAACGTTCCATCTATCTGCTCCTGACCCGCCCCCCCGTTCAATGTTAGAACAATTGTGGCCCACAAGTTGAAAAGTTTGCCCATGCCTGGTCTAACTTATCCTTGTGCAGTTAGATTGAGCTCATATGTTACTGTTTTTATAGGCAAACACATAGGTGAGATGCTGACAACAGAAAATGTTTTCTTTGAAAAGAACAAAGGTATTTCTCTATGGTGGCGCTTTGGCCCAGAGGCAGTGTCTCTGTCAGTGGTGTGGAACCCCAGGGTTCACCTGCTGGGCAAGATCGCATTCCAGTTAGGGCGGTTGGTACCTTCCAGTGGACTCACCACCCGCAGGAAGGTTTAGGGGGGTTAGTACGGTGCAGTGTGATTTGGGTGGCGACTGCTGCCCCCACGACCCGGTAACGGATAAGCAGATAAAAATGGATGGATGGATGGTATTTCTCTATATATCTGTCATTTAAGTAGAAACACAAATGCATCACAGAATTCCCTCAACTCGATGTCTGGGGAACTTATCTTGACACGTTTTGCTTCGAACATCTTTGGAAATGATCACATATGTCTTTTTGTCTAACCTTTACAGTATATAATGCAGTCTGGTTAAAGAGAATGGATCTTCTTCTTCTGTTTTTTCATTGTAATTCCCTTTATTCCTGTAAATGCCTTGGACACAAGGATACAAAGTCCATTCAGGTTTTCTATTCTGTAACCCTCTGCCCACTGACATTATTTTCATCTGCAATCAGTCACAGAGGGAATCAGAGTATGTCCACCGGGGACTATTGTTCTTTCAGTTTGACTATAAAAACCAAACTCCACTTCAATCTGGAACTAGATGGTCAACAAGTGCACATGGATTGCCAAACACCGCAACCGTGGACATAAGTCTCCTGCTGTGTTTTTATCCTTTCTTCACAACTTACTTTACGAACTAACCACCAACAAAATCTGAGTGCACTGAGGTCCTGATTGTTCCAGTCTTGGTCTGAGCGACTTCAAAATAGATGTTCTAGTCTTGGTCTGAGCGACTTCAAAATAGACCTTTAACACACACTCGCTGCAGTGTAAACCTCACATAAATGTACAAACGTTGCTCTTAGATTTCTTTTTCTGTCACATGCACATTTTCACTGTGTTTTACAGGCAGGTGCTGTACTGTATATATGTATGTCTATTATGTTGGCAACACCAGAAGACTTCATCCTGGGAGTTTTCACATTGACAGACACATTTCCAGAAATAATGCTGGACTATGTATGGCTCTCTGCTGTGCATGGACATGCACAGTCTGAGGCTCCAGAATGTGGTCAGTGTCTGGTGCGGACTAGAGTTTAGGTTCAGCTGTTAGCCTCGCTATGAAGGTTAAGTCACAAAAACATTGAGGTCACTGCAGTCTGGTAGTGCAGTGTGGTCTGTAGAAGTAGTAGATAACGTAGTCTGTCACATTTTCTCTTTTATTATTTTACTATAAACATACGATATGTACTTTAAACACAATGGTGTAAGTTTGCACAAAAACCCTGACTTTAGCAAGTCAGTTTCATCCCTGTTCATTAAAAAAAAACTTAAACTCTTTTAAACACTCATGTCATATCATGTCATATTTCTTTCAGCATATAAATAGAGAATATCTTAACGTAAGCTAAATAAATAGATTAGCATGAGGAAAAGCACTGCTTTTTCTTCTAACTTCATAAGCAAAATATTATAAATTGTTGTTAGGTAGTAAAGACGGTAGTGAAACTTAATGTTAGATTATGTTTTTCATGTCATTTGCTTATTCAATTTTTAAATTGTGTTTATTTTCATACAGAATTGAAACCAATGAATTTAAGGTTGTGACTAACCCGATGTAGAGGATGTTGGAGGGATACCTTTTTATATCATGCAGTGATGAGGCCATTTCAATTTTTTGACGTTTTTTTTTTATTTCATACGCTGAACAACTACTTTGAAATAGTTCCGGCAAAAAGCCGACGGAGGTGCCCGATTAATCTATAGTTTTACATTTTATAAAGTTATCTAAGGTGACGTGGAGTCTAACTCAACAGGTAACACAATTCTATTTTTCAAACTTAACATACCTATTTTATACAACTTAGTTTACCCGTGCTTTTTAAAAACTTTTTCCAAACTTACTGTGTATACAAACGGTTATTTTTTGTGTTGTTTAATTTAGGCTTTCCCAAAGCTACAGGCTCAACTGACAGACTGTTGAAGGTATACAATAAATCTAAATGATTATGTCGTATTTAATCATAGTTTACTTTCTCTTTTTGAGAATAAAACTCCCTTCCCGACATCTGAATCAGATATCTGTTCAGGTTGTGCCAGAACAGATATCTGTTGGAAAAGAGTGTACGCTGTGGCGCGACCCGGATGCAGGGGAAACTAAAGAAAGAAAGTAAAAGTAATTGTATAAATGTAACAACCAATGAACTATAGTTCAATACCCAGTCATTTAAGAATGACAGAAATGTTTTCCGTTATCACAGCGTGGTGAGTACAGAGGGGCGGTGATTGGTAGACAGAACAGGCAGGGAGGGGGCTAACGTAACCGTCACTCCCATCCCAACAGCAGGCTGTGCCGACTGAAGGGGGAGCAGGAGCCGGAGCCGGAGCACAGCCATTCATTCTTCTGTGGTTCCGTAGAGAACGTGGAGCACGAAGGGCAGATACTGATGGCTGCTGCTGCTGTTGGAGAATATAAATCTGCTCACAAAGCTTGGTTCGACATTTAAAGTTCAACAGCAGGAGCCACGCGGAGAGAGGCCTGCGCACGAATCCTCAAAGCCGTCGATTCACAGACTTTACACGTAAGTGTCTAAGATTCCCATAACGAGCAGAGAGAGAGAGTTTTTCAAACTAACATCACAGAGAGAGAGAGAGAAGAACTCCCTCTGTCTGTCTCTCCCTTTCCTCTCTTCCCCTCTCTGTGTTAACCACGCCGTATTCTCTTTGGATAAACTCACTCGTGGATTGTGTGGTTTTCTGTGAAAGTTTTCCCTCCTGGGCTGGTTTCTCCAGGAGTTTTCCTCAGACTGTCGGAAAAGTGGCAGGGAAAGCCAGCAGATGCTCTGCCAACCAATGCAGCACATTCACAGGCTCAATTCTCATCATCACTGTTATCACTTATGTTGTGTCTCATTTATGTTGCTTTAACTGGCAGGAAAAGAGTTGACGGCAGTTAAGTTTCTATTAAATTACAGTTTTGTTTTTTTATTTAGTTTACTAGTTGTAACAGTAACGGTAGAAATTTGATTTTAAAGGTGGATTATTTCAGTAAACTGTAGTATTGAGTACATCCCAGAGAAATATTATTATATTATTATTATAATATAACACATTTTAACATCATTCACATCAGTGCTGTACTACCCAGAACAGCAGAGCTCTTGTTAACTATTAGCAAACCAGTCACATCATCACAAATAAATGGTGGTTGAGTGGTGTCTCAGACGTGACTGCCCCAAAGCTCCTTTCATTTATCAGTGTGGAACTGGTATATAGTCCAAACTCCAAATCTGTTTCACTCTATCTCATGAATAAACATTTGACTCAGATGAGAGAATTAATTCAAACAAAACATTACTATTGTACTGCTTGTCAGCTGAGCACATTACATGTCTTCATCACACCAGGGCGGCTGAGGGGGAGTTTTATTGAAACAGTGAGTGAAGACAACTCCATATTTTTCCTGTATAATTTAGATCTCCTTATTGTTTCCAACCTTGGAGGTGAGACATGCATCCGGAGTTGTATTTGTTCAAAAAACAATACCACATCAGTGTGCAGACTGCTACCATGGTAACCCTGAGAAAGAAAAAAACAAACAAACAACAAAAGTGATCTTTTACTACAGTTCTTTAATATTTAAATTTTAATATAAAATATTAATATTTTAATATAAAAAATATTTAAATAAAATTCTTTTTAATATTCAAATTCCCTGAAGATTCTTCTCTACTTCTCCTTCAAGAGGCTTATTTTAGCTCTCAACTTATTAGGATGAATGAGCTGGTTGACATGGAACGTTGATAAGATAAACACATATTTCCTTCCTATAGTTACTTTTACTTTTTTGTTATTTCTTATTTTTAGATTAACAAATTTAGGACACCAGAGCTTTTACAACTCTAATTTAAAAATTAAAATCTTTGTTTCTTTGACTCCAAACATTTTTAAGGTGATCTATCTCTAAGGCCTGTCAAGTGTTTACTAAACATGATTCTTTTGATCATGTTTAGTATATTTTCGCTACAATATTAAATCACGTCTGTTTTTAATATAGCAAAATGTCTGTCCTAAACAACCCTATCTAAAAGAAATCAGGATGAACTCCAAACACCTGCTGGTTGGCTGAATGTGTCAGTGTACGTTTCAGAGATCTAAGGGTTTCTCTGCCATTATGTGTTGAAGAGAAAGTCAGTTTTGACAAAGTACGACATAGGTCATTGTGTTTTTTTGGTCATCTTGTATTTCAACAGTAAACATGAGAGCTGGTTCCACCTGCAAGCCCATATTTGTAGGTGGAAAATAGAAAGATTTCCCATGGGGAGCGACCTTATACTGTATACGTTAATAAAAATGGAGAGGTCTCTGAATAGTTGTGTAACCTGAGTCAGGGACAGCGTTGTGAATTTGTTTTAAAAAAGTGCCTCTCATTGTTTTATTGCCATTCTCTTCCCAGGAAGTGGTGACACCTCACACCCTCTACACCTTCACCCCTTGTGTGTTGCATCATTATCATTCAAATTGAACAGGAAAATATAGTGTTTTGATGTACCGTACCACGAGTGAATTCATTAGCCTTTCTCTCAGCAGAAAGTTGAGCTTTTCAACAGTCGGCATCGACTTATAGGACATACAATAAGCCTTATACTTATCCATGTCATGGGAGACCCCTTTGGTGCAGAGATGATGTCTTCTCCATGTTTCATTGATAAAAGTCTCTTTTGTATTTACCATGTCAAATCTGACATCTGTTTTTTATAGCTGAATCATCTGACTACTATAAATCATAAATCATCTACTGTTGTCTTTAAATCATAAATCATCTACCATTGTCTTTGGCTCTACCTTTTTGCCCCAAAATTGTTGTATGGTTTACTGTCAAC
This sequence comes from Cynoglossus semilaevis, assembly GCF_000523025.1. NCBI lineage: Eukaryota > Metazoa > Chordata > Actinopteri > Pleuronectiformes > Cynoglossidae > Cynoglossus > Cynoglossus semilaevis. The sequence goes on from NC_024320.1 coordinate 19,046,490, forward strand.
ATACTGATCTAAAGGGGCAACAGTCTTCAAGCTCTGTTTTGTCTTTATTTTTATTTTTATGCTTCTATTCACTGCCAGATTTGCAGAGTTTTCTAATAGTTTTTCAGCCTTTACTGCACTATTCATGGTATTTCCTATTCTGGTATCTCTATCAAAACCTTTTATAGTTTTTTCATCTTGGCTCCTACATTTCCAGCTGTGCAAGTGCAACCACATTGTGGTCTTTAATATTTATCTATATTTTATAATTAGTCTTTAGCCATTTCCTGGTAACCAAATTTCTGATGTTTAATAACGGTTATGTCATCACTAAATGAGTGACTCTGATTAAAGATTGCACTTAAAGCCAGGGATTGCCAGTGTTTTAACCTTATATGCGCCATTGCAAACAGTCCCTCAGGGATCACTATTTGGCCCACTTAAAGAAAGTGGGTTTCATTCATTACCACCCTGCAGAAAACTCCTGTCTCTATTGAGACAAGGAAAAGTCATTAAAGTATCCGAGTGTGCAGCTGTGTGTCACAGATATTTTGAAAAGGTCATCCCTATGAGCAGTTACTTCTCTGTTCATATAAAGTAAAGCTTATTCTGTAATGCCTGGATTCTGCACCACGATAAAGGCCTACTTTATTGTGGTGCAGATAATGTCACTGGCGGTGGTTTACCTCAACTTCATATAGTTGTTGCCACTGTTTCACCATCCCGATGGGTTTAATGCGTATTCTTTATCTGTTACCTTTTTGCGTAGAGCCGTCTCCAGCACACAGAAGAAAAACTTTTTTATGTTGTACTAAGTATAATTTGCTCTGAGCAGACTGCTGATAGATATCAGAGCTGTACACTATCAGCATGTGCCTGTAACTAGAGCTACTACCATGGCGTCACCATGACCAGAGTGTGAAATCAACTAATTGAACTGCTGCTTTGGGGTCAGAGGTTAAACCAGACGACTCCGGTTGGCTGGAACAAGCATCTGGAATACAGTTTGATGAAGACAAGCCTTACTCTGGATATCCGGCTGCACAGATAGGTCTAGTAACAAGGCAGGTTTATTCGTACCATATTTCTTTCTACAACTGTAGCTTTTACAATTCAGGTGGAACGTCCCCATCTGTTTTTTAACAATCAACATTTTTTTAACAGTGATTCTTTCAACTCAGGGTATTTCTGTTCCAGTATAACAAGACTGCTCAGTCTTATAGTGATTTAATGCAGGATGTTCTGTAATAAAACCAACACGGTACTGCTGTTACCCTGACAATTCTTTATTTGGACACAACTTTTGACGTAATGCACTTAAGACCGTCCAACAGACAAATCCTAACTAGGTCACATTACGTAACAAGGCTTTTCACTCCAAGAATCTAAAAGGAGAATTCAATTTTCAAAAAAAATTGCAGCCTGTCTGGAACAGTTTTGCAGTTCTGCAGTTGACTACAAGTGACAAAACCTGTTTTTTTGTATACATTTCATACTTTCAGTCATTTTCTGATAACATTTTTCAAATGTGTTGCTGTTGTTATCATCACTATTTCATGCACTGACATGGTCTTCAGGTGTGGAAAGTGAAACCAATATGTAAGTATGCAAAATAATGCAGTGCTGGCCATTATCTCAAAATGCTAGGGTATGATTTAAAAGTTTATACAGAAGGAAAACAAATCTTAACCCTTATTTGCCTGACATATTTAAGCATATGAGATAAAATCAGCTAATCAGAGCTAACACAACATGTCTTTATTGGTCTGGGTATTTCTTTACTTTAAATATCTTTTCCATTTGAAATGATGCATTCCTAAATATTGAAATGAGCTTACATTAAAAAATCTCAAAATGTATGTTTATCTGACAAAGTATTGTTACATATAAGCTATAGCTTTTTGAATCAGGTGACTACTAAACCATTAAACCTTAACTTTCCTACCTAGATTTCCTCCGATTTTAATCAGCTAGATGATTCATAGGTCTTTCATAAGGTACCAACTGTTGTAGACAAAAAACATGTTTATGTAAAATGTAACAATATCCAGCAACTCCTACAAAAATAACCTCATTCTTGTAACCCGGTCTGTCTGTTTATTCCATGACCCTCTGAATCATCGCCGCTCAGGTCTCTACCCTCCTCCATCCCCAGCTACAACACTGTGTGGCAGTCATGCACGCTGACTAGATTAGGCAGTACCAATGATAAACATCTTTGTCCCTCCTTTCTCTGCTGCTATTCTTTCTTGCCTTGCCTTGAACCCACTCTCCTACGGATTATGGAGATCAACCTCGCCTGAGGGTACAACCTTCTGTAGCCACTCGCTGTTTATGTTTACTGGGAAACCTGCAGGGTGGGATCCTGGCAGTAACAAAGCCTGCATCCTTCACTGGTGTACCTTCTTTCAAAACAGTGCTGTCTACAGAGACTGGTGTGAAACATACACAACACTACAAATCCACAGTAGTGAATGACTAGTGGTGGGGTAGGGAGGACGGGGGCAAGACCCTACTGCCAGGTGAAATGAGGAGAAAGAAATGGGTTTTGTTCCTTTGTGGTGAGCTGGGGGTCAGTCTCAGGGGAATGTGTGGCTGACAGACGGTACGTTTTGCAGCTGCACAGCCTCCAGCACTTTATCTAGTCCCTGAGCAGCTGCAGACTCATTCAGCTCTGCTGGCCGTGTTCACTGCAGCTCATGTCTCTCAGACAAATCTTCATCTCTTGTTTACATCCGTCTCACAGGCCCTTGTTTTTTCCTCTGGCAACCACTGTATCAGACATGTTTGATTATTGATTAGATCAGTGATCATTGACTCCTCCCCAGAGCTGTAAGGTAAAAGTGAAAGGTTATGACCCCCCATAATGAGCCTTGTGTTTCTGTGTAATGTGCCATTAAATTGTATCATGTGCTCAGTTTGACTTAGGTCAGGAGGCTTTAGGATGTTTGTATGTGATAAACAAAACTAAACATTGTGTCTGCAATGTGATTATAAGTCATGGTTCATTTGTTATATTTAAAAAAAATACTAGTAACAATATAATTGATTATTTTCTCTGCCTCTATTTATGTATGCTTCACATGTTAACAGAAGTGATTGGTTTTAAGGGGGCAATGTCGTTCAATCATAATGGTATATGTGTTTGTCAACATTGAGCATTTGGTGCCCATTACCTGACCTGTGGGTGGCGCTCTATTTGGACCAAAAAGCTATAATGCTCTCTCTGTCTTTGTAGACATATTGTGTTGGCAGACCTACTTTTTATAACGAAGGTGACTCATGATGAATGTAAGGTTGGTTAGTGGCTCAGCCAAATTCTATTCATAGCATGTAAGTGTTCTTACAGCCAACAGCCCCTGGTTTCTGCTGCTTTGACAAGATTTCCATTTTACATATCACCTGAAATATTTAATCTGTACGTTTTGTTGTAGTGAAACAACCGTCAGTAATGAACAATAATTCCAATTGTGACCAATGTTATTGTATTGTGTATTGACCTTTTCTTAAATTCTATTCATGCAAGAATGGATTTATATTTCCGTACGTTTTGTTGTAGTGAAACAACCGTGGCAGTAGTTTTATTACAGCAAAAATAATAAATGTAGACATAAATGCGTTGTATTACTGACCCTACTTTGGGATAACTGTCAGTCAAAACCCAAGCCAAGAAGCTAGTCAGTATTTTCACACTGCTGTTAGAGATATACAGCTCCACAGAAAAACAGTAACTCTGTGCTATTTTATCCAGTACCATCACATGACCATACATGAGCCAATAATGTCTATCCTGGAGTGTTAGTTAAATACACTTTTTCACGTTAACCAGTCATATAACAAAAAAAAAAAACTTGAAAAAAATCACAGACCGGTGCATTAAAGTTTCAGCTGATACAAATATCAATTTCATGTCATATAACAAAATAAAAAAAAATTTACAGACCAGTGCATTAAAGTTTCAGCTGATACAAATATCAAAGTAGTTTAAGAGAAAAATAAGCTTTTTCTAACTATAAAATATGCCTGTAAAACCTTGGGAACTGAGTGAATTTCCACATTATTAGCTGTGTCGCTGTGAAGCCCGGTCACTGCCTTATGGTCTGTGCAGCTGTGAGTTGATTTGTAGTGTGAGGATCCTCCAGGTGAAGGTAACTGTTCCACTGCAGCGGTCCAGGGTAATGTTACAGCACCAGAGGGACCACACAGGTCCTGCAGAAGTTCTTTCCCGTCCCTTCATTAGTAGATGAGAAGATTTTATAACCAGACAGAGACATGGTTTCAGTGTAATATGAAACACTCAGCCTTTGGAGTAGTTAATATAAACATAGGTTTTACAGGAGGTTTTGGTTCCGGAACACAGGTTTACCAACAGACCAAAACTCTTTGAGTCAGTTTCAGGTTTGAGCTACATCTTCATGGATCATGTACAAATAAATTGACTGCATCTTTGTGGGGCTTTTGAGACTTTGTGCACTTTGATTATTTCAGGCCTTTTTCCACCGGTCATAAATGCACTAACACCCAATAAACATCTGGCTTTTGTCTGTAAAGCCAGTGACAACAGTCAGCATTAATTCCCACTGTCATTTTTTTAATACATTTAGTTGTAGCCTGATTTATCTTGACCTAACCTTCTTACCTACTGTTTCGTGTTCTTTTTTTCTTCTTTATCAGTAAATCAGAGAGTTAACTTGTAGACCACAGCGTACAGATGTGACGATTTACAAAGTGATGCCTCGTGTGCTAGATGCCTCTCAGCGTGGTATCTCTGCTTTCCTTTTACTGATGAGCCAAGAAGTCACTTAAAATGAATCTAAGGTCAATGTCGGTGCTTGAAACACTCACACTACTTGTGTTTCTACTCGTATTTGTATTTAATATAAATATGTTGCATGTCCTTCACATCAGAAAGAAAAAATTGTTTTGTAATAATTAAGTTTAAAGTTCACTTGGATCAACAACATGTGAGTACTGTATCACCCCTGAATTGTTGTTACTGGTATCTTTGGTGATTCGTGATTTTATGCTTATCTATAATTTTTCAGAAAATTGCTTTCAATGTTAAATAAGCTGGGTTTTCTTTAAGAAAAATGGGGTTTGTCATGTATGACTTTGATCAAGTTTCTTGATAAGGTTTAATGCTTACTGTAGCCAAAGGGCAAGATTGTTCCTTAAACTATTTTAAAATGAAGTCGTAGCGCATCAGATGTCAGAGCCAGATCTCTTCTTTTCTAATTGATAGTTTTTGCACAGTCTTAAGGTAATTTGTGCAAACAAATCATCACCATAGCAGTGAATAACTGTAGTTGCGGAGTGTCTTCATTATGGATGCTAGGGTTTGCTACAATTATGTCCACTTCTCTTTGTCATTGACCTTTGTTTTGTCTCATCCAAATAAGTACATTTGCTTTAGGGTAAGAATGAAGAACACAGGGAATGAGGCATTTCTTTGTTTGCTGTCGTCATTTTGGTGGCGCCCCCTGACAGCTAAGTGGTATTTGCCATCTGAGGACAGAGAATTACGTTGTCACTGGCTGTGTGGAGGGGGAGAGTAAACACAAGCCTGAATCCTGGAGGAGGGTAATAACAGTGGCTCTTGACAGAGAGCAAAGACTGAGGAAAGCAAATGAGTGAAAGAGAGAGAGAGAGAAAGAGAAAGAAGAGAACAAAGGGCAAAGGCAGAGAGAGAAGGTGAGGTCTTTCTTTTACAATTAACTAGACTGGCTCAGGGTCAGACATCTGTGACCTTTGACCCAGAGGGTAGGGTGTATGGAGTTTCTTTTGTACTCTTACAGCCTGACGCTCCCTATCATCTCTCTCCTGCCATCCGTTCCCTCAGTGTGATCAATTCCCTAACTGCCTCAGGCTACATCCTCACCACCAGGAAAATCACCCCGACATTCATTTATATCTGCCTAATATCTCCATCTTTACCGCAACAGCTGGAAACATAAACCACACGACTGCTTACTAAACTGGGGCTTGCACATGCCAGTGTAAACAGAAAACAGATTTTTTCCTTTGCAGTTGTTTGCTTTGTTTCAGAATATACTAGGTGAAAACTGTGAGAATGGATTTCATTTATTAGACAAATAATGACTTAAAACGGAAAGAACTAAGTGTTTACAGTGTTTTCCCTTCACAGCTAAGTGTGGAATTCTAACTGATGTAAGCCCGTTACAATGGGAATGCTGATGATTTCATCAGTGTTCTATCACGCCTGCTCCTTTGCCTTCCCAGATGTAGGTTTTCTTACTAGAACCTGCATAGAGTCTACAAACCTGACCTTTTCAAAGTGGTATGGGTGTTAGGTCTAACTTCACAAGATGAGTCTGGCTGCTGGAATTTACTTGGGTCAGGAATATGTCCAAAAACCCAATGCTAGCTTTGACTCAAACCATAATGTCCAGCACAAACACAAGGACAAAAGATTGTAGTCACTTGTCCTTGTAGTGTCTTTGAAATATTATATGTTCATAAGACGCCCCGTTCTAACAGGAAACTGTACTTTTGTCAATTATTTACCTTTTAAAAGATCCATACATCATCAATGACTTTACACAGTAAATTGAAATAAGTACTGTAGGAAGTGCAGGGGAGCGCCACACAGTGGCATAGTGGTTCATGCTCTTGCCTTGCAGTAAGATGATCACTGTTCCAGAGGTCTTTCTGGGTGGAGTTTGTTTTCCCCATGTGTGTTGGAGTTTTTGTGAAACCTGTTAGGGATTAAGTTAAGTAACGGACTGAAGGACCTAGGATCTAAGGTGTGAGTGACCGGGACTGTATGTGGCCCTGTGATGGTTGACTGAAGGATTCTAAGCTTATGTCACTGTTGGCAGACACATTTCCATGTTAGAGTGTTTTTTGGCCTCAACACTGTGTTGTCCACTCCAACATGAGAAGGTGCTATATTTAGCCTTGTTCTTGTGCAACCTTTATTAGACAATGAAGCAGCTCAGTCTCCAACAGTCTCCTGTTGATTCATATTTACAATAAGACACTTTTGATAGTTTAGACTAGTTTAAAAGGGTTGACTAATCAAAACATAGGCAAGGATTAATCATTAGTTAATATTATTTTTCTTTGTTCAGTGACATTGGTAGTTTTGCAGGAATTACAGTGATAGAGTTTGATAGTAAATAAATAAATTGATAAAGTTCAAATTTGCCTCTCCTCACTGTCTTGTGTTGTAGAAAAAGAAAGTTATCAAAAGCAACACATACTTCAACAGATACAGGACACAGTCATGAAAAGGTCATTGTTTTTCATCCTGCCTTCATTGATTTTTCTTATCTGCTTGTGAGAATTACAAAGCTGTCTTGCTGAGTGATGCCCTGTGGCCATCTGGTGTATTTCACATTGAGTCTAACGCCCAAATCACCACTGGGTGATGTCATTGTGTGTGCAGTCTGTGGCGTAGAGACGCACACATACACCAACACATGTGCATATATACATATGCACACGTCTACCGTATATAGGAGAGGAAATTGGATAGTGTGGATAATCTTTACATTAGTGCAAAGTGTGCAATCAGCATGTGCCCCAGGGAGTGAAACACACTTTGTGTTTTTATTTACACATACAGTACTGTTCTTTATTTTTAATGGCTCAGCTTGTGCTACAATGTTAAGTGCTTTTTTTGGGAACAGATGTTATATGTGCCTGTGTCAGACGAATTAGGGCCTAACTGAGGAGATGGAGTCAGACATAATGGCATAACCTCATTTAGAAAGGGCTACAATGTCTGAGAATCTTGTTACATGTTCTCGGAGTCGTTAAGAACTCCAGGAATGAATGCAAGAAAATACAGTTTAAAAAATAAGGTTAATTCAAAAGATCATGTCATACACTTGCGTTGTGTGTTGGTTGACATCTTAGACCATTAGTTTCTACGGTCTATAACCGCCAAAATACATTAATACATGAATAGATTGGAGGATAACGACTGGATAAAAACATGATGTTTGACCAGTCAACTATTGACCCAGGACAATACAACCAGATCCACATACATGCAGAGATATGTGATTTATGTATGTTAACAATTGCAGTAAACAATGGCGATGTCTCGATACTAGTATCGTATCAGTCCGATATTGGTCAGAATTTCAGGATCAAACATCGGAAAAAACAAAACAAAACAGCTATCGCCCATCCAATCTGATACCTAATCCTAAATGCTCAGCTCATAAACATGGACACTATTATCTGCAGCAGAATCGGTATCAGACATGAAAAAGTTGCATTGACCAGTGTTGACATGGTCAACACCGTATGTGTTGAAGTAATGCTCCAACCCTCCAGTTGCCATCAACAGATCACAGCTGCCTCCATCACATAGGCACCAGAACCCCACTTTTTTTTTCTCCCCACTTCTCTTTGAAGAGCTCCTGGCAGGGCTTTCAAAGCCCTTCTGTTTCACTTCTGGCTCCAAAAATAATGTGTGGTGAATGTAATGCAGCTGACCAGCTGAGCAAGAACAGACAATGTGTATTATTCTCCAGAACAATAATTGCTTTGATTTGTACTTTTTAATGTTTTGCACGTCCCCTGCACTCTGCACAGCAAAGGGCAGCAGAAGTATGAGATTCCACTTGTGTTGGACTCAAACAACCTAAGTCCTCCAGTTGCACATGTACGATCCTAGATGCTTACTGTTATGCACTGTGTGCCACTGAGTGGTTTCTGTGGTGCTGATGCAGCAACCGTTTGCTGGTCCTGAAAAAAATGTTCCACTGAAACACAGTCTATACACACACATAAACACACACACACTGGCAGCTGAGTGCAGGGATGAAGTCATTGTTAGTCAGATCTGTTTTGTATTTTATGAGCACACAGCTGTAATGCCAATTCAGTTCCAGTCTTAACACAGGTTTTTAAACCCAGTCTACAATGACAATGACTATTGTTTCTCCCTGCAAACGCCACATGTTCCCATATGTTTACAACAGTGGACTTTGTTTTCCTCACTTTGATGTGTTACATTTTTGCAATTGTTTTTTATATTTGGTAGCCATCATCATCAACTAATATCTGTGCTCTATTAAGGGCCTCCTCCCCAGAGAGGTGGCTTTAGGTTTGAGGAGATATTGGAGGCATCTGGAGATATCAGGCATCTGGCAATGGCATTGGTCAATGTCTCTACGTTGACTTCTATTTTTCCTTTTATGCTTGATAAAATATCAAACCTTGATTTATCAGGACAATTAGAATACCACTTTTGCTTGTACAGCTCCAGGATATAAGCTTACATAGGGAACTCCAAAAGTTTTAATACAGATATTACAATTACAGAAATGCTCAGTTTTTATTGACTAAATACATACGTCGGTCAAGAATCGTTGACAGCATTGACCAGTGTTCTCATGATGTACATTGCTCATGAATGAAATTCGTTTTCAACAAAGGTTTGCCTCACAAACCTCAATTGCAGAAAAGTTGTTACCATTTTTTTTAAATGTATCATATGTTAAAATATCTATGAATTAACTGCTTCATAGAAAGAGTGCTTGACTGACCTGCCTGAAGTCCTGATCTATCTCTGGAAGGTTTAAGTGACTGGTATAAAAGAACCAGGTGAACCATCAGATCTATCCTTAAACGATCAAATGTTATACTTATACCGCTCATGTCTGCTGTTGTCCCAGCAGGACAGCACTGAATCCTTGTCCTCAATGTTGTATGTTGAAATCACTTATTTTTATGTTACAAACCACACACTTACCTTCCACCCTACTGCTTCCTTAAGCTTTTAAAATACTAAAAGAAAGAACCATTTGTAGTGGGCCTGGCAGCAGCAACAAATGTACCTACAGACAGCCCCCAGTCCTCATTTAATAGTCTGCCCCCAGCTGTGAGACAGCTGAGCTTGAAACGCCAGCAACTGCAGTAACGGTGTCTAAAACAAAAGGCCTTACCATGTCATACCTTGCTTCATCAGATCACAGTTTGAGACAACAGTCTACAAAGAAACCACCAGAACGACAGTCTAACAAAAACACTGTGTGTGCAAGTGTATCACAAGACCAAAACAGTGCCTGGTAAAATGTCCTCTTATGCAATCACAGTAGTAGAGGTCAAATTAAATTCACAAAATCCAATTTTCCTCCTTTACATTCCTCATGTTCAACACATGAAAGTTACTGTAATATGCAAACGCTTACCACTGTGAACAGAACCAACATGGCAGTAAACCAAACTCCAGAAAGTTTCTTCAGGATCAGACCTTAAATTATGACAAAACTGACTGGTCTTTTATTATCATACACAACATAGGTTTGTTTTCCAATTCTGTAACATAACCATAGGAACTGTTCTTTCACAGACCTTCTATGGGAGCTCTATTGAAAAGTGGATGAAACTTCTAAACAGCAAACACAGCTATAGTGATATCTTTAAAAAAAATAAAAATGATATTGTGTTATTGTGGTAAAATGCTCCTTGTTCACATCCTTTTGGTGTGGGCCACATAAAGCCAGCCATGGTGCATCTTTGCCAGAAATGTTTTGTTAATCGAATTCTATTTTGAACTAATCTCCAACTCATCTTAAAGTATGGCATTTACCTGTCTGTACATATTTACAGTTAGTTGCATCTGACTGTAAAGTAATAACATGTCCAGACACTCAGTCTTCTGCCAGTAAGATCTTCTATGGATGTCCCACGGCGTTGGTTTTGGGAAGTGCACTGCAATCTTGTTAATGTTGCGACTATTGATGTTTGGATTTTTGACCTGGCTGTTAAACAGAGCTAAGTGCTACTCTCAGGACACAATCCATTAACGGACCGTTACCCTGGAGAGTTAAAGGAAAAGAGTGTCAGCCATTAGTTAATTATCTACAGCAGGATGTATATGAGATTTTGGACAGCAAGGGCAGAGTGACCCGGGCGTGTTAATGACAGCAGGAAGATGTTTGATCCGGCTCAGTTGTCCTATTGAATTTTTATTGACTAGTTCTGAAGGAATGACCATGTCCAGTAGTCACTCATTAACAGGCGTCTGATGTAGCATTATGGTAGACTCTGGATTTAAACTCCCCCCCCCCCCCCAGATTGTTTTATAAAGTACTAGTGAACCAAATATCGTGAGTAATCTTGTCTCATAGGTTGAGTGTATTGAGCCGAGAATTTACATTTCATTATTTTTTAAATTCAGAATACTATACTTTTAACCCATCACGAGGCCTCAAACTTGCATTTACAAATAAAACAAAAATGTCCTCTGAGTGAATATACAGAAATACATAATCCAAGTACAGTGTGTTTTTGTACTAAACATTATGCAACATTTCCCTTGACACACATTCAAATCCACATGAATGATGCTGACATCAGTGTCTGTCTTTTCTCTCAGTCTGTCTCATGACCTTGTGAACAACATTTTAAAAGTATCTTCAGGTGCATCTGCTCCTCTCTGGCCGGCTTAGATGGAAAATACTGATGAGCGCACAGATCGATGTTCGTTTTTGTTGAAAAACAAACAGTGTGTGAAGTGTTCGTGCTCTCTGGAGGTTGCATGGTTTAGTGATTTGGACTCGATGCATTTTTTTTTTGCTTTCTCCAAAGGTTTTGAAGAGCAGGGAAAGGACTCTTTGACCATCTGGATTTAACTGGAGAAAATCGCTTCTGTGCTTGACCCAAGATTCCACTCCAGAGGTTGGTGTTGTGTCATTAGACATTGTGTGTTTTTACTTCATTTTCTTCCGTCGTCTATTGTCTGCCCTCATGTGACCGCAGTGCAGAGGTTTTCCTCTGGAGATGTGGGACTCTTTGCGTTAGTGCCGACCAAAAAAAACAAACAGAAACAGGGCTTCCTGCTTTTATTTCGTGTCACATTATTGGGGTTCCTGGCAGCTGGTGGTTGCTAGTGGAAATACAAGCTGTTCTAGTGGCTGCTGTTGTTCCGGGCAGGTGTTCTCTATCACCACTCCCACTTTCCAACTTCACTTCTTCCTTTTAATTATGAGCAACCACTTCCACAAACAATTAAATTGAAATTTGTATTTTATTGTTTTGATTGTTCTTACTGTGAGACGAAAACCTCCAGCAGTCGTCACTCTGCTGTGGTCTGAACAATAAATCCATGGGCATCACTCAGATTCATATGAAGCAACTCTGATTATTGTAATAATATCCACAATGTGAAGTCTGCAGGGCATGTGAGAAGGTTAACAAAATCTTCCTTATCTGCTCTGGGTTCTTGCTTTATTTATATTGTTAGCCGTGTTGGCTCTTGAACTTAGTTTGGTATATTTATTGTGGATGAGGTCGGAAATTGGGGTTGTTGAGGGAGAGGGAAAGGTGCATGTTTTTTCAGCATGGGGGAGAAAACAATGGTAGCCAGAGATACTAAGCACAGACCACCTGTGAAGGTCATTGCAATGTGGAAACCCCCAGTAAGATAATACACAATATGATTGTTTGTCACTTTGCTCTTAAAATAGAGTAACATTCCACTTCCTGTTATCCTGCTTTGTCTTCAGACAGTGGGTGCGACAAGGAGCAAATATTTCATCTGTTTAGAGTGATTAGTGTCTTTTAAGTTCACATACTATTCGGACCAGGAAGTGATTAACCTTATTACTTCTTCTTTGCCGATATTTATGGAAGCCTTTGCTCCTCTTTCTGGAAATATGAGACTTGACAGCTGTGTATATCCTGTCATGTCAGCTCAAATAGAGACAAACTGTGGCTCTACTATGTCTGCTGGACACAATGCGTGTCGACACCTGAGACTATTCTCTAAAGTGTCTTCGACACTCAGGCTTTTGTGAGTAAAACCCCTTTTCACATCTCAGTTTACCCCCCTGAAATCTTTCTTAAAACACCAAGAACATTTTAAACATCTCACCTTCCATCTTTTTTTTTTCTGTCATCCTTGTCACATACTGTAGCTTGTTTGTCTCGTTTCCTTCACATGCCACTAATGTATTTGCCAGCAGCAGAAGATCATCAGGGATGATCTCACTTGGTATTTTATTGTTCAAAATTCAGGAGTGATGGGATTTTGGTTCCAGTGTTCGACATTAGTCATTACCTTTGATTTTGGGTCTTGGATTATGCCTGAAGTGCCCACAAGAGCTAAAGCTCTGCCCCTGAGGGGCAATGGATGAAACAAATGCCTGGGAGGGCTCAGCTGGCAGGGAGTCTGTGTATTTTTTTCATAGTGGGAAACTCAGTTGGGAAGAAGGGATTAAACTGCCATCATACCAAACACAGAACACAGTGAGAACAATGGTGTGAAGGAGAGGGACACCCAGCACCACACACACTGCTCTGCAGAGTCTGGCTAAGTATAAAAGATATTTGAAGTGGAAGGACATTTTTTGACCACTACATTCTGGAACCTGGCTGCTTCCAGGCCTCAGGTGGCGCTGAAAATTGTTAAGTATAATGGAGACAGTGTTTGGCCTGAGGGCCCCCAAACTCTCCAACTCAGTAATGATGGAAAAATGAGATGAAGTTGAAGGCCTTCACTAGGCTCTCCACCTAAGTGAAGAATGTAGCTCTAGTTTTTTATGATGGTTAAGTCCTTCCTTGATTTTTAGAAATAAGATCAATTGTTCTTATTATATATATGTTAATAACAAAGTATGTATTAAGTTTACAGTTTAAATATCTCAGCCAGTCATTGCTACTTTATTAATTAGTTTGAACTAGCGTTTGGTAGGTGCTATGCTAGCTAGTAGCGATCTGCTTTCTAAAACTGAACCACATAACAGCGGATTCGTCTGCTCTATTTTAACGCTGTACATTGGAATGATGGAACAAGACTTTCTTAATAAAGTTATAGTAGTTGGCAACGTAGCCACGAAACATTCTAACTTTGGTCTTGGTACTAAATGCTAACTTACTATTAGCTCCTTACTATTAGATTCGGTTATTCATGCTTTACTCCATGTATGATGTTTACAGTCCTAACATCCACTGCCAGCCGTACTTTATTGGTGTCCATTAGAAGAGTTGATATATTCTGTGGAAATCTCTGGGGTTTTTGGTTGAAATTAGTAGATTAAGATTTGTTGACCTCCACCTTTCTTCACAAAAGTACAGCTGTGGATTTACTTCTGTCCATCGTACTGAGGTAACTCCTGCTCCACCTAAACCAGACTGACACCCAGTCAGTCAGATTGTATAAACAGATGTTTCCAGGGGGAAGTGGCTGACCACTCACACTGGGATCAAATAGAGGTGTGCATGTTTTTGCATGCTTAGGTCCACATGTGCTCATGTGTGCACTGCTAAGCTGTGTTTGTGTTATATATTTGGACTTAAAAAGACTCCCGCGGTTGTTAACCTGTTTTCTTTACCACTTGTCATGCTTCTCTACGGCTCCTTTAACTTTTGCTCTCTGTTGAACTCGGTGGACTCCGTCTTTGTGGTTTACAGGTGGGCCCACACCTCTTACAGGTGTATCCCCTGCTGACCACATCTCTAAGATGTTGTCCTCACTTGATTCTTTACACCAGTTTTTCCATCCCCCTTTCTCCCTCTTTCCCACGCTCCCACCCCGCTGCACCCACAAAGCTCAGTGTTGGGATTGTCTCACCTATCCTATATCCTTGTGTTTATGTTGAAAGTTCATAAATTCACAAGAACGAAGCAGGGATGAAGTACCTTCACAAAGATATGGTAAACTAAAACCAATGTCAGCAAGAGAATAATGGGTAGAGATGACAAGGCACGACCTCACTGGGATTATTTATCTATCTCTTGACCTCAGCTGCCATATTAAATGACCAGATCAATGTCAGATACATGAAGAACTTGTTGTGGGTGTCAGTAAAGATTAGCTTGTGTGTCTTTTACTTTCAATAAATGACATGCTTTATAGACACTTTTACACCTTTAGTCTTTTTTCATCTTTCTGTCTTATGTGGGTACAGATCTGCATGTCTGAAGGACAGTTCTGAAGGACAGTCATTTATAAGAGCTGTCAGTGGTATTGCCTGAAGACTAACAGGTACGCATGGTTGTTGTGTTTGTCATATTATTCATTCCTTATACCTGGTGGGCAAGTACTGTAAAGAAATATAATAATTGTTACTTAAAAAATAATATTGCTGTAACAGCTCACCCGCTTCATAACACATGGCACTACAACAGACAATGTGGTTCCTTATTTATAGGGGAAAATGAGGCAGTGACATGGGGGCTTCTTGCAAACACCAATGCTAACAATCATGCAGACGTTTGATTCATATTGTTTTGGCAATTTTATTATGAATGAGCAATGATGTGTTTGTGACGATGGATGATACTATTAATTACAAATATGTAACATGTCTGAAAGGTGGACTTTTCTGCATCATCCTATCACATTCTGTTTAACCTATTATGTGGCAGGTCAGTTTTTTTAGCTGCAGCAGATTAAACCCAACAATCACAAAGTGTTGAAGGTTTCTTATGTACCACAGCTATTTCTGACCTATTAGTGCAATCCCTGTATAGCTCTACCTTGTAGTTGAAGCAGCCCTTTCTCCACCAGAGGTTAAACACATGCCTTCATGTGACCGTTGATGGGACCTACACCCATCGAGCTGTGGCTTCATGGTCGTGAGGCCAGATGTGGAGTAAGTAGCCAGATGGTCAGAGCTTCTCCCTCTGTGGCATTGAGGTTAAGACTCAGACTTCTCGGATTGCACAGAGCAGCAAACGTATAGCAGCGGAGACTCCTCGATATCCATATGTCACTTCAGATCTGCTTTTAGACACCATGTAGCACGTCCTTCTTTGCGGGTGTAGAGAAATGCCAGACATATTTCAAAGATAAAAATGGGAAGGGTATACTCTTTACATCCATATGTTACTACCTGATATTAGATACCACTCCTGTCTAGACAACTATTGGCTCAGTTTTGTAGCAGTTAGTGTCATGTGATATGGTTGACTTTTACCACACAGCAAGCAGAATGCTTTATTTTCCTCTTGAGGAAATTTCTTAAGCACTCCTTTTCCACACATCACTCTGTCACTGCCACGTCTCTTCTCAAAATAAAAAAAAAAGTGTTTTCAGTGTGACTGATATAATGCAACATGTGCAGGCTTTGTTTAGATTCTGGGCACATGTAGATAAAAATTGATTAACGTTGTCTTAATACCATTTCTTAGAGACGGCTGTTTTAATTTTAATTAGATTTTAATTAATTTTTGCAATTTTACTTTGTTTTTTTCATCCATCCATTTGCAAATCAAAAACGTGTTACTCCATTCTTTGTTTTGACTGGTTCCAGGTTCTCAAATTACATTTTAACTGACCAATATCTTAATGTAAAAAAAAATTACTGGTCACCTGAGAAGAGGTTTTCAAGTCAAACAACCTCCAAAATATTCAAAAATGTCCCTTGAAATTCTAAATTATCAGTAGATGTGTCGAGTTGAGATGTAAACAAAAGGAGAAGAATAACCAGAGCTCTTTGAACATTCATTGTCTTTTGTAATAGTGTTGTCTACAAAGTGAGTTAATCAATTTGGAATGGAAAACAAGAGATAATGTCTGTTAATGATTCCATAAAGAAGAGATAGTAGACATACCTGCTGATTTCATTGTTACAAATGTTGTTGCTAAACAGACCACTGCACTTTATTTGGGTAAACTGTTGTCTGATCCAGATCAGATGTGAACCCTGGTTGTTCCACTCATCCACTTTCCTCAGATCTACAAGATACTATTGATCAGTCTGACAGGGAATGATGAATGAGCGTCAGGCTACAACTAGTCTCTTCCCAAAGCTCTGCTGAATCTGTGTGAAGGATGACTTTACCCAACATGGGCCTGATGTGTACGTGTGCAGATGAGCTGCTGGGATCAGGACTGCCGATGATCCGTCTCTGCTCTGTTCTCTCTGATCCTCCACTCTTTGATGTGGAGGTCTGCACTGTGTCGGTGCTCCCAAGGCTGCCAGGAGAAATCTCCGGCAGCATCTTTATTTAACTGTAGGAGCTGCCACAGGCTTTTCCATCTGTACGATAATGCAAAACAAATTCTTCGTCAGTTTCTCTTTTCTGTTTCAATGTATCCAAAGTTAGTCTGTACACAGGAGGTTTTGTTTTTTTCATATTGATGACCATTACTTAAGTTTATTAGCTCTTAAGTTTAGAGCCAGCAAGTACTGTTTCAAATCCTGTATTCAACAATTTCCCTCTCGGGATCAATACACTTATTCTGGATCTGATTACTGAAAATGAGTTCTCCATACACAGAACTCACATCTACGATGTCCATCCACCTGACTGCCATTTGTTCAGTCGTGGTTCTACTGAGTATCTAATGTATATATGTAAAGGTATGATGAAAACGTATGAGCGTAAAATGAAAAAAAGATCTATTTTAATTTTACAATATTATTAAAGAAATATTGACATCACTTGTCAAAGCCTTTCAGGACACCTTGGAGACATGCCAATAAACACCAGTCATGTTTTCATTATGGGTCACTTAATGTCTTACGACCTTGAAAAGAGCATGTGTCTGGTATTAGATGATGATAATGGAGGTTTTAGTTGTTTTTAGCTGTGGTCCATGAGACACAGACGGTGTTGTCAGTTCAGCCCCTCGTGAACCACAAACCACAAGAGCAGAACGGTAATGAATGTATGAGTTTGGCGTCTGCCATTATGAGCACATCAATGTCAGCTCACTCTTGTATTATTTGTTTATTTGCTGGATTAAAATAACAATCTCTGCTGTGCTGCATTTCCATGGAAGGCAGGGAACAATCAGTTGTTTTGTATCACAAAAAGATATTTAAGTGATATCCTAGACATTTTAGGGAGAGTCTGTGTGGCTCTGAACTTTCTCGTTCTACTTCTTTCCATCCATTCAGTGCAACAGGAAGTAAGGGAGTCACTGGGGTTTATTAGAAATGGGTCAGCAGAGAGGTTTTATTAGTTCTGGAACATTCATCCCTGTTAAAAGGATCTATTTTTGAGCTGCTGTGGCCTAACCTCCATTCAAACTGATAAGAGCGGCCTCTTCCTCAGGCCTTCCACACTGTGTTTAAGAGCCTGGCCAACCTATTGGCTTCTCTTCCTGTTTGAGTCAACTCATTTTTTGTTTTTTCTGTCTTCATATGGTAGTCATTTGTGAGCGAACACAAAGCCAGACAAATGCTGTAGCTGACTTCAGTGTTGGCTGATTGCAGCCAGTGCTGTTGTAAGCAGTACTCAGACACTCAAACACCAGGAACAGTACGGTACTGTATCAGACAGTGAAATATCTACCCTATCAGTCAGTTCTCAAGTTATTCATACAGCCGTTAATTATGGCAGTCAGATGTTTGTTGTTTATCTGTGAGTAAATGACAAAACTATAAAGTTTTATAGTATCGTAAAGTACATTTCATGTGGCCTACTTGTAACTCTGAACTGAACTCATGTAGACCAAATATTTAGGATTCTCTGGACCCTTCGACTGTTCACACGGTATCTAAAGTTTGAAAATGTGTTTTTAATCTGTGATGTAAATAGATATATGAAACATTGGCTATAGATTCAAATGTATAAATTCCAGCTGGATGTTCAAAACCACATGTGAGCTTCATTCTATTGTGTAACTGTGTCAGTTAACAGTCTGTGGGCCTGAATTTCTCTAAACAGTCACGTCGTCTCTTTGATCGCCAAGGAAAGAGCAGCTTTAGCACTTCAGCTCCGACTGATGCAGTACAGTTTCCTTAACAGTGTGACCATTGAGGGTCCATGCTTGCATCTATATACAATTTATACAGAAATACAATTAACATTATGATTGTGAATATTGTTCAAGAAATCTCTCTCTCTTTATTTCCATATAAATATACAAGATTATAGCCAGAGCTGTTTTCTATTTTTCAGCCACTTAGACTCACTAGTGAAATGTGCACGCAATTTCTAAGTTTGGAACTTATTGTCCCTGAGTTCAAGATGACCAAACTACATACATGTTAGGCAATATAAAGCTGTGTAAATGTGCAATTCCTGACAAACCACAAGATGATAGATGATAAATCCAGCGACTGTCAAATCCCTTCTACTCTACTCTACTCTCTTCTAGTAAAAAATATACTTGACATACTACTTAAGAATACAAAGATGCACTTGAAGCAGTGGACATACCAATATGACCTCCGTGTGCTAGTGCAGTACCTCAGCTTACCAACAGGAACGCATTACCAAAACCTTTTAAATATCCATCTAACTGTCACGTAATTTCAGTAAATACTAAGTCAATTAAATGTTATTCACCAGAGTCACTCCTACTGATCACAGTGTTCGTCATAAAAAAGTGATTAAGAAAGCAGACTGTATTAGAGATGCCTGTAAAAGAGCAACTCTATAAAGGTAGGGTAGGCAACATGAACGCTTATTAGCATATTTAATAAGCTGAAATCTTCTCCTTTCAGTAAAGTTCAGTTACTCTGTTTTTCAAATACCGAAATAAATCAATAAATCTAGCAAAGTACACAATATAAACTAAAACACACTGAGGAGTTTCTCCAGTATTTGTTTCCAGTTGTGATTGGTTGTTGTGCCAGATGAAAAGTGGTACAGTCTTGGCCTTATCTGGTTGAGAGATTGCAGAGAGACACAAAAACAGAATGAGAATTTGCAAAAAAAAAAAAAAAGTCAAAGAGAGAAAAGATGGGAGTGGGAGGAGTTAGAGAAACCCTCTGCAGCTTTATGTAGTTCATGTTATTGTAACCCACATTCAGTGTTGAAATCTGGCCACCATGTGGACCCTCTAAAGGGGTGTTGCTTCACTGTAGGCCTGGCCAATGAGAGGAGAAAGTGGCAGACCAGGGGGCGGGCCTGTGGGGAGGGTCTGTGAGGCAGTGCCTGAAAGAAGCATTAGTGATTTTGGGAGCAGTGGAGCAGAGTCGGAACAGACAAGACACATCTCCAAGAGAGCTGGACTATCCTCTGGCCAATGGAGACAGGTTGGACCGGCGTCTCATTCCTATCACTTGCCTTGATTTCTTCTAACTGACTGCAACACTGTTTTATGACGCGTTGTTGAAGTCGAGCATTATCAGCTGTGTTCTTGACTGGGGTAATGTTATAAAAATGTACCTCTGTGTAGTGCTGCAGATGTGTGTGAGAAGACAGGTTTTTTTGATGGAGAAAATCTGATCGCCAACTCTTTTGTTATTAATGACCATTTTTGGCAAAGTCTACAATTTTCCTAAGGTAAGGACAAAATGGGTAAATAATCTTAGACCAAAGACATTGGGTATGAGACCAAAAAAGGTTCAATATCTTCAGCTTGAGGTGATTCATTTGTCATTGACTTCTGGTTCTACTGTAGTTTTTCCCCCCCTGTCATATGGTTTACTTTGATGTGAGAGAAGTCCAGGAAAGTGATGGTGAACTGCTGTTTGAGGTTCTTTGTGACTGACAATTTCCTGTATTTTCTCTTCAAAGCGCTGAACCTTCTAATTCAAATAAATCCTCACTTTAGTCAGTTACTACTGTTGGGACATCAAGGATCAGAACAGCATCCTGAAACAGACCGTCACTGATTTTGTTTAACTGTAAGGCAGATTCTGATTGCTGTTGATACTGTGGTGAAGAGTACACGTTGGACTTACTCACCGTGTTTTCCTCACAGTGTCGGCTTCTCTTAAATCCCTTGAACAAAGTCTCTATGGTGACATGTAGCTCCCCTCATGGCATGTCTATAGATATGTAGATTGTTTCCTGTCAGCAGCAGCGTGGAAAGGCACTTCCTGCTGTTTTGTTGCTGTGATAACAGAGGGGCTGATTGGAAGCTTTAAACAGAAGGTGTACGCTGCAGCTGGCTGACAGTTAAATTAGCCTATTGGTGGTTTATACGACCATATCTTAATGAAGGTGTGACATTGATTACACTGGAAAATATATCCGATGTTCCATTTTGTTTTGACTGCAATTACGAGTGATGTCCTGAATTTTGTTAGTAGTAATGCTTTCCAGATGACAGATTGTCATCAGACTGCTTGTTCAGAGTAAATCATAAAGTTCTAATCCAGTTTTGGTCAGAAATTGCATGGGTGGTTATTGTGATCTAGTCTTCATTTCAGGGACAGATTTTGTAATTGTTTCTAAACTAATTTTTAATGATGTTTTCATATAAAAAGTCTAATCCTAATCTACCTTTTGTTGAACATCCTGTTAAAGAAACTACCTTTGGTAATCCACTCATTTTTCTAATTGCACCATTAGGGTGGGGCATGTGTGTGGTGGCAGGGGATCCAGTATGTGTGTGTGTAGACACAGGAGATTAGAGTTAAAAGGCGCAGGGGGGGGGGTGGATGCAAACTGAAGGCCGTAAACTCTGATGTGTATGTAAACTGAGACTCAAATAATCCTCAGACCCCCCAACCCTGCCCCTTATCCCCCCGCACCCTCCTCCTGGTTACTCTGGGAGCATAACGAAGGCCTTAAATCTATCGCAGGCTTCACACTTTCAGATGGCATGCTTAACTCTGTCTTGGGAAGCTGTCTTCTTTGTTCATGGTAACGGATCGAATGTGTTCATCTGAGAACAGCGTGCAGACGTCTGGACATTTGTTGTGACGAATACCAGGTACAATCGTAGAAGCAGACGTGTCCAGACGTGTTTAAGATCTCATGACACACATTTAAAACTGGAAGACACACTGTGATGAACTGTGCAACCAACTGGCACGTGATGCGAACAGACTGGAGCGAAGCAAGGTGAAAGGTTAAGTATGGAGGCCTTCAAAGCTCCACACCACCCCATGTGGTTTGAATTGTCTGAGCCGCAACAATATTCCTGTCAGTGAGGAATTAGTCTTTCCAAACGTGCCAGCAAATGTTTGACCTTAAAACTTTGGACTGCCCATGCTTCGTGCCTGCAAAGCCGTTTGTCTTAAACCCTAACGTCAAACATCAGTCTTGTCAAGGGACCTCAGGGACCCCCCCGCCCCACCCCCCCAACATCAACGGTCTTTGTGTGAGAGGAATGGAAAAGCTCACAGTCTGTAAATGTGTGTCTGCATCTGCTCCTGCATCTGTTCATGGTGAGGCAATGAAACGGCCCGTGATTCATAAAATTAATTTTGGTCCAAATCTAGAGAGGCGGCTGCCCAGGACTGTTCTGATGATCTCATCATAGCTACAACGGTCCAAACATCCTCTCACATACGCAACCACCCTGTAGGAGACCACATGGTCTTGGTCAGTTTCTCCATTGGAAAAGATGAAGAGGGGGTGTGAGAAGGAGAACAGTTGTTGATATCTCAGTGGGATGACAAAGATCAAAGTTTGTGTAATGCTCTTACTCATAAACTGAGCCTCACTGGCTGGAATCTGACCACAAAGGACGATGGTGGCTCCCACCCATTGCTGTAAGAGAGCACTGGAGCTGATGCTGTGTAGACGGCACACGTGTCAACAATGGCCTCCTCGCCGCTTCTGCTGCAACCCTGAAGACTAGTCAGAGAATGAACTGCAGACACCCTGGAGACAGTACGGAAACCAGTGCAGAAAAAAAGGCACAGAGAAAAGAAACAACTGTCAGCTTTGGTCCTCAGCTGTATTTAAAACCTGCATGCGTTTTTTGTTTTTTTTGCAGGTTTTCAGAATTCTTCCAGTAGACATGCTCTTGAGAGCCACTTGAGGTGCTGTACATTCAAATGCATTTTGCCTGTATTACTCTTTTTTTGTTTTGTTTTTCTGTAACTTGTCCTGCCAGCTTACAAAGAAAACGTCTCAGTGCATCCAGTTGAGGACAAACTATGCTGTGTCTCGTGCCTCTGTTTGCTTGACTGTGAGCAAAAGCATGATCTAGAACCGGCTCGTTCAAATATCGGCCTGTGGGCCACATGTGGCTCAGGCCCAACCTCAGAGTGACCTAGTCTGTGGTCATTTAAGATATACTGAGAGGAGCTGAGAGGAGTCATATATATCTGCTGATATTTACTGCTATTTCCAAAAGGGTAGCAGTTTCTGTGATCTGTATTACAGGATGACATGAGGATATATCTATATCTATATATTTATGTATATATTCATCTCATCAGCTGTGCTGTACTGTCTTTGGTTTTCATGTGGACAGAAAATGCCATTAAAGATGTCTACATTATTAAAGCCTAGTTTTTATAACTCCCTTTGTTTGTAGTGTCAGAAAATAATAAAACACCATTTCCTCCATGTGGTGTCACAGAAGGAAAGAGTTATCAGTAGTGATGTCACTCTGGCGGACCTTGTGTTATCAACCGTTGGCTGACCCCAGGTCAGCTGTGTGGGCTGCTTGATGAGACGCCTCCAGCTTGTTTTTCCCTCTGTCTGTATCCATTTTCTCCCTCTGCTCTTCCCACATAGATTTTACACTTGTGTGAACACACACACACACACACACGTGTAAACATTGTGTTAATTTATGTCTTATTCTTGTGCAAAACTTAATAAATGAAGAAGTATTGGGAAATTCTTGAACCATGTGGCCTGTTTACAGTTTCTTGAAACATAAACACAGTGAAAAGTGAAGAGGCCCACTTCAAAGGAACACGTTCTCAAACAACTCATTAGCTGTCACCCCCCCCTCCCAGTTTCTCTTCCTCCTACACACAGTTTTCCACAGTGCTGTATAGGAAAGAAATCCTGTTGGGACTTTGTCTGTGGATGCTGTTACTTTTTACAAGTGACATTAAAGCTAATGCAGTTCTGATTCTGACTCTGTTCTATCTCCTAGGTGTGTCTGATGTGACGCCAGCAGGCTGGCTCAGGGAGCGGAACTCCAGTATAATGTAGACGTCAAAAAGAAACAAGAATAAGAGTTAGAACAGCAGAGTGACAGGAGGAAGTTGACCTCAGGGAGAAGGCGGAACAGCTGTGACGAAAGACGCCGAACACAAGATAAGGAGCAAGAGAACCTGAGAGGAGCTGGAAGCAGCGCACACTGTGAATCATTGACGTGAACCTTCTGTGAACAGCAGTGTCACCTCCTCTTCCCTGTGAAGTGATCGCTCACACTTGACAGCAGCGGGATCGCAACCTCAGCTCTTGGTCCTGTGGCAGCGCCCCGACCCAAGCCCGTTCCTCAGCCAATCAGATCGAGGAGAAACCCCACTGACCGTCAGCATGTGCCATGTGATTGTCACCTGCCGCTCCATGCTGTGGACTCTGCTCAGTATCCTCGCTGCATTTGGAGAACTCATCGCCTTCATGAGCACCGACTGGCTGGTGGGATTCCCCCGTACTCCAGATGCCGTCTTTGGCCCCCATGGGGCCACCACAGCGGGAGAGGCCTATAGGCCCACTTTAGGAATCTACGGCCGCTGTATAAAACTGCCCCACCTGCAGCGAGGAATCCTGTGTGGGCCATACGCCGTGCACTTCGGGGAGATTGCCAGCGGGTTCTGGCAGGCCACCTCCATCTTCCTGGCTGCAGGGATCCTGTTGTTGTGCGCAGTGGCTTTCATCTCAGTTTTTACCATGTGCTTCCAAAGCATCATGAAGAAGAGCATCTTCAATGTGTGCGGACTGCTGCAAGGGATCGCAGGTGAGGAATAGAATTCATCTTCACAGTAGTCTGTGAGTCTGCTCTGTGGACAGTCATCTGCTCATTTAAGATCTTTAAGATCTCACTTTGAAAAAAAAAGGTAACGTCCAAACTTCAGGAAGGCAAATAGCTGCTAAAGACTACTGAGGTCCTCTAATTTAGGTTGAATTGTTCATATTCAGCAAAAGCAGATCAGGATTATACTGCTCTTATGTTCACACAGAGGATGGTGAAAGACCATTCATCCTCTTCTGGGTTCTTTACTGTACTTTGATGTGGCTCTTTAGTTCAAGGTTTGTTACTTCTGTCAGTGATTAGGTGGCGTTGACGGCCTAAGGTGTCGTCTCTTTTTTTTTTTTTTTTTTTTAGATATAACCAAACCTTAACTGCAGCCTTGAGCAACTGCTGTTGTTTGTGGGAAGAATGTTGCTGAGTTGTCATGAAGAACAAAGGATCCCCACATCTAATTCAGGACATTTAACGCTCATTGTTTCTATTTCTTTTTCTCTGCGGTATCCTCCGTTTATCAAGGTAAACGGAACAGTTTTGCTTTCAGCTGAACACATTTATTACCAGCGCCACAACTCCCACAGACTGCATTGTGTTTTTTTTCTTTCACTGCAGCCTTGAGTGAACTATAAACAAAGCAGTTTGAGCTTCAGAAAACACTGTTGCATGGTCACTGCTGTCACACCTCAGTGCTGCAGCAACCAAAATATTTACTCTCCTCTGTTTTAGTCATTTTAAGATTTTCTCAAACCTAATCGCTCCAAAAATAAAATTAGTCAAGCAGGCACCCTTATCTGAGTTCATGTGTGTGTAGGGTGTGTATGCTGTTACTATGGTTATGTGTCTGAGTCTAAACCTTGGTTCGCTCTGACTCACGCTGGTGAATTATGGAAGGCAGGAGGCCATGACACCAGAATTACAGAAACTCCTCTTTTATTTCTCCACAGACTGCAGCTTTCAGCTCTGTATCTGGTGATTATGGTTCTCCTCCATCACAGATGTTTATTTGGTGCGGCAGAAAACAGAAAAAAAAAGATGGGCGTGTAGTGAGGGACACGCTGGACTGTACATGAAGCTCCTTCAACATGGCTTGATGCCATTTAGGCAGAGGATGATAAATGATGGATACACTGTACAGACCCACGTGACGTGTGGGGTCAAGATTTACTGGTGATTTCAAGTTTTTTGCTGTTTATAACTGGAGACCTCTCCAGTTAAATCTGCGAGCTGGTTAAAGAGTGTTGCGTTAAGGAATTGTTTTTCGTGTGATGTAAATTGAATCTGCCACATCAGCCCACATGCTACTTTTCATATTGCTTGTTTTATTCAGAGTCTGCTTTTCATATTTGTGCCCAAAAACAAGAAATATGACTCGGGTTTCAACTTTTCTCAAAGCGCCCGAGCTTTTACATACAGGAAACAAGAAAAAGAAAGATTCAAAAATGATAAATAGAGGAAATAGCTTTACAGGACGATTCCTTTTGCATGGATACATTGTGAAGTTTTTCCAGTGAGGTCACATGTCTGTTAGGTCGTAAGTGTCAGTCCTTCTCATACTTGTGACACCAGAGCGCTCACAATCTGGTAATAAAAACGAACAGTTTATAGGAGATGAGACAAACACTGAAATTATATCAGTAAATGATTTTATATTCTCTTTTATTAATTAAAAAAATTATATTTAAGATGACCTAAATGCCACCTGGTGGACAGTAAATACAGTGCAGACTCTACTGAGTTTGGATCAGCGTTTTGTCATAAAAACAAAATAGGAAAGGACAAACAGGCAGGTGTTCTATAGAGTCATGGTCCATTATTTACCATCATCAGAGACATGGTGTCTGAGGTAGTAAATGTGAGGAAACGCATTGTAGGGAGGATGTGAAAAAAGGAAGAGGAAAGGGGGCGAGAAGAGCATCAAACGGCTCAGGAGGTGGGAGAATTTCCTTCTGGAGTTGGAGGCTGGTGACCTTTAGACCACAGGCACGGATCAGATGGGTCAGTGTGTGACATCCAGTTGAATGTTGTTTGTGAATATCACTCTCACTGATGTCCTCCTCCTCCTCCACCACCACTGTCCTTCTGCTAATCATTATTTCCACAGCGAGTGCTGAGCTTCCGGTGATGGGAAACCTGGAGCCGGACTGCAGATGTTTAGGGAAGTGATTGACTTTGTCTGAGAAGAACGTTACAAAGCCTGTGCCAAGAATATTCCGGTCATTTACATGGAGTTCCTCCAAACGTGGCCTGACTTAATCTCCACACACACTGATGTCATGTTTACTATCAGACTCTTCTGCTCCCTCTGAACACAGTTGCTGATAGCAGCAGCAGTTTTGGGTGCTTTTCCAGATTTCAGCTAAAGGTTAATCCATTCCCTGCCCCTTACGTAATCAAATGGCTAAAACAGACGTCTCCACCGATCCTGAGTCTGGTAAACATCGTATCCTGTTGGCAAATAGTGAAAGGCTTCTAAAAGCGTCTTACTTTCTTCTTAGACTACCTAAAAAAGGAATTCTCTGAACATTTTCTCTCGTTCTCAGTCAAGTAGAACAACATTGTGGAAAACAAACCTGGCTGTAAAACTGTCTGCAGTTGGTGTGCGTTGGCCGTCAAACAAATTTATTACCTGCTGTAAACGTTACCCTGCAACCCTGAGTCACCGACCGCGTCACGGGATTAACCACTCGCTGTGAGTTTGAGACCCCGACTGGAAGTGAGGGCAGGACAAAAACAATACCTTTACAGGAATAGACAGTGAGCAGAACTGCATGACAAACTCAAACCCTCCAGTAACACAACTGAAGAGTCGGCAGCTCGTACTGATATTCACTCAACCGGAGTTACTGAAGAGTCGGCAGCTTGTACTGATATTCACTCA
Source organism: Cynoglossus semilaevis (assembly GCF_000523025.1). NCBI lineage: Eukaryota > Metazoa > Chordata > Actinopteri > Pleuronectiformes > Cynoglossidae > Cynoglossus > Cynoglossus semilaevis. Next base: position 19,073,846 of record NC_024320.1, read on the forward strand.
ACCGGAGTTACTTATTGACTTACTGGAAATTTGGCTTTTCCGCTGGGTGTGACTGGTCCACTAACAAATAGAAAGCAGTGGAAATCCTTTTTCTTTTCTTTTTTTGCCACAGTCTTTAGCACATCTGCTAATGCAGCTTTTTACGTCTGACTTATGGTCACAGTTGTTTGTTATTAGACTTTAAGGCTGTTATTTAAGGTTGTTTGCTGTCATTAGTGGTGTGTGTCATGGTGAAATTGTTAATTCTTAAAGAGTGGAATTACACAGGGCCTCAGGATGGAGGAGTGGTTACCAGTGGTGCCTCACTGCAAAAAGGTCATAGTTAGGATTCTGCTGTGGCTGATGGCTTTTCTAAAGGTTCCTATTGGCCCTCTTGTGTGCCGGTGGCCAATAATTAGTTGTTCCAACTTTCTATCATTTCTGCTCAATTTTCACATTTTTTATAAAAACATTTAGATAAGTATTTGGCTCTTTTTGTGTTTTTAGGGCTACGATTTAGCTTTCATGATCAGTTGACACATTATCCTCCTACAGAATAAGAAGAGGAATCACTCCCTGCTCCTCTACTCATCAGAGGTTGCTACAGGAGTAGTAGAAGTCTGCATGGACATTTGTAAAGGTTTTTCCTCATGCAGCCTGGGAATCGAGGTGTAGCCGGTTTCAAACTTTAAACTTTCTTCCAGGGTTAGTTTGGCAGATATACGCTGCACCACTCTAGTCTCAACACTTTAAGCTCCAAATATACTGTTTTGAAAGTCTGACTAAAGACACAAAAACACCATTAAAAAACTAGATACACCAATAGTTTAGAATTTAAAGCTTAAAAATGTCAAGAATTTAAAGGCAGGCTCACAAAATTAAATTCACGGTTTTGTCCAAGGACCAGCAGACTGAGGATTAGATTAACAACCACAGGGTGAAAAAGTGACCAACAGTAAGTGAGGTTGTACACCTTAGCTGGATTTTTGAAATATTCTTCTCCTTATATTAGTCTCCATCTGAAACAGTTTTTTGTGTCAGACTCAGGGACTTCTTTGGCATACGAGGGGTAAAAACAGGGACTGATCCTTAAGGGATTCAGACCTGTTGTCAAACAGTCAGTCAGACTTCACCGTCCCTGAAGGAAGGGTGTGGTGATCACTGGTTCAGGGTTATCCACGTTAGGAATTTACAAACTAATTTTTTGGAGCATTACCTTTTGGTCAGAACATTTGTTCAAGTTTTAATCCACGGTGATCAGTTCGGAGCCAGGAGTTGATCACAACTTGCAGTGATACTTGTAACCTACAAAGGCAAAGAGATCTATTTTCTCTCTCTCTCGTCCTTCGTGTGTGTTTCAGACATGGCTCATCTTCTGATTTTTCCTGGAAAGAAGAAGGCAGGCCAGATTCCTTGGAACAAAGTGAACTGTAGACTTCCTGTGCTGTGATTGAAAGTGGGGGCCATAGGAGGGTCTCTGAGGGTCTCTGTGTCTGTCTGGTCGAAGGCAGTGATCAGTGATAGATTGATGCAGAAGAATTGACAGTTAGAAAGTAAAGTGAGATGAGTGCCGTCGCCGAGGGAATGGTGAGGTTGAAAGGGTGGAGTGGAGCGGGTTATTAGGTTAGAGTGTCTCAGCTCTCGGCCAAATAGCTTGTGCATGTGTTTGTGCGTGCTGGTGTGTATGTGCGTGTGTATGCGGGGGTCCTAGCAGGGGTTGGGAGGGGAATTAAAACCATACTTTCAGTCCATCACTGAAGCTAGTCTGGACGTCAGGGCAGTGCAGCAACATGTGGAAAGAATTTATGACCTAGTTTTCATTTCCTTGTTTAATACGATATTGGGTGGTTCAGGAGCGAGAGACTGGGAGGAGAGAGAGAGAGGAAAGAGGCAGAGAGGGAGAGCAGATTAGGAACAAATGAAAGGACAGTGTTTCACCTCCTCACTTCCTTTCTGTGAGCAGACCAGTTGGACGAGGGACAGCCAGTCTGATTCATTTATAACCTGTGATGTTATTATTGTAAATGTTTTTGCTGAATTCCGGGTTGATCACATTTCCGTCTTCTGAGGAACTTACTCATCCACAGAAACAAGTAGTATATTTACTCATTCACCCTTTATCGGGGAAGGATGGAGTTCCCAGGGCCACATACAGACACAAACATTCACCATTAACGCTCACATTCACAGTCAATTTAAAGTGAACGATTACCTTAGGCTCGTATGTTTTTGGACTGTTGGTGAAAACCCCTTGTGGAGAACATGTTTACCACATACAAAACAAAAAGCGTCAAACCATTGACTTTCTTGCTGTAAGGTATTAGCACCGACCATCATTCCACCGGGTGACACACTAATGTAAAATAAAATTACTGTATTTTACGGACTATAAATCGTATAAGTCACACCAGCCAAAAAAATGCATAATGAAGAAGAAAAACATATATAAGTCGCACCAGTGCCCTCTAGCGGCTTTCAGTGTGAACATAACTGACATGTACATTTTTAGTGGTACAGTAGTAGCAGATTCTGGTACACAAGCATAGAGTGCCCTCTAGCGGCTATCAGTGTGAAAACATTTCTTTTCCAGTGTGAAATTATATATTTTAATGTATAAGTCGCAGCTGAGAACAAGTCACAAACCCAGCCAAAGGAGGAAAAAAAGTTCGACTCTTTGACTTTTTTTCAGTAATAAAATGTAATGGGAAGGTGAGGCCGACACAGTGAGAACTGTAAGTCTGTATTCCACTCTGGGATGTGCTCAGCTCCCATCATGGGTTTGTACTGGTGAACCAGTCAAGTGTTTTTCCAGTGCTCTTGCCCACTGCGAGTTTCAAGATGACTCGGGTAACAGTTGCAGAACCATCATTATTTTTAATCACTTGTGTCAAGTCAGCATGACAGTAAAAGTAGGTTATTGTTCTCAGGAAGTGCCCCCCCATTCATCAGCCAGAGACGGCAGGGATTGGAAAAAAAAAAAAAAAAAAAAAAACAACCTTTGCTGACCTTTTCCTGTTGTTCTCCTCTTCTCCCCTCTGGGCTCTGACCTGACAGGATCATGTGCTAAGATTGGGATCCTCAGCTGCTGAATTGATGATTTTGCTTTGATGATCTATGAACACATTTCAGACGGTCGTCAGGAAATCGTTGTGTGTGGCGTAAAGCCAGGATGGCACTCTGACAGGAAATGTTTTGTGTGTCGCCTCCACGGATAATGTGCTGAAGTCATTATTTACTGACCCCGACTCAGACAGGGTGGAGTGTGTGTTTCCCCTCTCAATCAAACACTAAACTGTTGTAATAACTACTATGTCAAGTTAAAGTGTTTTTAACTTGGGGTCGCAACCCCGGTGAGGTGTCACCTGGAATTCAGGTGGGGGTCGTCTGAAATGCTAGTAATTGATTTATAAAAAAAAATTACAAATAAAAATATTTTTTCCACTAATTATTTTTCTTTTTAGAATTACGATTTTAAAAAAAACAGACTTTGTGTACTAATCAGGGCAGTCAGTATTCACAACACAGTCATGATCGAAAACTAATGCTAGAAAGAGAAAAAAAAAGGTCACAGGGGTCGCCAGACTTTTGGGATGTCAAGATGGACCACTGTGTTAAATCCATTTATTTGTAAAGCCAATATTTACAAATGGAAGAATGAATGATAAACCTTAATGTTGTGAAGGAATCAAACCAGCAGTTAAGACTTGTGAGAAGCAGATTTATTTACGTGGGGCAAACACTTGACACAAACACGAAAATCTCTGCAGGACAAAATGCAAAGATTTTTTATCTCTGCACTTAGGCCTGCATAAGAAATACCTTCATCCATTTCCTTTTTACTGTCTATGGTAAAGGCACATGTAGTTAGAATACCTAAAGCTCACAGGGATTATGTAGGGACTGTTTTAATTTTGGTAGATAACCAGATATAACTGGTTCACAGGCCACGTTGCACATGTGTTTGGTGAGTTGTGTACTGTAGAGTCTCCAAGGGCTGCTGTGAATTAGCTCTGTTTCAATCAGCTACCATCAGTTGAGTTCCTTCTTCCTGTTTGGTCTCTCGTAGGTCTGTTTCTGATCCTGGGCCTGATGTTGTACCCCGCTGGTTGGGGTTCAGACAAGGTCCAGTTGTATTGTGGTCCGGACGCCGCCCCGTACCGAGCCGGGCTGTGCTCCATGGGCTGGGCCTTTTACACGGCCATGGGGGGCACCGTCCTCACCTTCGTCTGTGCCGTCTTCTCTGCACAGGCTGAGATCGCCACGTCCAGCGACAAGGTCCAGGAGGAGATCGAAGAGGGAAAAAGTCTGATCTGCCTCCTCTGAGGCCAAAGATGCTTAACTCCTGTGGGTAAAAGTGAAGAAAAGAGTGAAACCAGAGGAGAGAGCCTGAAAACCAACAACAGCGGCTCCTCTGCTGTTGGTCATGAGTCCGTGTTGTGAAACGATGCCCTGCTTTGTTTACCACTAAAACTGACTCTCGTCTTCATTTTGTGTTCTGTTGTGGGTAAAAAACTTAAAAAGTGCCATTTTCTTTTTTTTTTTTTAATTCCTTAAAGTGGAATTTTGTCTTTCTGCCACTAGAGGTGCAGTGTATGTAATTGTGTAGCCACGTGGTCGGGCTCTGATTGCCGCCATGCACTCTGTAAATAAGTGTGATTATATATATTTTGTACATAGTTATGATCACAGAATGATGGTCGGCTCCATCTGAGCTGGGCTGATGAGTCACTCCTGCCGTTAAAAAAAACAAACACCACAGTCAACTATTGTTGTCTCCAGTCTGTTTGTCACATTTGAGAGAACCACTACAGTCAGAATAAACTACTCAGAGAACAAACGGCCGTCAGCTCAGCCTCAGAGCTCACAGAATGTAAATTGATGAAATGTATCAGTGACTCACAGACTGCACAAGGACAATTCTGTTCGTCCTCTTTTATTTTTTGAAAAAAACATTTTTTTTTCGAGAATGCATCATGAACAAATAATGAAGTCATGAAGACTGATTGGAGTTTCAGCTGAGAGAATTGACCCGCTCCTCCTTCAGTAGACCTCCTGCAGTCCGTGCACAGAGACATGAACTGAACAGTATTGATGTCATTGGTGACGGCTGCCTTTCAGGGAGCCTGTTGAGTCATAGATAGTGTATCAGCCTTAAGTGTTCTCCTTTGTGTTCTGCCGAATGAATAAAGAGGATTTTAGGAGGAAAAAAAGAAAGCCTTGTTTTGTTTCAGTTATTTTTTTTTAAAGTGGACAGTTCCACTGAGAGGAGGCTACGAGGAGGGAGAAGATGCAGCAAGTGAAGCGTCCAGTCTGGTACTCATTTTGGCCTCCGGTGGGGGTCTGTGTGTTTTCCATCCAGCGAGTGATCAGTTTTTCCACAGATGCAGTGCTGAACTCCCCTTGTGTGTCCCTCTGTGTGCACCGTCCTCAGAATCACTGGTGGAGAGTCCATTAGGAATGAGGTAAGTTTGACTGGAGTGCATTTTAACTTCAGGAACCAGATCCCTTGAGTGTACCAGGAACCATTATTTGCCACTGTATCAATCAGCAGCTTAATTAAAGCAGACTTTTCTTTAGCCCCACTGCAGAGGTTAGACCTAGAACTTTCTGTAGAAAGTAGCGTTATAATTTGTCCTGGCAGTAAAGGCTCCAGATACTGCGAAGAGGAGACATGGGGAAACTACGGCCCATGGGCCAGGTATGGCCCGCTGGGCTTTTAGCCTGGCCCACCAAACACTAGTGAACTGTAATATCAGTTGATGCCACTAGATGGCTGCAGACATCAAATATGAGAATTTTTCTTTGACTGTTTTGTAGATTTGATTAACATTACCAAATTAAACTAGATTCCACCAATACTGAATGGGCCCTGCAGAGTAAATTTTGAACCTCATTTTGGCCTGGGAGCTAATCAAGTGTTAATTTTTGTCATTTTTTAAAAGAACATTCTTCTCCGTGTCTCTTCTTTATATCTGCATGGGTTTGTATCTGTCCCTTTGTGGACGATTTGTTTTTTGTCACAGTATGGGTCATGGAATGGTGTGAGTTGTATTGCAGTATGAATGGTACTCATGACTTTGTGTTGCCTTTATGTGCATGTTTTTGTGCTGACTCATCACTCTGTTTCTGCCTCTAGACGTTTGTTTGTAGCTGCCGTTGCTATGCTGATGACGTCCTCCTGTTTGTAAGTATTAGCTCATACTTCTTGTCCCACTTTACCTGTTTTTTGTCTTATCGTAATCTTTTCCAGTGTTTCTGTGGCCTCTGGGAGTAGGTTTGTGTGTTGTTCAAATTCATTTTTGTCAGCTTGACAGTTGCTAATGTGCTCTCTTGGTTGTCCTAGCTTTGATATTTCCAGGTGAAGCCCCAGAGACCTCAGATGGATGATCTGAGTTTTCTTTTTCCACCATCTATGGCTGAAATCAACTGCACCATTTACTGCTCCACATTATTCATTTATCCAGCTGTGCTAACATCACTTTACATCTGGATTCACATGCAGAAAGTATACAACCAAGACAGAAAATAAGAATGGACTAAATGTGTCTGACCTTTGTGTTGATCTACAAAAAAAATCACCCTTTAAGCAGAACCTTATTCACCTTATGGATTACAGTAAAGGATAAGAGAGACCTCAAACAGCGGGGAGTGGTTTGTGCTCTTGCCTTACAGCAGTGGTTCTTAATTATTTTCTGTCCCCCCCCCCCCCCTTGGGGACAAAAATATTTTCACGCCTCCCTATACCCCCACCCCGAGCCCTGGAATTTAAATACTATTGAGAACCTAATATCGTGGATATTTTTTCTGTGTACAAAATACTGTATGAGTTACTGCCACCTAGTGACTGGAGGCATGTTATCATTCATGCATTACAACAGTGGTACACCTATATCCATATGTGTGCCATATTCCATCTGAAGCCTCTCACACCCCCACCCCCCGGCACCTCACTGTGCCCCCCGAGGGGGGCCCACCCCACTATTAGAGAGGTACTGCCTTACAGCAAGAAGATCACCAGTTCGATCACTGGTGGTGGTCCTCCATACTGTATGTTTTCTCCAGTACTTCAGTATACTTTAACAAATCTAGTCTTAATTAACCATAGGTGTGACTTTAAGTGTGAATGGTTTATATGAGACCCTGCGATGGACCATTGAACATAATGCCTGCTAGGATGGGCTCCAGTCCCCCACCCTGCTGTAAACCTGAAAATGATTAGGTGGTAGAAAATGGAAAAAATTGATTCACCTTTTAGCACGTGCTCATATTTTTAAATTCATGAGCTACATTAGGGAGCATTTGACCTTTCTCCCACAGACTGCCAATGGCCTGTATGTGGGTATGCTGTATGTGTGTGTGTTCTAACACCCTTCCCCAGATGTTCCTCCCCCATGTGGGCTGAACTAACAGAACAGCCTCTGGCACCCCCCTGTGGCTGCTCTGCTGCACTGCTGCCCTGAGAACTAAACAGCCTGGCTTTGATGGTTTCCAGATTAGGCACCCAACGAGTGCTGCAGTCTGGAGTCTGGGACTGTTTCTCCGCCAGGGGCTCTTAGTTTCTGCCTCTCACGGGTTTTTTTCACAGGAAGTGTCAGAGGT
>NC_024320.1:19081461-19086342 GCF_000523025.1 Cynoglossus semilaevis
GTTTCCCTTCACACAGAGAAGAAGGTTAAAGTCCACGCTCTGCTTTGTTAGTACTACAGTGTGTCTGCAAGAACATGTCAGGAGCCAATCAGGACCATCGTATTTTATAGTATACTTTATATGTAATATGCCAAAATATGTTGGTGTTCCAGTAGCACGATCTAGTATTTCTACCTAAAAATACATAAACCAGTGGTTCTCAAACGTAGACACGTTGTACGGCTGTAATGTTTGACTTTCCAGGTACCAGTAAACGCCCGTATTATGGAGAAGACTCCTAATAATATTTCTATTCTGGTACAACTCCTCCCCTTTACACTTTTGTTCTTTGGGTTTTCATTTGTAGCCATTATTCCTTTGTGTTGTTTAACTGTAGAAAAATGTGAACTGGCCGCGCGGCGCATCGCGATACTCACCGTGGAGCAACCAGACACCGATTGTTTTCGATTGACACTGAGCTGTTCCAATTACAATTATAAACACCGCCCCCCTCCGGTGGGTTTGCGTTCTTCGTGACTGGAGTATAAAATGCGGCCCATTGGTTCGTTTCTTGACTGACAAGGAGTTGGTCCAATCACATGTTTGATTTGTTTCCTTTGGCTAACTACTGGTAACGTTTTAAAGTTGTTTGCATACCCGCCGGTTTGGTAGAGATTAAAAGAGTAAATGGGAGGGAGTCACAGAGAAGCTGCGTAAACCCCCCGCCCCTCCCCAAAAAACAAAAAAATAGACTGTTCAACTTGCAAAGAAATATGATTTGTTTGCCGAAGCAGAGCCTTCATTAGCCCGGATTGCTAATAGCAGTGGTGGTGGAGGCGGCGGCGATGGTGGCGGCTATTCTACGGTAAGCTGGACTGATTGAACCATATCGGTTTAAACGGCCTAATGTGAAATTGTTATCATATGAAATGCTGTTTGACATGTTTATGTTGTATTATGACGCTTTAATTTAATGTCAACGCTGGGTGATTTTCTTTATTAGACCTTATTCTCTTAAATGTACGGATGTAAATGTCTCAAAGTTACTTTTTCCTTCTTTCGTCAAGACTCGTATGAAATTTAAATTTTTTTAATTCTCAATGTGGCCGTAATACACACTTTCAGTGGATGGTGTGTGTGTGTGTGTGTGTTCAGATTTGGTCGTTACATTATTACATTATTACATTACATTATTTATAGTCTTTGGAAGCGGTACCGTATCGATACTTTGCCGACCGTTGGAGTCTATACTGAAACATGGTCGAGATCCAAGTTCGAAAATAAAACAATAATGGATCGCCTCCATTATTATATAACATTATATTAGAAATATGACAGCGTTATGACATGAGGCCTAGGTCAATTTAATGAATTCAACTTTTACTTGTTTACTTCACTAAAGTCTCTTACTTTATTAAAAATCTCACTTGGATGCTCGTTACCTTACCACAGCCACATCTCCATGTCACTAGTGACACCATCTGGTTGTCAGCCGCTAGTGCAATACAAGTTTAGATTTTGATGTACTACACAGTTTACTTAAAAAACAAAACATAAAAAAAGTTGTACAGAAGGAGAATTTTATTCAGTGCTAATACAATAAATATACAAAACAAATTATTTCACATGCAACTGAAGGTAAAACTATGGTGCATCTTAAAAAACACACCTAATGACAGCAAACTAAGACCCACCAGCCAGTCATTAAAACAAAACAAAAAAACACATTACTTGGTTAATTATTTGAAGAATTTCATTCAAAATCAATTTTCATCGGCTTCTACTGTATCACAAGTCATAAATGAAATGGGAAGCACAGCTTAAGGCAACAGTCCTTAATTATTACATCTCTGATCACGTTGTACTTTAATGCCTTGTTTATATTTTGTACTAGATTTATTTTTTGGGAGAGTTCAAAAACAAATACATCAGTAGGAATAATCTATTGTTGCTCTGTACACACAGCCAATGTTCCTCTGTGAAACAAGCCAGCATACTTTTTTTTTTTTTTTTTAAAGTTAAGCGAGAAACAAGGTCAGAAATAAAACAGCACATGTTGCAGAAAGTCTCAAATATTTGAAGAAAGTTAGAAAACATTTCCAGGCTCACACCTGCACATGAGACTTGAAAGGCTTAATATTCCCCAGTATTTACACTGTGACTCATCACACACTCACAAAGGCTTCAGTGGCTTTGACAACAGACAGACAGACATAATAATAAAGAGAGGGAGAATTGTGCAGCTCAAACTCCAGACCAAATCCCAGAGTCATGGACACTGTGTTGACTTGGATATTTAAATATTAGTCTGCGTTTAGATTATAAAGTGTCCATGACTTCAGATTTGGATCAAATCAAAGATGGGCCAAACAAAATCCCTTAATCATAAATAGACCATCACTGGCCAGGTCTGCCATTGGTTATTTTTTCACATTCACATTTAAGGGCCAGCATCATTTCAGGATATTTCTGATTTGAACTGATACACAATTGACCAGTTTTATCATCATCTCTGTCAAGCTGTTTTCAATCCACTTAGGAAACACTTAAAAATCAGAGCAAACATCAAATTTGAATCTTAACTTGAAAACCTGCTAATTTTTTAAAGTTTTGCCAAAGGTTTTAATGTAAACGTTATTTTAAAGTAAGTTTTGCCAAAGGTTTTAATGTAAACTTCATCTGATTGTTTTTTTGTTTTGTTTGTTTGTTTGTATCGTAGCACTGAAGGAACTTAAGTTCAGTCCTGAGATGAGACAGAAGATGATTATGACTGTGTGAGAGAATACTGAAAACAACATTGCAAGTGATAAGACTGAAAGGGGTATGTAGAAAAATAATATTATAATTGTATTTCTTTTGAATTGTTAGAGCTTTTTGACTTCCCTTCTACATTTAAAACTAGGTGTCAGTGTCATCATTGTTAGTTTTTAGTACAAAGTTCTCTCTGTTGTGTAGATGAAGAACACATCCTGAGTTCAACTGAGGGAAACCTCTGGAACATGGAAGAAGCTGGAGACCAATCACTTATAAGACTTATATTTATAGAAACATGCAGTTCTAAATGTACAGTACTCTGTGTAGTACCTGTGTCAGTCTCTGAGATTAAATCACCGGGGCAAGAGGTTTGCTGGGAAAACTGAGCTGGAAACATTACACCAATGAGCTTTAGTTGGAAAGAAGACTTATGAGAGTGTTATAATGATTATAAATGTTGGTTCGGTAATTGCACACACGAGCTAACGACCAGGTTTAAAGTGCTACGTTATTCAACATATTATTTTTGGCATAAACACACTTTAAAGTGATGTTTTTACCAATTGTGTGATGGAATTTCACTCCACCAGAGGGCAGCAGTACTACTCGTAAAAATTTAAATTTTAAATAGACTGAAACTTTTTAGGCGTATAGATTTCCAACTCCGTATTAGCCCAGTACGAGGTCAGTAGCTGCCGCTGAGAATCGGCTCCAGTTTTATCCAAGATAAGCAGCAGATATCGAACAATTTAATGAGTTAACTAAATCGAAGTTAAAGAACGTCAATTATTCTGACAAGCCCAGACCATCAAAATGAAGTCGCACAAAATGTATTTAGCATTTTGTCATTCGTTTCTCTGTCGGTCACACACTTTTTTAAAACAGAAATCTGAAGGAAAAAAAATACTGGGTGTGAACTGGAATGCACGGCATTCATCCTCAACGATACAGTATCAATCCACAAGAGGGCAGCAGTACTATACTAGTTAGCAAATTAGTTTAGCCACGTGTGCATTTAGAGACGGATTAGTAGGGCTACGTCACTTCGGTTTGTCTCAGCTTAAAATTTCTAAATAAAAAATAAAGTAAACAGCAGTGAAGGGGATAAAGAAAACATTTCTGATGAATAACTGTTCAGTTAAAGTAAGTTTAAGGCGAAATGTGTAGCCTGATAGCAAAAGAATTAACCTTCATTAGTATCTTCTGTGTGACACTTGTCTATGTTCACAATCTTTAACTTCAACTTGGGGAAAAACATCACCATTTCATGCTCATAAATGGAGTTTTCAAAACACACAAGGACCATGACCAGCTTAGCTTCAGTGTTAAATGTCAAATATGCAAGTCTCCTTTTGTCATCTGCATGAGTAACACATGCATTCAAAACCTACTACTGATTTTAAACTCTTTCATAAACAGACGTACAGTAGTGGTTGGTTATTATAGTGTTAAAACATCTAAGTAGCGGCTTGCTTCACATTTCCTGTCATCTTTGCAGCGTGTTTGCACAACCTCTTACACACTGTAGTCAGTTCCTTAAAGTGCGATATATCCAAGTTATTATTATTGTTATTATTATAGGAAGAGTGGTAAATTCAAATGGATGTTTACATCTTTTCTGTTTTTTTTTGTTCTGTTATAGTTTTTAATTTATTTAAACCTTTTTTTTTTCTCAGAGATGGTGTGTTACTGCAGGGAAGTCTTCAGGTTGTTGCACTCTTCCTGAGTGTAATTAATTGTTACACAGTCCACTGTTCAAAAGGCACGAAATAAACAACATAAACAATAACACACAGACACACACACGCTAGAGTGGGTTGGTTGGGTGACGGTCAGGTTTTCCCCACAATCAGAGAAGAAATTGTAAGGAGGAGTTGGACTGTTTTCCCCTCTCTGATCACAGGTGACTGCAGAGGACGCGCTGACGTCCAGAGAACATTCTGGAGCTCTGCACGTGTTTGAACTGAATGCAGCATTTTTGTGGTCGGAGGAGTTAATGCTGTGTTTGCGGTAAGTGACGAGTGGTTGGTGATAAGAAATTCTCTCCTGGCCAATCAGATCTGCTCTTTGAAGGTTTCCTGTGCGGCCCTGGAGGCAGCGTTAGCAGCAGCCATCTGGACCGTCTTGTTGGACATGACGCCTGTGGCG
>NC_024320.1:19086376-19100312 GCF_000523025.1 Cynoglossus semilaevis
ATCCCATGCACCTGGTGAGAAAGAAAAATGAATACAAAGTTGGGAAGACTGAAGTATGCTACAGATGAATGATCATTTTTAGTATCTTCTAAAACTGTTGCGTGTCTACTGTACCCTTTTAAACATGATGAGTGACAGGGCTGCTAGTGCAGTGAAGAGAGCCGCACACAGGATCATGAGGATTCCCACCGGGATGCTTTTATTCAGGGCCATCAACGCTGAAATCCAACCACTACAAGTAACAAACTCATTATTATCGATATCCTAGAAATTTAAATGTATCGTCATTGACACAAAACACAACATCAACTGTTATAAAACTAATGAAATAATAATTTCCTCCCTGATTATTTGTACAGGATGTGTCATCAACGCATTACTTCTCACTCATGCAGTGATTTGTGACATTTGTCCTGTTGTCCTACCTGGCGCCCCAGCCACTGATGCCGATGCACTGAATCACATAGACGCCAAACTGACAGATGTAGACAAAGAAGAAGACGAAGAACCGGAATGAACTGTCACTCCTGCAGAAAGAGGAAAACAAAACAAAAAACATTTAAAGACTTCTGAAAAACCTCAATATTTATTTTGTTGTTAAAATGTGTTTGTACCACCCCCTGCAGGAAAAGGAGAGGTAGCTGAGTGCTGGTGTTCACCTGAAGGCACTGTAAAGTGGTCTGTACCAACAGACGAATGAGCAAGGCGTGAAGAGCAGGAACCAAAGGATGGACAGACCAAAGTCCACGCCCCGGCCTACGTCCACAATGAACCAGGCCAGACAGCTGACCATGTTGACCAGCAGGGTTCCAGTGTGGGCTGGAGGAAGAGGACGAACAGAGTAAGAAATATAACAGTAATGTTGAAACTGGATTTAATAAGTGAGAGAGAGAGAGGGAGAGAGAGATCATAAAGTTAGTCTGAGGATGAGGGGGAGGAGGATCCAGTGTCAAGTTGGCATTAAGGTGCAGTGAACACTACTGTTTAATATTTTAAGATGTAACTGTGTGTGTGGAATAAAACAACTGTAGGAAGAAGTGTCACCACTGCACATTTTACTTGACATATTTGAAATAATAAGTACTTCTGAGTTTTATTTTCTAATCAGCGATTGACTTTTTATTTTTTGTCGACGTACTGGCTTTACTGATGGGACCCTCCTACACAAACCCATGCACAGATTTCTTTTTTTATTATTCATTTCAAAACCCTTCGTCGACCTAACTCGAACATTGACCCTAATCTGGGACGAACCCTCGTTCATTTTAATCCCTAATCCAGTTCTGTCCACATTTCTCACCATATTACAAACTTAACCTTTGACCTCAGAATTGAGACGCCTCATCGTTACAGTACAGTCAGGCTCGTGTCCATCTGGACTACCACTAAAAACACTCACATTCAAATACTCATTACTGCCATTCGTTGTTGTGTGGTGAACAGCGACCGTGTCCTCAAAGAGACCGTTGATGCAGAAAGACGGTGAACAGCGACCGTGTTCTCAAAGAGACCGTTGATGCAGAAAGACTGTGTATTTTCCATCACGGTGTGAAATACAACATGCCGGTGTCGGCTGACCAACCACAGCTGAGTGGAGGTCGGAGAGAAACAGCCTGTGAGTTTGAATCCATTCGGTTTTAAGTATGAAACAGCGATAAGAGAAAATAGACTGTGAATCAAACAGCAGAAATGTGGGAAAAGAGATTCCTGAAATTCCAACATCTGGTGATCACTCATGTCTGTGTATAATCCAATCTGTAGGCAATCATCTGACCAAATCACTTCATTAGGCCACATGACAGCACCATGTGCTCGACGTGAGGGCTGCTCAATTCCACTGGAAGTCAGTCTCTCTCTCTCTCTCTCTCTCTCTCGCTGTAATCTTTGAGGCATATTGTAAATTTGAACGTCACATAAAAATGTAAAAAATAAATTTTAAAAAATGTCTCAGAACTTTGTAAAAGACAGAGATTAAGACCAACCTGATTAAGGTTTATGACAAATGTGGTAGACTGAAATATTATACACAGTTTAAATACCAGTATCATAGTAACATTAGTATTTTAATTTATTGCATGATGTTTTTTGGTGCTAAGGGTTGTCTTATCTATTTTTAAATCGTTTCCTCAAACCCATCCCTTAGTCCTTTGTCACTCTGTGACATTGCTTTTATTTATTTGATTTGACGTGATTGGTACCTTCCATTATAGTTATAACTAATATCTAAGTTATATTTTTCAGTTTGAGTTATTTATTTGCATTTTCAAATATGAAACATTTGAAAAGAAATTGATTTCCCCAGAAGAGACAAAGAATCAGGTTGAAACATGGTTAAAAAGGCGCCCCCTAGTGTTCTACAGTTTATGTATTAAACTGAAGAGTCATAGTTTGGATTACCAAACGGTTAATTTTAATCTCAAAGGCTTCAACTTTAAAAAAAAAAAAGATCATACATTGAAAGGCAGCTTCATAGACACAGCTAGACCCAACACAGTGGACGACACTGACTCACCCATCCAGAGGTAGTACATGATCTTGACCGTCTTTTGGAACTCCACAGGAATGTCCACAGTTATGTCGTGATAGAAACATGGAGCCACTGGGAACTTCTCGGGGAGCGGAGGCCAGTTATTTTTCCTGCCTGAAAAAGAATGAGTTTGGTGAGTTCTGAGTGATTATGCCAAAAACATCAGTTCCATTTCACTGAGAGCCTATGAGCAATGGTTGAAATTAAATGAAATGAAATTTTGCAGAAGTCACTTTCCACCCCAAAGTCTAGGTATATTAGTCCATTAGTAGAGTTTTTCTGGACAGACACCTTCAGAACACAGGCCAGACACACTAAATGAAATAATAATCATATTTATTTGTAACGTTATTATTTGATATATATTTTGGAATCCATTTGCAGACCAGATTGGACAATAATGTTGGAGTCAGCCCACGGGCCGCCAGTTGATGATAGATAGATATATATTAGGTATATTAGATCAATCTGATTGATTATTTTTTGGATTAGGCTGACATGTCTGCAGGTATGTTAGGTTGAATTTCAGATTTGAACCTGAAGCACTGAGCGACTGCATTTCTCTCTCCCGTCGATCCAATTCTGCAGCCTTCTTCTCCAGCTCCTCCTGTCGCCTCAACAGCTCATCAGCTGCTCTCGTCTGCTCCTACATACATATACATACACATACACACATAACAAAATCTGTCTTGTCAGAGATAGTCCCAGCTGTGGTCAGTGATGTCTGTACCTGAGGCTGTGAGTAGGACGGAGGCTCCTCTGTGGGCTTCATGATGGCTGGCTGTGTGTTGGTGGGTGCAGCCGACCTGGGAGCCATCGGTGCAGGTGTCTGTGGAGAGGAAAAAATGAAACACGTTTACCTTATAGTTTAGTACAACTGTCAAACAGCAGTGAAACCTCATCTGTGCACTCTTTACATACATTAATCGTTACATCACTATCAACATCCTCCCATGCGTGCCTTATGTTTATATTGTTCAGTAATACATCCACACGGGGCAGTGCTGAGTTAGTCTTTTCTATCCATAGATGCTCCTCCTCTGTACAGTCAGTTTCTCTGGCACTAACAAACACGGTGAAGGTGGAGAAGGTTGTGACAATGTTCCTGCAGGAGACCGTGCTTGGACAGAAATTGTTCTCGCTGGTTATGCTGTGTTTGTTGTTCTATCCCATAATAATGTTTCTTACTTTGGGGCACAGGACTGCAAGTTCTCCAATGACGTACCAAATTACACATGTGAAGAAGGCTCGAGGAGAGTAGCATTGAGCATAATGTAGTTTAGTAAAATGTTGTACATATTCAAAAAGGTAGTTCAGTTCAGTAGTGAATATTTAACGGAGCTTCGACTGTTTTGGTTACACATACTTGGCACCGAGGTCTGAGATAAACACTCTGATCCAATCAGCTTATTTTTGAGCTGTTGAGTTTTAAATGAGACAGAAACTGCTTCTGGACGCTGGTCACTGGTTAACGTTGAAGTAAATGTGACCAAAGTTTACCTTCATGACTAAAAGGCTCCCTGGTCTATTTCCTTGAACCACTTTAACGATAAACGATTTAGAATACACAGAAGTAATTGTTTTGAAAATAATCTAAACTTTTATTTAGTGGATCAGACTTTAAATATGGTGTAATTTGTTGTCATTTAATTGTTTTTGTTATTTGTTTCGTATTTCTTATTTATGTAACTGAATACCAGTTAACCCCAAGTTTTACCATCACTGTTACCTAGTATCTAATAGCATCACTTGAAAGTGAGAATTAACCTCCAGAAATAGACACATTTCCTGAAACCTGCTTAACTGCTTTTTGATCATTCAGCTGCCAGGATCATTCTGAAAAGCACTCACTGGTGTGGTGTCTGTGAAAGGATTGTACTCCTCCAGCTCAGAGGCAGCCGCCCGCCCCACCTGGGTCCGGGACGGGGCCCGGGGGGGGATGACATAACCGTTCCATATGTACTTTGTGTTTTCACACAGAGCAGCAACGTTACGTACTTTGTGTTTTCACACAGAGCAGCAGTGTCAGTCGCTGTGGCCATATTGATTAAAATGGCTAATGAGAGTGTGACTAACCCCCTCCATTGTTCTCCGAAGCCTTAAACCATGATCTTCCTTTGAAACAGGACTATAATTCACCACTGACAAAGACAAGATGATTCCAATAATTTTCACGGGAAGAAGTCTATAAATAGCCCAAAATGCGGTCCAGGGGTTTAAGAAGCAGAGCCGTGGGTTGAGCTGCCGAAGACAGAGATGTACAAGAACACATTCTAGTTCTAGTTCTTTGCACTGAGCACAAAACCTCTTCTGCACCGAGTCATCCATGTACTCATGGTACTGAGGAACAGAGAATGTAAATTTCAATGTCACCTGTTTCTACACATCGGCCAGAATGACCGTTGGATTTTGTCAATGGGCAGCACAGAATCTTCAAATGACAGATTTATTGCTCTGTGAACTTTGACACGAATCAACCAAAAAACAGACTTGTCAGCTGTGTGAGTTCACAGTGAGGTACCAAAATATCAAATTGACAGAACTGGAATTAGAATTACAGAATATTTCATTAAATTCCAGCAGACAACATTCCAAATCCTAAAACGTCACAGTGCTGCAGCGTCATGCCTTTTTTGTTTATTAAATTATCCCTAATTATGGCAATAAAAAGAAAACCACAAATATCACACACATTAGCTCAATAAACATATACACTTTAACCATTTTTCTATGCCACAATTTCCCACTGTATAGTTCTTTTGCTTGACCATATTTGCACTTTAACTCAACTCACCATCAGGTGTCGTCAGTCCAGGACCAGTTTCATTTAATGTGTAGCTTTGGATTTAAACCCAGTTTGCATATTCCTATAGAGGCTCTTATCCAGTCCTGGTGCAGTCCATTGACTGACTGTGGGACTCTTAAATTTCTGGAAACATGTCCTCTGCTGGTACACGTACACAGGCGCACACATACGCGTGCGCATGCACACACACTGTGCAACTTGCCACCAGACCGGGGTCATGAATATTTCAGGCTCTGCTCAAAGTTTAATGCTGCTCTATACTGTGCAGTCACACATGCAAATTGACCAAGTGCAGAAATTTCAGATTAAAATCGACTGTAAAGTTTGTTGTCTCTCTGCACATCTGCCGTTTTTACTGTATCAATCACCAATAATACAGGAAATACCTTTGTAGAAATCACAACTCTCATGTAGCAGAAAATTAACAGAGCATGTCATCTTTAGTTAACTGTTGTTAGCCTAGAGCTTGGAAAATATAGGCCAGAACAGGCTGTAAATAATTTGGGCAACAAATGGTTGTCTAGAACAGCGACATATGACTTTATCAATAATTGAAGATGGCTCAGAGTAGTGATCACAGCGCCATTTAACTTTGGCCAACAGAAGAAAAAGAGGAGGACAGGAGTGGAACTCTGACATTAGCCGTGTCGGTATGTTAATGAGTTAGCTGTGAATTATTCATTGCTGTTGTATCTGGTGATCTCTTATATTATTATCCACAGAGATATTCTTTTGGCTACGATGGCTATGTCTTTATAGGAAAAGCACTGACACAAATATCATCTCCACCTTCAGTGTATCCCAAATAAATAATGAGTGTGGTACAATAGTTTGTAAATTAGTTCAGAAAGATAAGATGGTTGTGACTACAGTATCACAGGTCATAGAATGCTGGTGGAACACAGTCTAGCTCTGAATACTCTGTAAACGGGTAATAAGATATTTCCATTAACTTTATATATATGTACATAAACAGTACATGTATGTGTATGTATATATATATGTCAGATTTAAATGTCAGAATTTACCTAAACATATTCAACTAATTTTAAAAGATTATTTGAAGCAAAAATGCAGCTTTTTTTATTTTTATGCATCAGATAGTGAATAATTGATATTCTGCTGCTACATTGTCAGAGGATTATAGAACCAGTTGCTATGTGAGTCGCTTTGGATTAAAAGTGTCTGCCTAAATTCTAAATTTAGATTGCTGTTGCAGTACTACTCTAGGGAAGACAGGGGGAGCTATATAATCTTTCATCTAAACAGTAGCAGAAAAGCCATGATAGATAGATAGAACCGCACGACAAAGACAGTATTGTCATTACATTGCTGAATTATCCCAACACTATTGCACATCAACGATGAACGATAAAGATAACAGTATTGAACATTAGAGGCCATAGAATTAGTAACAGAACAGGACAAAATAGTTACACTGTCACATGCTTTCACTGCACTGGTAACGTGCTTTGCATTCATTTTACAGTTTAAACCAAGTGTCGTAACCTCTGTTACAGCCTGCACACACACACAAAACAACAACCATGGGGACAGGACCAACTAATGATGGACCGTGTACCTGGGATTGTGTCCATGTGGGTGTGTATGTGTATGTGTATCCGTTTCCTTTATGGGTGTGTGCAAGCAGGAGGAACGTTCGATGGGTGCCTCTCTGTAGTACAGTAAACAAAGGTGACGATGCAAACAGGGTGCCATGCTTGCACTCACACGGTGTGAGAGAGAGAAAGCGAGCGAGCAAATATTTAGTTTTTAATTGTGAGACCACACACAGCCTGAACTAACCTAGTCTTCTGTCAAAGGAACCCGATATAATACACAACCTGCTCCCTGTCACCACTGTATGGTGTATTTCCTCACTCTCCTCAACAACAAAAGTGAAAACATTATAAACCAAAGCTACGAGTAGCCAACAAGTGGCTAGTCGTTGTAGCTCAGAAACAGTTGCTTCGTAGCAGCCAGACTGACAGCCTTGTTACGTTGTAATACATTTATACCAACACCAACTGTACCAGCTAGGGCTAAAAACGCTACCTCTGCTAGCCTACCTCACCTGAAACGGCTTGCTGAGCACCGGGTCTGCGAACGGGTTGCTGTCGAAATCCATTCTCGTTGAAGTCCTATCCAGCCCGCTGTGTCCAGGTCAACAGTTTGACAACAGTGAGCGCAGTGTGGTTATGGGGTGGACACGCAGCAGATGACACGGTCGGAGGTGAAGCAAAGTATAGATTAGAGTTCGTAGAGAGTCACTGCGTAAGATTGGCCACCACCAGCAGCGCTAACGTGACCCAACCAGGCGGAAGTAAAGAATCATCACATCCTGTTGTCAAACAAATATATTACTCTGCGTAATAAAAAAATACTTTGAATACAAGCTTTATATGTTGTTTATCTTTTCAAATGGTTACGTTAAGTAATATTGATAGGTTATACTATGAGAATGCAAAGGTTTAATTAGTTTACACAATTTTATTCTGTTTTCTAAAAAGCTCTTCAAACAAGGGGAATTGCGAAACACCATGCATCACGTGACAAATGTAGAACATCTAGTGAACGGAAAGTAAACAATGTGACTATCTAAATACGCGAACACAGGAAATATGAGGTTTTATTTTTGCATCATATCTCCCTTTTTTGCCTTTATGTTTTTTAATTAAATAAGGGAATATCCGGGTATTTAGTCTGGTCCTCTTCTTATGGGATTAAGGTCTCTGGTTGAACTTTATATGTGGAGTTAATATGGTCTCTGTGTGTGCGAGTGGCTGTGAGTTTTGTTTGTCTACCAACTGTGAACCGACTGGCACCTTATCAAGGATACACTGACTATGTCTATTGTCAGCTGGGATTGGTTCCATGTTGTCCGGCGATACTGGCGAGATTAAATGAGAGCGGATTAGTAAATTAATGAAACGGGCAGTGTATCAAAAGTGTCTCATATGTAAGGTGTATGAATATTCGGAATAAAATATATTAAGAATAAAAAAGCACGAAAGGTCGTTCTTCTCCTAATTAGCCCTGACGACATCACAGAGAATACCGCTGGATACAGTGTAAGACACAATGGTGCCGTTGTTTTGTGAGGTTACGGAGTGAACTATTACTGTATATACAGCATGTGATATTCTGTGTTCTCCTACTATAAATACAACCATTTCAAACACAGGGTATGTGCAGTTACTTTATATGATGACTTACAAAAAACGAAACTGAAAAAAAAAAAATCACACGTCTTCATTCTGTGTCAATATTTTATTGTGGTGATCTTGAAAAAAAGTATAAAATGGTATAACAATGATTTTAAAAACGTGGTTTGCAATTTGCATTCAATACATAGTTTTGTACAAAAAAATCGTTGATGATCAAAAAGCTGTTTAAAACAAAGATTCTAATTATTTAAGTCCAACATTGGAATGGAGCCTATTGCGCTCAGTTTCTACGATTATTTACGTGCTGCTCTGACGTATGACACAAGTAGTGTTGTAAGTATACACTCTAGTATAAAGTATAAGTAGGAACTATTTAACTTTAGAGCATCGTGGGCGTGGTCCAATAAATTCTACTTAAAATACGCTACGTGAAAACGTTGTTGCCACAGCGACACAGCGGTTCGTATATTCTGGACCATAGATCTCCATTGAGCAACTGAGAACTATCGTCACAAACCAATAGATCGTCTTTTCTAGTTCTTACAGCTCTAAGGCATCTGCGCGGCCGAAGCCCTGTCATGTGACACCAGCTTTTCCTAACTTACACTTCCGCTACAGCGTGTCCAAAAGTTGGGTGAAGTTAGTCTTAGCCGAGCATTAAAAGCCATATAATTCCTCGCGTTTATGAAGAGTTCTTAGCTTAAAAGTGCGGTGGAAAGAACACAACTAATCGAGCATGTCGACGGGGCCTCTGTACAATGACCAGGGTGGAGCGGACACCGCGGTGGAAGCGGGGCAGGAGAGCACCCCGACTACCTCCAGCGCCGGAGCTGCCTTTGGACTCTTCAGCACCGACTTCAAAAAGTAAGACAGCCTGGCGTTTTTATATCACCTACTGCTCCGTCGTCTGTAACAAACCTAAGAGTGTTCTTAACAACTTTCCAAAGCTTTAAACTAGTGTAGCCTACTTAAGAAAGAGGCTAGAAAGAACGTAGCATCACAATAAGTCGGTGATGTGTAAAATTAGCAGTTCGTAATAGGACAGCATCAAACTACTACATGGACCAAGTCTGTCACAACCTGCTGCTCTGAAAGCCAATGGTCAGCAGTCACACAAACCCGCGACACTCACTATTTTTCAGTGGGAGCACACAGCTGACCTTCGAGTTTGTTTAGTCTGGGACGACTGTTGACATCGACTTGCAGAGTACGTTCAATATTTCTCACACCAAGTAGAAATTTGCGGTGTTTACACTGCACTGTAGTCAACACAGATGGGACTGACTCGATTTAACGTTTTACTTTGTGCTTTTATAACGACATCCAAGTGTTAAATACTCGAATACATGTCTGGTTATAATTATTAACTTAATATTTGTTAAGTTAACTGTAAGTACTGTCTACTGCATTGTTTATCTCTTAGAATGGGACCATTTATATAAATATTAGGCATTTACTCTATATATGACATTACAAAAATGTCCTATGTTTTTGAGACTTACTTTTTAAACCAGCCGACATCCAGCCAGTCAACTTTCACGGCACCAGTTGTTACCAGATGCCCTTGACCAGTTCTTAATGAGATGACTGTATGCAATGTTGATTGATTGTAGTGGAACCAGTTTAGGACAGGCTCCACCTTTGGACTGAGGTAGAAGGTAGATGGTTCGCTCATTGTAAATGTGTACACTAGTGTGTGATGACATCATTAGCCCCACTTTTGGACATGTGTGTGCACACGTGTGTTTTTTTTAATTCAGATTCTTACTGTATGGTATATTTGTGAATGCCTTAGAAAACAAACACCATCCAATCCATCGAAGGAAACTAAAGACTCTTACAATATGTGCAATTTTTAACATATTGAAAACAAAATGAGGAAAGATGCAAAAATAATGCAACACAATGGAAACATAATAGATGTGGCAGATGCAGTTTCATCACTGCTGTCCAAAAAGGTTCATCTTGTCAGAATGCTGACTTGACATTGAAGTACAGGGACTTCTTCTTAGCCTGTGATTAGAAACATTGTTTTTAAATTAATGTTGAACAGAAAGTGCTAATTGTGAGGAAAGCTTATCATTAAATGCAATGAGATTGTTTTCTTTTTTATGCCCAAAACTGTTACAAGTTGGCCTGTGGTTAGGTGACGGTCACGCAGGTAATGTCTGAACTGTTTGCTTTCTTGTGACTTGTTGAAGAGAATTATAATAAATATACAATAACCCAAGTGGTGCATTGCATTGTTAAACAAAAGAGTGTGTAAGTGTTTTATGGCCTTAGAAAACCATAGTTAAAGGTTTCATCAAGGGTCCAGTAATTGAAAACTCAACACATTCTGAAGAATTTAAACCTGAAGAAATTAAATATTTACATGATACTTGTGTACCGTCATGGGTCTCCCCGTTGGTTTATGCTGATGGAGCTGTGACGATTTAACATGATTTGATGCGCAATTCAAAACAAATTGTTTTTAAACACCTTTTAGAGTACCAGTATTTCAGAGACCTCCATGGCTTAACCTTTAGTTTGCACTCACTTTGTTTAATCACCTGACATATGAAGGAGAAGTTATTGACTTCTACATGCACACATTTGCATGTGTTGGCTTTTGCAGATAACAATATCTGCAATACCAGATTACATTTGGGCCAGAAAAATTAATGTTTAAAGGATGAGAACAGTTTTAGGCCACATTGCTACATGGTTTGAATCTTAAAGATTACATATGACGGCAGTGATATGAATGAAGAAATGACTTTAATCATTGAATGAAGAAATGAATTATACACAGAAATATGTACATGCTGTGCTATTTTATGTAGTCACTATTTTCATTTTTAAAATTATGTTTAGAAACACAAAACTGTCTGCATCATAGTTGAATCTTTTAATGTGCTTGGAGTTCAATCTGTGAAACACTAGATGGCAGCCCTTCATTAAATATGTTTTAATCCTTTATTTCCTACATGGGTACACCGTTCTCAAGGAACTCAAAGTAGCAGACCAAGATGCAGTGTTAGAAAATGAATATCTTATAGACGTTTATTTCGCGTGGTGTGAATTTTTACCATATTTGGATGACGTTTACCAACAGACAGGGCAGCCTGGGCTCTAAGCTGCCTCACATGGTCAACTGGCCCTTATTGCTGGGTTATGTGTTTTTTGTCCTTAAGAGACTAGAGAAAAGAGAATACCAGTGAAGCATGAATGATGCTTTTGTTCGACACAACACCCAGTTCTGTGTTCTGTGTGTTCTCATCCATATGATATGACACTAGAAGTATCTCATGATGGTTGGTGATTTGTGCTTTGTGTTTCTATTTTAGCGTTTAGGAATATTTGTTGATTAAAATGGGAGGTAGCCTTTTTTTTTGTAGTTGAAATTCTAGTCTGCCCTCCTTTAAATTGTCCTGAAATGGCATCCTGAAATGCCTCGTCAACACAAAGACCATTTACGTTCCTGAAATGCCTCGTCAACACAAAGACCTGGTCAGTTTGACCTAAAGGTCAATGCCAGTTATGGTTTTAAATATTTTAGTTCAGCATGTAGTAATCTGTGATCAAGGCGTAGCAATATCTCCATAGTTGAGGGAGAATGTTAATACTAAGGCACAGATAAAATGTACCCTTACCAAAAACACACGTTATTTTACTTAGAATTTTTAAAGCCATGCAGCCCGTGCTGACAGCAGAGCTTCATTGAGTTTTAATGGTTGACCATTATCTTTTCCTATTATTATTTATCCACCCACGGGAACTTGACTGGTTGTCTTCAACCTAGAGAAAGTTATTTTCACTTGTGCACATGCTTGTTAGATAAACCACAAGCTCGTCTCTCTGTTGTTCTTTGGCATCCATCAGTTAACCACTGCCTTATTTAGCATTTTTAAATGCAGCTTTCAAGTTCATCTCTGATTTCTGGATGCATCAATGACAATCAATGCCTTCTTACCCTCATCCAAGCCCACCCACCTATCACCTCCATTAACTCACACTCCCACTCATCCATTCATTCATTCATTCATTCATTCATCCATCCAACCATGATATCCACGGTATGATACTATATACCAAGTGTTGGGACCTTATATGTCGAATTAGATATCCACGATATGATACTATATACCATGAAGTGTTGGGACCTTATATGTCGAATTAATTCAGTCAGACTGTGGCACGGTGACCCTTACAGGACCATCTTGTCATTCTGCTGTGAAATTGGCCATTGTGTGAAAAAGCATAAACTTCACTGTGTTTCCATGTATCAGCATTTACACTCCGATCACAAGTTTAAAAGTAACGTGACTTGTATGATGATCACATGATCTGCAAAGTTTAAAAGTAACGTGACTTGTATGACTGACTAATAATGTTGTCAATCTTGTGTTGGAATGTCCATCTGTCAGATACAAACAATGCAGAACACAACATTTTGAATTTGAGACCATGGGAATTTTACTGACTTTATAAACTTAAGCATAAGCAGCCATTGTTGTTGAAGTACTTGTATCATCTTACTATGTTTTGGATAATGCAGTAAAGCAGTAGTGTCAAAGGCAGTCACTCAAGGGGCCACAACTTAAAACCTAGTCTAAGTTGTACACCGAACAGGATCAACATTTGTAGAACTGAAATTAAGAATTTGATTGCAACGTTAAAATATACGTATATATATATATATATATAAAAAGCCGCAGTAATTTTAACTGTACATTTGATCAGAATTGGAATTTGAGAAGAAAAATTGTGTGATACGCACTGTGTATTTGTTACTCATCATTTGACCATTGCATTTAACCTATCTAGGACACATTAGTACAAACTTCAAGATAACCATACGCATGCAAGGTTCTGGTTGGCCATATAAAATGACGTGATGGGCCAGATTTGGCCCGCAGACCTCGAGTTTGACACATGTTGTAAAGTCCTCATCAGATTTACACCAAGACAAAAGTTATATAAACAAGTGTAAAGTCCTCATCAAATTCACACCAAGACAAAAGTTATATAAACAAGTTGTGAAAGTGAATTCTAGCCAACATTTCCCATGATGAATACAATGTTCCATGTTCCAGGGTGATTTCCTGGATTCTGTCCTGTTGACTGTGGCAGTCACACATGCCAATGCCTGGGCTGTCATTAGAGTTGAGCTGAAGTGGATTATAGAACAGTGGGGCTGACAAAAAGTACCCCTGTGTTTACCAACCTAGCAGTGCAGATAAGGCCTTCCTTTTCCCCTGAAGGGAAGTGACCACAGCACTCGCATTCAGACAATCTGAGTCACACCAACATGCCTGAGGGCTGGTAAATAAAAACCGGCACAATAAGGCAGTAGTCACAGGTTAATGTGAATGGATTAAAGCTGAAGAGTCTTTGGATTAAGATCTGAGAGTCCAAAAACTGCATGGGTTTGAGCAGGAGAAGAAAAGGCTT
>NC_024320.1:19100346-19143651 GCF_000523025.1 Cynoglossus semilaevis
GTGGCTTCTTGTCAATCCTTTTGTCCAAGAGAACAGGAAAAGTTTGGTAAAGGACTGGTTCAAAGCCTGTACTTTTTTTGTTTTGTTTTGAGAGCAGCAATAACAGGATGAAATACCAGCTAAACAAATATAGTTGCAAGAGCAGAGCATACAGCCTGAGGAAAAGCAATTTTCACAGCTCTGTTTGCACTCCCCAGTTGGAGGAGGATATATAGAGTCAGTTTGGTTTGAGGAAACTGGAGCACACTCAGAAGAACTTGGACTGCTGGCTGTTGCAGTGTGTTCAGGCAGCTGTTGGGTCAAGCTGCGATGGATGTGGGTTTCTCTTTGCGCTTGGACGCGAAGGGGGCAATGCGGACCGCAGTGGTTTCTGCCGAGAGACTGCAACTAAGTTTAAAGAGTGAGCTGAGTCAGGAAGAACAGGCCCTCACAAAGAGCAATGGGAGCCTCAAGGAGACGCGCAAAGTTGGGTACTGTACTAGTCCGTGTTTATCAGGGCTTTTCTTTACCTTAGTTTTCTACTCATGATGGTGGAGGATACTTTTTACTTAATAATTAGTGCTTTTTTCTCAACAACAAACAGTGAGCCTGAAGTTATTAACTTGTATTTAGAAACAACACTTAGTAGTTTGTCAACCAGAATGTTTCCTGTGTTTTAGCTAAGTGTTTCTCTCTATTTATTTAAAGAGATCCAGTAGTAGCTGATCCTCTTCTGTTTCTGTTTTAGACCTCATTTAAAGTTACAAAGACAACTGCTTTAAATGATAGTGACTAGGCTGTTTAATATGTTTGCTATTAGCGATTACTATCTAATCCATATGTATGTCGTAGTTCTGAAGTCTGTAACATTGTTGTAATATTACAATCACCAAGTTTGTCATGTGTCAGCATTGTCCTGTGACAGCATTGATTTCAGCCACGGTGTGACTTGTCATCATCTCTATTGTCATCATGTGAGATCCTCACAGTTTTGTTAAAAAAAGAAAAAGAAAATATTTCTCATGTGGTTTCCTGCTGTTTTGTCCTCTGTTAATGTTCCATTGAATGGTAAAGAGCAACGGCAGCTGGAATGACCTTTTAACCTGTGGAGCTCACACAGATCTGACAGACATGTGGCTTTCACATTACCTTTGGTCTAGGTTCTCGACACCGTAACAGGTCCTATCCTGTGGATTTGACCAAAATTGTATTTTCGTCACCAGGAATGAAGACCTTAAAGAGATGTTGGAGAGCAACAAAGAGTCACTCAAACTGGAGGCCATGAAAAGGGTTGTTGGGGTGAGTTCCTCATATATTTACCAAACATGAAGCTTCAAAATGATATAAATATGGTAATTTTCCTTTTTTTTTGGTTAAAATCTTTATACCGTTCACACAATAATTGAAGACAATACAAATATGTATCTTTATTTTCAGCTCATCGCCAAAGGGAAAACTGCATCAGAGCTGTTTCCTGCTGTTGTGAAGAACGTCGCCAGTAAGAATATAGAGGTAAACACCATATTTACTTTATTCTCACTGCTGGATGTTGTGATTCACTTGAGTATTGTGCAACAAAAGTATAAAACAGGAAGGTATTTCTGCTCATTAAGTGAAAAACATTGTAAAAAGAAACCCCTTTTTTGTTGGATTTCTAGAAATGAGATTATTTCTGTCATCAAATGAATGGAGTTTCCTTTCAAATGTTCATCCAGGTTTGGAAAAGAAAAAATCTGATGGAACCAGATCAAACCCTTTTGTAAAGTATCAACATTGAAAAATCCAGTCAAATAAAATGGCTCAGCATTTGACGAAAATATTATGATGAATATCAGTTGTTGGAGAAGCTTGAGCTTAACATGACTTTATTATGAAAAATCAGACTCGGACTCAAACTTTTGAATGTATTCCAGTAGTTTGTGTCTACTGTACGTCCTGCGATTTCTCTTCCTTGACTGGTTTTGTTCCAGTGTCTTTACTCCTCAGGGACCGTAAACATTCCCTTTAGTTTGTATTTTTCTGGCAATTTTCCGGCACTGGAGTGAATGTATTATATAAATGTTGTTCTTCCAAAAAAGCATCAGTAGAGACACGTCCAGAAGCCATTGCCTCAAATCCTCACTCTTCATTCAACCCTAAATAAGTGGTTTATTTGGTTAATCACAGGAGGGACCAATTGCAGCCAAAACTGTTGCTGAAGGATGACACTAATGTCAGATATTCTCCATCAATCCGTGGTTTTTATCCAGACCAGACAGATCATGCAGTAAAACACAAAGCAGTGGTTCTAGAGTCCTTACGCCCAGAGCCTGTGAATATTGATTAGCATCAGCGTCCTATTTAAGAAGCCAGTGGGGTAGCATGTGAACATGGGGCCTAAAACCAGGCTCCGTGTGCGTGGCATGTAGTTGATGCAGTTCATGGCAGGGAATGGGAGCAGGTGGGTGGATGTAATTGGCAGAAGAGAGCCCACAGTCACGTCTGCTCTCTCCCCACCTCTTACACACCAGCTGCTTAGGTAATCTAAGGTCCTAGTCTTTCATTTCTTCCTTCTATCCTGTCTCCTCCGCTTCCTCTCTCTTCTACATGGTTTATCTCTAGATCTTAAAATGCTTCTTTCCCATGTGTTTTTGACTCCTTCCTTCCAATTTCTTGTCACTTTGACCCAACATCAATTGTCAACAACAGAAACCATCTTGTAGAGTGCATTTGCACAAAGGTTTTGATTTCCATTTTTCACAACTGAATGGAAGGGAACGTAGTAGAAAACAAGCAAATGATTTATCGACAAAGAGAGATTTTACCAGACTTCTGTTTGCAATGATTTTATTGATGTTATTTGGTGCAAGATGACATGAAAATACCTTAATGACACTCACAAATTCCCTTTATACTTGTCCCTTTCCCTTTATCAGTGGCTGTCACCGCTGTAGTAGACAGCACTGTTATTTATGCAATTTTATTCTCCTCTAAATCGTTGGAACAAAAGTGCAAATAACAGTATGTAGATGCATGTATTTCACACCTGTATTTTTTGTGCCTAATGAAATTTTAAAAAATAGTTTGTATCAAAACATCGGTTAATTTTGACAGCCATAGTAATAATATTTGTCCATACAGTCATGTCAAAAACCAAAATGGTAAAATGTGGCCTGACCTCAACTTTCAAATTACTTAAAAATTCCTTAAGCGAGTAATCATTTTTTCATAATCACATTTTCCCGCTCAGTAACAGCTCTGTATTTTAGTTTGTGTCAGTCAACAGAAGAAAATCATTTGGTCCTGCCTTAAATTTGAGTGACATTGAAACAAATATTTGGTGAGGAGTCTTCAAGAAACAAGTAATAGTGGAGGGCAAAACCGTGGATGGAGGACCAAACAAGTCCATTTCCTATTTTGGCAAACAACAGAAGAAGAACCTATTAAATATATACAGTTCTCCCACTAGACAAAACAAGCAAAATGAAACCTCTTTTTTTGCTGTGCATGAGTGCAGTCATTTTCCTGCTGTAGTGAAGTGCTAACATTCTTCTTATTCACTCACTGGTACAATTACACTTCTTTCATTTACTGTATTATTTACTGTTTTGTTTTTGTTTTGTAGCTGAAGAAGCTTGTTTATGTCTACCTGGTGAGGTACGCAGAGGAGCAGCAGGACCTGGCTTTATTGTCGATCAGCACCTTTCAAAGGGCCCTGAAGGTAACATGCTCTTCTGTTAAAAAATAAGTTGTTAGGATGAAATTCATTTGGGTATAAAATTTTTTTTTTTGGCTGAATTAGCAAGAAACCTGAAGACAATTTTGAGGACCACCAAGTTTATTCTGGTGGTTAAAGTGCTTTTTAACAGTTACCAGCAAATTGAATACTACTTTTGAAATAGAGACATGAAGTATTAAGTCAGAATGAAATCTGACTTGCTGTGTCTTTTCGAGACCAAAAATGTAAACCGCAGAAAAAGGCTTAATAATGTGACTTATACTTCTGAAAGAATCTGACCTGGAAAATAAGTGTCAACTTTCAGTGAGACATTTGAGGATGTTATTTATTTATAGTACCATCATGATTACAGGTATGTTCATCTACATTGTAGAAAACCCTGACACTTCACTGTAGTAGTTGTTACTAATAAAACCTACATGGCATTTTGTTGTTTCTTATTCGCGACAGGATCCGAACCAGTTCATCCGTGCCAGTGCTCTGAGGGTCCTGTCCAGCATACGTGTCCCAATAATTGTCCCAATCATGATGTTGGCCATCAAGGAGGCGGCATCTGACATGTCTCCATATGTCAGGAAGACCTCAGCACATGCTATCCAGAAGCTTTACAGGTACAGTTCTACTCCAGCCTTGATAAACCATCAAGTTTAACTGGATTTGATGTAGGATCTGATGACATCTAGTAGTAAGAGAATCTATCTAATCTATCTATCAATCAATCACCAACATGTCCAATCTGGCCCACAACTGAATTCCAAAATAAACATTAAATAATAACAAAAATTCAATTTTTAATTAATTAATTAATTAATTAATTATATTTGAGTGTCGGTCCAACAATGATAGTTTGTGACCTGTGTTCATTTAATGAATAGTATTTATTTAACCAGGTAAAATGTCACATTGAGATAAAAATCTTTTCTACAAGCCGAAATGGCAGCAGCATGACGCTTAATAGTTTCATCCTAAAACGTCAGACTGTACAAAAACAGTCAACAGTACAAACTAATAAAGACAATATAAAGCTGTTTGCATAATGTGAAGATTATGTTATGTCATATTTTGGATACATATTAATTGTGAATTTATAAAAATATTGAAATGGACCAAAAATATCAAGACTACCTGCAGTACCTCCTCAGATCTGGCAGGGGTTGCAGACTGCCTGTTGAAGACCTCTCCTTTAAAGCAAGCAGTTAAAAGTAACACCTTAAGACTGTGTCCTGCTGTGGACAGCCACTGAGTGATTACATACACAACCTCTATTAGCAGCTAAAGTGTGCTCATGGGTAGTTGATTGTATTTGTACTCCGATCTGCATTCAGAGCGCTCTCAGGAGACATGATTTAATTTGTAACTCCATCAAGTTTTCATATTATGTGAATAATTACCATTCTTCGACTGACACTCGTTCATGTCTCTGTTGTGACAACAGCCTGGACCCAGAGCAGAAGGAGCAGCTGATTGAAGTCATAGAAAAACTGTTGAAAGACAAAAGCACCGTGAGTACACACTGGTTCGCACCGTTACACTGTACATTTTTTGCGGCCAAATCAAACCACTGGAGGGCGCCAGAGTCTAGCCTTTCACCTGTTTGCTCTGTCTCTCACAGCTCATTCGGCAATGCCATGGTTTGTTAACAGCCACTTAAACCCACACATCTTCAGATGCTCCTTGTTAAGTGTCTATTTGAAAGGGATTTTCTCACTGATGCCAGTGTCGGCCTCATTTTCTCAAAAGGCTAACTTTATTACAAATAGACCAGAACTGAGTCCGATTCCCAGATCCTGTGCTCTGGTCAGCCACGGACACAGAGCCGAATGTCCATCAGAAGTCATTTGTTAGCAGGTTACTGTAGGAGCTCAAAGTGGAAGCTAATGGTGGTAAAAACCCAGTTTTAATAAATGGAGACATGGGCTGAAGACTGACAAACACATACAGTGGAACCACAAGATACAATCCGTTCCAGGACCAATTTCGTAGCTCAAGGTGCTCATCTCACGAATCATTTTGTCCCTTAAGAAAGAACAGAAAAAAAAAAAAAAAGAATCCTTTCCGGCCCTCTAAAAAACTTCTTAGGACTCACTTCACTATTATGATGAATAATCCACAAAATAGAGAGAAAATCACGTAGATAACGCAAACACAATACGGAAGAGTTGCGGGAGATGTGTACTGAAGTTGACAAACAAGAATGGGCTGCTCCGAGTGC
Organism: Cynoglossus semilaevis; assembly: GCF_000523025.1. Taxonomy (NCBI): domain Eukaryota; kingdom Metazoa; phylum Chordata; class Actinopteri; order Pleuronectiformes; family Cynoglossidae; genus Cynoglossus; species Cynoglossus semilaevis. The sequence goes on from NC_024320.1 coordinate 19,106,256, forward strand.
TCGGCCACCTAGCGTCGGCGTCTATAAGCGTGCTCGCATCTCAAATCTTTACTCGTATCTCGGAATACTCGTACGTCGGGACGCTCGTATCTCGAGGTTCCACTGTACCTTTAAAATATGAAATATGCAAACAAAAGATGCTCTGAAAATGTGTATTCATAGTGTGTACAAATTATTATACATACAAAACAAAGCAGCATAGGCCAAGGGGGGGTGGGAAGCCCGATAACAGATGCATATTTAGCACAGGACGTTAACGAAGACGGATGACATCTCCCGGCTGGGGACAGAGGGACAGAGAGCGCTATCATCACACAGATGCACTATCAGCTGATGAACGGTGAAAAACCTAAACATAGGACCCAGGTTTATTTGCGAACAAAATACACATTTTATTGGTATTAGGGTGGACCTTGAATTCCCTCAGCGGGGGAGAGTACACTGAAATTATACAGATATTCTACTAGAGCACATCTGTTGGTTGATCACAAAATATATCCAAGTACAAGTGATAAGATTAGTCCAGGTTAATAATGTATTTTGTTGAAATTGCTGTAACTCTTTCTAAAATAACCTTGAATGACATTTAAATCTCTTCAGTGGTAGTCTACAGAAACATTTTTTTTTCTTTTTAACTCCAGTGTTTTTTTTGTTTTAAAAAAAGGACCTGGACATGTTTGACTCTCTTATTAAAAAGTACACTTCTTTTAATGGTTTCTTCTTATAGATGGATTTGTGTTTAATTACGTCGAACGGCACTCGCTGTGAACTTACATTTACAGAAAGTAATGAGTTTTATTTTTGTTCGTCTTTTTTTTCCCTTCGATCTGAGAGTAAGGAGGCAGAATAACATTTAGACATGTCACTTTGAAGGTGCAGCCATCGTACCAGCTTCAATCATCATTATCTACCAAGCCGGTGAATTTTAGATATTTTTATCCCTTTTTAAATTTAACAGATGTCGTTTCATTAAGTGTACCTGTAAAAAGTATCCATCAGTGTGGTCCCACCTCTCTGAAATTAAATAGTAAAATAAAAAGAAATGAAGTTGCTAATGTCAGCTTTTACTGCTTTTTATTTATTTTTTTCGTTCTGCTGTAACTTTGAAAAGACATTTGGCTTAAAATAAGTTTATTTTAAAAACAACTTTTAGTTCATAGGAGTACTTTTCCTAGTGTAATGTTAATCCATCAATTGAGGTGGGAATTGGAGAAATCATTTGTGTGAATGCTCTTTAGCTGGTGTCATGATGTTGGCTGTTTAAAAAAGGAAGCATTTGGTTAACTCCGTGGGCTGTGCCGCTGCCCGGGCCTCCTGACGTCTGCCTTTACAGATGTGCCTGTTTGCTTAAGTAGCTGTGACACATGGGAGCCTGCTTATAGGCAGGATGGTTTAAGAGGAAAATGGGAAGGCCTGATGACAGAGACAACATAGGAGTTTGTGCAGCTGTTTTACTGTGATGGATCTATTATCCAGCCATTACAAGATAAATGATCGATCCCTCCCGTGCTTCCCCCTTGTACCTTCTGCAAAATTGAAATGAGAAGAGAAAGGAGGGGCCAGGGGGTGGCGGAGTACTATGATTAGGGGCTGGGTGAGACGCCCATTAATTTAAGAGGGAAGAGAGGGAAGAGTGCGGGAGAAAAGCGAGCATGAGGAGGATAGGCCGACCCCACACTGGGCCATCAATCAAAGAAGCGCACGTTGTCTCTGGCGTGATGACCCAGCACTCTCTGCCTCTCTGGCACCCTAATTAGAATTCATAGCAAAATAGATGCAAGGAAACGGTTCGGGCCCTTCATAATTTTATAGGAAATTTATTGTTATTAGAAGAACCATTTGCTTAGTGTGATTTTTCCATTACCGGCTTGTCACGCAGGTAGATAATATGGTAGGGGGAGGAGGAGGAGGAGGGGGAGGTGTATGAACTCCATAGATTGGGGTGTCAGTTTTGTTGATGGTGCATGTAGTTTACCTTGGAGCAGTGTCTAATGGGGGAAGTTGGTGGAGAATGCACAAAGCCTTGCAGCAGGATCCACATGCTCAGGAACAGCGTTGACTGTAATAAGCTCAGAGACGAGGGAGGTCTTGGGAGAACGACAGGCGAGAATAATGCCCCTATGTATAAACGCACAGCAACTTAACACCGAACAGATGGAACTTAATTGACTGCTTTGAGTTACGGAAGAATCTGTGCCAGAGCTCTTTTATAAAACATACAATCCTGTGATTTACCTGTCGGGGCTTTAGTAATGCCATCTATCAGCCTCATCCTTTAAACAGGTTCAGCCACTGTTAAATATACTTGACTGAAGTACTTTGAATGTCTACACCATGTTTAGTAGATCATAGAAGTTACAGGAAAAACACTGTGAGGAAAAGATTTTATTTGTCACATTAAGCTTAGATTATAGCAGTGTTTTTCAACCTTGGGATCACGGTACCTCATGGGGACACCTGGAATTCGAATGAGGTCACCTGAAATATTTAGTAATATATATCTATTCAACTAATTATTATTCTTTTAAAGATTATGATTAAAAACACCACACACAATGTTAAACATGAATATTAAAAAAAACAGCTTCTAAAGATATCTGACCTGGTCATCTTGATTGACGGCTGCAATTACGTGATTGAACAAAAAATGTCATGTGGGTCGAATATGGGGTTACAGGGCAAAAAAAGGGTTGTGAACCACAGGTTTATACACATAGCACTACAGTTCTTTGGACTCACTCTTAGAGACAAATCACCATTGACTGGTGAAACTGGAATGTGTAACAGTAGTCTGTGCAGAGAAATAAAAACAACTAGTGACAAAATAGATTGATTTATTATATTTATTTTAGGCTTATTCAAGGACAACACAGCAAGTGTTCCCACTTAATTTTTGCTTTCAGCCACATGACTCACAAACCGAGTGTTTGACAACGTTGCCTGTTAATAGACACTCAAACTAGATACTACTAATGTTTTTGTTTTTTTTTGTAGATACTACCAATGTTTTTGTTTTTTTTGTTTTGTTTTTGTTTTGTTTTTTGGCAATAAGACAAATTCTAAAATTAAACAGAACTGAAATGAATGTAAAATCTGTTATTGTGTGACCGAGTGCAAAAAGAAGTTTAGTACAAATCCAGGATGTCACATTAGTTTTCATTGACTTTAAAGCAACAAAGGTTTTCACATCACAGGAGCTTCAAACTGTCAAGTCTGATTGAAGAAACCTGCTTTGTCTCTTCTCTGTGGGGATAAATAAATGTGTCTGCCAAATTTGAAGTCCCTCACCTAACGCTAAATAAATAACATTGTTCACTTCATGAGCTCTACGCCAGAATGGAATTTCTTCCAAACCTAACTGCATGTAGATAAAAGAAGCCGTATGTGTTCTCCTGGAGTTGTTTATTTCCCAAACATTGATTCCAGCTCACTCTCCGTCTGAAGCTTTATTTGTTCTTTTCCTAAAAAACAAACAAAGTGATTTAAAAACATTTGTTAAAAAAAACAAAGAAAAAAAAACAATGAATCACTTCATTATTTGTAGTTCCTTTGACACATTTTAAAATCATTGAACTGCTGGATGGAGTACAGATAGGAGAAAATTCACACACAGGTTCACAACTTCTGGGTTGAGGCCAAAACAACAGTGAGGGGCTTCACCCTGGACAGTCCAGTAGTCCATGACAGGGACACGTGAAAGGACAAACGACTCAGACACACTCAGAATTTTACCTATGGTCATTTTTGAGTGGACATTTAACCTTACTATTTCTAATCTGCCTGTTTTGGACTGTGGGTAGAAGAAACCAGCAAACCACCGAAACTGCCCCGATCTCTTCTGCCACCGTGTGGCCGAAAAACAGATGTTGAATAAAAACCTGACACGGCCTTAATATCAGTAGGAACAATACAACACTATTTTAGATGACGACTGCCTTCAGTCTACCGAGTTCAGACCCAGGTGCCAACAGGACCAAAATCTAGACCTTGTATATCAAACTCAAGGCTCACGGGCCAAATCCAGTCCATCACATAGTTTTATGTGACCTTGCCAGAGTTTAACATGCTAAAACTTGGTGTGTCTTATATTCATGAGGCAGTGTCAGTGATGATGGAGTACAATAATTATTGATATGAGATAAGAATGCTAAATGTAGCCTCCAAGAAAAACAGCAAGTGTTCAAGAATTAAAGACTGTAACTGTGTCAGGGAATGTTCACCAAAGCTACAGCCAAACATGATGCGACAGTTGAAGCAAGTTTTATTGTGACTGGAAAAAAATGTGCAACCTTCAGTGTTTTTCAGATGTATTTTTAGAGGTGGCGCATGCTAACGGTGTGTGAGTGCCTTGAGACACTCTAGAGCCATTGATGTGGCCAACTTTTTATGTGTAACAATATTTTTTCTTTCTTAATATTAATATTTTTTAGGCAAATAACGCCTCCCATCCTCACCGTTAGGTTCAGTGGATCTGTCCAGAACTCACAGGAAAAAAAGGATCTTATTTATTTCCCGTGAAGTAGAGTACTTGAAAACACTCCACTAACAACACTTAGAATCGCTTAGTGAAAGTTTGTATTAACGTGTGTACAAAAATGTTTGTATATCTTGTGCAGATGTCGCTATCGCCGTCAATGTACAGGCGGTTTCATTGTCAGTTGCCTAGTAAATATAACTCGTTTTCTTAGGATCCTCGAGTGATTCATTCATCACTATTAGCAGTAGCAATGTCAAAAAAAAAAAAAAAAAGAAATACTGATAATGATTCAGATAAGTGATCAGGATTTTTCCAGACAGTAGCTGGACCAGTACACAACAGACACCCAATCAATGCAGGCTCATGACAACGCAGATGGGAGAATGCTCTGGGATCCCACAGGGCCACTGGGGGCCAGAAGGCTTTAATTGAGAAGATCACATTCTGCTCCCATTCTCTTCTTCTTCTTCACCCTTGCCTGCCCGTGATAATGCTGTTTGCATATTAATACACTACCATGTCAACCAGTCAGTGTCACAGTCACTCCAGTCAGTCAACACAACCGTGGGCGTTTCCCTCCCACCAATGAAATACAGTTGATTATTAGCGTTGCTTCTTCAGGTAGTTGTTCTTTTGTTGTTCTAATTTCTTGACCATAAAATTACATTTTTTTTAATATTTAATAGTAATGAAGAAAGTTGGCAAAAACTTAAACCGTGATAATTTTCCTTCTAATTATCAACTAACTACCTAACAGGCGTAAGTCGGTGTATTGTAATCAGAGTTGTAAATTGACATTGTGTTTTTTTTCCCCCCAAGTGCAATTATAGCACCTGTTCTGACTTGACTGGGTAATATCAGATAAACGTGACAAACGGCTCATTTCCCTGGAGCCTCTATATAAAGACTTTGACTTGTAAACTACTGTTTCCTCTTAACTTCTCTATATCAGCCCTGTGAATACATTGATGTGCTCAGGTATCAACAACAACGTAACATAATTCTGATGATGAGCTTTGTTTGTTTGTTTGTTTGTTTGTTTCTGACTATTTCCTGCTTTGCTTCTGCAGTTGGTGGCCGGCAGTGTGGTGGTGGCCTTTGAGGAGGTTTGTCCAGATCGCATTGACCTGATCCATAAGAACTACAGGAAGCTGTGTAACCTGCTGGTGGATGTGGAAGAGTGGGGCCAGGTGGTCATCATCTCCATGTTGACCCGCTATGCAAGGACGCAGTTCATCAGCCCCTGGAAGGAGGTGAGACACTCGTGACCCGAAGGACCGACAGTTGGTATCAGTGTCAGTAATAATAATAATAATAATAATGATAATAATAATAATTTTGAAAGCATAAACGTCTGAGCATTTTTTCCGTGTAAACAGGCTGGTCAAACATTCGTAATGACCATAACAGTAAAATATTGTTCTTCAAAGTTGGAGTCGTTTTTTAGTTTCTCAGTAAGAATCTAGTTATTTGTGTTTTATTTTAATATTAAAACTATGTTCCAGATGCTTCATTATTGGGTCACCAAAAATCATTACATTTAACTTTTGACTAATATTTATTATTTAGTAAGGTATTATTAGATTTCAGATGTAAACTGTTAATATTGAAAAACAAAAATTTCACAAATTATTTATTTTATTGTTATCTGTGGTTAATTTGATTTGAGAGAACACTTTAAACTTGATATATTTTGCTGTGTCTTGTTTTGTTTTGTAGGGTGCTGCATTTGATGAAAACAGTGAGAAGACTTTCTATGACTCTGACCATGAGGAGAAGAAAGATCAGACAGAGGCCAAACCTTACATCATGGATCCAGACCACAGGCTGCTGCTCAGGAACACTAAACCTCTACTACAGAGCAGAAACACTGCCGTGAGTCAGCAAAAACTTGACATCAACAAACAGCTGTGATAGTTCCATCAAGTCACTCATACTTTAGAAATGTTGGTGTTTACCCCCACAGTAGAGACAGGTGATCGTTGATAATGAGGAGGTATAAGAACCATGGTGAAAGGCCAAGGGCTTATGTGTGATGTTACCATTGACACTACTCTCTTGTTGGGTTGACAATGACTTGTGCTTCCACTGGTGCCAATCACATGTTTTTTTTAAATAACCCATTACAATTCATATTTAGCAGACACAACGCCTCTACATAACCATCAGCTCTACAGGTCACAGAAAGTGTTTTTGTTCCTGTGAACGTCAACCAGGGTTCTACTGTCTGTCTGTAGTTAATAAATAGGATGTCCTTCAGGTTGAATATTTGTTATAAAATATAAAAAAAATTGAAGAAGAAGAGAGGCTGGAGCTAATGGCAGTGTTAGCTTGGCCTCAACCTGATCAAAATGGACTCTTAAAAACTAGTGTGCTTTGTGGAGGTGTGGCATTAACACGTCGCTAAAATAAGGTGTGTGACCTCTAACATGCTGCGTACAGGTGTAGCGTCAACGCTACGTTAATATGCTTCATGGTAACATGCCAGCAACATTACCACAGCTAATGCACTTTCCAACCACTAACACATACAGTAGCAAATTTGCTATTACTAACATGTTAGGTGCTAGCACAGCGCGACACTACGATGTTACTTATATCCAGTAGATAATTAGCAACCAAATGAATCGTGGACTATAATACTAAAAAACACTCAATACCAAAATAATGTTTATATAGTATGTATATAAATAATGTTGCAGAGTGCACCAAGATGAGAAGAAAAACACCCTTCAGCAATACGCACACACACACTTGCACTATACACACGTCTGTGAAAGCCCAGTTCTGCAGTAAGTGCAGATCTCCATCACCCTGGAATCTCAAGGTCCCTGAAGGCGCAGAAGAAAAAAATGTCCTTAAATGAGAGTGTTGATTAAAATGTGACATGCTGTGTCTTTACTCACAACAACACGGTGACATCCTCCATCTTCACAGACGCATGTACCCTCTCCTCCTGCCTGCAGTGATGGACACACGTCGCCTGGCTATTTAAAGCCTGGCTGAAAAATTACCTTTATGGAGTCATGTCATAAGTGCCTTTGCAGAGTCCTGTGACATGCATGTGAATGAAGGTGTTTTATTTTAGCTGCGGTCGACAGATGGCTCATGCCATTGTAGGTGGTTTAATAATAAGAAAGCACTTAGAAGTTTGAAAGTGCTTTTCAAGTGTTAAAGAAGCATAACGTCAAGTTTGAGGAACGTGGAGAACAACACGAGTTTTTACCTTCTGGAGGTTGGCTGAAAATTGAAACGTGTTATAGAAAAGAGATGGGGGAGGAGAGGGTGAAGAGAGACATTATCTAAAAGCTATTTCATTAAGGCTGTTTTGACCGTCATGATGTGGCCATTGAACAAGTCTGCCTGAACTGCTGTATCTTCACCTATCTATATCTGCACGTGCTGTGGTGCTGTCATCTGGAACATTTTTATTTGCCATTGGACAACCTCAACCTTTTTATGCACATTTTTAAATGTTCACTAAAAATGCAATAAAGCCCAAATAAATATTAATTAACTAATACTATATTACAGTAATGTGTAATTAGATTCAATCAGACGTAGTCCTCTGTAGGACCTGTGATTCTTTTGATGTTCTGGTCAGTAATGGAGAGCTGAAAAGCTAAAATATTCTTCTAACCCTTTTGTTTTTAAGGTGGTGATGTCTGTTGCGCAACTCTACTGGCATCTGGCCCCAAAACAGGAAGTTAGCATCGTCACTAAGTCTCTGGTTCGACTGCTGAGAAGCCACAGGTAACAAAAAAATGTTTTTTCTGAAAGGGCCTTTAATCTGTAACCTGTCATTTTACCTGTTCTTTGAAGAGCTTTCCTGGAGTGTGACAACGTTCTCTGCTTCTTTATTTTCAAAGGGAGGTGCAGTATATTGTCCTGCAGAACATTGCCACCATGTCCATTCAGAGAAAAGTAAATAGAATTTTGTTTTTGAGAAGAAAATGAGAAATTGTAGAATTGTAGAATTGTGTGACGTAATTGTCTTAACAAATGTCTCCAAACAGGGAATGTTTGAGCCATTCATGAAGAGTTTCTACGTCAGGTCTACAGATGCCACACATATCAAAACCCTGAAGGTAACCGCAGCCTGCCTTCTCTATGTCCTCTAAGAATCTGAACACCGGGCTCTGTTGACGGGAGTCGGCTCTTTTTGTTCACAACAAATTACCTTCAGAGTCGACTCGTTCATGAATGTTCAATTTTAGGACAATTGTGGCTTGCAAGTCAAAAAGTTTGCCCACTCCTGGGTTAGACTATAATAACAGGCCTAATTTAATTTTTTTAAATAAATGTATGTGCTTCTACAGTTGGAGATCCTGACCAACCTTGCCAATGAAGCCAACATCTCCACCATTTTGAGGGAATTTCAGGTATCTACTTTTCCATTTTTACCAAACCCTCTCTGGTCTTTGATTTTGTTTCTGTAAGTTGTTTGCATTTACATTTACATTTACATTTAATCCTTAATCCCATTCCCTGTAGACCTATGTTAAAAGTCAGGACAAGGCGTTTGCTGCAGCCACAATCCAGGCCATTGGCAGATGTGCCACCAACATCTCTGAGGTGACAGACACCTGTCTCAACGGTCTGGTTCTGCTTCTTTCCAACAGAGACGGTAACTGATGAGCTACACGACATGTGCTGATGGTCTACGTTGTTTTTTTTGTTTGTTTTTTTCTAACGTGTTATCTTCTCTGTCGGTGCAGAAACTGTCGTGGCAGAGAGTGTAGTCGTCATCAAGAAGTTGCTTCAGACTCAGCCCACTCAGCACAGTGAGATCATCAAGCACATGGCCAAGATCTTTGACAACATCACTGTACGATCCAGACGCTCGTTGATGGTTCTGTCGATGGCATTTTGACTTTTTGTGCGCTTTCTTTACAGTTGTTTTGTCTAACTTTTTGTCTCAACTCTTCCGACTCTCAGGTACCCATGGCTCGAGCTAGCATCCTGTGGCTGATGGGAGAGTACTGCGAAAAGGTGCCAAAGATCGCACCAGATGTTCTTCGTAAAATGGCCAAGAGCTTTACAACAGAGGAGGACATTGTCAAGCTGCAGATTGTCAACTTGGCAGCCAAACTCTACCTGACCAACTCTAAGCAGGTGAAGTATTAAAATTAGGGATGTACCGATACAGATCGCAGTATCTACCATACGCCATTCTTCATTGTAATATTCGTCCTGGTACTCAAAAACAATCCAATACTCGCTGTCCTAATGGGTAGTTTATATACACAGTCAGACAAGACGTACTGTGAGATTTGCTCTGTTATAATTTGAAAAAATTCTCAAGTTTCCCACAGAGCAGTATGTAAGCCTGTATAACTTAATAAAATATTTATTAAAGGTATCAGTAATAGTACTCAGAGTACACATTTAAAAATGCTTTACTAACTTATTACCCTAATAAGGATCTATTAGTGCTGGATTAATGTTAAAAACGTTTGTGTTTCCAATTAAAACTAAAGGTTTAAACCTCATTATGAGGTTTTTTGAAATGTGCCTTTTCCACCTGGGTCACACTGCTAACCCAGTCCACTTTGTGACTGTGCTACTGTGTAGCTTTGAATTAGACCGATTTAACGCAATGGTGCGTCCGTGAGCACAGCTTGGCGTGCACAGGCCCATTCGGTTCAATAGGGTGATTCTCGCCACAGTGCTGGTTTATGAACCCAAACGCCGCCTCTTTAAACGGGCAGATCATTAAACCTCCTGCTTTTCTGTAATATGTTGCCGAGGAGTGAGGTAGACACAAAGTCAATTCTGTAAAGGATTCGGGCTTTTATTCCACTTTCATTATGTTTAGCTTTTATGTCTGCCTAAATAATGTATAACCGTGCGAGGGCTCTTTCTCCCTAATGTTGCTCAGAAACAGGGATATCAGACTACATCATTAAAAACAACAAGGAAGAATTACGACGCTCGGAGGGAAAGTCAACCAGAGGATTTGTGTTTGAAATGAATCTTTTAATAAGAGCTGATTTTTTTTTTTTTTTTTTTGGCATAAATATTTTTCTTTTTGCTTGCCTGTGGTTTGTTACCTTTATTACCATGTAATGTTAACACTGTGAGACTACACTAGGATCAAGTTAAGCTGCTTCAAAATTCCACAGTCTTTCTAACGCTGAAACTTTTTGAATGATTTATTGAGATTTTTCTCAGATTTTTACGTGACTCCTCCTCACTTTAGAGGGTTCATACGTGTGTCATATCTCTAGAATGGCTAATGGAACGACCAGCCTGTGGTCACCACCTGATCTGTTTCTCTGGACATGGATGAACAGGGATTTTGAAAGCATCAAAAGTATAAACCGTTTAAACTCTGATCAAATAACATTTTAGTTAATATAAAGATCAGTTCTACAAAGATCTGGCAGAGGCCCTGGACCAAAGGCATTTCTGACTTACCCCATTATACTGTTTCTCAAACTATGGTACGTGTGCCACAGATGGTACTAAGGCTCCCTTTAGGGGACCAGGGAAATCATTTGTTGAATTGTTTTTTTTTTTTGTTTTTCTTTTCTTTTCCAATTTCCCATTCTAATTTTCTAACAAGTATTTTATGTAATTTAAATACCAGTTGTATTGCTATCTAATTGTATGGTGTTGTCTTTGGCTTATTAAGTGGCTAATATTAAGAATATATTTTCGTCATGACACACTGTGCTTAGCTGAACAGTGTAGGCGTGTGCTGCAGTATTTAATGTCAGTCATACTGGTGGTGAAGATGACAGGTTTCCACCTCCTCTCCTCCTCCCACAGACCAAGCTGTTGACCCAGTACATCCTGAACCTGGGCAAATACGACCAGAATTATGACATCAGAGACCGAACGCGCTTCATTAGACAACTCATAGTACCGAGTGAGAAGAGTGGGGCCCTTAACAAGTATGCCAGACGGATCTTGCTGGCTCCCAAACCTGCTCCAGTGCTTGAGTCTGCTTTTAAAGGTGAGTCAAACATTTGTGTCGTCAATCACTGCTCTGTATTTTAAAGCTTTCTCCAAAGAGCCTGAAATGACAGATTAAAGGCCCCTCTTCTGTGTGTGTTTAGTAATTCATCTCAGTAAATCAGTGAATACATATTAACAGGACCTTTATTTCACCGTGATGGGATCCATTACCAGTAGTGTGCAAAGTAAATTTATGCAGTGATTTTATTATTCTGGTGGGCCTGTATCTCTGAAGGGCAGTTAGGTCAGACCTCTTTGCCTAGGATTAATGAGATGGGTAAATTATTGAACTAATGCTAACCTTTTTTTCACACTGAGAGGGAAAATAATTCCACTCATTTAGCTGTCTCTCTTCTCTTTTGCTCCCCGGTCGACTAAAGCGACAGAAAAGGCCTCCGACATCATTAAAATTCAAAGGCGGTTTGTGTCGACTGGGTGTTTATGGAAGGCATTAACCAACTCTGTCATTCTTAATATTCAAGTCTTCCTCTCTTTGGTTAGGAAAGCTCAATTTTTAGAGTGTAATCGCTAAGACATCAAATGTCCTCCTGGGTGATGACTGTGTGTGTGTGTGCGTGTGTGGTTGTGAGTGTACAAAGGTAAAACACTAATTTGACATAAATGTGTGTAATGGAGGATCATCTGATGTCAAAATCTTTTATTACAATTATTCAGTTGTTCCTAAGTTTTAGTTACAAATCTAGCACCAATAGGAATTTGGATTCTCAAAACAAAAATATAAAAGATTTTTTTTTTTCCATTCACCATTGTTACTGTAGTTATGTGGCGTTAATGGCAGGTCTCTATAGCACAGTGACTGTCAACTGGCTGCCCACGGGCCGAATACAGCCCATCAAACCATCCTTTCCAGGATCCTTTAATATTGCTCCTCCCTTATAAAAGATAAAAAAACAAAAGAATGTGAGTCCCACAGGAAAAAAAATAAAATAAAAAAAGGAAACAGAATTCAGAGGATGGAGGAACAGTGTTGAACATAAACCAATGAAATAAAATGTATTATTATTATTATCTTTGTGTTTTTCTGGCTCATTCTCTGTGAATCTTCTCTAAGAGCTTCTGCTTTACTTCCACAATTTGTATAAAGAGTCACAAACTTTTATTCCTCAATTGTAAAATGAGCTTCTCATGCACTGTGTTTGCTGTTTGATATACCAAGTTCTCCTCATTTACTCTCACAAAATTTAAAACATGTTAGTCTTGGTTTATTTCTTTACTCCTGTTTTTTGTCTTTTTTCTTCTTTTTTTTTCATTTTAAAATGTTCTTTCCCCTGGTTCAGATCGAGACCGTTACCAGCTGGGCACTCTGTCTCACAGTCTCAATACTAAAGCTACAGGATACCAGGAGCTTCCAGACTGGCCGTCGGAGGCCCCGGACCAGTCTGTCAGGAATGTGGAGGTCATTGAGCCGGTAAGAAAATGATGTCCAATCAACTTCTCCTGTCTTGTCTGTGTACGAGGGTAATTCAAAAGTGTCAAAAGACCAACGGAAACAAGTGTACGAGGGTAATTGAAAAGTGTCAAAAGACCAACTGAAACAAAACGTATGCACAAACATTTGTTCAAAAGATTTTACTTTAATCAGAGAATTCCTTCTTTCTGAGGGACGTTTTCACACCATCCACAAATGTACTGTGACATATTTGATGTTCACTCTGATTTCAGATTTGTTGAAATATCAAAAGAAACTTGATAAACATAATGACAAAACTTCTTGAAATTGTTGGAAAAACCTGAGAAATTTATTAAATTATTTTAGTTTATAAAATGAAGTTATTCTTTAAAACTATAAAATCTGTCTTAGAACTTTTTGACTTGCCCTTCTAGTAATGTCAGAGTTTATGTGGCTGGCATTGGATGGTTATTCAACAATGTCAAAAAAAGATATGTAGTGGGAATTCTTGCAATTAACATGAATCGTATGTTACAGATAACAACAGATTTAATATATCCTCTGTGTTTAGCTCCTGACTGTGCATATATAAAAACAAATATTTGGACATAAAAATACAGACATGCATTTTTATTGTCCATCACAGTGTTTTACACAAACAACAAGTTCCGTGGACAAAACTCTAATTTCAGTCAGTAGGTTTAGAATCTTCTTTAATAATTCCATTAATGTCACATTGTGGCATTTGACAAATTAAATGCTAGACAAATGGGCGCTAGCGTTTATTACGTGTGATTATTTAGTCCGAAAAAACAACAAGCAGGATGTTCAGTGTTCAGTAAAAAGAAAAGACATTTGTTGAAGTGCAAATTAGAAAAAAATTAAATGAAGTCACTTTGTTTCTAGTGGAGGAAAAAATGTGTTATTGTTACATTATAACATCTGATGAGGAGTTTAATTAAAAATAAATAGAATGCAGATTTAACAGAGAAAACATTGTGCATCAAAAAGAAAGATTTACTGAATGAATACTTGATACTGTATGAAATAAACCTATTCACTTCTTTAGTTTGGTTTTAATGGCAAATTGTATCATCTTGAGACTCATCTCTTTTATTCACTGCTAACCTGTTGACCTCAGTCAAACAACAGGCCAGTGGCGTATATGAATAATCCTCCAATCAGATCTCAGAGGTCGTTTCATTATGGTAAAAAACGTCTTATTGATCGATGACAAATGACTGTATTTGCTCCTCCTGTTGTCCGTGCTTCAACTACACCAGGTGAAGGAGTGGGCACCGCTGGTTGGGAAGGTCAAGCAACCCAAGTCTGACCAGAAGTTCTACTCTGACGAAGAGGATGAGAAAGAGGAGGGAGGGTCAGAGAGCAGCGGGAGTGAGGACGACAGCAGCAGCAGCAGCAGCAGCAGTGGCAGCAGCAGTGAGGATTTACTATATATAAGTTGTGTATGTGTATATGTATGTATATATTGATTGTGTATATATGTATATGTATGTATATATTTACTATATATATGTATATACATATACATATATAAGGTGCCACCCCCCATTCTCCATTCATTGTCTGTTGGCTTCATCGTGGTTAATCCACAGCTACCAAATATATTTGATATATATATTTATATTAGTAGATAAAGCCTCAGCTTCGTGTCCACTGTCAACGAAAGCAGCAAAACTAGAACAAAGTTAGTTTACAGATAACTACATAGCGTCTCAGCAGTTCATATGTGGAGTTGTGTCTTTTATCATTTTATATCCAAAAGTGCAAACATATTGGATGGAACATTTAAACAAATTCAGGCTCAAACATTCTAGCACAAAGGAAGTACAATTCTGTTGTGACGTGCCTGTTGGAAAATTAGAAGAAAATGTATCCACTCGCCCGCAATACTTCAGTGTCCCCTAGGTGGGCACAACCCCCACTTTGAGAACTACTGACTTAACCAATTCCTAAATGAGATGTTGATACATAGTGTAATGTAATTGTAGCACAGCGTACATGAAGTGTTATGTTCGAGGTCTTTGTGATTGTCGGTACAGAGTCCGGCAGTGAGAGTGACGAGGAAAGCAGTGAAGCATCAGAAAAGACCTCCAGTGATTCTGGGAAGAGTTCCAGTGAATCCGAGGAGAGCTCCAGTGAATCTGACTCGGAACAAAACAAGAAGAACAAGACCAAGAAAGTGGCGCAGAAGAGAAGCAAACCAGCTGCTGTCAACAGGTACGCCCAAATCCCTTCCAGCCTGTTCCAGTGTGAGAGCATCATTTTTCTTCCTCGCCTGTTTGGTGGTCCAGATGTTTCCTGCTTCTTTCTATTTTTTCTCACTCTGGCTCGCCCTAATGAGACAGGTGGGTGTTTGTGAGAAGAAGCAGGAGTCGCAGGCAACAGCAAATGTGATCAGTGCTTTGCTGCATCCATAACTTCAACCTCCATCTGTTAAACACTTCAGTCTTCTTATAATCTGCATGACAAACCACCTGCTGGCCGTGCATCCATCTTTCTTTCCTGCCTTTGTTTTCACAGCTTCCACGTCAAACGTGTCATTTTCGTTGTTAGCTTCGATAAAATGTAAGAAACTTGTTTTCTGCCTTTAATGGAAATTTATGTTTTGGAAAATATAGTTTGTGCTTTCTAACTTGTTTTCTGCCTCTAATGGAAATTTATGTTTTGGAAAATATAAAATTTAAAAAAAATAAATATTTTAAATTGTATTCCCACATCTTAAACTCCTGAATATTTTTAAACTGTAAATTTATTTAAACCTTAGAAATTATCATTTGCTATACTCTACCTGTTTGACGGTTATTTAGAGCCGGGGTCCCCAACTCATGGTCTGTGGTCCTGACCGGTAGCGGCCGACCTGTCTTAGTTTTGTCAATAAGTTTTGTGGATCAATGGCATTAAAATTAGACTACAATTAAACCTCTGCTTTGGCAATGTTATTAAGGTTGCATTTTTTTTAGTTATTTTGGTTTTGATGCCATTTTATTTTAGGCCTTTTCTACAATACTCAAATTCAAAGAAAAAATGGCATTAAAATGAATTTGCCTCTACTAACTCTGCACCCAAATAGGTCCCTGCCCCTCACTTTAAGAACCACTACCTTAACTGACATTTCGTTGTGAATTTCTTTCTTTCTTTACTCTGTGTCTTTAAAAGTGTTTTGATTTTTTTTTTTTTTGGCTGTTGGATGATACAACCATGATGGATGTTTCAGCTTTAGCTTTAGCTGTTAGCTTGTTGTGTTGAGTTTCTCAGAGCCAAATACAGTGAAATAATATTTAAAAAAAACTGCTCCACCTTATTGTGGAATGAAACACTACCTTCGACTGTTCTTTCTGGAATATAAACCCAGGTCATCGGCTCATCAGGAATGTTGTTACTGTGAGTTCCATTAACAATCCAATCAAGGACAATTCTCCTCCAGTAGTGTAGCCCACGTTTACATGGCTAATGGATAATGACTTTTGATTGGTCATTTAGCAGCCCGGTGTTACCAATGAATGAGATTTAGGTCATTACTACTGAATATGCTCTCACACACACTCCCTTACACGGGGGCAGATTTACTTTCTTATGCACTCGACTTCATTCGCTCAGGGACAGGCCAGCCCAGAGTACCAGAGTCTACCTGATTCTGCCGTGTGACAGGCTGCTGGCTGACCCTGTTCTCTCCATTAGAGAGAATAATTAGAGCAACTCACCCCAATGCTCAAACACACACCAACATGCGCACACACACACATGCACAGTAATTAGAGCCGCTCACCCCAGTGCTTCCACAACAAACACAGCATAATGCCCTCATTATGGCCCAGTCATTTCAGGCAGAGCCTAATCAGGCCCACAGTGATTTATATCACTTTTTCCTGTTCGCAGCAAATGAAATCTGTAGGCCAAATTAATACTGGCTTTTCATCATCGCCCAAGTTAAAAAGCCAGTTACCGTCACAATTCCCCTCATTAATTTAACGGCTGAAAGTCCCAGGCAGGCCGAGTAAACACTCATTATTGGAACAAATTGAAGAGGGACGGAGCAAGTGAAGGAGAAAGGAGAAAGATGGGGAAAATCTTTTTTCTTTTTTTTTTTCTGAGTGATAACAATATTTAATTAGCTTCCCAAACAAAAGCCCATTGATCATTTGTGAATTGCAATTGTCAAGCTTTGATTGAAAAGGGAAGGAATGAGCAAGTTATCTATCTGCTGCTATCTATTGTTTTATTTTTCAAATTGTATGTAATAGGTAGTAGTATTAAAATAGCTTTTTTTTTAAATGCTGTTCATATTACATAGATATTAACTGTTCATTCTTTTTATTATTTGTTGTTCGTGTGCGTTTCAGTGACTCGGACAAAAACGGCAACGGACCTGTAGCTGACGCCACCTCAGAGGAAAGCTCCTCTTCCTCAGAGTCCGACTCTGAAGAGGACTCGGATTCGGACGCCCCCACAGTGCAGAAGAAGAAAAATGACGTGAAGTCCAAACCTAAGGTGACGTGATGGTTCTGATCAGTGTTTGGTCAATGTCTGTGTTTACATGGACTGGCATGAACATGTCATTTCTCATCGTCAGCTCCAAATACTGTGCAACATTTATCAGCCGACACTTTTTACTGTTTTTTGCTTACAGTTTGTTATTGGAATTGCTGATAAATTTTACATTTTATCTATCTATCTATCTATCTAATAAATATATACGTATATATGTATGTGTATATATATATACTGTATGTTCATACAGTATATACGTATATATGTCTGTCTGTCTCTCTCTCTCTCTCTCCCTCCCTCTCTCCTGCTGTCTCTCTGTCTCTGTTCCATGCTCGCCCTCACTCTCTACATGCCCGTCTTGCTCTTTGTTTTTTTAAAGCCTCTGTTTACTGACGTTTGTCGTCTCCATCACCACCGCTGAGCATCAATCATAGATGTTCTAAGAAGATACGACCTCTAACTTTTATTGTTTGATGTATTTTTCATTCTTTACTCTCTCGTTCTTTTCTCTTTTTTTTTTCCTACCCTGCTCAGCCTGGAGTATGCAGAGTGGAATTTTATGGTTCTTTATGTGGCGTAAAAGGAACCCGGGGTTGGTTGGGTGTGTGTGTGTGTGTTAGAAGAAACGGTGATAAAAGTGCTCGTATGAATAAATGCCTTTTTATTGGGCCTGTTGTGCTGCCAGATAGAGGCATGTGTTGCAATTTCCACAAGTCAACACCTGACAAGCCGGGCTCAGTCACACGAGGTGGTGTGAATTGGATGTGACACGATACTGTGCATGAAAGGCTGTTGAAAATTTCAAACATGCCGTAAATATCCGCAGTTTCTTTTTTTTTTTTTTCTAGATGGATGTGTCCTGGTTTTCTGACACACTTTAGGTGAAAATTGAGACGTTTCTTACCATGGAAACCACAATGTTCAACTTTGTGTTGTATCTCTGTTACCTGACCCTGTTGTCTGTCTTTATAGGAAGGAGTGAAGTCAAAGAAGGAAGTCTCTCTTCTGGATCTAGATGACTGTGAGTAACTGGCACGTTTGCAGAACTTGAGGTTTTTGAAACAAAAAGTCAAAATATTTTGAGACGATTCAATTAAATCTTTGTTTTGAAAATAACCTGTACTTTGTCACGATACTGCATCCTCTGTTTCAGTCTAAACAGTCTTCAAGGTGTTTAAAAAAAGGATGACTCGATCTTATATGCCGATAATCCGATACTGGTCAAAATTTCAAACAGCGGAAAAAACAACTGTAGCCTGTACGATCCGATACCTAACCCCAAATGCTTAAACTTAACTTTGTGTCCACGCTGTAAACAGAGACACTTTCGCCTCAGCAACGACATGCTGGAGGAACAAGAAGGTAATGGCTTGATATCGGTATCGGACATGGAGAAGTTGTATCCAGCCATCCCTTGGTAGGATATCATGGAGAAGTTGTATCCAGCCATCCCTAGTTTAAATGAGTGAATTTCTTGCTAGTATTTTTAATATTTCTTATACACTCATAGACAGGTCGAAGGGTCAAACGATCGGTCGAAGGATCGGTTGAAGGATCAAACAAACTTTATTTTATCTTTTTTTTTTGCTGTGTCTTTGTCCAAATAATAACGTCCACTGTCTCCAGTGCTTTTCCTGATTCTTTGGTTGTTTACCTTTGTGTTCTTCAGTTTCTCCCGCACCTGTAAACAACACACCAAAGTCAGCGTTCGTCTCCTCCAGTCTTCTGTCCGACCTCGAAGGCCTGTCCCTCTCCAACGTCTCCCCCACCATACAGGTTAGTGCACCGCTGTGTCTGCAATACAAACACACCAAATGCCATTTCCTCCATTTGTGTAGAGGGTCCATCGTTCCACTCTGTCTGACGCTGACAGAACATCAGAGGAGCTGGTAAAACAAGGCCTTCTCCCTGGTGGAAAATTTCTGCTTCAGACACCAACTATTGACCTTTTCTGCCTGCCAATATTTATGGCCATTTAGGATGATGCAACTGCTCTGCCCGTTTCCTGTAGCTCTTATAGTCTGTCTTTCTCACCCATGCGTCTTTGGCTCTTCCACTGCTTGAACTCTATTTCTGTGTGTCATCTATAGTCTGCCCTTCTCTTTCCTCCCTCTCTCCCGCTCTGTCAGCCTCCATCTCTCTGTCCGATGTGGCGTCCCTCGTGTCTCTGTGTTGTTCATATCTGATGGTTGACCTTTCCCGGTGTGACGGCTTCTTTCTCTCCTCGCCTTATGAGCGGCTCCACGCGTTTAGTCTATTTTATATCTTGTCGTCCCTCGGGAGGTAAATGTCCGGACCATTCTTTTTGCTGTTACTCTATCTATTTCACTGTTGGCTCTTTGCTGTTTCCCCTTGGGTTCCAAATGAGAAACGTTTAAAAAATATTCATGTTTTTTCAGTCACACCATTTCTCCGTTCTTTAGTGGGGATGTGGTTAAATGTTTAGGATTAAGTTTTACGCATTTTTCTATATTTATTGTTAATGATTAGAATATTAGAGATGGGGTTATATTGTGTGTATTTCTTTTTTTTTTTTTACCTTAAGTGCAATAAGAGTTTGTCGGACTGTACGCTGCAACAAAGCCTGTACCATCGACTATTACTATGTATACATTTAGCCGACGCTTTTATTCAAAGCGTCTCACATCAGGGAGGATTCATTATATGGTTTCACAGGGACTCGAACCCAGGACCTTCTCCTTGCGTGGCAGATGTCATAATTACTACACTATAGAACCTAAATGTAGGTGACATTACAAATCCTTCTTTTTTTTTTTTTGCTTTCCAACTAAAAAAATGTTTAGGCAGAGTACTAAACTTCCCATCTTTCTTTTCTGTATATGTACAAGTAGCAGCTTTTCTGGAACCACAGTTTGCACATCCTTGGGAAAGTGATCAAAATTCCGCTGCATGTTGATTATAAAGCAGAGTCTCCACTGTCCCAGCTCTGCTGCAATGGAGACTCTAAATTCTGCGTCTGTCCCTCTTCCCTGCTGCCTGTCATTCAGTATGATTGACAGCTGCTCTCTGGCCAGCGTTTATGCAGTGCAGGTTAGTTGTTAGTCACTCCCCTCCTCCTCAGGTGAAGGCCAGGGAGTAATAGCAAATAGAAATGCAGATTAGAACGGGGAACTTTTTGCGCCTCAACATCTGATTTAAAGTCAATTCTATGCATAAATACATGATGGGCATCAGGATTCATAGACAAGGGTAAATAACCTCACCTTTATTCTAATGCACACAGCCCCTCCTCTACCTCCTCCCATTCTCCACCCTACCCCAACACACACACGGAGATGCACAGATAGCCACACACCCCGGTGTCATTTCTATTTCTGAGCAATCTGCCCACAGAGGCAGCGAGTCTGTCTCAGGTGAGCGCTCGGGCCCTTTTAGAGAATTACTGCATGGTTATCAAAGGCATTTAGATTAACCCTGGTCACCGTCTCTGACCCGTCTCCTCTTCCATCTCCCCCTCCTTTTCTTACTTTCGGCATACTTTGACTCCCTCTAATAACATTTTGACATTAGGATCCCTCACAAATGCCTCTTAAATCCATCCCCCATTCCCAGTCCACGATCCCGATGTCCATGTTCACGGTGGGGTTTGGCGAAAGCTGATAACTTTTCATTCATAATTAGCAGTCAGCGAATGGGACTGTGTTGGGGGGAAATTGAACTGTCAGCGGCCAGGCGCAGGGTGTTTGACCCCATCATGCCCAGAGGGGGCCATCATAATTTGTTCATTTGGTGTCCATCAGGCGGGCGCCAGCGAGTCCCTTCCTCCCCCCTCATCTCCCGCTTCAGCCTTCTGACCTCCCCCGTAGTGGGCGCTCTGGGTTCACGTCTAATTATGATTCAGCAGAAGAACCCAAAGCGGCAGGAAGGGAGCAGCCCCTGCCCTCCACCCCTGTCGCTGCCACTCAAACTGTAGAGATTGTCTTTTAAATAGGAATAAATGGAGAAACAACACAGCAGAGCTGCACCGTCCTCACTCACTGATGTGTTTATCTTTCAAATGATGCAACATTTCTTTTCTTGAGTTGCCTTTTTGGCTTCATGTTCAGATCTATCACAGGTGTTTTAACCTGTCAAAGGTCCTGCAGAAGTTTTACTTTTGGACTAACTGACTAACTAACTGCTACGTTTCCTGTTACGAGACTATGAAAATATTTCTCACCTGTAGCCTTAGGTCTGTTCTTAGGTTAGGTCAGTAACTTTTTCTTTGGGCTTTTCCCTTCATCATTGGTCAGTTTTAACTCTGACCGTTGATGTGTGTTGATGCATCCAGTCTAATTGGGTTAATATTTGAGATAGAGAGGGAATCAAACCAGAGAATCTTACCACTGCTACACTGGGCATTATAGTCATTGTATTAACATTAAAAGATATATATATATGTATGTATGTATATATAGGTCAATTCAGTTTTAGTTGTGTCTTGACTATGGAAAACACTTTTGTCTGAATGGACTTCATACAGTAGTTTTAAAGTTTTTCTAAATAATGGTCGCGTTAACTCAGAGTCCTTGTAAAGCCAGAAGAAAAGAGAGAATTCTGTTTTTGAATAATACTCATCTATTATTATAAATGTTCTTTAAAATTAATGTTTGAAATACATTTTTAAGAACGAGTGATTTATACATAAATGAATGTAAACGAACCTTAGCTCGTCCTCATGTGCCGGAGAGACTTCTTGTTATATTAAGCCAGTTTGAGTCGACTGGAGTAACATTTATTAAATACAATTTGCTGTCAAGGTCTTTGTGACGTCCCCTCAATTAATTGTCATCTTCTGACTGAAGGGAACAATTAGGCCCTAAAGTCAAACACATGTCCCGTATCTTTAATCCACACAAATCTTGTAGAGCATAATGAAATCCTGTCTCTGTCGCTCCACGCAGACGTCGTCTGAAAACCAGAAATGGATTTTCAATAAATGTCTACATACATCTCTGTACTTCACACTTCCCTTTCTGCTAAATTGTCCTGCTTATGCACACAGCACGTGGCTGCCAGGCTCCGGTCAGACCTTTTGAATATGTCAGCGAGATTTTCAGGTCATTTGCCACAGAGGGTGTCGGGAACATGAAGTCCTGGCTTTGAAGGTGACTGGTGTCTGTGCCATCCATCACCAGGGCTTCCTTTAAGTTGATACATAATAGAGCCTCTCAATCAACTTCCTCCCTCATTGTCACCTTCCTTCTTCCTGTCCGGGATGTAGAATAGGAGCTAAAGCCGAGGAGGGGAAAAAAAAAGAGAGCGAGAGCCTGGCAGAGGAGTCAAGGTTACATCCATCCTGTACTCTTATTTACACTTGAGGTGTTTCATGGGCTTGTGTTTCATAACAGGACAACAATGGGTGGATGGGGTGGGGGTGCGGGAGGGGCTTGTGTGGACATAGGTGTCAGCCTGTCCACTGTGTCAAATAGGTGATAATAAGCAGTTTAACGCCTTGTCTTGTCTCACCTTCCTCCTTACGCTGTGGCACCTGCCCTGGACGAGGCTCCAGACGGGACCTTGAAGTAGGGTGTGTCTGTCAGGGAGGTAAATCTCCGTTGTGATGGGGTGCCAAACATTACGGCCGGCTTTATCGACACCGACGGCTCTGACACTTCCAAAAGTGGCCCAATAAATTTGCGGGCTGGCAGGAGCGTGACGGGCGACTGCGAGGGCGCAGTGACGCTACAGCACAGCAACAAATGTTTATTTGACCTCCTTCACAGACACCGGGTTGGTCTGAGCAGAAGACACGTCAGTAGGCAGTCGGATGTAGCTGAACAAGGTCGTTGACTGGTGGACTGGTGTTTGTACGTCTTGAGACTTTTTGTTGACCTTGAAGATCGTACAAGTAACATTTTTACAGACTCCCCTTTAGAAGAATAAGAGGGGAGAGGTTCTCAACAAATAAAGTCCCCTATGTCAGAGTTCACTAGATTTAACACAGAGAGACAAGAAATATTGTTATTGTACAGACCATGGATAAAAACTAGAGATGGTTTGATCCGTTACTCAGCATCGGTATCGGTTCGATATTGATCAAAATTTCAGCATCAAACATTGAAAAAACAACTATAGCCTGTCCAATCCGCTTCACTAAGCCGAAATGCTAAACAAAATTAATTTTATCAGAACAATATCGGTATTGGGAGATACTCCAAGTTGCAGTACTTGGAGTATCTGGCCATGCCTAGTGAAAAACATTGCTAAATGCAGGAGACAGATTTCACAGTGAGGTTGAAGACCATTGTGACTGTTTGACCTGATATGAAGGGACTGCATGACGTGAATGCATGGATGGGTCCAGGCTGGAGCTCGCCCTCACTGTTAGCTGCTGGGTTTGGCTCCAGCTCCTTGGCGACTGTAAAAAGGATTAAGTGATAGAAAATGGATGGTTTTAACAGAACAAGGGTTGAAAAGGGAAAGGAGATATTTGATTAGAAAAGATTGGATTGGATCGAATTGGATTAAATTAGATTAGATTGAACTGTATTGATCCCACCCTGGGGAGATATTGTTGTCTACGACCTGCTGGAAATCTTTTCTCCAATCAAGATTTGTTGGCATTTGTTGCAGATTCCGATGTTTTTAATTTTACAAATAAGTTGGCCAGCAAAAGCACTTTCCATAGGAAGTATTTATTCTTTAGACTCTGGATGGTTTAAATTGCTAGTGAACCATGTGCTGCAGTTCGTTTTCCAGTGTCAGCGTCTCTGTTATACATGTAAATTGATCAACACTATTTTATTTGTTTTCACAAAATACACTGTTTCTAAACAAATCTGCACATACACACACACACAAGTAATAAAAATATTAGTGAGATGAGGCCAGGTCAATGACCTGATGAACAGCCAGTACCGACAGAGAGATGCTAAAGCAGCCACTTAATAAGAACAGAATTAGAATCCAGGCGACATCGCCATCAACAGTTTGTTCTACATTGCCAGAGAATAAGCACTTAAAAAAGGCAAGTCATTAACATGAATTAATGTAATGAAATTTAAATGCAGGGAACGGCATAATAAAAACACCTCCCTGTGCAAACTGAGGTGTAAATTATAAACAAATGATCAGCCTTTAATGATGTGATTTATTGCAGCACTGTAAAAACTGAATTTATTTTAATAAGGTTAACCGGAGAGAAAGTTTAACGCGTGTGTAGAAAGGTCAAATCAATCAACAAAAGTTACACTCTCTAGTTTTAGGGAGTGGTGATAAGTATTTACAACTAATTGGGTCAGATAAAATATTTAAAAATATAAATAAAAAATAAATACTATTTCTTCTGCCTTCAAAATAAAATAGGGACACTTTCTCTATAAAATATTTTATATATATATATAAATGGACTTGAGCAATAGCCTACATAAAATACATTTCCATAAAAGTGGGAATTAAAATATAATCTAACACCAAGTTTCCTGTTCACTTGTTCAGCAGTTTTAGAATAAACATGAGGAAAGATTTTAATCTGTGTTTTTTCCCCACATTTTTCTTGTCCAATGTTTTTAACTCTTAATGGTCCAAATATAAAGAGAGTAACTGGACCCTGTCTCTGCAGCGTTCCACTGATGTCAAACCGATTATTTATCCTGTAAACCAGTTGTGACAAGTAGTCTAACGCCTCGTACATTTTTTTCACCCGAGTCCAAGCGAGCTTTGTCGTGCGTCAGCTTCTAACGATATGTTTTGCGCTGATTTCACATGTCAGTGAGAGACTGTAGCTTCATGCATGTTTTCACTGTCTTTCTGCGTGTCACGTTCAATTAGCCTAATTAGTTCATACACCTTCTCTGATCATTCAAGTGGTTTTATTGTTGTTTTTCATTTTATTTTAAAAAATGTTAGTGCTTTCTTGCATCGTTTTTTCAATCCTTGTCATCAGAAATTTTAGTTTGTTAATTTTTTTTTTTTAGTTTTTTTTTTATTTAGTTTTTTTCTGCTTACAAGATGGCATGACATTTGCGGGGGTGCATTCAGGTGCAAAGTATCTGTTAAAGTCATAGTGCATCCTGAATGGGTTAATCACCTAAGACAGATGGACAGATCTTCTCCTAAGGACTTTATGTTGTTTGCACACATTAGTGCTGTTACTGTGTCTGTCAGCTGAATACATGCAGGGTTCAGAAATAGCCTTATCTGCAGATCCAGTCTACTCTGAACTGTTGACAGGTGCCTGCATTAAAGTCAGAACAACACCATGTGAAAACAAGGTTCCTCTAAGATGTTAATTTCGTTGTAGGACGGGTGAGTGGTGGGGGGCGGGGGGATGTCACCTCTTCCTCTCTTCTTTATACGCCTTTTTCGGGACTGAAAAGGAAGAAAGCCTCTCCATAAAGACCTGGAATGGCTGCCTCGGCCTCTGCATGCACTTGTGTTTTTATTCATTAGAGGCTGATTATTTTAGCCTAGCCTGTCTGTGTGTAGCCCACTCCGACCCAGCTCGTCTGATTTCGATGATTTTTAAATGTGCCCTTCTTTACACAACAGAGACAAGGAAAGGAGGTTGAGTGCTGCTGGTTGTATTGGTTTAACAGCCAACCTTCAGCCCTGCTCTGCACACGGCGAGACACTGCATCCTGGCTTCTGATTGGATACAGCAAATCCCATCTATATGTTTGATGGAAGGGGCCGGAAAGAGCTTCTTGAATTAATCTATTCTATTGTGCAGATGCATTTGCACAGTAATGCACAAAGTGTCCCTGGATGCAGGGCTCTTTGGGAATGTTCTGCTTTTACTGTTTGTCATCTCACATTAGTCTCTGACTCTCAGGACTGTTTCTGCAGTGGTTCCACTACAAACCATTCCTACTTCGAAGAAACTAAATATTTTGTTTAATTTAATCAAATGATCCTTTATAAAGAAAAAAATCGGACAGTGGTGAGACTGTTTTGCAGGAAAGTTCGTTTTGCTTCAAAAGTACAAAGGCCGTACCTCTAAATTAAAATGTGCCACCATTAAAAGAAAAAATCTAGATCTGAGATAATGATCGTCTTGCTTCACAGTTTTAAAAACTGTGTTAAAAATGTCTGTATTGTTTGACTCATTTATTCAGCTGGTATGGCTAATGAAAGAAAAGTCGACTGTATTCTTTTCAAATATGACAATTTTTAACTAATACATATCATGTTTTTGTTTTTTTTTTTGGAACCAGTTCTTCCTTCCTTTACTTGGTTTCAGTTCATTTTTGTAGTCTAATGGTCAGTGGATCAACTGGACTCTTCAGTCGGGAGTCTTTCTTATGACTCGTTCCTTGTATTTTCTTTGTCAGGTCAACACACCGTCTTTCGGCCCCATTAAAACCCACGAGTTGCTTCACCACATGACTGGAAAAGGCCTCTCTGCGAAGTATCACTTCCCGAGGCAGCCGTGCCTGTACCAGCCCAGTATGGTGGCTGTGCAGGTCATACTGACCAACAGCTCAGATCACAGCCTGGAGGAGATCCACATAGGAAGTCGAAACCCAGCTAACCTGAACATCCACTGTTTTAACACCGTCGGTGAGTACCAGAGTACCATGGTATAAATGTGTGTCTTGGCAGTTGTTTCATAAAAGAAGATGTATTTACTGTATTTATTCTTTTGCTTATTTTTCCATCACATTTTTATGTTAGGACATTTTGTTTACAATTATAAAACATTCTTATTATCACTAAGAAAAAAAGGTTTCCTTTGAAATTTTCCTAAGTACTTCCTCAAGTACTAATAGTCAATAAACATTTTAGAAGTATTTTACTTGCTAATTTTCTGAAGGTGATAATGATGTTTCCAAACAAATTATTTTTTTTCCTTTGAAGTTAAATTAGTTATTAGTGGCCTGTAGTTTTTGGTTATTTCTTTTGAAATTGTGTAGCTCATGTAAGTCCCCCCTCCTCCCTGCAGGTGGTGCTATTAATACCACCATAATATTCTTGTCCATGATTTGAGTGTGCAACAATACAAGATATAGTTTTAATCATAACAAACAAACAAAAAAAGAGTCAAAACATTTTTTTCCACTGAAACAACTACTACATTTCAGAGAAATAACTTCGTAGCTTATTTATCAACATCAGTTGTTGTTGAAAGACCTGGCTTAGAGGAAAGCTGCCGTTGACAGGCCCCCTGGTGGTCGGTGTCCTTAGTTCCCTGACTGCGTCTCATGCGTCTCATTTCACAGTCCAGTTGGGTGGAAAGTGCAGTAATTTTCATTAACATAAATCTATATTTTTTAAAAAGTAAACAGCTGAAAGACGTAGTGCATCTTTAATCCAGTTTTCCAAACATTTTTTGCAGTTTTTAAAAAATATGTACCAACACTGCAATGACTTCACAGAAAACCGATGGTCCGTCCTCCCACATTCTGTGTAAAACGTGTTGTCGAGTCCGACGTAATCTCAGTTTTATTTCTTTTAGACACGCCGTCCTCGTTTTCCCCCTCTGATGTCCACAACTACATTTATTTTGATTTTGAACAGTATCTGATGTTGCTGCTACTTCTTCAAAATAGAGCTGCACCTATAATATGATTTTAGCAGGATATTAAATGATCATTACGTTATCAGAAACCTATAACCGTGATGGCTGTCAGACCTGGAAACAGCCCATCTCTGGTCAGCTAATCCCTGTTCATTAGTATCGATCAGGACCAAGACGCTGCACAATCTCCATATTTCTTGTCAGACCGGTGCATGTGTATGATATAAGACCGAGAACAGCTCTCCCTCAAGATTGTCTTTTCATGCACACACACACATGCACACTCGCAGTGTGCAGTGGAGCACATTAAAACTGTCAATTGCAGAGAATTGATTGGGCATTGAAGGAACTCAAGCAGCCAAACAGTGGGTAATTTGGATCGATTGAGCGCGGCCTGTGTTAGCGGTTGGCTGAAGTTGATTTGTGTAAGTTGCAGAAGATGAATACAGACAAAGCTTTATATTGTGTTGTTTTGTGTGTTTGTGAGAGGAATAAAGCATGGCAGTGTTTGTATTTAATATAAAAAAAATGTTCCACGGAGCCTCTACGAGCTGGTCGTACCTAAAAGCTGCCTGATTTCACATGAATGGTCACTAATGTTGTCATTACTTTTTTATGTATATTTTTATTTGCTCACTTGTTTCGGTTAGGGACGTGACGTGAGATTTTCAACAGATGTTAATAACTGATTATTATCAGGTCCTGATACATAACTGAAAATGTTCGATAATATGTCTTCATGTGATCGTTTTGTATCTCAGGATAGAACAATCAGACAAAAATCAACAGTTCTGACTTCTCAAAAGTCCATGTATTTATTTTGGTAATTAAAAAAAAAAGAAATGCAGTTTAGAGTTCGGTTCACTGAAAATAAAACGCATCAAGTAAGACATAAAAGCCAAATGTGTTATAAACTCTATATGAAGACGTTTTGACTTCATGTAACAGCATTGTTCTTGTAATGTTTCTACTTTAATTCCATATTTTTTTTACATTCTTAATTTGGCCTTTATACTCCACTTACTGCACTACTTATTATTTAAAAAACCCAGTGCAGCTTTGTTTATACTTATCCATTTGGTTCTTTAAGTTGATTTTTTTAAGTCTTCTTTTAAGACAGGTGTTAGAGAAACTTTGACGTTTGCGTCCATGAGTCCATGATGGTTCTGTTATCTAAGGGTTTCCTCAGGAGCCTCAGCTCTGGCTGTAGAACCAGTTATAGAGTCAACAGTCTCACCCCACTGAGAGAGGCACAGACTAACTGGAGGGGTGGGGGGGGCGGGGGGGTGCATGGATGATGTTACTGTCCATCTGGAATCTTCTCATCCTGAAACTCCCTTCTTCCTCCCCCTTCTCCTCTTAAACCCAGCTGTCCAGACTCTCACTCCTCAGCAGTTTTGGTTCAACTTAACTCTCTTCTCGTCTCACCCTTCACCCACTCAATCTCTCCCTCTTGTGATGATGATGATGATGATGATGATGATGCTCTGTATGACAGGCCTGTTGTTTTGGAAACATGCTCATCCTTTATGGTTGGAGGTGTGGGGAATAGGGTTGAAGGATAGATTTCTCACACACGGTGGCCTTGCTTTGTGAAGTAGAAAACACAAGTGGTGTGGATGCCTGTCTGTTCCACTCTGCTGCCGCCCCCACCATCAACACCTCCTCCAGCAGCCTTCACTTCACTGTTCCGTTCCTCCACACAGACTGTGCCCTTGTCACTCACTTCTCTCTCATCTTTCCCGTACCTTCACAGAGCGGCTGGAGCCCGGGGCCTCGGTGACAGTTTCCATGGGTATTGACTTCAGCGACTCAACGCAGGCCGCCAACTTCCAGTTGTGGTGAGACCATCAACACTGATCCGGTCCTCGTAGACCCACAGTACATCTGTTTACTACTTGATGAGATAATAGTTTATAAGATGACAAGAGACGGGGCTGAAATAAGATGAGGTGAGATGAGGAAGAATGAGGAGAGATGATGACATGACATTAGGACAGGCATGGGCAAACTAAGGCCCGGGGGCCGGATGTGGCTCACTCAGCTTTTTGATCCGGCCCACCAAACTTTTCCAAATTATATAATTTATTTATATTATCATTATGCTTCTGCCTTTTCCCTGCAATACCCACGTTTTTCCAATAGATGCCGTAGAAAATGATAAAAGCTTTTTCAGCAATATCGCCTTTATGCATGACTTTTCATGTCATTTATCTTAGTTCACACGGACGCTCCATCTATCTGCTCCTGACCCGGCCCCTCTGTTCAATTTTAGGACGATTGTGGCCCGCGAGTCAAAAGTTTGCCCACGCCTGTTTAAAACCCATCCAAACTTCTGAGTGTGGAACTCAAGAGTATGAACCTTGATTACACCTCTTCGTGCAACACTTAAATGTGTCAATGTCAAAGGGAGGACAGTAAATATTATTACTCCATGCTTTTTTATCTACCTTGTGTCACAGATATTATTTTTTTCTTACAAATGTGGTTGGCAGTAAGCTCCATCCCACTGAGGTTTTCGATGTCAGATATAGTTTCCGCCCAGCACAAGCAAATAAATATTCATGCACATATATCAACTGTGCCTTTCAAGTTGTTACAATAAAAAATTAAACTGAATGAATTGTGATTGTGTCTGTCTCGGTTCCATTTGTGTCTGCGCACGTACAGCTAGTTCCGTCATCAAGGAGTAGAATGAGGGGAGCATAAGTCAGGTAAAAGAGGCAGGTGAAAGATTACAAGAAAGTCTAAAAAATGGGTTGAGAAGTCAAGGCAGAACGAGGCCTCCTCCCTGTTATTACCACCTGAAGAAAAGAGCTTTGCCATTAGACTGAAATTTAATTTACCAAATAGGGTTTTAATGCAGCTGTTCACCAGTAGCCCATTCCGAATACACTTTCTGTCAGTTCATTTCCTGAAGGCCATTTAATTGGGCTAATGAAGAAAGCTGCTAATGGCTGCGTTTATCTCTGGCAGCACTGGTGACATTTCATGAAGGCAGGTTGTTTTGCAGGCATTGTTTAAGTTCCCTGTGTAGAAATCCATAGATGGAAAGGAAAACAAACAAACATGGTATTTGGTCAAACTGGCACAAAGGTCTGGTGGAAAGACATTAGGATGAGAAGCCATGAAAATGTATTGATCCCAATCAAGGAGTTGACATTTCACAGCAGCAGAGACAAATTAGAATTAGAAGAGAAAAAAAAGAACACTGACTTCTGTTCAGAACAAAACACGACGGGCGATGAGACTTTTTAAAAAGAGAATTTCTTCTGCATTTTCTCTTCCTTCTGCCCCACATTTCCCTTGTTCTTTGTTAACTCTGCCTCTACAACCTGCTCTGTGCCAGCACTCCCAGGTGAGAAATCAGCCACGATTGATCCTGGTGCTCTGGGATAACAATTATTCCTGCAGTAATCAGCCCCTGCCCAAATTAACCTGCTGAATGCCATTGGCACCGCTGCTCAACCAATCAATAACCTTATCAGAAAATCTGATTGGGATGAGGGAATCAATCCAGCCCAAAATGCTATTTACAGAGAGCTAGCCACCAAGCAGTCACAGGAGAAATGTTTAATGCAAAATTAACTCACACACTTTTGACATGTGTCAATCTTAATTTAAAAAAACAAACTCCTGAAAGAACAAATACTAAATTAAACTACTTGGTCCTACAGTAACTCTGTGTGTTTTCTGTTATTAAAGCACAAAGGAAGACCAGTTTAACGTGTCCATCCAGCCAGCTGTTGGTGAGCTGTTAATGCCCAGTACCATGACAGAGCAGGACTTCTGCAAAGAGCAAGGTGAGTCCAAAGACCTGTGTTATCATAGCTGACCTCAGTATGTTGATGTGATACTGGTCGTGTCCTGTGGAAAGAGTAACACCATCAAGACAAGAAGAATTAAACACAAAAGCATTTTTACATTGGTTTTGGAGTCTTCTATCCTGACATCAGTCTCTGATACAGCAGTTTACCTTTGTTTTCCTAAACGATCTTTAATCAGACATTTTATTTCTGTCACTTCTGTTCCATGTGAAGATGCGTCTGTTCCATTAAATTTACGTTTAAATTAGGTTTAAGATTTGACAACAAACAATATATGTATGTACTGTATATATACATATATATAACGGTATGTATGTATATGTGTATATATATATGTATATATGTATGTATATATGTGTATATATGTATGTGTGTGTGTATACAGTATGTGTATTTATATGCATTTATGTTTGTTTATATATATATACATATTTACACATAAATGTATATATCTATGTATGTAAATAAATATATACAGTATGTATAAATACTGCATATATAAAACACTGATTTATTCAAAGGTGATCAATACCGACAACATAGTATTGATTTCTTATACGTACTATTGTAAAAAATAAAGACAATCATTTAAATTATTTTCAGTAAAATTTAAGCAATAGTTAATAATTCCTCACTCTTGTCATTTAGGCTCAATGTTTGCACTTAATGTTCTTCCTAACTCACCTGAGAAGGCACACACTGTAGAGCTGTATCTAAACCATCTGTGTGCTTTTAAGTGCATTCTTTTTTTCAGCACTAATTAATCTTCATCCATTTCCAGCTCTGTGGAGCTGAATACATTTGGCCATTATACAAAAAAAAAAAACCAGATGATTGAATCAGTCCAACATTTTGCTGCATTTGCCAGGAATTATTTCGTGTTGATGAATCCTTCCATTTGTCAGGGTTTCTTTTTTTTAAAATCTTTTTGAGTTGATCCCTCTTTGTCTTTTGTTTTTCATTTCGCCTCAAAATTCTACATTTCCTCAGGTAAACTTCTGGGTATGAATGAGACCTCAAAAACCATCACCATGGCAACAGCCACCACCTCCAGACAGGCCGTCAACAAGCAGGTCCTGTCTGTGGCCAATATAGGAGTGGTGTCCTGCGGCCTCGACAACATCCACAGGTGAGACGTTCAGAAGTCTGGAGTGTTTTTCATGCCGACGTGTCTCCTTCAGATACTGTTTACACGCAGCTTCAGTGAATGAAGAAATGAGAAAATAGATTTTTTTTTTTATTATGTTGTTATTGAATTCATCAATTCAACCCCATGCGTGGGTGTGTCCAGGGTAGATGTAAGTAAATGGACTACACTGTGACAGTGTGACGTGAGTCTGTACTGTCGTTAATCCTCAGACAGTGGTCAGTTAAAGGTCACTGACTTGACTGCAGCTCGTGGTAGAGTCTGATGAGGATTTCGGTCAGTGCTGCACATGTGACATGTGACTGCAGGGGAGTGAAGGTGCATGTGTCCCTGCTCACCCTCACATGGAGACGCCAGAGGAATGCCCCCAGACGCCTGCCTGTGTAATTGGTGTACACAGAGTGTGCTAATGAGCTTCCTCCTCTGTCACGCACACCCGAACACCTGATAGATAATTACACCTCCCTCTCCTCCCCTGTTTCCTGATCTGCCTCTCTCTCTTACTTCATCTCCTCACCCCCGTCCGTCTCCTCCTCCCCACCGCTGCTTCACTTCCTCTTTGTCTTTCACTCCTTCCTCCTGCACCAGCGCGTCTGTCCCGTCATGTCTTTTGGTGAGGATTTCTTCATAGATTTAGACCAGAGTTGAGGCTGTATGAGGCTGCAGCACTTAGGAAGTTAGAGTTTAAAAATAGGAAGACCACAGCAGTAAGGGCACGGTGGGCTGAAAGAGTAAGTGGAGATCAATGTCAGCCAGTGGGAGGCGCTGGTATCCAATAAGCCCATAGTTCATTCAGAATAACCAATAACTCAAAAGACCCCAGGCCATCAATCTCACTGCTGCTCCTGTGATGACTGAAGAGGACAACATTCTCCCAATGTTGTCCTCTTAGGTCTCTTAGTAATAAAGGCACTCTTCTGCGTATCGCCTCCTGTGCCTTTTATTGGAAATGATGGAGTTCCTCGCTGACAAAAATCCTCAGCCTCTCTCCTTTTCAGATTGGACTGGCAGATTTGACAGCAGTGTATTGAAGAAGTTTCCTCTGTAAAGACTGTCATTCAGACTCTAAACATCTGTCCAACACACGGCTGCCGCTAGTGAATATATTGGATTGTTCATTATTGGACCAATTCAGTTTGAAAAAGGAAATATATTTTACTCTACCTTGGGATATTTCCCTGCATTAGGTTTTGGCCTTATGAGGAACAAACCCATTTACACTGAAAATGCTGAACCTTAAACTCAGAATAATGAATCTGAATGATGAGTCACCAATAGATGTGGACTAATATAGCGTTATAAAAAATACTGTTTATTCAGGATTATACCATATGTTAGTACTGTACAAGTACTGAAGCCGTTTTATGGATGTTTTTTCTTTCATTGTGAAAATATCAACATATATTAATTTCTTATAAGGAAACTAAACATAAAGTTATGTGGAGCTAAACCATGATGATGATGATGATGACGATGAAGCAGCACTAATTTTTGTCAGTAGAACCAGAGGAACGAATGAGAGCGAGAGCCAATTAGAGCTGTGTTTGTTGGGTAGAAGGCGGGACATCCAAACAGAGATCCAATCATAGCAATCGATTATAATATGAAGCCAGGAACAAAAACGGTGGTCAGTTCGTGACCAATAAACATTCATTACTACAGAGATGTAGAACCAGATCACTCTGAATGTCAGTGAAAACCAGACACACTGTAAAACCAAGCGTTTATATCTGAACTACACTGACTGAGCTGTGAAGTAAAAATTGTTGTCACGACTTGTCAACATTTCACATTGAAGTTTTACAATAATAAAATTTAAAAAATGGATTGTTTTCAATTAGTAACAAAAAATGCAAAATATAAATAATACTAAAGTTCAATAAAATAAACAAGGTTTCCTGTTAGAATGTCCTAAAATTATTTTTTCTGAAACATAAAAAATATGACATTTGCATGGACTAACTCTCATCTAAATTGAATTAACCTAAATCATTTTGAAAATTCAAATTCAAATTGTCGTAGTGCCTGAGTTGGGACCAAGACTAAGTAACCTTTTTATTTCCAGTACAACACTGAGAGGATAACGTTTTAAATGTACAGAACCAGAGAAGTGTCTCAGTCCATTAACTACTCATCAGACTGCTGCTGTTTCTAATTCCTCTGATCAACCAGAAGAGTATTAACATCATCCCTTCAGCACTGTGTAATAATATTGAACCACAGCGTTTGTTGTTGTTGTTGTTGTTTTTTTTGTTCCTCTCTCGTCCACACACACGTACCTGGACTAACACAGGGCACGTGCACAGAGGAAGCTGACTGATCTGAGACAGGTGAACACGCCCACTCAAGGCTGATTGTTCGGGTCACTTGTCATTAGCAGTGATGTGAGAGGTGGTCTGTGTCCAGTCACTGTGGTCTGTCCGTACACATAGAGCCTAAAAATCATCGATGAAGACACGGTACCGTATCTGCTGACACCTGGTACCGACCCAAGGCTGTTATAGACCGCAGTCCTGTGTTGGACCTCCCCCGGCCCCCGCTCTGCCCTTGCACTCCCCTTGTTTATCAGCAGAGTGCAGCACTGCTTTTCACCATGCAGGCGTGGAGGGTGAGTGGAGGTGGAAGACACAAAAACACAGGAATTGATTGCGGGAGAGGAGGATGGCAATAAATCAAGCAGGAAAGCAAATGTGGACAACGCTGTTCTTGTTTACGTCTAAACAGGCGGAATAGAATAAATGTGCTCTATTTTTCAGTCCGTTTGAAAGCAAATCTGATCAAATTTTGCATGCATTGCCAATCCCTCTGGTTAATTTTCAAACAAAAAAAGTGGGGGGCGGCAGGCGACTGGACCCCTTTGATTTATAAGCAGTGTTTTCTGGTTGCTTTACATTTTAATGTAATTAAATTAGGCTTCTTCAAACACGGTGGATTTTCCTGCTTTAGGTGAAGCTGAATCCTCGTTTCAGGCTCATTTATAACCTGAATAATTAAACGTCTGTTCCAGATGGAGCAGAGCCGACTGTGGCGTCTGATCTATCTTCACATAATAAGGAATCCACCGTGAAAGTGATGTAATGTGGGTTATTTCAAGACAACAATGAAGACGTAACATGCCTTCACGTCTGCATCTTTATCTCGGTTACAGGGAAAGCGTTCGCTCGAAAACCACAAATTAAACTCTCCCTCTTCCCATCTTGTCCATTTTCTCCTGTTCTGGTGTCCTCTCATGCCTTTCACGTCCGTCTGTCCTCTGAGTGCTGTCCTGCGGACGGCCCGTATGGCCCGGCTCTGAGGAGGTGTGAAGGGTTCCTGATTCTAATTGCGGCTAATAGCTTTGGCCATCTGCCTGGTCTGAGTCTGTGCTCTGCCCTCACTGACCAGTGGGTTGAAGTACATGTGGTCCACTTGTCCACCTGGCCAAGGACCAGGCTGGAACAATAGCGGTCCCTAAACAGTTGGTCTAAGCCTTTATATGTAGGTAAAAACATGGTTGTTGTTGTTGTTGTTTTTTGAAGGTGATTCTAACGCACTCCTTAATTCCCGGTTGCTGATCCAAACACTTAGTGTCTTTTCTGTGCGAGGGCAAACGCGAAAAGGTGTGAGGCCCACTTTGTGTTTGCAGTGGCAGCGTGGAGGGGGAGGCAGATGGCACAAACCGACTCTGCACTGAGAAGAATCACAGATAATTGGAGAGTGATGCTTAGCCGCAGCCCTGACGATCGATGCCAATCCTCTCTCTCTCTCTCTAAGTCCAGGGGTTATGCTTTGCTTTTCTTTCCATACGCTGCAATTAATGCAGTGTTTAGCCCTGTATGTGAAGAGTGCAGGAGAATACCAATGACCCATTTAAGGCCTTCGTGTCCTTAATCTTTCCCTTCTTGTCCTTAAAGATGCACTGATGTGGTGTTGGACAGGGACGTGAGCTGGAGTCAGTCTGTGCAGCTGGGCTGTGTTGAAGGAGCTGAAAAAAAAAAATATATATACATCTATATATGTGTATATGTATGTATAAATGTATATATATGTATTTATATCTATACATGTGTGAGTATGTATGTATATATATATATATATATATATATATATACTCAATATATATTGAGTTTGGGATTATGCATTCCAAACTGAAAGGCAATCAAAACATGTTTTTCTTCTTAGTGCTCACTTTTATTCCATCACATGAACAAAGGTCCACAACATCGTCTCCAGAGACCAAATGAAAGCGGCCTGAGGGTAGTGTTAACTGGCTGAGTAAATGATGGATTTATATCCTAAATCCATTAGCAAAGCCAGAGGGAAAACACTGACACCTTTAGCTGCTGACGGTGGGGGCAACAAACCAGGAGAGAGAGAGAAACTGACCAGTAAACATCCATGTTCATGACTGTGTGCGCAAAAGCACGCGTGAGCACAGAGAGATTTTAAAGTTTAAAGTCTTGGATGTAAGTGCGGCCCAGAGGACTCGTCCTGGATTTCCACAGCTGGTAATCTGGGATGATGCACGTCTCCTGAATAATTTAGGGAAGTGAGAGCAGAGCCTGGAGTTGGTATTTCTGAAAGAGAAATGAATCCTCCTTCTTGAATGGCTTGTGTT
>NC_024320.1:19143918-19152482 GCF_000523025.1 Cynoglossus semilaevis
TCGTCAGCAGCCTTAGTCAGGCCTAAGTGGGGCTCTTTGTAGGCTGTTTGTCAAGCCTAAGCGGGCTGCCACGGGGGGTCTTTGTTGCAGGGATGTAGTGCTAAATGGAGGCAGATGGCTGGTAGTTAGTCCTGTGAGGCGCGGGGCCAGAGGAGTGCGGGGGAGGAGGGCTCAGCTCAGCCCTGTCCCCCTCAAAGAGGGTCACAGTGGGTCACAGCCTCTGTCTGCCCCTTGTTAGCGTTCTCAATGGGGACCATGTGCGCCCAGATTTGCCCCTGGTCCACAGGGATGGTATCCTAGGAAACAGGGAGGACTGAGAGCACCCCCGATGGCCTGGAAGAAGCTGGTGGGATGGAGTCCCCCACCCCGTCCTGGTCCCTGGTCTGCCACCCTCTAATAGACACCCACAGTCCATAAAAACAGGCTCAGTTCTGATTGACTGGCCTGAGGGGCGTGGCCCTCCCTCATTGACTCTGTATAATGGACTGTCTGTTGCTCGGCGCTCTCTATATTTCCTGACACACCATCTCTTCTCTTTGTCTCACGTGCTAATTCAGGCTAATTACAAGTTGTGAGGTGTTACTGAACTTTCTAATCTGAGGATTTATGGCGGTCGCTGATTAATGGGAGTTAAGTGCAGCAGCCGCTAATGGCGTTTATCTGTTGGTTATACATCAGGGCTTAAAGAATGTGTGAATCACTGTGAGTGTGTGTGTGTGTGTGATGTCAAGTGCGTCTGTTGAGACAACTTTGTTTGAGAATTATATAATCATTAACAGTGCTTTTATGGACTAATGGAGAAAAACCTTCTTCACAAAGAGCAAATAACTCCGAGTGTGTGAGTTGTGTTTCAGCCACTTGTTTGGAGAATTAAAAAAAATCCTTTAGAGATTATTTAGATTTGAGTATGTGACACCAACTGCCACCACTTCTGTACTGTCTACGTTAGCAAAATGCTAAAAATGAAAATGTAATTTCTATTGGATGAGTTTTTTACTTTTATGTCTTAAACAGAGAGGATGGTAGTTGTGATTACAGATCTATTTCTAGATATAAAGACCTTCTTAATTAAGAGTCTCAGACCTGGAGGATTTGAACGAAAATTATCACAATTAAAAATTCATCAACTGTTAGAGAAATATTATCAGAAGAAATTGGAGAATTAAAGCTTTGGTTGAAAAAAAAATCAGTTAAAACTTGTTGATGAAAGCTGTGTGTAGGCCAAAGGTCCTGAACCAATGAGCCCCAGACCAGTACTGGGTCACTGGTCATTTGGTGACAGACCAAAAAAAAAAAAATTAGAATTAAATTTTAAAAAAAATTGATTAAAAATGGGAATGCTAAGTGTAAGGTTTTTTAACATAAGAAATGACAAATGAATCAAAAAAATAATTCTTTATCCAATATGTATGTCATGACACTTTTCAAAATAAAAGTCTCTGGTGAGACTAGATTTTAAAAAAAATCAAAAGAAAACTGCATCCACTGTCCTACTTCAACTTTTCTTGTCAGTTCAGTTTCTTAGTCTTCTCTACATAATAGATGTTCAGCGTTGAGGTGAGTTTTACTTTTATGCCCTTCATGTTTGTGTTAATATCTGACAAATGACTTTATTTTGTTGTGTTTTTTTTTTTTTGCCACTGTTTGAACTTGAAAAAATTGGACTTGAAACTAGCCTGTGGTCCAACATGCAAAATTGAACTTGAAACTAGCCTGTGGTCCAACATGGGGTGGGGACCAGGTGTGGACGGCAACATTCATGAACCGATGGAAAAATGGTGGAGGAACTTATCTGTTTATTTTTATTTAGATTGAAGAGAGTGACTCACCAAAGTCTCCATCGGCTTTGTGGTTTTACTCTGAATTGTTTGTATATGGTAGTTCAAATATTACTGCAGTATTGAGTACTGATGAAGTGCGCTCTGTCCGGGGGGTTTAATAACGTCTGATTCTTCTCCAGGTTTGCTGGTCGGACAGTCAGCAGTGGGGCCCTGGTCTTACTGTCGGTGGAGATGAAGGAGACTTCCTGTGGCCTTCTCACCATCAACACTGAGAAGAGTGTCATGGCCTCCATGTTGCTCCGTGACCTCACACACGCCCTTGCCCAGTCGTAGAGTCCTGCAGCCAAACGCTCCACTCACATCAGGTTCTTAGAGTGACGGTTAAAGGGAGCGACACTTTTTAAATTGTTTTAATATCTTGGTTTGGCAAAAAATAAAAGTAAAAACTTTAAAAGTTGACTGACTGAAAATCTCCAAGCTTGAACTTAAGAATAGTCCTGGACCCTGATTGTTACTCCTAAATTAAGTGACGAGTGCCATCAAAACACACACAAACTTAGTGTGGTTAGAAATGAAAGAAATAATCCAAACTGCCAATATGTGGTTCGTGGTTCTGTTCGTTGGACCTCATCCTAATCACCCTAATCATAAATGACCTCCCATTGTTTTCGCTGCCATTGAGTTTCTTCTGCAGAGCTACGACAGCCAACTGGGACCGAGACATTTCAAGCAACGATCCTTGATTGGATGAACACTGTTGTTGCCAAGAAAAACAGAAGATCAGAGCCATTTCAACTCCACCTGAATACTGACGTAAACTGTAGCTTTAATAACAGCAGCTCGTCCCTTTGCCA
The DNA here is from genome assembly GCF_000523025.1 of Cynoglossus semilaevis. Classification (NCBI taxonomy): domain Eukaryota; kingdom Metazoa; phylum Chordata; class Actinopteri; order Pleuronectiformes; family Cynoglossidae; genus Cynoglossus; species Cynoglossus semilaevis. The sequence goes on from NC_024320.1 coordinate 19,146,554, forward strand.
GGTTTAGTTCTACATTTCTGTTGGACTCTCTGTACTTCACATTTGTGCCTTCTACATGAAAATATTGTTAGAACACCAAGCAAGAAAACCATAGCCCTAAATCGATCAGGTATTTTTTATCTGCATTGCTTCTGCTGAATAAAATGAAAAATGAACTTATTAAATTAACACTTTTTTGTGTCGTACTTCCAGGTGCTAGCATCAATGGTTTGACCCAAGCACGTGTTGGTGACGAGGGAGGCCGGCCTCCACAAACACACGCTGGCTGTTGAGGTGATCGTTTAGGCTTGAGATGCTTTGGTGAAACAAAAAACAGGTTTTTGTTTCACCAAACAACATGTGTATTGACCTTGTATTAGAACATTGTTTCCCAAAGTCTGGGGCACGACCCTCAGGTGGGTCGCAAGAGGTCGTCTTGCATCATGTTTCCCAGGAGTTTATGAATAATGTCTGTTGACTTGGGTCACGAAGGTTTGTGACTTTTAAAATATGGGTCCCCAGAAAAACAGTTTGGGAAACACTGCATTAGAGCAACAGTTAGTGGAGGGTGATGGAATTATTGGATTCACAGAGCACTACTTTCAAATCTGTTCAAATTGTCAAACTATTTAACAGAAAACATGTACTATTTGTAGGGGGAAAAAATCTAACATTTTTAAAAACTTAAGTGATCTCCAGTGGAGTGTTAGATGAATACACTTTTATTTATTATTTTCAATAAATAATAAATAAAACCGAAAGAAAAAATCACGATTGTTTCCCCCATCAGTATTGGTCTGATGATGATGATGATGATGTCAAGAAGAAAATCAAATGCTGCTAAACCATGGTGTGTGTGTGAGTGTGTGACAAAAGTCACATACAGTTCTTAAAGTACAGTACAGTTCTGTACTATACTCTACTGTACTGTATGTAATTTGGAAGAGTTTACTCAACATACAAAATTGCTCTCTCTCTCTCTCTGTATATATATATATACATATACATATACATATATACATGCACACACTGGACAACAGTGTGGCTTAAACCGTGGCAGCTGTGATCGTGATAGTCCCGATGTTAAGGTGGAATACAGCGGGCGGTATCTGTGTATACTACTGCAGTAATACTCCGGAGGATGCGGGAGGATTCCGTGTGAGCAGAGTGATGACTGAAGCCTCTCCACTTCAGCTGTGTGCTGCTGTGCTGCAGGCTGCCGTGACAGTGTTGCCGTTGTGTTGCTCTGCGTCTGGCTGTCTTCTCTGGCTCATAAATAGCGTCTGAGTGAGAGCTGTGGTGAACACCTGTTAGCTCATCTGTCACAGGAGCTCCGCTCACATCCATCACCTCTCCCTCTGTACTCATTCCCTCAGCCAGCTGTTCCTACACACACACACACACACACAACCGTGAGTGCTGTGTCAGTCCTGGCCGACACACACACACACACACACACACACTGAGGACCTTAATAAATGTCCAGACATGTTTACGCCGTTCTGGAGGTTCTTTCTAAACACAACTACAGATAATCTAATGTTTTTAAAGTTGTGATGTCGTTTAAACTCTCTCTCCTACAAAGAAACACTCTGTACTTCTTCAGAATAGTCCAGTTTTCATCATGACCGGTTCTGACTGGTCGGTCAGCACATGTATTTACAGGTATGCAGCCCATCATTTGTCACATTTGTGGAGTGAGGAGGCTCAGAGCCACGCTAACGTGTTGTTAGCTTGGAACGACTTTACAGTGAACCAAGGAAGCTCCACACTCCACATTTTAGTTAAATGGTGGAGGAGACGCAGGGAAGTGGTTCATAATGACAAACCTCGTATAACACCGTCACACAGCCAGACATGACCAGTTTGAAGAAGTTAACAACAGCCTTTTTCAGTCGTAGCAATTTGCTACATTAGCAGCTAACCCTAAAGCAGCAATACATTTTATGACCGAGTTTTAGACAAATAACATTGGTTAAATGTCCATGCTGAGTTTAACTGCAGTGGATCCAATAACTCATTTTCCTGTAGTACCTCATTCTGACCACCAATCACTTTATTTTTGCAGTTTTCTTTTATAAATATTTATAATAAGAACATTTGATTTTTTTTTGGCTATTCCACCATGACACTATACACTTCAGGGTTTTTTTTTTAGTTGTTTTATTCCTCGTTGTTTTTGTTGCTGCAACTTCCCCCTGTGTGGAAACAAATGGTTTAATCTCAACTCAACCAGCTAGCTTATTTTAGCTTAGCTTAGCTAAGCTTATTTTAGCTTAGCTTAGCTAGAACATTTCATTACCAACGTATTCAGCTATTAGACGCCTACAGTTCAATTTAAAAAGAATCAAAAATTCATAAGATAAAAAAATATTTTCAGAACAAATTAAATAATTTTTTTCTTCTTGTCTTCATCCAAGTTACGTTTTTTATCTATAAACTTTGATCAAATACGTAGGTTTCCTTTCATTCCTCAGACTCGGTTTGTTTTATTAAACACTGCCGCTGGTGAAAAACCACCACTCAATTCGTTTGCCCTATTTAATGTGAAAACACTGCACTGTTTTCCATGTTGTAATTATTTTAATTAATCATCTGCATAAACAGAAGAAAAGAGCAGTGAGTGGGGAAGAGGTTTGAATAAACAACAGGAAATGATGGAGTTAGCCATTTTTTGTTTCTCTTCTCTCAACTGACTAATAATAAAAAAGAAAATCCCTATGTTTCATTTCTTTAGTCCTAATAAAACAGTCATCTCAGTCGTGATTGTTTTTTTATTTTTTGAAAATTTGACTTAGTAAAGATATAAACCTTTTACACATTTTACACACTGTATTTTAGATGTTAATCTCAAAATATTTAGGATAGAATTTATCATTTAAAATTAAAATTCAGAATTAAACACAACATTTTTTCTAATTTTCCTGTAATTCATTTTTGACTACAAAAAATATATTCATGTAATGTGAGTCAATGTTGTGTTTGATTGACAGTTGCACTGCCCAATAGGAGCAGCTACTGTGACACCCTGTTGGCTCAAAAGTATAATTTTTTTACATGTATAAGTGTTTGTATTTGCAACCAGTTGACTTTGGTTCGTCTCCTCTTTAGCTGAAGGTCAGGTGCACACGTTGACCTCAGGTCACTGTAGGTCAGCGGTCTCCAACCTGTGGTTCCTGAACCACATGGAGCACTGGGCTCTTTTTTGCCTTTGCCCTGCTGCCTTCACGTCACTGGGTGAAATGAGTGTTGTCTCGCAGCAGTAGAACTATGGGAACAGCCACCGTGGTTATTACCTTAAATGGATGTTTTTCCTCGGCCTCCTGGATTGAAATTATATTTTCTTTTGGACATTTGATCAAGGCTTCTTCTGAGCGTGCTCTGTTGTGAGGACACGTGTCCACTGAGTCCTCCATCAGTGGACGACAGTTATGTTGGACTTCTGCTGATCTGATTTTTCACTTCTTTTCATTTATTTTCTCTGTGGTCCAGGGGAGAAGCTGGACTTCTTCCTGTCAGACATCTTTTGGCTGTCCTTCCTTTTTGCCCTTTTTTTTTCTCCTTTCCGTTCATCACATTTCTTTCTTTTTTTTTTATCTTGTCTGTTTTTTTTGTTCTTCCTGTTGTAGTTCTTCTTATTCCTTTCATTTTTCTCCTTTCCGTTCATCAATTTTTTTTGACTCTTTTTTTTTCATTCTTCCTGTTGTAGTTCTTCTTATTCCTTTCATTTTTCTCCTTGTTTTTCTTTTTTTTTTCCCGGTGGTTTTTATTCTGCGTTTGCATTTTTTAGTTCATGTCCATTTACACTAAATTTGACTCTTTAAATCCAATCTCCAACTGAATCCTACTGTACAACAATAAACCTTTCTATTAAATCTATTTAAAGTGATCATAATGGTTATACAGTTTATGACAACGTTTTAAGAACTCAGGTCAGGTCTTTTTTTTATCAGACAATTTTACGTTTGTTTTTATTACTAATCCAAAACTTTCCTTCCTGAAGCTCCGACTTCAGATGTTAAATGTTTGAGGGTCCGCTGTGGCTCTGTGCTTTTCTGCACTGCAGTACTCTCTGTCACTCGGAGAGCAAGAAAAATCTAATTACTGCAAATACTTTGAAAGGCTGCGCTTTCATTATTGTTTACCTTCCATTTCTGTGTCCTTTCAGAAGCAGCCGCTGTTCCCCTGAGGGCCATCCTGCAGGTGCATCTAACCAACGTGTGTGTGTGTGTGTGTTGTAGTGAAAGCATCCACAAAGAAAAACACTGAGCATTTATGGTCAGTTGGGAAAGAGGGGGATAAAAAAAACCTCCAACCCCAACAGCCTTTAATTAACGTTTGATTGCACTTTAAAAACCACTCAAGTGCATTAAAAAGTGATCACACAGACAAAATGGAGATCGGCTTCATTAATAGTGACTGGGAGGTAAAAGCCTGTGTGTGTGTGTGTGTGTGTTCCCACAGATGTAAACACATCACACACACACACACACACACCTTTCTCCACCGTGTGTTGAGTGTGATTTATTTGTGTTGGAGATCGGGGCCTGTTGACAGGTTAAAATGAGTTAATATAAGTTAATAAGTTAAAAGGGGTGAGGGGAAGGTGAGTGCTGTTAAAGTGCCTCGCTGTCCTATTCGCCACCAATTTACTCCCACAAAGGCTGGCACTAAAGCAGACTCCATCTGACATAGTGGCATATTAGTGGTGCGGAGAACACATAAAGCAGCGTGATTCACGCCAACAAAAGCCCCTCAGCTAGTCTCTGCAGCCGACTCCTAATGAAGACCTGTATGTGACGGCGAGAGCGCCATAAAGAGCAGAGTAGCGGGCCGCGGCATCTGCAGCAGCCGACGTCCTCTCAATGATTATAAAAGCCACAGAGTGCCTGCGTGTGTGTGTGTGTGTGTGTGTGTGTCCGCTTTGAATGAACGCTCAAGAATTAAGTTGCATTTGGAAAAGTCCTTGTGTTTTCCTTCCTGCTCCATCCTCACATGAGACTTCCTCCTTCACTCTCTGTGGCTTTTCAGGCGTTGTGATTGGAGGAAATCATTGCTGTTTTTTTTTATTATCACTAATTGAACATTATTTTTGGTATTTTTCCATGGTGAATTATTTACACGTGTTCATTCCTAATATTTAAATGTAAATCCTGTTCTGTTTCCTTCACACTGCCACAGAATATTCTAATCTGCTGCTTGTTTTATTTTTTTTTTAATGCGTAAATGCTTTCAAAAAATGACGTAAATTGATATGAAAATCAGATCTGTTTTTAAGGCAAAGACATAATTTTTTCACCTCTTTTTTCCTGAACCAAAACTTTGCAAAACCACAAGAATTATTGTCCATTGGTTGTTTGAGTCAGAACAGTCAGGATGGTGGCTACGTGGAACTCCCACCTGCCACTGGAAGGTTCAGGGTTCAATGCCACCCATAGACCAAAGTCCCAGGGTTGCTAACCAGAGTGGTTTCCCCCGATGAAGGGACGAATGAACTACAAATACCATCAGAACCAACACAACCAGAGCTCTGTCACTTACAGTCAGACTGTGTGTACTGTATATCTGCATGTACTCACACTTCACATACAGATACTACCTGACGACTGAGTAGCTACAGTGGGGGTCACTGTTGGGTGTCTGGGGGAGAGTGGTGGGGGGACATGGAGTACCTGAGACGACTGTGGAGTATCTTATCTTTCAAATATAAAACCAGTCAACAAGAGGGTCAGGACTGGGAACTACTTCAAGGCTGCTGTGTACTCCGCAGGAGTATTTGTTTGATACACACTTCCTGTAAAGTTTAATGAACAGCAGTTAATGATCATTTTTGACCTTCATGTTGATCAGATTCATTTTTAGAACACACTCCACAGGTCCCTCAGGTACTCCATGGCTACTAGGAACCCCCCCCCCCAACCCCCCCCCCCCGGCTCGCCCCCTTATGACG
>NC_024320.1:19152580-19153040 GCF_000523025.1 Cynoglossus semilaevis
TCATATAGAGTCGACCTAGTCCTGCATGTGTCTGGACCATGGGAGAGGACCAGTGTATCTGCAGGGTAAACTCAGAAAGACCATCAGTCAGTACTGAGCGCTGATCTTTTTGCTGTAAGACAAGAGCAATAACCACTGTACCACTGTGTGGTAACGGCAGAATTGTAATTAGAAAAATGAAAAATGAAGGGCATGAGATTATAGGAGTGAACGTGTAAGAGACAAACTGTGGTATGAGGACCCTCAGGGGGTCACGATTGATTTATCCAACACCGTTCTGTTCATGAAGAAAAAGTTTGATTTAATCTCAGGTGTGAGGTCGAGGCACTGACTGAAAAACTACCATCTTTAGTCGGTTGTTGTAACAGATTAGAGGAGGAGAGTGCTGCTGCTGCTGCTGCTGCTGCTGCCGCCGGCCAGGCGGATGGTGGCGGGGTGGACGGCGAAAAAGAAGTGGATA
>NC_024320.1:19153216-19154606 GCF_000523025.1 Cynoglossus semilaevis
GATGGTAACGCTGCAGAGGAGGCGACTGCTGCTGCTGCTGCTGCTGCTGCACGGCCCAGTCTGAAAATGAATGAAAATGTGTTACGTTTTAAAAAGGTACAAAACTTTTCTTTTTGTTTTTAAATTTATTTATCCTAAAACACCCAGAATGTCAGTGCACAAAGGTTTACAGTCTGATGCTCGGTAGATTTTATTACTGCTGTTTTTCTCTACCAAGTATACTTCAAAAACAGATTTTTTTTTCATATATATAACTGAGTGGAAGCTAAATATTTTTTAACTTACATAGATAGATAGTGCCTACCGTAAGTATTGAAAAAGTAAAAAGTAGTCATCTGAAAATCTTTAAGTTTTATTCAATTTTACTCAGTAATAGGTTTATAAAGGTTTATTTCTTTTTTTCTCTTTTTTTTTCTTTTTTATCTCAACCATGTAAATATTAGAAATACTCCTAACATTTTCCTCACTCAGCCGTCAAAGGTGTCGTTAGGACAGTGACTGATGTGTTGTTTGTTCTGAGTCGTATCATAAAGTCAATGCAACGAGTGAGAAAAAAAAAGTAGATTTGAAGTCTGACTTTGGGTCAGATTAGAACTTTCTTGTCTTATTATTGTCAATATTGAGGTTATTGGATCAAACGCTGCTAAATATTAGCATTTTTGCTCTTTTGTCTAAGCTTTGACTCATACATTTGTCATGGCTGGATATTTTAGGATTTGTCTGGTGCATCAGTTTAGGTTCATTTTCTGATCTACATCTTATTAATGTGGTTTTCATGTGGTTCATATGGGTGGCCATCAGGACATTTGCAGTTCGTTTTAAAACAATATTTATTTATTTATTTATTTACTGGAGCAACAAAAGTCTCCTGCAGGAGAGTTTCAAGGACACAGGGCTTCATTTCAAGGACCCTTTGGGTCTTTGCCCATCTCTGACCCTGCTCACACCATGTGACGGCGCGGCTCCGTGTTGATATTCATCGTGTGTCTCTCAGTGGCTGCACTCATCAGTATCCTCCCACAGACTTGATCACTTGACCATTTTAACTCTGTTTTTTGTCGCGCTCCGCGGCCCATGCCGCAGCAGCACGCGGGGCCGTCCCTCATCTGAATGCTAATTTGCTCTTTAAAATCCTCCCTTTTTCCAAAAGCCTTTTTCTGGAGCGTCTCCGTGGAAAGCACAGATGTACAGAAGCATCAAAACATGCCCTCTCTCTCTCTCTATCTCTCTCTCTCTCTCTCTCTCTGCTGCAGCTCCACAGGCCGCTTAATTAACCCCAGGCCGGACGGCAGGGTGGACAGCTTTCCTGGCAGCGCGTGGCCACAGACGCAGAATCCTGCTCTCAGATTTAAATGCGCATCTCATTTCCACGCTGCTGAACACGCACAAA
>NC_024320.1:19157413-19158266 GCF_000523025.1 Cynoglossus semilaevis
GGGGGGGGGGGGGGGGGGGGCATTCTCCAATTCTCCCTTAAACCGCTAATCCCCAGAGATGGTCTTTGAAGGGGCGGAGCCTGAATCCGGGGCCACTTTTGGAAAGTTAAACGCTTTGGAACGATCCTTTTGTTTGCGCCACGCACACGGCGGCACGCCTCAGAGGGGGCTTAAATAGAGAGTGACTGGCCTTTAATTGGAGTGGCCTGTGGGCAGTGGTCATATGGAAATATTTGAATAGAGATCGTGCGCAACACTTCACCCAAATCCACTGGCGAGGTTCTGGAGAGTTTGAGAAGCCGGGGATTAGATAAATGGACTCCATCATCCAATTAACACTTTAACCGACTCCGGGAACATGCTGGTTAACATTTGAAAGGACCCGCAGGCCTGCTACACTTGTGCGACCACCTTTGTCACGAATGTTATTAACGGATTTGTCATAATACTGGGGGATTACATGAGAGGGAGGCGCTAATCTTGTTAGGTTACAGATTACAGCCGTGATCCGGGAGCGTGTGATGGTGGTGTGAGCTGTTGTGATTGTGACTCGGGGAGGAGCGTGTCCCGTGCGCGTGCGTGCGGGTGTCACTTTGTTCCATTTAGTTTCATTTCTCAGCGAGGATTATTTGACATCAGCCTGGCGCGTTGACAAGGTTCCACGCTGCATTTGTTTCCAGTTTGGCACGCGTAATCACGGCGCTTCCCATCCGGTGATTTATGTGTCCCGCTCCCGAACGCGCAGACTCTGATTGCGGGAGTGTGTGTGTGTGTATGTGTGTGTGTGTACCGAAAGAGTAAATGGGCGTTTTATTTATCACCGTTGCCACAGCCCCCCTCCACGAAGCGGGAG
>NC_024320.1:19160885-19175024 GCF_000523025.1 Cynoglossus semilaevis
GGCCATCATGAGCAGCAGCAGCAGCAGCAGCAGCAGCAGCACTGACACATAATTGCGTGTGGATTAATGTGGTCTGGACTGACAGCAGCTCAAACCACAGACCGTTGGCCTTTTAGAGCCGGGGTCTTCAGCGGGGGCTCCACAGGGATGCTGCAGGGGCTCCTGACTTTTCTGGTTCATCAGACATTTAAATCTCCTCAACTTTTTTTGTATTGTGAGAAAGTTTATTCAAACGTACAGTCGACAAGAAATTCTAAACAACAACACACCAATGTATCCTAACAAAATGATACATGTTGGAAAGGAAAGGAAAGAGGTCAAAGGTCAAGTCCAACCCATTATTTCTTATTTATTTGTTTCTCCTGCTTAAATATTTGATTCTTATACTGCTACTTATATTGTTATTAATGTTAGAAATGCAGCTAATTATCAAAGGTTATTAAAGTGACTTTTATTAATCTCATAAGTAGAATTTTTGTGACAGTGATGACAGAACACAGTACTGACATTACACTTAGACTCCCAATATTCTAACGTAATGTAGTATATATTGAAAAAAACATAAGTCATATATCTGCACGTAATATCCATGTTCTTATGTCAAATTGTCACTTAACACTTAACTAACGTTGGTGTAAAATGACAGCATGTTTTGATCTGCTGTGTTCTCATGATACTGGTCCCACGTCACAGGTTGGAGACATAAAAAAAAAGTATATATATTGTCTCCAACCTGTCTCCAAATAAAAGAAATATACTCTCTCTATATATATATTTCTTCATGTTCAGTGAAAAGTTGTTGTTTATGAAAATTACTTTTTGTAACATATACCTCCAGCACAGTGACTCGTCCATATAAACATTTCAGGTGTCGTCCCCCTGAGCTGCGGACATGTAACGTCCTCATACACACTCACACTGTCAGGCCTCCATTACAAGATCCAAACCAATGATTAAGTAAACATGAGGTGGAGCTCACCTGTGCTCAGACTCTGAGGACGCCCAGCTCTCCACTCCAACTGAAAAGTTGTCTTTATATATGAGAAATGAGAGGGCGTCTCCAGAGGGCCACGGACGCCTTGACCTGAACAAATGTGTGTGTGTGTGTGTGTCCGTGTGCCCAGTTGGCCCTGGAGGCGCTCACCTGAGCTTCAGCGTAGAAACCATGCGTAAAGAAGCTTCAAGCTCTGACCTTTACGATAATTCATCAGACGACACAGAGACAGAGGGGCCCTTCACAGGCCGATAATTTGATTACTACGACATCTGTAACATCAATAATGTCCGATGAGATTGTTTTGCGCAACCAAACATGCAGAGGCCATAAAGGATTGTTGTGGTGGGGAGTGTGTGTGTGTGTGTGTGTTTGTGTTTGTGTGTGTGTGTGGTGGGGGGTGTTCGGGGTGACATGACATTTAACTGCAGGCAGTCAGTGTAGCATCAACAGAGGACAGTGATATTCACACTGATGGTCATAACGATGATGATGATGATGATGATGATGATGATGGTTGTCATGTAGTGCTACAGCAGATTCTCTGCTTCTTTATTCTTGCACTTTTTGTCTAGTTATAAAAGTTGATAAAATGACATCTAGTGGTTGTTATTAGATTATTTACTTGAAGTGATTGAAACACAGAGGACAGAGAGTGTGTGTGGACATGGACGGACAGATAGATATGTCCACATATATCATTTATATGAGGGATGTAGTAAAGGCTGAACATACACAGGTGGGTGTATACAGTGAAGCCACTGTGAAGAACTGGGAGTTCATCGTCAACAACTTTAACCTGTGGAAACCAGCTGCTGTGAGAGAAAGAGGGAGGGAGAGAGAGAGAGGGATGGATGGATGGATGGTTGGATGGATGGATAGTTAGATGGATGGATAGATGGATGGATGATGGATAGATGGATGGATGGTTAGATGGATGTTAGATGGATGTTAGATGGATGTTAGATGGATGTTAGATGGATGTTAGATGGATGTTAGATGGATGGATGGATGGATAGATGGATAGTTAGATGGATGGATGGATGGATGTTAGATGGATGGATAGATATGTCTTTGGAAAGAAAAGAAAGACAGAGAGAGGGAGGGATATAAATGTTTTGCCTAACCAGAGGAAACACTGTACCCGCTAACCGTTCCTCGAAGCCATTAAGCTCATTTATTAAATGTAATTTGCCATGTGTCATTGAGCTGAGTAATGCTGCTGCTGCTGCTGTTGCTGCTGCTGCTGCTGCTGCTGCTGCTGCTGCTGCTGTAGTTGTGGGGAGCGTTGGTAGAATGTGTAGGGCAGGAGGCCACTGGGTGGGATGATGGGCTCACCAGGCCCCGACATATAGAATTAGAGAGAAATTAAGAGAATCATTGGAAAGGTGGTTCCAGGGTGGACCGATCAGCCATCACACACACACACACACACACACACACACACACACAGACAGACAGACGGAGGAATCCAACAGCCCTCCAGTTCTCCAGTGTGCTCCTCTCTGTCGTCCTCGGTGCTCGGTGATCAGGTCTCCATGTTCAGTGGAGCCTCTGTTATATTTAGCAGCTCTGATTTGCAGACAGCGTGTCCTCGTGCTCCGCCTGGTGAGCATGCATGATTAGCACTTTTCTCTGGCAGCTAATATGCCTGAGCTTGTTTTCCCCACGCGTGCAGCCACCATTAAATCATCTTCCAGTGTGTTTTGCAATCCTCTTTGTTCTGCTCTGCAGGTTCCTTCACTCTGCAGGTGCACCCCCCCCCTATTGTCCCAACTCCCCACAAACACACACACACACACACAAACACACACATGCAAAAAGCTCGTTTCTGTTCTTCTTTAATTCTTGTCCCAAGACACGTTGCTTTGTCACCGCGTCACAAACCGAGGCTTCATCACTTTGACCAATACTGTTCACTAGTTTGAAAATGGATTTCACTCCCTCTCTCTCTCTCTCCCTCTCCCTCCCTCACACACACAGACACACACCCCTCATGCACCATTGTTATTAACCAGGGCAATTTATTTTGTGTATGTCAGAAAGCAAGAAGAGCAGAAGCGAGGGAGAATATATAGGTTTCTTTTCCATTACCAAACATTACAACCTTATTTCCAACACGGCGCCGTTAAGTAATTTGTGCAGAAAAAAAAGCCAACAGAGTCTTGCAGCATTCTGGCTGCGTGTGTTTAAACCCATTACTTTACCTTTTAATCAAACGGCGTGCTGGTGTCAAAACACACTATTTTCTCCATGCATCTCTCCCCTCTGCCTGGTTCCAGTTCACTGGGTGACCTTGAGAATGTTTCCTCTCCTGAACGCCCCCCCTCTCCTTCCCCTTCTCTTCCGTGCTCCTGTTCCCACATGGTCCCACTGCCATCCATTTGTACCTGACAGTCAGGCCGTAGAACTAGATCCCGCAGACGGACGTTTTTACGGCAATCATTCAAATCACGACGACAGTTTTGCACAATAACAATAATTCTGTCAAATCGAGCCAACACTTCTGTAATATCTCTGTATTTACATTAAGTAGACATGTTTAACGGTTAAATACTGAACGGCCCGTTGTTGTCAGAGGCCCCAACACGCTTCTTGTCATGATGGTGACTCATTTTCTGGGGACCCCATATTTTAAATGTCACAAACCTTCGCGACCCACGTCAATAGACATTATTCGTAAACTCCTGGGAAACACGATGTGAGACGACCCACCTGAGGGTCACGACCCAGTCTTTGGGAAACAATGGAATGTAAAGCCATGAAATTATTTTGTATTTTACTTCATGTTTAATCTAGAGTACACAACAATTACTACTACTACTAATAACAAATAGTATTACTCAAACAGTACAAACAGTAGAAACACAGTATAGCCCTGCCAGGTTTTCTGTGTTTTATTCAAACACCGTTTACTAAACTACGTGAAACGCCCAGTGGGAATCAAACCGTCAGATACTTTAACTGCATCGGTTTAAATATATATTCAACCAAAGAAGAAGAGCTCTTTTCTGACTTAATTGTCAATTTAATTAGACCAACTTTCACCTGTCATTTTGTAAACAATCCAAATCTAAAGACAACAGAGGATAATGTTACAAATATATGTCACGATGAGTCGAACTTTTCCCATCGACTGTAAATCTAATAAAACCATCTTCTGAACATTGAAGGTTTTTTCCAGGATGTGATGTAAACATGCGCTTCAAGAATCATGTGAACAACAACACTGGGTCGTATGATTTATCGGAATGGGAAGGTGGCTGTGTTTTTTTTTGGTGCCTGGCCTGTCCTAACACATTTTGCTGCAGCCATCAGCCATGATTAAACACCTGCTGTTGCGGGGGGAACAAAGCGCACTAATTCAATATGTATTTCTGACATCTTAAATATCACCCAATTCCCTGACATCACGGGCTCGCTTTTTCTGTGGGATGGAATTCTAAAACATATTTTTCTAATTTATGGATGGACTATAAATCAAAATTAAGCCGACGGACAACGAAATATACATCAGAGGCGGAGGGCGAGGGAGGCAGAGGGGGAGGAGGGGGGGCGGTGAAAAAACAGAAAAAAAACGGTCGGTGACGATGAGGCGGCCACATGCTAACACACACACACACACACACACACACACACACACCAGTTCTTGTGTTTTGTGAGCACTTTACATACATATAATCTATTTTCTGGAGTCTGACACTAACCTTATTTTTCTAGCAATGTTATCTCTCCACATAGACCTCAGTCAGTGGACACCTGAAAACATGTCCCCCATAGGAACAAGTGTCCCCGCAACATAGTAATATGTGAAGAAAATGTTCCCAGAAGTAGAAATACCAGGTGCACAAACACACACACTGGTTTTTACCTCCATTCTAATCTGTAAAGATATACTTAATCCTAATCCTTATCTCGCTCCAATCTGACATTAATTTTACTCCTAACCTCAAAAGGTCAAAGTGCAAAGTCTCCCCACGAGGACCAAGAGTCCCCACACTAATCGAACATTCAAAGAAAAAGTCACAAATACAGCAACAAGGCACACACACGTACTGGTTTTTGTGTTTTGTGAACCCTTCACGTAGGCCTAATGCCTTCTCTCTGTTATTTAACCTTGATTAGGACAAATCTGTCTAATCCCAATCCCTCCTGTATCTAATGCTGATCGGATGCTAATTTTAACCAAAAATCAATTCTGAACCTTGAACACCCTCTCAGTCAGTGGTGACACGACCATCGGACTTTTATGAAAAGTCCCCCAAGTCTAGTGACCTTCATTCCTCGTTGCTGTTGTCGGTGGAAAATGATCAGACTTTTATTTTAGTTCTGTTTTTTTTTTCAGTCCTTTGTCAGAACAGCATTAGCTCCAGAACTGTTTAAAAGCCTCACATGTTCATTTGACTCAACAAATCGAATCAGAGCTTCAGCGATAAGTCGTTCATTTGTGCCTTTCCAGCACGCTCTCAGTCGATTAGACACAATTCCAACGGTAAACTAGGCAGGGAGTTGTTGGCCTCCCTTTTGATTGGCCTCTGTTTTACTCCTTTTTTGTGGCCGATAAACAACGTGCACCGTGGGGACCTGTGACTGACGCAGGAAAATACCATCATGGTCGTCTGCTGAGTCATTTGATGCACAAATAAAGTCAGTTCCAAACACACATTTCACATCAGTTGTAGGAAAATATATATATATATATATTTATATGTTATTAATACTATTTTGTAGCTGTATGAATTTGTATGCATATTTTGATCACACCTGAGGGAAAACTAAAAATCTAATTTAGGTGAAAAATGACTTCAATTTCTAAAATAGAAAAGGATTTCATTTACATTACAGCTAACTGATTTAGCCTAAGTGATTCACGCACCACAGTTCACAAAAGTTTGTAACTAAATGAATCTAATTTTATTCAATTAAAAAAAGTAATTCAAAAGTTTATATTCAAATTATGTTCTTGCATGGTATTAAATATTTATTCAATAATGCTGTTCCTGCTCAACATAGAACAGAATACAGTAAAATATAATCCTGTTAAAATATTATATTTATATACTGTATATATATATATATATATATTATTTCATTTTACATATTGTCCTATGAGAAAAATATACAGCTGATGTGTAAACAAAGTCAATTCCATCATAACAAGGTGACTGCCAGGTCACTCACCACTGTACCACAGGGTTAAGTACAAATAAATAAATGGATACAAAAAAAGCTGTTGAACAAATGTTTATTAATGAATTAATCATTTTTGTCATCAGATTTTAAGGTATAACAATCAAAGAGAAAGGGAAGTTATGATCATTATTGACATCAACAACAGGTCCAAGAATGGAATCACATCTGAGGTCAGCTGGTTTATCAAGGTGTCTAACTGGAGGGAGGGGCTGAGCTGCACAGACAGGCCACTGCAGTTATAATATAAGTATCCTCATATATGTTTGACATATATATTGACATGGATGCAATGACTTTCATCATCATGATAACAATGACAGTGTTTATAATAGCATTTGGCCTTCTACAAATAAGGGACATATATATACATATATATGTATATACAGTATATGTATATATGTGTATATACTATATACAGTATAAATATATATTTATATATGTATACATGTATATATGTGTATATACTATATACAGTATATATACTGTATTTATGTATATGTATACATGTATACATGTGTATATACTATATACACTATATATATTTATATATGTATACATGTATATATGTGTATATTCTATATACAGTATATATATTTATATATATGTATACATGTATACATGTGTATATTCTATATACAGTATATATATTTATATATATGTATACATGTATACATGTGTATATACTATATACACTGCCACTGTTCCAGCTTTCCATCAGTTTGGTGTCCCGGCCTGATGAAAACTGAAGACCCCTGAGGTGGAGCACACCCAGCCTATGTGAACAAACTTTCTAACTTTTGTCAGTGTGTGTGTGTCTGTTTGTGTGTGTTTTTTTTAAATGAAAGTACAAACAAGTTTCCCCTGATGTTCTTCAAAAAGTTGCTGCTGCGTCGTGAAAAGTGCTTCAGTATCAGTGTCCCTCAACTTCACCCCCTCATCCTCCAGCCCTGGTCCACAGCCACCCTCCTCCAACCCCCCCACCCCCACCCCCACACCCGCAGCACCTCCTCCTGAGGTGACATTCATTGTATGTGACTCCTCAATTTCACCGCTTCCCCACATTTACAGCACATTTCTGCTGCTGTATTACCACGCTGTGAACTATCTGGACAAGCGGTGTTTGCACCAGGTAATGGATTGTTTTTTTTTTACCCTCTCAGCTGATGTGCTGAGAGGCCATTTCAGACACACACACACACACACACACACGCACACACACACCCTGTCCTTGTTGCCCGCCTCACCCTCTGTAAAATAGCAAACATTATTCTATTTGTTCATCTTTTTGCCATAGGAATTCACGCCCTCCGTACTGTGTAGACATTAGTCCCACTGCAGTGTTGATTCTATCACAACAATTACCCATTACAGGATAACTGAAAAAACTAACCCAGATAATTGTTTATAGTGGCCTTAATTAATGCACTAATGAGTGAATTTCATGCCTACTAATGAAAATAAAGTATATTTTCAAGCCTATAAAGTTGGTGTCCAATAGGGCGACTAATTGTTGTAATGTCTTCTTATTGATATTTATGTAAATAAGCAACTTTCTTTGATGGCCCCATTAGAATCAGGTGAAAATGCTGGCTTTCATTAAAACAAGTGCGCTGGGAATCCACATAGAATTCTTTTTTTTATTTATTTATTTTTTTTTTAGCACTGTGGACAATGCACTGAGAGCCGAGGACTTATTGGTCAATTTGCATCTAAAACAACTCATGTCAGGCATGTTTTCGTAATGTGGTTTATGAGTGTAATTCAGGCATTAGTGCAGCGGGTGAGGAGCCATTTTCATGTGGATTAGGTTTCCTCACTGCACTCAACTAGTCCTGTCCGCCGACTGCTCAGTGGTCGCGGCCTGAATGTAAAGTCTCTAACACTGACAAAGAAGAACATTCCAGCAAGTGGCACCGACCTACTTAGATGAAAGACTTTAGCTTTAGCCCTTGGTAAACACAGGCCAGAAAGACAAGAACAAACTAGCATCTGTTGTAAAAAGGTTTTTTTTTTGTCCGAGAACACGTGCTAAAATATGCAGACGTTCTTATCCATTCAGCAACTTTTTATGTTGGACAGCACTATTTAACAGCAGTGTCAGTGTGTGGGAAATGAGCGCCTGTTCTAACGATCATTTTCATCATCCTGACAAACGGATGTCTTTTAGTCGACATGTCCTCGGTGGCTGTCAGTCAAAGTCTGCCCGTTTCCTCCTCTTTTCTTCTCCTTTGAATCAGAGCAAACATGAAATGCTTTACTGTGATTGTGAACCTGTTGAAATGATATACTGTATGTGATATAACACCGTCTGATCGAGCTTCACTGGATTTCTTTTTAGACAAGACACAGGTTGTGACCTGGTCTAAAGGACATCCCTCAGAATTCCCAAGAAAGGAATTCACTGATGTAAACGATGTCTGAAGAAGTGTTCAGACTGAATGGAATATATTTAATTTGAAATTTTTAGTTGATTTTTAAACCAATCATCAACTAAACTGTGTACAAGAGTATTTTTGATCATATTTGGAATGTTGATTTGTCTCGATTAATCATGTTCAATTGTGGTTAATCAGGTTGAGAATTTTATTCATTTGAAATATATATTCATGTGTCTGTATATATACATATACATTTACATATACATATACATAATATATACCTATACATAATATATTTATGTATGCATATATAAATACATATATATACATATACATAATATATGTATATATCTATATATACATACAGACATACACATATACATATATGTGTGTATATATGCATGTATATTTTTTGACATAATATGTATGTATATATATATATATATTACTGATAATTCTTGTTCAGCTTTTCACATAGTTTATATGTGAAATATTTTGTATACGCCATGGATACTACGTGCTATTATGTACGTATCCTAATATACTGTTAGTGAAATACTGCATGTTTCTTATATTCCCTGGATAAATTGAATATATGTGTGCTCACATGTACAACATTATGGAAGTGCACCAGTTCTAAAGTGCTCCCACGTAGACACTCCAGTCATGCACAGATACAAACTGGTGTGCGGTAGAAATGAGGAGTGCATAGGGAGATGATTTTTCATTTTGTGTTTTGCTCCAGCTCTGCCCCTGCTACAGAGGATCCAATCAATCTGCCAGCTATTAAGTTTGTTAATTGATAATGCATACTAATTAGGCTGAGCGCCGTTACTTTGGAGACTCTAAGGAGGTAATTGTAGGCACACGTCCAAATGGAGTTTAAAACAGTCTGTGCCAGGTAAAAATTCATTAGGCGGATAGATTGGAGAGGCCGAGGAGTGGGAGAGAATTGTGGAGCCAAACAGGTGGAGAGGGGGAGGGAATAAGGATGGGGGTCAATGCTGATGCCAGTCTGTGGAGAAATTTCTCACTGTGATTCAATCATTGTTTTCTTCGCAGACGGCGTTTCCAACCATGGATAGAATTTGTTGTTGTTCTGCAAACTTCTCGCTTCAGTCGTGAGGTCAAACAAACCAAAGCCACGGTTTGATTTTTCTCTCCTGCTACAGTGGAACTAATGTGATTTGTGTCAAACACTGAAAAATATGTAATTCAGCTTCTTAACTTATACACAGAAAATGTTGCTATTATACATTGACATCTACAGTGCATACTAACATTACTGAAGTCCACTAAGACTGACCAACATATCCATATATGTAGATATATATATATATATAGACTATATACTACACTGCACAATTATATACTCTGCTATTCTATACAATTGTATACTAAACATTCCTGAGATATATTCAATATACTATAGTATACTATACCATACTATACTGTACTGTACTGTATTAATATACTATAGTATACTGTACCATACTATACTGTACTGTACTGTATTGTACTGTATTGTACTATACTATGCTATACTACACTATACTACACTATACTATACCATGCTACACTATACTATACTATACTATACTATACTATACTATACTATACTTCATTCAAAAGTTCACATCTTTTCATGAAGCACACTTTAAATTTACTGCCACAGCTACAGCCATGACCTTTATCTGCTTTAAACCACTGTTTTTGGTAGACTTGATGGCCAGTACCTGAAACATGTACTACCCAATACGTACAGAGGTCAACATTCAGGAATTGCCAAAAACTTGGGATAGCTTTCATGGACTTAAACCATTTTGTTCTGGGTGTCTGTCTTATATAAAAATGTAAAACCACCACCATTTGAACTTCTGCTGCTCCTCTTCCTTCACTTCACTTTGTTGCCTGGCTGTGTTGGTGATTGACATGCATTTAACATAATCAGACCATCCCCTGGATCCCCGTTTGACGGCTGTGAATCAAAGGCCCCGCTCGCTAATTGAGATGGTTGTGGTGTGTTTACTGTCCCCCTTTTCAGTGTCAGCCCGACGACCCTTTGAACTGTCTGTCAGTCTTTACGACAAATGAATGTGTCCCTGTGTGTGAGAGGCATGCCGGGGGATCATGTCAAAAGCATGTTTTACAGCTCGCCTCAGTGTCTGTTTTGCTGAGACGGAGTGACAGATATTCACCGTGTAGGAGTGGAAATAAATTTGACTCTGAAGTGTCTTCACATCCCTTCAGGAGTTGTGAGATTACAGATGGGAATTGTGTTCCAGTGGACAGGAGAGTACACCCTGATGTTTTCCAACTGAATTGATACATTCATAATAAGAAAAACGGAAAAACCTAGTGCTCAGCAGCCGAACTGTGTCAACAGAAACTTTTCCTGTTTTTTGATGTTGTTGCCTTTGTGGCTGTCCAAGTGTGTTATCTGAACGGCTCTTGTACCACGGAAGGCCAGAACAAATGATGAAATATAAAAGTCAACCAAGAATGACTGTTAACTCTGACGTTTTTGTCTCCAGCGGTGAATACAACCAATTCCTTTTTTTCATTAATAACAATTGTCCCCGCAGCAGTCTACATCCTTTCACTTTTTTAATTTCTTCTTGTTGCCACCGGTCCTGCGGTCACTCGTTAAATGATCTCCGTCTCTGTCTTTATTTCCCTCTCAGCCTCACTCCGTCTTTCAGTTTTGTTTGTTTCCCTCTTGCCTCGCGGGACACCCACAGACAGACAGCCTTGCCAGATTCATTTTCTGATCAAAGCTGTTTGATTTGGTCAATTTTGCCACATTGGAGACGTTCTCTATTACTGAGATAAATAGCCTTGGGCAAACTGTCAACGAAAACTTGTAAGCTAATAAATTATTCCAATTTCTTCCAGCTGGATTTCTCTTGGGAGTCAGCCTCTAGGAAATACACTTTTTGATTAGTAAATTTCTGCTGCCCGTGCGTGTGTGCGCGAGTCTGTTTAGGTGTGCAAGTGTGCACACGTGTGTGCGTCTGGACATTCGCATGTGTCGTTTCTGATTAGCGGGCGGGCTGCTGGAGTGGAAGGCAGCACAGTGGGCTGTCAGTGGAAGGAGGCCTCTAATGCATTATGCATTGACAAGACTTTGGATCCTGTCACCTTCGCTGGTACGCCTGGGAGAGGAGGCTGAGTTGGCCCCACCTGAGGGGCCACCACTCCGTTCTCTCTCCCCCGCGCCTAAGTCTTCTCCGCTAGGCCAGTCTCCCCTCTCCCCCACCTCTCGGCTGCCTTGGACACTGATCCCCTCAGACATCCCTCTCTCTCGCGAGTGCTTTTTTACACTCTGTTTCGTTCCGTGACTGACACACACACAAACATTCACCCTGAAAACAAACAGAAACACCAAGACTTTCCCTCTCGCTCTTGGCCTGGAAATGGGCCGATGGGCAGAGAAAGTGTGTCATCAGCAGAAACGGACAGAGTGAGAGGACATGACTGATAGGCTGGAGGGGAAAATTGATCGACTCCATGTCTTCCAGCCAAGCGGTCTGTCCTCCTGCTACAGCTCTGTGCCTCCTCCTCCTCCTCCTCCTCCTCCTCCTCCTCCTCCTCCTCCTCCTCCTCCTCCTCCTCCTCCTCCTCCTCCTCCTCCTCCTCCTCCTCCTCCTCTTCCTCCTCCTCCACTAAACCAGCCTAAACCAGCCTTGGTGACTCAATGTGGCTCAGCGTGCTCCAGATCTCCAGTCCTGCTTGGCTGAGTTGAGGCCAGAGTGAATAAATAGATGTGCGTGTGCGCACGAGCACCAAAGCCACACACTATTCATCAACCTACCAAAACTGTCCCTAAATGATTACCTTTTCCAAGCTTCCCAAAACCAGGGGGAGGGAGATAGAAGAGGGAGACGGTAAATGAAACTTTTGAGGGGTCAGTGGTTCTGCACTTTGGCTATTCATCTTCTCTCTCACCTTGCAGGACTGCCGAACAGCAGGAGTGCTGCTGGGTAATTACCTCTCAACATGCCGCACTGCTTCATTATGTCCTGCAACTCCAATCCACTGAAACATTTGTAATTTAGTCGGGGAAGCTTTGCACGGGCCATGCTGAGAGGAAGATGACTGTGTGTGTTTACTCAGACAGTGTGCAGCGGCAGCCTCCGTGTGTGTGTGTGTGTGTGTGTGAGTGTGTGTTAATCGTTGAATGTAATATGTGTATGCATATTATTGTTTGGGATCATTTCTATATCTGCCTATCCCATTTAGGAAATGAATCGAAATTTAATTCATCAGTTGCAGCGACTGTCCATTATTTTCAATGAGTATTGTTTTTCACATCAAGTACTGGCTCTGGATTTATTCGCTTTGAGCGCAGCAATATGTGGTGCATACAAAAAAGAGCATTCTGCACAGTGCCGGTGCAAGTGTATTTGGTTCCCTGTGTCAAATAGGCCCCACTCCCCCATTCCTCACCTGTTGGAAAGAAAAAAAAGTTGCACCCATAGAAACTGCTGATGCACATTATTGAGGCTACATACTCTTCATCATCATATTCTTCGTCATGTGTGTTTTCATTAGCTTGGCTTCAGTTAGTGATCTTGTAGGTGGACAAGACCAAGTCTCTCTAGTCCCAGGTGTGAGCTGTGTTCCAGGCTATATTGATAGTGCTAACCACTACACCACCGTACGGCTGGTCATCTTTAGTGTGCCTTCGTGAAATAAACAAAATATATTTTTTTGGAAAAATGTTCTGCTAAGTCATTTTTCAACCGCGAAAACCCTGTTCAATACAGAAAAGTCCACCCAGAGACAGCGTCTGTGTTTTTTTCTGTTGTTTTTGTTTGTTTTCATGTCAGATGCTCACTCTCTCTGCCACACAAGATCTTGATTCCAAGATGTTTATATTTAAATTGTGTGCATCAGGGAGATGCTGCCGATATGTGGGAGACTCTGGGGGTCTTGGGATGCTCTATGTTATTATTTAGTCAAAGCCAACAAACCCTGTTAGTTCCTCATCCGGCTGCAGATAGAACTCCCTATGAGATCATTAGATATTGTCCTGTTTTGATTTATTTTCTTAATCATTCGATTTGGAACAAAACCCTTATCCTCTGAGATAATGCACGGAGGACGATAAGTGGTTGCGGCAAAACTGTTATCTTTGTTATTTTGTCTTCATATCTGGAGACTTTAAACGTTATTCAGACTTTTAAAGCTCTGTTTGGTTTATTTCTCAGTTGCGGTTGCTTTTCTTTTCTCTCTGCAGCTCTCCATACATCTGTTCTCTGAGAGACACTTCTAACTAAGTACAGACTCAAAATCCACATCTTAAAAAACACAATTTTCCTCCTATCAGTAAAATCCCAGGAGCTCCTGAGTACACATGCAGTACGTACTGGGTTTGTTCACTTGTGTGTATTCTCTCTCACACACACACACACACATTCAGTAGTCATGTAAGAGGTGGGGCCTCACTGTAGGAAGAAGTAATCTGCCCACCAACCCTCCACTTTCTGCCCATGCAGCACCAGCTCGCCCCCCCCCCCCCCCCCCCCCCCCCCCCCCCCCCCGCCGCCGGGGGAGAGGGAGTGGGGGGGA
>NC_024320.1:19175047-19189056 GCF_000523025.1 Cynoglossus semilaevis
TAGGAGTAATAAAGAAGGAGAATCAATAGGGCATGCAATGGAGCCAAGGTGCTGCCATTCATCACGCCACCTCCCTGACTCCCATCATTCATCATGCTCAATGAGGCAGCAAATAGGAAAATGACTATTTGTATCAAACACATCTGCACTCATCCACCAAGGTATTTTATTCCCATTAACTCTCCGAGTAAAATACGCACAGGGTTGTTGTTTTTTTCCCCCCTTCCCTCCTCCTTCCAGTTATTTTGTGTGTTTGAGTGTGTGTGTGTGTGTGTCATCCTTTTGTTGCACACGTGTCTCTGTTTACAAAGAACGGTGTTGAAAAATTTCTCGGGCAAAGGCCAGATTTATGATGAAGTTTTCTTCCTTTCATGTAGTCCCTCGTGTTTTTTTTTTTTTTTTTTTTTGGACAAACAAATATTTAATGATTCCACCACACCCTCGTCCCCACCCACCGCCAGCGTGAACAGCCCGGTGTCTCGCGGCCGCCGCCCCATCATACTTTATGTGCTGTCATTGGAAGCTTTTCATGGATGTCTTCATTCTTGAACACCGGCTACAAACTCGCTCACACATTTGAGCTGGCGGATTCTGTTTATCTTTTGGGTTTACAGGCCTGTCATTAATCTCCGCGGTTGACTCTAAGTGTGGGCTATATTATTCCAGAGCGGCGTATTCACGCCCGTGCTCTATAAATTACCCCCAGCTAGGTAAAATGGAGGTGCGGCTCAGCAGCTAAAGGCTGGATGAGATGCAAATGTAGAGGACTATCATCATTATAGTGTAATACCCCATGAAATGGTGGGATCATTACAGTCTATGGCAGGATCATTATTGTCCATGAGCTTTATGAGGTTCTAGGGAATGGCAGAGAAAGTGACTGTATAAGAAAATGGGCCAGTGTGCACGGGAGCTGGCAGTCTCCTCTTCAAGGCTCCGCGATCAAACCTCTTTAACCTTTACATTAAACTGTACTGTTTGTTTGGAGGCTGCTCCCATCAGCACATTTTGACGAGCTGTTTAATCAGTTAATTTTTAATGAACCTGGATGATGCTGACATCACAACTTGATTCCAATTAAAATAAAATATGTCTGAGTTCTGATTTTCCCAACCCCCAGTCCGTCTAACCCTCCACTCCTAATAAAGGACAGCCACAGTAAAGCACACATCTGCCTTTTTTTTATTCAGCTTTGGGTGTTAAAAACTCTACATGGTGCATTTGGTTGAAGCACGTCTTCAAACAGCAGTGGCCCTCGTGCTGTACCACCTGAGCCACGCTTCCCTGTAGAGGCCATCACCAAGTCAAATGTGGAGACGCTGTTTATGCAACC
Organism: Cynoglossus semilaevis; assembly: GCF_000523025.1. Classification (NCBI taxonomy): domain Eukaryota; kingdom Metazoa; phylum Chordata; class Actinopteri; order Pleuronectiformes; family Cynoglossidae; genus Cynoglossus; species Cynoglossus semilaevis. The sequence goes on from NC_024320.1 coordinate 19,176,381, forward strand.
TGAATGAGCGTTTTTAGATGCTGAACACATGGTTTTCCGTCCTGCATGTCAGAATGCCGCACAGACTCTGTCGCCTGCTTAAAAATAATACCTGAAGTTTGATCTGAACCAAAGACAGCGCATTAAGAAATGTGTCAAACTGAGTCACTGTAGCACAGTGTGGATCAACTCACACTCGTAACAACATTTTCCAATGTTTGAATAATTAATGCAACACAACACCAACGATGTAAATTTAAATTAAATATAAACTTAAACAAAACTATCTTCTAGAAAGACTAATATTATTAACTAATATTATGGAGAAGAAGAGAAATAATGAATTGCAAAGGAAAATGCAACAAACTATAATGAAGACATGAGTTTTGTGTGTCTATGTCTGTGGGTGATTTTGTTTCTAAACCTTTTATCCATTCAGGGACTGGAACTCCAGAGAGAAGTACAGTGTTAGGATTTCTGTTAGTGAATACGTTTGATTTTTTCTTGGCATCATCCTTTAGGGGTCACCACAGAAGACCAGCTGATTCCCTCTCAGCCTCTTCCTCCTCCTCCTCTAATACAGTAACAATCTTCATGTCCTCATTCAAATCATCTCTAACATCTGTCATCAGAACACCTCCCTCAACCTCGCGCTCTCTCTCCACCCCAAACTGTTCAACCTCTGCTTCTTCCACTTCTACCACGGTTTTAAAAAAACAGCGTGGCCAATTTAAACGCTCTGCAGTAACTTTGTAGTTTCTCTTCCCCTCATCACGGATCTGTGTTTGTTTCAAACTTTACAGTGGCACCCCGCTGGGAGCAGCCAGCACAGTCACAGACGGCAGGAACAGACTTTTCAGATTCATAAAATTCATGGGATTTTTCACAAATGAATGAACACAATTTTCTAGCAATTTCCTCATTATGCAAATATGCAAAATATTGCATTTAGGCCAATTAGGGCTCCACAGAGTTCCACATTTAGCCGTTTAAGCCATAATTGCAGAAACTATCAAATAATTAGCGCCGCTAATTGTAAATATTTGTGACAGATACAGCAAATTCTCACGCAAATTGCATTTTATTCCAGGACCTACTGAATGCCACTGCAAACTAGTTTCTCTGCAAAGAATAATTTAACGTACATAATGAAGTGAATTGAGTGCATGTTATCAAATCTGAACACTTTGTGAGGCTGTAATGTTTAATGATGAAGTAAATTGGTCCAAGATCCACACAATATTTCACTGATCTTCTTCACTGGCTCGTCTATGTGCGGGAGGAGGGGGGAGATTTCTCACGCTATTATTGGGGGTGTCATTCAGAGACTGAGAAAAATAAGGCTCTCATCACTGACGCTGTCTTGTGGGTAAAGCTGATTTCACAAATACCATTTTGAATGGAAATGGAACTAAAAAAAAAGAAACTCTGATGTCAGAGCATTTTTCTTCCCGTTCTTTGACCATTTATTTCCTCTTCTAAAATATTCTGCGGGGAGGGGTCGGTGCTGCATTCAAGGAAGGTCAGCCGTAGACATGGACATCTATTCTAGGCCTAATACCAGGCACAGACATTTATAACTGTCTTGCTGGTGACCCGTTAGCGGATTATGGATGTCCCCCTCAGGCGGTGATTTGTTTAATCTGTGGAAATGGTCCTGGAGCTATGTAAACAAGCCAAGTGCAGGATGAAGGAGGCCATCCAAGCGGAACAGGGAGGCCATATTTGTCAGGGGGCCTGGATGAAATAGGAGGACGCTGTTGGTGATGTGATATCTTCATTTTACACAGCGGCTGGAAAAGACGATTTCAGTGAATTTAGCCACATGAGGTATTAACTTTGGCTGATTGTGAGTAATCCTGCAGAAATGATGCCGTACTCAGCAGATGGAATACTACTGCTTCAGAGTTCATTACCTGCTTAGAATATTTATACAGTTTTACATCCAGAAAAAAGATACTCAACGATCAAAAATAAAATCAATGAATTATTTGACTATTGTGTTAAATAACAACATGAAGGGTGGAGCAGCTCAAGGAAAGTATAGCTTAGCGTTCGAGCCAGGACACAGTTGGACACCTTGGCTTATTTCCTATGCTTAATGTAAACGTCTGCTAAATGAAATGTAAAAGTGTAGATTTGTAGTTAACGTTGCACTAACGGGACTTTCATCATTGTCCATCAACACTGAGCAGCATTACATGTCACCATGTCAAATGTACTGGTCTGACATCGGAAAACACCTGTTATTTCCTTCTTATAGTTTTAAGGAAACAACAATATCACACACACACACACACACACACACAGGCATACACATGTGGCGGCGGCACTGTGGCCTCATGGAGAATGATTTTGGGAGTGAATAGAGATGAAGGGGGGGATATTAAGTCACTCTATATGACATCCAGGACACAATGGTGCAGTGATTGATGGGGGACAAAGTGGTAACAGCAGGCAGCAGAGAGACAATAAAACACATTTTAGAGAGTTTTGAGTCTATTTGTATAAGTAATCAGTCGTCCATCTAACACAGTCCCAGCCCCCCTCCTCCATCTCTCACTCGCTCCCTCTCTCTCTCTCTCTCTCGGTCTGTCATCGGTGTTTACTCACTGATTTTCTCAACAAGACAGCCATTGACACTGGATGGATGAGGCTAATCTGACACAGAGAGGAACAGCTCTGGCCGAGGTTACAGGTCTGAGACAGCGCGCCCTCGACACACTCCCCTCGCCTAATCTTCCGGCAAATATTTATCACTATCAATTTGGCCTGACTCCGTGACATTAAGATACCACGTATAGATAACCCCGCGGTGGAGAATCAATTAGGTGACTGCAGCTGGCCTGTCCACCGCTGTCTCCACGTGTGCTGGACCAGAGGGTCTGATGGAGAAGGTCACTTCAGTGGCATATCACACATGATACCAAACAGGTCATCCGTGGTAGTGGTGGTGAGACTGTGCCCAGAGAGAACGTATGCATTTTACAATAGCAAAGCTTTCAGAATTCTGGGGACATCCAGACAACAAGTGAGGAACATTTTTATTATTTGAAAAGTAGAATATAAAAGTAATGTTTGTGTTTGGCAAATTATAAAACAATAGTCACTTCCCAGCAAATAAGATATTTCAGTTAAACTCTGACTCAGCGTGGAGTTTTTCTGTTCTCTTCAAAGATGTTTGTTTGTTTTGTTTGATTCTTTCTGGTTCCTTTTCCACCCAAGTAAAAAAATTAGATTAAGTGACTGTAAAGTGACCATAGCGGCAGGTTATTGGTTTAATTATTTGTTTGTTCAAAACACAGTGATGGACCAGAGACCTGTCAAGGACGATGGACTTGTGATACGTTAGCAGCGCTGACTCTAACGTCCCCTGTTTACCTTCGCAGATACATTACTTACTGTGATACGCAGAAAATAATGGTCGTAGTTTAAGATGATATCATGGACAAACATGGACAAACATTTTCACTGTGTTCTTTGATTAATTGGCAGACAACACAGAGCCACTTGGGGAAATCTATATTTGTCTGATTATTATTGATTGAGTCTGTTTTAACCTTTGGTCCTTGAACAGAAAAAGCATTTGATTGGCCAGGACATATGAGCACATTTAACAATTGGTGAAATGTGTGTCTGTTATGAACTCTGTTAATATGTAAGAATGTGCACGTGTTAAATGTGAGATGCATACACACGTGTTCTAATACTGAAATCCAAGTTTTGAAGCTAAAACTAGTAAAATAATAAATTGATCATATCACTTTAAACACATTTCATGTTAATACAGGAATGACTTAAGGTAGTAAAAGAATATCATCCCTTAAATTTGATATACAGTAATTGTATAAAAAAGACCAATACAGGACTTGAACGATATGGACTAGGCTTGAACTTGTGACCTTGTCGCTCAAGACGGGGAAACTGTAAAATCATCCATCACTGTATTCAATCAAGAAACATACAGATTAACAAAGCTTCTGTTATCTTTCATAACTAAATTTAGTGTAAAAGTATTCTTTGGGAAAACAGTAAAAAAAAGAAAAAGAAATGATATTGTGCACATGTAAATGTGTGTGTATCTGTGTGTGTGTGTGTGTGTGTGTATAGCAGCTGATTTCCTCACCTCTGACTCCTCCTTCCTCTCTCCTCCCTCACTAATTGACCGGCTGCGTTCATGTGCACATTTCTCAGTAATTTCACATTTGCTATTCTAGCATTGGCCAAGGCGCGTCTCCAGAAATACATCTCATTCTCACCAGTGTAGCTGAGTCCATCAACAACAACCCCCTCGCCAGACACACACACACACACAAACACACACATATAATAATAACCGTTTAAATTAACCACTCTCTCTCTCTCTCTCTCTTTCTGATACACACATCCACAGATTTTAGATTGTATTTTTGCGGGATGCAGGAAATTGCCAAAGTGAAATAATATCTGATATAAAGACCACTGCATCGACTCACATTAATTCAGATATTCTTTCCAACCTTAACCACTTTGATTGATTCTATTCTCAACTGAACCACCATTCACATTACAGGGTCAGACTTTAGTCCACTTGAAGACTAATGGTTTAGACAGAACCGTTGTTTTCCTGTAATTTCCTTAAAAAAAGAAATAAATAAAATAAAGTAAAGATGAGAAAGGAACAGGGAAACAAATTAACAAGGTCTAGGCTACTGTAGTACTAGGAGATGTAATATTACCACCGTTAAAGACTTAGCCCTGAAGGACAAAGCATGCTGAAAATGTGTATTGGCAAACTAATATTTATCTAGATTTATATCCTGTATCAGTTTATACTGTAGTAATTTTAAATTGCCCAAATATAATGTATCAAAATTTCCAAGTTATCCTAAAATACAGCAAAACAACAAAACAAATTTATAAAACAATTCCTAAATCTAACTCTAAAGAATAACTACAAAAATAGCTAAATATTAGTCAAATCACAGGTAATTGTTTTTAAAGAATAGTTTAAATGTTTGCTAAAATAAATGAACAAAAGTAATATAGGCCAAAATATGTTTGATTTTTTTTTGTCTTTGAAAAGATAAAGAGAATAAAATAACTAGTGTGCTCCAAGTCATAAATGTAGCAAAACGTTAGCCAAGAAGCTAGCTATGGGATGGTGAAAGAAATTGTTAAATGTTAAAAAATATTTTAAAAATCCACAAGGTAAAAGGTAACTATTTTTATAGGATAGATATTGTTGTTATTAGCCACAAGATAACAGTGTTTGGCAACAAAAATTTAAAGGATTACTTTTTTAGCCAGACATAGCAAAGCTAAAAACAGCCAAAATTAACCTGACATTTAAAAAAAAGTATCTTAAAGTAATTATGAAAAATGTTCAAAATGTAAAACGCTCATAAATTACTTCAAAATAGGACTAAAAATAGCTAAAGCTTTCTGAAAACACGTGAATATCAGTCAGTCAGTCAGAATCTTTCACTCTTCGTTGTTTTTGTTGTAGACACCACAGGAGGGATGCTAAGCTACATGCTCACACAGGCATTTGCAACCACACAAATATCTAATACACGCGTGGTATCTGTGACGTGAACAGACGAGCTCACATGTGACCGTTGAATGCGTGCATGCGGAGACATGGTGAAGGCAGCAGCGTTAGAAAAGTCCAAAGTCATCCAGTTTGCTCTAATCATTACAATTAGCAGTGAATTATCAGTGGACTCTGACAGACGTTCCTTGTAACTCTCTTTTATTTCCACCCTGTGCTAATCAGCGGCTCTCATTACAATCGCTGATTAAACTGCAAATTAGCCAGCAGCGGCCCCGTCCGCGCCTACCACAGCCTCGCTCAATATCAATTAAGTGCAGCAGCCCGTCTGTACTCTCACAGCGCTTCCAAATGGTTGATAGTGCCACTTATTAGTTTGGAAAACTCGGAAAATACCAATAATCAACGGCCATGAAGCTGCAGGAGGAAGGAGCCCAGGGTTTTCCCACTGCTCACACCCTGATAAAGGATTTCTGTGACGCTGCCGTGCACTGATGCATGCAGGCCTGTGGAGCTCCATCACTCTTTGTTCGCGTGTGCTGATGTGTGTTCAAGAAGAAAAATATATACTGGACAAGCTAATGCATTTTTTTTCGTGTTATATTTTAGGGTTTTTTTTTTTTAAATAATGACTTGCACTGACGTATGACCGATTTGAAAATCTAACATCATTAGATGGTTCCGGTTTGCGAGGGAACTGATCAGCTCCTGTCAGCCTTTGTTAAACCCTTTAGTCTCGGTTGGATTTAAATAAATAACAGCTGGAATAGATTCCTGCACCTGCATGTTGCTATCATACAAGTCAGTGTTCACAATAATAACAACAACAACAATAATAATAATAATTATTATTATTATTATTGTTGTTGTTTTTGTTCTTGTTATTAATAATAATAATAGTGTCATTATTATTAATTTATTATTAATAATAATAGTGTCATTATTATTAATGATAATTATTTATTTATTTTAAATTCAAAGTAATTGTGTCAGTGCTGTTATTAGCACTGCTTTTATCATTTGACTGATTATTGTTGTTGTTATAATCCTACCGGTTTATTGATCATTTATTTACCCTGCAAATGCAGAATCTGAAGATGGTTTGAATTTTGAAAGGAAGGAAATGTGTAAAGAAAAATAATCCGAAAAGGAATCCTACTGTTGTGCCACATCAGTTGGGGAAAAATGTAATGTATGTGCGTAATCTCCAAGGATTTAAACATTGATGCAGTATTAAAACATGTAATAAAATGTGGTGGTTGTTTTCCTCTTGTGCAGATGGGGAAATGATCTTCAATAAAGATAAAAAATGAACCAGCTACGCTGATTTAAAATATAGTAAAAGACAAGTAGTAAAACTGCCAGCTGACAATATATTACCCATAAAGCCTGTCAAGCATCAGCCTTAATTGTCAGTTCACAAAATACTGCTGTTGCATACATAGTGCATACGTATTGTGGATAAATAATATTGCAGATGTGGAGTAAATGTTTGAAGGTGGAGTGATTATTTAAAAACACACATGCTTCACAGACACTCGTCCCAGACGTATGTAACCTGTCAGGAGGTTGTTTTAAAGACCCACTTAAAGGTGAAGCAGGCAGCTGTGTGTAGTGTTTATTATGGCGTTGTGTTTCTGCTGTCATTGTCCACGTAGATTGTATGAAGAGATGCTCCAGAGCTCCATGGCTGATGATGCTCCAGCGTTCCAGCTTGCTTGGGTGATGATAGTGATAGTGATGATACTTTTCTTATGTGAACCAATAAAAAGTCACCATTAACATTTTCCTCCTCAGCCACGTCCATCTGAATTATCCTTTCGGTTTATCCATGCTGCAGATCTACTGACCTGTAAATCTGTTTGTATATCCTCGTTGCTACACTTATCAGGAAATGTCTGCATTTTCAAAAGTATGACTTTGACAAATTATTCAATTTGCTGTTGATGATACACAATAGAAAGGCTAATAGCTATGTCTTTTAAGATTCAAGATTTTTCAGAAAGGTTGTTTTTTAAAAAAATCAGACACATTTTAAATTATAACTTTGGTATTAGAACTTTTTATACTACTTCGTATTCTGACAGCAACAACAAAAACATTTTATGCTTTAACTAATAAAACACAACTACTGTTGTGAGTGTGAACACATTTAAACATGTGGGATTCAGGAATAGATTATTAAAAAAATGCAAATTTCCTCATTGTCAGTTAATGGTTATGATCAGCACTCAAACCACTGTCATACCACTGATGTCCTGTATGAATGGCAAATGTATCAGAATGTCAACTGTCAAACTTTTAATGCTGCAGCAGCTATTACATTTTCTCTTGTATAAACAAAGAATCCTTGAAAACCCTACGAAATTGATTATTTTATTCACAGATCACACGGGTCGATATCAGATGTACAAAAATTCAAATGATATCGAATGAGCGTCGTACTTGGAACATTGCTTTAGAAGCCATGTCAATTGTTTGCCCTAAGTGATTTATTGTGTGAATGGATGAATTTTCTTATTTCTCATTTTATATATAAAAAGTAATCTCATACAGTGGCACATATTTATGTGTACGTGGAGCTCAATATGTTTAAAAACTAAAAGTGAAAAGCCATATTAATACCGTGAAAAAAATGTATTTACTCTTTTCAAACACACTACTGATGCATTTAAAACATAAGAACTAACCAGCAACAGTAACATATTCAAGTGTACGGAGAATGTACTTTTATTGAGCTCATCAAAAGTACAACTGTCCAGATACACATTTATGTTTTTTGGTCAAATTAAATATATTGTGTATAATTTTTCCCACCGCATTTTCTAATGGAGTTGTGTGTTTGAAAGAGATAAAATCAACACAGCCAATCCACAATTGATGGCTTATATTAACTTGACCTTTTGATACGTGGACTCTTACATTATAAAGATGGGAGATATTTATTTGACAGCAAAATTTTATGTAGTCACTGGCGTTGGTCATTTATCGTCTTAAAATTGTTTATATAACACAGCTCTCACAGCTCTCTAATAATTATAAAAGATTGTGTGTTAATGACACAGTGCTCACTTGACCTGTAAAGTACTTTCTGTTGATATTAAAAACAGACACTGCTGATAAATAGTCATTACTTATATTATACTGTTAGGTGACAATTCATCAACTTTTTGAATAACATTCTTTCCCCCTATTTACACCCAGTAATTTACATGTAATACAGAGCATCTATTTGCAGTGATTCCTGGGTTAAACATATTTTGACACGCTGCCTACAGACCCCAACAACAACCTGGGGATAAACGCCTCACAGGGATGTATAAAATACAAACAATTTACAAATAAACATGATATAAATTGTACATGTGTGTCATAAAATAGAGAATAATTACTTGAGCTGCGCTGTTTGAGAGTTCAGTGTAGTAGACTTTACATTGCACTTCTATTAACAACATGTATGAACGTGTGTATATGGACATATATAGATAAATATTTAAAAACATAAATATATATTTCATACATTTTGGGTGTGCTCATTTGTTTTCCTCGCTCTTAAAACATGAATGTAAAGACAAAATTACTGAATTCTTGAATTTTATTCCAGGAAAATTTAATGGTTGAAAAAACAAATCTGCTTTTGAACAACCAAACGCTCGTTTTGGTCGATGCGCTCGATGATCCTCTCCTACAATCGATTCCACCGTGAACAGCTCGTCAGCCTTGCCTTCCACCTGCACTACGGCAGCATCACCGTGATACAATAAACTAGGCAATATTACCACATACTCAGGCATGGCGGACCCAAGAATACGACAAATTAAGATCAAAACCGGCATCGTTAAACGGTAAGTCTGATGCATTTGTACCTCGTTTACCGAATCGAGCACACCAAAGAAGCTGCTTGCTGAGAGTAGCATGTTGGAGCTAAATTAGCGGAGCCAGCATGATAACTCGCTGTACGTCAGAGGCTGTTCGGTGCAGAAATTACACTTTACCTCGGTGCTGTGTTGTGGCCTTGTAGCCTGGTCAGCTAGTTGCTACCCCTGATGGTTTCCTTTGTCTTATGCATTCATAATTAATCGCAGTTCGGTGGGTTTTTGTTGGTATGGGATTTTGTAGTTATTCTACTCCGAGTGTGCAATAAGCTTCTCTTGTTGTTTATTTTATGGCAGTTAAAAATGTTATGCGCTATGCTATCAGGAGTTGCTAATTTGGTCGACTCATGCTAGCCCTTGGCTAAGCTAATATGCTGCAACGCTTTTTCTGCAGTTAATTCATGATGTTTGCTCGTATATTATCTTGCAAAGGTTTTATGCCTCACAAAAACAGAAGTCAAGTTTATATAATGTGACATTACTAACTTGACAAGCATAAAACAACAAAGATACGCATTTTTATCTGATGGAGAATTTTATCAATGTTTGTATTGAGTAAGTATACGTATAGATTATAGATGAAGTATAGTATAGATTATAGTTTAAGTATGGATTATTTTCTTTGTTTACATTTGAATTGTAATATCCAACATTGTACATTTCCATGTTTCTGTGTCATGGATGTCCCATTTCAAAATGTAGTCATAGTAGTCTAAAATTGTGGTATTGTGACATCCCTTATTTTATGTATATGTGTTAGAACACATTCTTATACAATTCAGATAGAGTGGTTTTGAACAATATCTTTGCAAACAATATTTTGGCCTAAGTTTTTGAGAAGGACATGGGAATTTGTTTTCAGATCAAGTTTTTGGTAAGTTTTTGAGAAGGGCATGGGAATTTGTTTTCAGATCAAGTTTGTACAATATTAGCATGCAATCAAATCTCTGCTTTCATGCCATCCGCTGAAAGGTTTTCATCTTTGCAGTGTTTCTGCCAAAGTCAACTGCTTTTCTGTGTTGTTTCCTGCTTTTGTTCTTTGCATGAGAAACTCTGTGTTGCAAGTTTTAATATATGGCCACAAACCGACTCTTTGATGCTCCATGTGGTTGCGGTAGATAGATAGATAGATAGAACTTTATTAATCCCTCTTTGTTTGGCCATTTACCGACGTACTGTGCTTGCTGATCCCACACATACGTGAGATTTTTCCTTTCTGATTATTCCCAATGATTTTGTTCGTGTCGTAGCGTTAAGGAACAATTGTCCTGAACCCTATTTAGACACAGTGCAGCGTGGATGCTGCTCATCTTTTAACAAACCAAGTGCATTTGTTGTTTATGCAAATTGAAGAAATCTAAGAAATGTCCACATCTGAACTAATAACAATTATAGTATATGACAAAAGACTATTGTTGTCATATAGGTTTATGTGACTGTATACTGCACGATCAGCTGTACAATGGACTGCACGATAGTTTGTTTTAAAAAAAATATGAGCATGTCTTTGACAGACAAAGTCATGCTCAGACCTACTGAATGGTCACACCCTGCTAAATGGACAATTCATACTCGGTGACATGGTGTTTTATGACATTTGAGTGCAATACTCACTAATCAACATGCTGGGTGCGTGTACAATACTTAAATCTGGCCACTCATGTTTTACTTGAAAAATATTAAAACAAAAAAATTAAAACAAGGTTATAAATTAAAATGTCTAAAAAAGGAAATTGTTTTGTATTGAACTATGATTCTTTGGAATGACTGCCTTACTGACAACAGATATACTCCTTTTGTCAGTAAGCCAGTCCTCTAACTCCTTTCTGCCAATAGCTTTTGGGTGATGTGGTATGGATTGTATTTTGGTGAGGGTCAGATTACAGGCGTACTCTCTGTGATGGTAATAATGGAGGCCTTGATTTCTCCAAAATGTGAATATCACACTGTCACTATCTGCTGAACAAATATTTCTGAGAATAGTTCATTACATGGACTTTTGATCAAGTCACTGCGTTTAAATATACATTGTGTCATTTCTTTGTTCTTCATAATTTTACTTCCCTCTGATTTTTTTCCCTCCTTTTCTTTTTTCCCCCCTCCCTGTTCCTTAGAGGGAACCTGCTGCCTCTTCTGGCCAGGCCTATTTTCAGTGCCTCCAGCACATTCCACTCAGTGCCTTTCTGCCCTAGCGCGGCGGATGCCCTTAATAAAATGACAACAGTAATTTGCCTTTGTCATTCTCCGGCCCGGCACAGGCTACATGGTGGCTCAAAAATACAGTGCTAGAAGAGGCAGCCAAATGTGTGCCTGTGTGTGTGTCGGCACACTCTAATTCCCTTTTTTTCTATTTTCCAGAGAGCTGCTTTTTCCATTAAGCCTGAGGTGGCAGGTCTATTTAAAACCAGCCGCGACCCCACCCCTTATACGCACAGTGCTCCAAGTCTGGGAGAAATAAGAAATTAACATCAGGGCTGGAAGTGAAGGAATGGACATTTTGTTATTAGACTGTCCTTCAGTTTTATTCAAATGATTCCAGTCTTCTTTCCTCCATCTTTCTCTCTGTCTTTACCACCGTCATTTTACTCCAAACACATGACATCACTCATTCGGCACCAAGTACGGCAATGCAAAGCACAGGTTGCCACCGCCACCGCTGCATATGCTTCCTGTTTAAAAGCTCCTTGATGGAACTGTATTAGAATGAGTGGTAATTGATGTAAAATATGACGGAGTGCTGTTGGCTTCCTTGACTAAGCATGGAGCAGTGCAACACGGAGGGAAGGGTCTCCAGTAATTTGACTGATTAATGAAAGATCACTCACTTATGCACACGCAGACGATTTTATGAAAAATGAAATTTGTGTTGTCATTCCAGTAAGCAGGCACAGCTGGATAAAGACTATTAGCCGGGAATTATCATCAATAGCGATATTTTCAAACTCCATTATGCCAATCAGGGTCGGAATCTGTTTAATAGATTTTGTTCCATTTGGCCTATAATTGATAAATAATCAAAATTTATCAATGTACTCAAGCCAGTTTTCTCTAACAATCAAGGAAAAGGGGCCCATTTACCACCTGACTTGCTTCAAATTAGGGACTAAATTGATGATCAATTAATCTCTAAAAAGGAGTAGTAGCAGTCTGTCTGTGCACCAGTGCCTGTGTGTGTTGAGAGCAGTGGAGGTAGATGTAAAAGTGAGGGGAACCTGAAGGAAAGTGCACAGTCAAAGAGTAGCAAAATGTTTTAAAATTAGTCAGATGCTTGTTTACTAAGCATGTATGT
>NC_024320.1:19189116-19193472 GCF_000523025.1 Cynoglossus semilaevis
ATATATATATATATATATGTATATATACATATATATATATATATATATGTTTTACGAACTAGAAATCCGAATATACTTTTGGTCCACAAAGCTGTCATTTTCTGTTTCCTTTGGGCCATATGTGTAAGTGTGATAGGCTCACTGTTCAAAAAAGGTGGGTGGAGGGCTGAACTGAGACCATAAAGAAGTGATTGGTTATACACTTGTGAAGGAGTTGGTGTCATGTAAGTGAATTACAGGGTGAATCTTTAACTGTATTGTTTCCAAAAGCTTGATAATGACTTTTAGCTCATTGTTTATTCATCTAAATGATAACATCAATGGATCTTTACATGCACAGTTAAGTTGTACTATAGTCCCACGTATAGCACCACAGAGCTGTTAACGCAGACACAAGATGAGAATCTTATTTACCAGCATATGTATTTACAATATTATTTTTAACACTGTTTTAACACTGCTTTTAGTATAAAGTGCGGTGTGAAAGTATATTAGTCCGCGCCAAATGTACATGTATGGTTTTAACGCCATCCGTCGGAATGATGGAACAAGACTTCCTTAATAAACGTGTAAGAGATGGCGATATAACCACGAAATGCCGTAGGTCAAGGACGTCATAAACCAAGGACCTGTGTGTGTTTTGTGTGATCAGCACAGCATAATAGTTTTTATGGCTTTGCATCCCAAGGTGGATGAGTTAATGCTCATTGGGTAAGGAGGGAGTGCGGAGCACTTTGTAGTGTGAACGCAAACGTGGAGCAAGACTAGTTTCGCTGTGTGGCAAATACCGTATTAAGCACCAGTGTGAAAATGGTATATGATGGAGTGATGCTTTGACTGGTCGTTACTGAGGTGTGGATCTTGCCATCCTCTGGGAGATGATCTCCCTGTGTCCCCTCAGTCAGTGCACCATAGTAGGGAATGAGGATAGATGGCCCTCTCTGTAAAAGGTGACCATCACAGCCTGCCTTTTCATGGTTCAGCCTCTATTATCTGTCTCTGAGGCTGTGCAGTTATGTTTCATGTTTGATGGAACAACAACTGTGTCACTCTCTTTAACTAAGATCTGTATTTTCTTCTCGTCGTGTTGTCTGCAGGCTGGCTAAAGAGAAGACTTCCTATATAAAGGAAGCCAAGCAGCTAGAGGAGAAGATTGAGCGCCTGAAAACAGAAGCAGGAGATGAGTACTTCATCAAGAAACAGGTACCTGGACTAGTTTTACTTTTTGTTTCTAAATATTAACCACACCAAAACAAAAAACAAAAAAACTTTTTATTTATCACCACCTACTATTTCCCTGGACCTTTGTCTGTACACTGAAGCCACAGTACCTCAGTGACTGTAGCCGCTCCTCCTGGTGTAATGAGGTCAGTCTGGAGTGATTATGACGGATTATGTTTTGAGAGAATAATCATTAGTGATTTACTAATTTGCTTGATGCAGTTGTAATTATATCATGTTACTTGAGAGGAGTTTGGTAATTACTGACACATGCTGGTCATTTATTGTCCTGAACAGATCACTGGCTCATACCTTGCTGTCCGTCCTCTCCCAATTTGTCTGCAGCGGCGCTCATTTTTATGTGCACTGCATATTACAGGGAAGGGCATGCAAATTTGGATAGCCACTCATATTAGGGAACACATATTACCCATTACCAACTGCTAGCATTCAATTAGTGACATATCCGTCCTTAATTCTTCAATAAAAAGCACTTATAACACCTCATTTTTCGATGCCATATTTATAAAGGGACAATGTGCAGAAAATTGTTGTTGATAAAATGTATGTCTACTAGGTTATTAATTAGTGGTGTTATCTTTTTTAGACTTGTGTTGTTATTGCTGGCTAACACTTGGTCACTTGTTGAAATGTTTTAAACATGTTTTAAATTCTCTTGTTTTTCCCCCTTGTATTAAAATTAAAACATTAATGTAGGAAATATGTATGTAGAAAACGGGTGTTTGCTGTTGTCAAATGTAATTCTACATGTTAAAAAAACCATGTTTATATTAGTAGGTGGGTGTTTTTTTCAACGCATGGCGATTGTCTCCTGAACCATTATAAATATATATAGAAAACAGCAACACTCTCTGCTGAGCCAATCAAGTGCTGAGATGTCATAGACACATGACAGTCGTCCCCTGGTTGTGTATGTTCCTCAGCCAGTTGCCTAACAAAACATAACAGGTGAAACCAAAGTGTGTCACTTTATAGGTTCAGTCAACAGTGGGTCACTTATTGGTACAGTGGTTCGCACAGATGCCTCACAGTTACCTGTTAGGGCAATGTCCTGGCTTAGTAACCGTCCTGTTTACAGTGTGCACTGTCTTTACAGGTTTTTCCTGTGTTAATCTAATTTTCTCTCAATGTCCAAAAACATGCAGTATGGGAATGAGGTTTTGTGACACTCCAAAATGATTTTAGGTTTGAATGTCAGTGTGCTGATGTTTTCATGACCTTGTGACTCTGTGTCATTTTATCTTTGCTGGTCTGTTATTATGCACCAACAAACCAAGGAAAATTGAATATTTAATGTTAAATTAGTATTAAAATATACGTGTGGATGAAGCCTAGCAGTCTAGTTTGATGTAGTCCTTGTGTGCATGCTGTGTGTGTCCCTTAAGTAAATATCTCTTCTTAACCTATAAGACAGGTGGCAGAAATAGACAGAGGTGAGGGTTAGAATTAAAGAATGAACCCAACCCAAGAAGTGATGGTTGCAGAGTGAGGGCTTTTTGTCCACAATCCACTTCTCATCATAAGCACTATGTCCCAAAAAGTTTGGATTTCAGATGGACGTTTTCAGGCAGCAGTGTCGGCACAGATGCCACATCTGATTATGTCTACTGCTCACATTAAAATTCTGCCCGTGTTTTGTTTTGTTTGCTCATTCATAGAGCAGCCGCTCAGGCTTAGCAGCAGGCTTGGCTGGTGTTAAACAGGGGGTTTGGGAGGCCAGATGGATTATGGCTGGAGATGAGAGGTCTGATGCAGGATGGATTAGAGGTTTTTGTTTTAATGGAATCAATACAGTGTAAGTGTCATCTTTATCCAGCGCTGATGGGATCATTCCACTGCAGCGGGAGGGCACCATGACTTTTCTCTGTATCTGCTCTCCTCAGCTTACTCTGGCTCGCCCTGTCACATCTACATGGCAACAGCTCCACTAGTTGTCCACTGCCTTTCAAGGTGTCGGCCCGCCTGGCAGCCTGCAGGAGTCCGTCTGAGCGCCTGTTGTTGTGCACGTGCGTGAAATGTACGTGTGTGACTGAGTCCATGTTTTGACTTTCCAGCTATACAGAGGAAGCATCTGTCATGAGCCAGTGTGTCTGACAGCGTTAGCCATCTCTTCTCTGCTCTTTAGGGTGCCATCGGGGGGAATTCCCCATTAGCCGTGGCTGTGAAAGTTCCCGAGGCTTTAACACAGTTCCACTCCAGGTGCAATAATACCTGTTTACGCCTGATCACGGTGCCCTCGGCTCACCGTTTCTTCATTCACTCAGGTGTGCAGTCAGATGGAGGTTGTCCCCCGCTGCCCAACTCCCCATCCAATCAATAACTCAATAACATTTTTCATACTGTCAGCTGTTTGGATGATGTTAACCACAGCGGAGCATAAGCGAGACACAGGAACAAGGCTACGACAGACAGCACCTGTTACTGAACTCTGGAAAACAAATGTTCGCTTAAAACTGGAATATAGCCGAACCAGTAATAAGTCATCACAGCAGTGTTGGCGAAGGATTTTTGTTAAATAAATGATTCTAATGGTGAAGACTTTCTCTTGTATGGTTTTAGATGGAGGTGTTGCAGGAGTCCAAAATGATGATCCCAGACTGTCACCGTCGGCTGGCCATCGCACACGCAGACCTGCTTCAGTTATTAGTAAGTAGCTGGGTCACAGGTTTGTGAATATTTTTATATTAACCATAAACTTTAAGGTAAGGTATAACTTTTTAAAAATGTTTATTTTTCGAGACTTCTTCAGTTCAAGCCGACTGCTTGACATTCTGCTGAACACCTGAATAAGGAGTAGTTACAGTAAAATAAAGGACGATGACATGTCTGTTTAGTGTATGAGGGTCGAGTTTTCTGGGTAGAGAAGTCAGGACGACGAGAGTTGACTGTGACGACAGTGAACCAACACAGACGTGTCAGTCGTGTGTGTGTGTGTACTTTTCTGTGTAATTTCATTTGTTCACTCCTTTAATTGACATTAAACCATTACCTCCTTCTGCCCTGCTCACACAAAGGCACGATATACTGTACGGACAGAGAGTGAACCTACAATTAGTGACCCGACCTCTTGTCAATCACCCATTGTCCTCTTCTCCACCCCCCCCCCCCCCCCCC
>NC_024320.1:19193529-19202557 GCF_000523025.1 Cynoglossus semilaevis
ACATGCACATAAGCACACGCTCATCACAGTTGATTAGCAGAGCTTTCACTGCTGCGACCACAGCGGCATCTCAGACACACTCGATTAGCAGAAACGGATCGCCATACAGTCGCATCAGCACCTGCCAGGTCCAGGCCTCTGCTGCTAAATTTAGATCTCACTGGCACCATGGTGACAAAAGTTTGAGCTCAACCATCAACATCAACATCGTTTGTTTTCAGTATATCTTTAACATCTGCTGTTCTATCATGTGGTGTTAATGTTTGCGGCAGATTGTGGAGCTCCTCTAATGTAGCAGTCAAAGCAACCCTATGTCTGTGTCTTCCAGGAAACAGAAGAGGATATGGCAGAAACAGAAGAGTACAAAGAGGCCAGAAATATGTTGGACTCAGTGAAGCTTGAAGGATAATTTTCTGATGATTGTCTGCTACAATCTCTCGCCTAAATCTCCATTCCTTTCTTGAGCTCTTGTTCCAGGCAAACTTAAGTCTGTTGATCTTCACTTTCTTTATGTAATTATTTCTCCTATTGTTTTTAACATGCCACTGCTATTAAAGTTGCCCTTATGTGATCACCAGAAAACCATAATTTTTTTTCTTTAATACATAAGAGATCTGAAGAAGATTTATTTCCCTCGCGCACACACACACACTCAGACACTAGGCTTAAATGTGAAGGTTGTTTGTTTCTTTTCAATGAGGCAGAGTTTTGTGAAGATGATTCGATTCAGTATTGATCTAGATACTTCAATATTGATTTCGTATCAAGTAAAACTGCACAAGTAATTCATTAGAGTACCAGATTATGATAATTATTTATTTAGTTGGCCCAATTTAACAACCAAGGTGTAAGTCAGCATTTTGAGAAATAAAACATCTGAAAATAAAACTTCAGCACAATAATACTAGCTCTGAATATGATACAGTAAAGTAAGTAAAAACAGATATGAAAGTGCTGCCAGTGGCCAGAGGTTCTGTGATGGAAAGAACTGTATGATCTGCTGGGGCATTGCTCAGAATGCACAGGACGCAAGATGTTTTTTCTTTGAAATTCCTTAATGACGTAGTGCACTGAATTGTAGTGTATTTGTTTGTGGGCTAATATGTGCGTCAACATTACCTTTAAATATAGAACAATATATGAGGCAGACAGCCGTAAACATCTCATTTGCTGGTTTATAAATGCACAGTCTAATAAAATCTGTGTGTTATAGTGAGCTTTCAGTTATAATTTATATTAAGATTATTATCACAAGAGCAACACAAGATCCTTCTTTTGTTACGTGTGTAAAAGCTGCTTTTTATATTTCTGTTTCCAAGTGGTACCATCACCAGTGGTGACTGATTGTCTTCAGGAGGTTTGCATGTTTCCCGTCTGTGTGTTTGTCAGTCTGTCCTACAGTCAAAAACCATTAGGTAATTGTTCACTAATATAATAAATGTATAAAAATAGGTAGTAGTGTGAGTGGTTGTTTGGTTCTACGATAGAACCGTGACTAAAATGAAATGAATATTTGCAATTCAATCAAATATATTTGATCAGCATTTTACAGAAAATGTTGCTTCAGTAAGCGTTGCTCAAAAGGAAGGCTTTTTGAAATTTTGGTTTATAATGTGTCATAATTTTTAAAAGAATAAGAATTGTGTGACTGGTGAGGAAAAAATCCATTAAAGAAGTCCCAGAAAGGACCATAATTCAGAGTGAGCAGCATCTGTGTCAGGGCTGATTTGAATTGTTTGTATTGAACTATTGAAACCAAAATTTATATATATTGCTGAAATTATTGCAAAGTGCTGTATCTGACAGATTTAGGACTCTCACTGGTGTCAATAGAAATCAGAAGCACCAGTTGGATCAGACATGTCAAACTCATTTTGGTTCAGGGGCCACATACAACCTGATTAGATTAGAAGTGGGCCAGACCAGTGCAATCATAACATAATTACTTTTAAATAACAATAAGTCCACCCTCCACCCCCTTTGTTCTCATCTAAAGAAGTACAAGTATATGAGAAACTATTTGTATTTGATGAAATATCATTTGAAAAAACATTAGGACATGAAGTGTTTGTGCTTTTTTTTACTTTCAAAATTCATCAAGTGGACCCCCTAGCAGGCCGATTTTGGTCCACAGGCTGTATGTTTGACACCCCTGATTTAGATTATCTCAGCAATTGACATTGAATGGGAATATAGTGGACACAGGTTCGGATTGATTCAACTTTGACATTTGCATGTTTTTAGTTCAGGTTCTGATTTTGTGGAGATGGAGGGGTTAATAATTTATCTTTTAACAGTTGATCTTATATCATGTGATTGAAATGGCCTTAATTTTATAACTAATTGGTTGAGTTTCACTGCGTATTCATTTCCTGCTCGCCTTCTAGCAGTGAAATAAACTGTGTTTAAAATGTACCATAAAGCCAAGAGCACTTACAGGCAGTTCTGTCAGTCACAGGACAGATGCCATGAATGACAAAACAGCCGTATGTGTGACGTCCCTGCAGCAGAAAACCTCATTTATCCACGGGCCCTGAAATAACACCACCTTGTACTAACGCTGAGACAGTCCTTCCTAAATAGTCAAACTAATGAATGAACTCAATTGGCAGACAAATTAAGGTTACATTCGACCTGATCCTTATTTTACAGATTTCGATAATTATCAGGATCACCCCAAAGTCTCATTACCGCCCTAATGAGGCGCTGCTACTCCGTGACATCTACCCCGCTACATCTCGTTAAGGAAATCGCTCTTCAATGCTGATTATTTTATTTGGATGTATAATTATATTTCTTTCGGATAAATCACGGCCTAATCAAGTCCATGCAGAGGGCAGCAGCACTAATTGAGGAATGAGATGCGACGGCGGTGAGCTGCACCTGGGTTTTCGTGACCGGAGGACCCACGCACCACTGCTGTCACTGCACTAGCTGCTGCTGCTGCTAACAACAAGAGTAGCTGTTAAATAAAAGAATCATCTTCACCAAACAAAAAATAGCGTTATTTAAAATTATCACTCAAGGTGTTAAATCACCATGAGCTTGACGCATTTTATATACCGACAAACTGTCAAATACTTAAAGCTGCGTATACTGTCGATGCTAAATATACGTAGAAGACTGTCAGTTGACTCCTTAGCATACACCTATCCTGAACGATTGCAGACAAAAGCACAATTCTTTCTCCTGTCGTCCGTTTTTAAAAATTTAAGTATTTATTTTTAACATCACATTAAAATGTACTCTAATATTCCATAAAATAATGCCCCCTCCGGTTGGGTAAGCAGTTTCGGCTCCTAAAGAAAATAGAGAAGCAACATGGCGGTCTCACTAAATAAGTCCTGGACTCTACTATGCTGTACGAAGTAGTTTTGGCGTCTTTTCCCCCCAAATAATCCTCACAATATATAATTTGTTATGCCTCCTAAATTTAGAATGTCAAACCAACAGTGAAGAGCCCAGGCAAACATGGTGGTGATAAAAAGTGGGCATGAAAACTGTTTGGGAACGTGACACAGACAGACCCCCTGTGGTTTATATACATACTTTAATTATTGACATGACTATGTCAATAATTATATACTGTACCATGTTATGAAGAATCAATGCATATTGACACAATGTTTTATAAACATAAATAAAAAGTTAAATATACTCTATATAAACATACATATGCACATATATATGTGTCTACCATTGAACTAATAATTACTAATGGCTCTGATATAATACGTTAATACATACAAAATGCCAGTGTATAGAAATATTTAGAACATTCATATATACAGCATGCATACATACATACATATGTTTTTAACTATGTGACCTTGTGACCCCTGTGTAGCTCTACAGTGAATTCCTGGAGTACTTATATATACTATACTGCTACTACTACTATACTATACATGCATACATATATATACTATACACATATATCATATATAGTATAGTATAGTATATATATAATATAGTATATATACTGTATATACTCCAAGAATTCACAGAAGAGCTACACAAGGGATATATATGTATATATATATACATATACATATATATATATATACACACACACACACACGTTTTATTCACTGTGTTAATGCATCTGTGTATTTTTTTTTATTCCAAGTCAATATTCTGTCAAATTTTCGCGCGCTTATAAAACATGGTCGGGTCAAAGTTCCGTGGACAAAGGGTCGGAGTAAAAGCCTCTGCTGATGTCGGTTCTCCTCACATCAATATGACAGCTAGCAGTATCGGAGTGGAAGCGTCTGCTGCAGCTAAACTTCGTCGTCGACGTTGTGCTTTGCCGCAGGCGGCTGCAGGCAGCAGAGCTGTGCGTCTCTGCAGCATCAGCATCCTGTTCCTCCCGCTGCACACTCACTTATTACTCCGAATCCCCCCCAGACTGTCGCCAAATCAGCTGCATGAAACAAGAATTTGTTAAACTGGAGGCCTGTGCGGATAGAAGATCGATTGTTTTTCTCCACAGAAATCTCTAACTGAGTGAATGTAGAGGGAGGAGAGAGAGAGAGAAAGAGTGACAGAGGGAGAGAGAGGAAGGAAGAAGGTCGTAGGTTCAAGCAAAAACTGTGCGTCTTACCAGTCACCAGCATCAACTGGGGAGGGGGTGACGCAGTCGTCGCCAAAAAACCCTTTAGAATGTTTATTTAAATGTTTTACACATGTATTAAAAGTCACTCTTTATCTCCACGGCGCGTGAAAATGTCTGCTTTACACTTAGATGCGCCGCATTAACTCACAGGGGCAGGATTTGTTTGTCTATTTTTATTTATGTCATGCATGAGATTGATGTGGGAAGGAGGAGAGAGGAGGTGCAACTGCAACACACACACATACACACACACTGAGATACTCTGTAAAAACATATAAAGCATGTATTGAACATATGAGGAAACCCAGTCACAACAAACCCCAAACATTTACTAACATAAACAATAACCATAATTATAAAAATTAATTATATAAATATGAATAGCAAATATTTTTGTTTAGTCATCACATGATCAATTTTGAAAAGATAAATTGTAAATTTTTAAAAATTAAAATTTAAGAAAAATAAAATCTCCAGCCACAATTATTTGACTTAGGGACCATCAAAAATGACTGTGAACGTAGCCCTAACCTGCTGTTGTCTCATTACTGCCACACAAACCTTTGAATTAAAATCAACAGTGTGATTTATCTCTAATGACTGTGTATTTTCCTCCAATAAAGCGTTAATAAATACATTACCATTTATGTTTATTAATATCGAATGTATTGGAAAGAAATGTGTTTTAAACAATAAAACAATCCCGGATCAAGTAGCCCAAAATTATTAGTAAAGAAAAATTCATAATAATTTCTCAGGCAAAAATATCTGGGAATTAAAACGAGAAATGGATTTCACTATTTGATGTTTTTCTACACACAGAGAAGAATGGAGATTTAATAATAATAATTTGTCACTTGCTCAGTTATATACCTTCCCTAAGTCGTACATTACAGTAAAACATGTTAGAGGCAATAAAGACAATATATACTAAATAAATATATTATAGATTAAGTACACGTTATTATTTCCCTTCTAAAATATACTTAATAAAAATAAACACCACTGAAGTTCCATATAATCTCCGATAAGTGCGACATCAAAACAAATTTAGATAATAAAAAAATAAAGTCTTGACGTGAAATATCTCCGGACAAAAATCTTCTCTCCTCCTTCTCCTCCTTCTCCCCTGAACCAAACCAACTCAGACACGAGCTCCAAGTCCAAATCTCCTCCTCATCCCGCGGTGCGTCCGAAACAAACGACCCCTCTGTTATCTCTCCCTCCCTCCCCTAACTCCCTCCTTCCTTCCCTCCCAGTCTGCCGGTCGTGCCACCAGATTGCAGACGAATAAAAGATGAGCAGAGTCGATTGAAGCCTGGACGGATAAAGAAAAGAGTCCAAACGAGCCGCGGGTTCACGCTTCGACGCCTCCTTTGTGCCACTTTACTCTCCACCATCAGCCGGTGGTAAATGACCGACATCTGTGTTAAACATGACTTTTACTCCATATCCTGAATATTTTTTTTCCCTAATAAACTGAGCCTTAACTCACGTACAGATACATTTAAATATGCGTCAAACACCGGGGAACGTGAAGTAGAAACAGGCTCGTGTATGACGCAATCATAGGATCCCGTGCATACGAACTATTCAAATTGACATTTTTATTTTAAACACACATTTTAAGAATAGTTATTGTCTTTCTATCGTAACACAAAAACCCGCACCTTGAAAACAATACTGAGTTTAAAAATATATACATACATTATATTAGACGTTGTCTGATTTATCTTATAATATAAAACTGGGGAAAATATGTATATTCTTAATTTCCACTACCCAATAATTTCACCGCTCGGTACCTCTACTCATAGACATACCTGCCTGCTTTCAAACAATACTTGTCTTTGAAAATTATATTTTAATTAACAACATGTTGGACTAATGCTAATGTGTTTTTTCAGACGTTTAATTAAAAAAAAGAAATCCAAAACAGAACTGGGAAGAAAAATGTTTTGAAAATTTTCTAATGGTTAATAATTTCCTGTAATTTCTTTCGGTAGTCCCCAGGGGTTGCTCTTCCCCTTTTGAAGACCTTTAACTTTAAAAAAATATCTATCCATATATCTGCTTACGTGTAACACCTACTGCAGTTAACATTTAATCAAAAACATTAATAGGCTGTTTTTCCCCCACACATCTCCAATAGATTCAAAACCCCTGCACCTCCACACAACAACCTGTCAGCTAGAGCTAACAATACCCCTTTTGGAGACCGATAACTTAAGACTAACGTCTTCAAAAACGTCTTTTTAATGGTCAGCTATTTTATCGTTTATTAAAATGGTTGAATATGGGTTTCATAAAGCCGCAGTTTCATTTACCCAGTGAAATATGGGAGTATATTTTCCTTTTAGTGAGTATGTTGTGTTTTCCCACTTACAGTCGTTAACTGCGGAACCATTCGCCAGTCATTTTTCGATGGAAAATCACGAACACGTCTCCCATCAGTGTGCCAGAACAGGACGACGTGTTCATTGCTGCTCTCCGAGTAGGTGTCACGTCATCATCTGCCATTCGGCTACATTCACTGTGTCCCTTTATCACAGGCAGTCTCTCACGGCTGGTGTTTAACTGCCTCCGCTTTCCGCCGAATTAATTTGCTCACACATCATTTACACCCAGGCCCTCCCCTCGTGACAGTTGCTCCTAAATACTAGTAAATTATCACTAAATTATACTGATCTCGCGCTCATATTTGCAATAAAGGCGTATGGATTTGGCACCGATTGCATAGACCCTTAATGGTCCTGAAATGAGGTTGCATGGTGGGAATTATAGAAAGTTTGTTGTTTGGATAATAGGGAAATCAGGGATATTAGAGTGAGATACTCTTGGTCTCCAAGAGGCGTTCAGGGTCGTTTAGGAGCAGTGTGATGTCATCAGTGGGAAATGAGAAACGTTAAGAAGAAATTACGATAACAATAATAACTAACTGTAGGCAGTCTGCAGTAGGTTGGTCACACTCAGCTCCAACACTTCTGTGGGTGTTGTTGTTTTTGTCTTATAATTTCTTCAAAGAAATGTCGACTTTATATTATAATTTTTAATGTAAGACATTCAGCTCGCGATTTTAGTGTAAATTTCAAACTGGAAAAAAAAATCTTTGCGTATTTGCAAATGAACAGAAGAGATGCTGACACATTTGTAGCACCTTGCGTGACCACTATGTGGCGCTGTGACCGTGGCACGGTCCAAACTGACCTTAGATGTGTGTGATACCAAAGCTCCACCAATATGGGAAAACAACAACAACAATAACAACAACAATAATAATAATAATAATAATAATAATAAATACATTTTTGAAAAATCTCACAAATACGAAATGATGAGCGATGATGAGATGGACTGAAATGGTGCAAATATTCTTATTTGTGCAATTCTTTTCATTTCTGAAGCCCGATTCTTCAGTTAACAACGTTGTGTTGACTTTATATTTGACCTTTCAAAAATAAAACTACTGACATCTCATCATCTTGACTATTACAGAGGCCACTCTTTGTACTGGTGTTGAAGATGTTGATGTCCAACTTAATCCTTATCCCTATGATAGTTCCAGGCAGATTCTGATGTCTAGGATGCTGACTTTAAACTTCTGAGGATTTCTGTTTTTCTGAGAAGTATTGTTAATACTTTAGTTTAACAATTGTTTGTTTATTATTTACTGTATTAGGAAATTAGTTTTACTTGTTCTGATTATTAGGAGCAGGATGTTAGAATCCAAACATTCTAAAGATAATGATGAGGTTTTGGATTCAAACTTTAAGAATTGGTAACATTGGAAAAATGCATATAATTGTCCTCTGTAACTGCAAATATCAGACCTCAACAACATATCACATTGTTGGAACATAGAAAGTTTAGCTCTATTTTATTTAGTTTTTTCAAAAAGCAAACGTGTGTTGTTTTAGAAAACTAAATGCAGAAATAGAAATGTTGTTTGAAGAGACTGAGGAGAATGTACCGAAAAGGAACCCTGAACTGTTCCAGAGAGGAGAAACACATTTATAATTTACAGGCTACACATAGTGTAGATAAAGCAAGTTTTAATCGATAAATAGTAAGTCGATAAATAAGCAACGAGTAGATGAGTAGAAATACATGAAATAAATCAAGCTGCGTGGGACAGATATTTTGACAGTTTCATTAATAAGGCGATAACAAGGACACTCCACAGCAGGTAAGGCAGTGTTTTGGTTTTTTTTATTTCAGAAATGTCAGGGAAATTTGTGTTTGTATCAGCATCGTGTGTAGAGTAGCATACATCCTAGTTATGCCATGTTTTTCTCATTACTGCTGCGATGCACTTATTCGTTTGCTGAAATTCTCTGTGGGTTTTTACAAATGTGATGCACAGCAGCAGGAAATGTTCTAATTTTCACTAAACTCTGATGGAATTTGTCCTGA
>NC_024320.1:19202612-19207519 GCF_000523025.1 Cynoglossus semilaevis
ATCTGAAACAGTGACATGAACCTAAAGGCCTCTTAAAATGTATATAGTCTAACTAAAAAGTAAAGATACATTTGTGTGCACAAATCATTAAGTACATACATGTAAATTCTGACTTCCGACTCCTTGAAGTATCCTGAGGGATGAGCATACTCCAATTTAACAACCACCATCCTGAGATGAAATTGGGAATAGGACGTGATAAGAATCCAAATTCGAACAAGTTTCACAATAGATTATATTCAAATGCAATACTTAAACTTTTAATTGATGCCATTTTAATATATGGAAATGTGTGTATAAATCACATGTCCTTCAAGTACCCCAAAGGGCACATGTACCCCCATTTGAGAACCATCTGGTCCAAAGCAGAAGTGTTTTAACTATTTACCATATATGGTAAAGTAAAAGGAACCAAAAAACAAACAAACAAACAAAACACAAGAACCCAAACCAGACCTTGTATTGTGATGAATTAAATCCAGGCATAATAGACGAGTCAGTCAGTTTCAAAAATGTATATTAATAATAATAAGTAATATATTCTTTTATGAATCATCTAACCCATGACCTGGCTTGTAGAACCCAGAGCGGCGTGCACACCGCCATTTGAGAACCATTGATTCAAAGCAACAGTGTTCCAGCAATTTATCAAATCGGAATTGGTCAAAACCCGAATCGGAACTGGTGACGTAATTAACTAAATTCCAACTCATGTTCTTCATTAGGTTCTCTGAGGTTCCTCTTCGTCTGTGTTGTCCTGACACCGGAGTTGTTCCGTGGACTGTGTTAATGCAGTTCCCCTTCTCATATGTGAAGCCACCCTGCCTTCATCCCAGCTCATGTTCGCGCAGAATGAGCGCTGAGCAGCGGCAGCCACACGCGCAATTAAGCAAATGTTGTGGTGATCCAACATTTCTCCAACGGGTCGAAGCTTTTCACACAGATATTAGATCAGGTTATTTTATTGGATGTAATTTGGAGCAGAAATCAAAGCCAATTACGAGAATGAGGAGGAATGAACTTGTGGATGTGAGAGGATGGAAGGGAGTGGGTGAGGGGGAGGGAGGGGGAGGGATGGAGGTGGAGGGCGCCGGGGTCTCTGTGTGCTGCGACTGACACATACCTCAGGCTTCAGCTCTGATTGGTCCTCGTTTGGGTGAAGCTCACGGGTTCATCCCGTCCTTAAGCGCCTCCCCGTTCCTCTAAACTACATTATAATGCAACCAGCCTCCCTTTTAACCACAAACTGAATTTGCTTTCATTTAGGCCATATATATTTCTTAAATAGGTTAAAGTCATAGAGATTTTTAGTGGGAATAGCATTTCGCCCTGGAGCGGTGCGCAATGCTATCTCATGCCGACCTCCTGGATGCTCGCCTCGGTGAGTTATCATCACCAAACTCCGGTCTTCAACTCTACTGTAAGCTGGAGACACTTCTAATCTTCCAACAAAAATTACGCTCAGAAAATTGTTCAATTTGCTCTTTATATCGTCTTAATGCGGCTGATGTGAACTAAACTGCTTTAATTCATTGGAAAAGTAATTATTATTATTATATTACTGCATAATTTGATTTAACAATTTTCTGAGATATCAGTGTGATCGAATTGAATTAAGACTATTTAAGGAGCAGGCTGTAATGTGTGCATGCTGTGCTGGTCTCTCTGTCAATGAGAGCTGCAGTCTCTGTTTTGGAATTTTTTGCATGCAGAAGCGTTAATGCATGTGCAGATTTTGAGTTGCACAACTATTTTCCTAAAATATACTTCCTGATAGTGTTGTGCATGTGTGTGGTTGAAGATGTCTAACCATGTTTGTTTTGCCTCCACAGTGAACTGTAGTGTCAGTGGTCAGAGCTGACCAGTTGTGCTTGTCTGTGTGTGCAGGGATGAAAGATGCCGCGGCGGAGCTCCTGGGTCACAGGGAGGCTCTGAAGTGCAGGCTGGGCGGAGGAGGACCAGACCCGGGACACTCCGCAGAGCTCGGCCCGGGTCCGGACGGCGTGGAAGGGGCCACGATGCTACCCGGTGATGATATCAGCAGCGGCGGAGGAACCAACCCGGTGCAGGTCAACAGTAAAGAGCAGGAGAAGCAGCAGCAACAGCAACAGCAGCAGCAGCAGAACAACAGCAGCAACAACCCAAACCAGTCTGGAGGACAACAATCCCAGAAACAGAAGCGACATCGAACCCGCTTCACCCCGGCGCAGCTCAACGAGCTGGAGCGAAGCTTCGCCAAAACGCACTATCCAGACATCTTCATGCGGGAGGAGCTGGCGCTGAGGATCGGCCTGACGGAGTCCAGAGTGCAGGTGAGTGGTGTTCTTCAAGCAGGCATTCACCTAAAATCATGTACAACTACATTTATATTCTCAGAACAGATCAGTTGCTAAAATTCTAAAGAACACACGTTCAAAATCAAAACAGCAACATTTAAATCAAAGAAATCAACGTTTATTTATTAACCTTATATAACTGAATATATTTAAAATATAGGACGTGAACTATGTTTGCATTTCATTCGAATGTTCCCTTCCCTAAATGAGCTGTCAGATAATTAATTTTTTTTAATGCTTTACGTTCAACGTTAAGTTAATATAGTGAAACATTATGTTTACAACGCGGTTTTGTTCGTGGGTTAACAATTGAAAATATTACACGAGTATTTCCTGTGTTATTGATGTATACACGGAGATAAATCTGTTGTTCAATCCAGCCAAACGTTTCTTCTCTAAACGGATATATTTATTTAAACAAAAATAAAACAAGAAACCCTGATCATTTACATAACTATTATCTTATATAATAATATATTATAAACGATTTCAATTTAAGTTATTCTTCGCACAAACATCGGTTTGTAATAATATTACATTAATCTTGGAGGAAAATTAAATAACCTAAGAATGTAAGGAACAGTGTGAAAACCGTGACAGCTCAGAGTACAAACAGTAAATGGTGCAATAATAATGACACACACAGGGCTTTTCAGCTCGCTGTGTGTGTGTGTGTGTGTGTGTGCTTACTAAAGATTATAGAAACTTGCCACTGTATATTTTTACTTTAATTATAGAATCACGTATAGAAATAAAAAAAATGGAATATAAGAGTTTTACGTTATGTTTCATTTTATTTCCCGTTACGTTAGCGCAATGTTGATCCATAGGAATTTCCCCAGTTCAATTGTGTTCTATTTAACTCAACCTTAAAACAACAACAACAACAACAACAACAAAAAAAACTATTCATCACATATTGAGCGTATATAAATGAAAAAAACAGAATGGAGAGCAAATGATTAGCATTAGCACATATTATGCGCCTTGGATTAAACTGTCACTGCCGTGTAGATCGCAGACAGTAAAATACTAGAACAACGTATGATCTGGTCTGGTTTCTATAATGTTTCACATCGTCCTCTACATTTTCTTGTTACTATATCTTCAGCAAAGAAATAACTGTACAAATATGTATTTCCGCGACTTCTTAAAACTGTAAAGTACAAAATGCGTTTTGTGAATTCGGAAAAGAAAAATAAAATTGACTTGACTTTACAAAATCATTCCCGCCATAAATTTAAACCGGATGTCAGTGAATGCAGCACCTTTCTCTGCTCCGTTGTGCTTAGAGAATCGTTATTTTTACACATTTATTTACACTTAAACTTATTACCAACATGTGAACCAAACCGGAAATAACGGCGGGTTTTGTAATGCGTCCTGCTGTCAGCGCTAGTCTACAAACACACTTCCTTTGTTATAATTTATAAAATATATATATGGTGTCATTAATAGACTCGATGTATTATTAATATTATTATAATAGGAGCTCATTCGGCTTCTGTGCAGTTCACATTAAAAAGGAAATTAGTGCAATGGTGCTTATCAACGGCAGTGAAGGAGATAAGGAGATAGGAGACAGGTTTGAGCCCACCTCTCCTTTCTCTTTCTCCACGTCTTAATGGCGAATACTGTGACTATCCATTCTTTAAAAAAAAAAAAAAAACGAAATGAGAAATTGCGTTTTGGTTCCTATTGAAGTGTAATTCGTTTCAGGGAGGATTTCACGGCTGGCTACGCGAGGTGCAGCAGGGAGAGAGAGTGAGACGGGGCCGCTCTTATTAGTGCCCCCCCACTTTCTCAAACAAATCTCCACATTAATCATAGACGAGCAGAGGTGTACGGCAGCCCAAGGACTACTGCGAATACACACCGTGTTTGCCAGCCAGGCCCATTTGTCACTGCGATAACATTATCTTTATTACGGTACACGGCCTGGCTGTACGATGGCCTCGCGCTAAACAACACGTAACATGTCCCGCGTGTGGACGGAGGCTTTCGCTGGCATCGCAAATACAGCTGTTATTAATCTTTGTTATTTTTTTTAAATAATTTCTCAGGCGCGTAAAATTGAAGAAGGTATTAAAAAAAGGGGATATAACAAGAACCTAATATTCTATACATTCACAAGGCAATATGCTGTCAGTCATGTTTGCGTTGATTCATTATAGCCAATAGCAAAGCAATGACCATTTGTATTTGTTGCCCGAATCTTTTATGGATAAAACGATCATTACTGTAAAAAATAATCGTCACTATTATTATTATTATAGAAGCTCATCGAGGACACTTTTTTCATTAATATTTTGTTTTATATTTAGCTAATTTTCCGACGGACGTCCCGAAACCATCCAGTATATTCAAGTCAGAAAAGATATACTCATTAGAAATAACAATAATAATAATAATAATAATAATTTAGAAAAAGTATTCCTTTATATATTTTTCTAGTCCTCGAGTCAGACATGGATAGGGCAGATTTGATTAATAAAAATGTACTGTACTTGTACTGTATTTGAAAACAAAAGTACAGACTTGAAAGAAAGACCGATAATCCGTAGCCGAATG
>NC_024320.1:19207535-19208742 GCF_000523025.1 Cynoglossus semilaevis
TACAAAGATAAATCAGAGTATTTCTGCGTGTGGCTCTGATTTATTGTTGGTTGATGGTTGGTGTTGTCATGATGATCACACGCTGATGTCATAACCTTTTTATGGGCCTCGTGACCTGTAGGTAGAGCAGCGGCCATGACACCTGACCAATGTCTCTCTCTGTCTCTCTGTCTCTCTGTCTCTCACTGATGCACTGCTGCTGTTATTGTACAGGGACAAAGATAACAAACGTCCGAAGCAGCCCTCCCACTGCAGGAGGGTGAAAGCTGAATTACTCGGTGTTGCATTTCAGTGCAGCTAATAGGTTGAATTACTTTTGGCTCTATAAATAACTATTATACACTATAACTTTGTAGTAAATCATTTTCCCGAGAAAACAACAATATTTAAAATAAAAACAACACAAAACCCACATTTTGAGGTGGGGGGGTCAAGGGGCTGAATTGTATTTATTAGTTTAGTCACAGTTTTGGAGACTTTATACATGGATATACATACTGTAGTAGAGTAAAGTGACCATTTACAAAATCATGGCTTTAAATACCTTTGAGACAAAAGTATAGAAATGTTATGGTAACTCTACAAACAGGACGGCAAACAGGATGGCAAGATATATTTTTGAGAACCACCATAGTTTGTACCACCTTTAACCCGCCCCCCAAAACAAAATATTGTTTGAATTAAGGAAATATGTATAATTAAAATGATCACAAAATAGAACACTAAAACAGGGTCTTTCTAATCATCCGTCATTCATGGAACACAGTGGTCCATATATATATAGATATATATCTATATCTATATATATGCTGCGTGACGTGTGACCATAAAGGGGAAATAACCTTTAGATAAAACATTGATCACTATCATTGGTCAGTTTCATCTATTTCACTAACCAGCTGATTGGTGTCAACTGGAGAAAATATCGTCTCATTCCAGTGTTTAACAATGTATCGGCGCATCTCCAAATCAGCCCTCCTTTTCCACGTTCCACGTTCGTTCTGCTGTGTTATTGAACACGATTGAAAATAAATGATACATTCGTTTCCCTCCCTCTCTTCATCTCAGGTCTGGTTCCAGAACCGTCGGGCCAAATGGAAGAAGCGCAAGAAGACCACCAACGTGTTCCGCGCTCCGGGCACACTCCTGCCCACTCACCACGGCTTGCCTCAGTTCCCTTCTGCCGCGGCGGCAGCGGCGGCCCCGG
>NC_024320.1:19209794-19232907 GCF_000523025.1 Cynoglossus semilaevis
CTGCGGTCCCTGCGGCCGCGGCGGCGGGGGGGGCCATGGGCGACAGTCTGTGTTCGTGCCACGCGAACGACACCCGCTGGGCCACAGCCGGGATGCCCGGCGTGTCCCAGCTACAGCTGCCACCGTCCCTGGGCCGCCAGCAGGCCATGGCCCAGTCCCTCTCTCAGTGCAGCCTCGGCGCTGGGCCGCCGCCCAACTCCATGGGTCTGTCCAACATGTCGTCCAACGGCACTGGGCTGCAGTCGCACCTCTACCAGCCCACTTTCCCCGGAATGGTACCCGCGTCCTTATCCGGGCCCACCAACGTGACCGGCTCGCCTCAGCTGTGTAGCTCCCCGGACAGTGACGTCTGGAGAGGGACAAGCATCGCGTCGCTGCGCCGCAAAGCGCTGGAGCACACAGTATCTATGAGTTTCACCTAGGCCAGCGTTCTCCTTCTGCATCCCGATCCTTATCAACCCCCGGAGAAATAAAAACAGGATTCCCACAGAGACGCAGCTGTGTCCTCACAGACCGGAGGAGACCCTCAGCTGTCCACCATCACCCCCCGCCCCCATTCTTGGCCTTTATTACGCAAAAAGTGCTGGTTCTGTTTAAAGCTATAACTTATTATTTCGCATGTATTCTATTTATTTGTCTATTTAAACTATAACTTATTTGGTTGAAACACTGTTTATTTGGCTCTAGCGTTTCTATCGCAGGGCTTCTTGGTGACCCGACGACTACGGAAGTGAAGAGGAAATGTCTGTGGATAATTTGAAACACTGAACTATAGATGACACTTTTACGTCATTGCGGTCCTCTCTGCTTTACCACATCTCTGAGGAGGCCACATGTACGCACGGTGGAGTGAGAGAGCACATGGCAGACTCGGCAGGAGAGAGGAGGAGGAGGAGGAGGAGGAGGAGAGATGATTGAGTCTGGAAGAAGACTTGACTGCATGTGCTGTCCAGAAGGGGAAAAAATAATAATGAGAAAATAAAAGAAAAATGAGGGAAATACCACGAACTGTCCATGGAAACTGACTATAATCTGTTATATAGGATGTTTTGTGTAGGGGAAACACTCTTGTTCTTATTTGGTCCGTTTGTGATAACTTCTGTTTCCAGGATTATGTCTGTGCTTATTAATAAATATGAATTTATTTAATGTTTGAGCCATTTTTGTTTGGATATGGACATGTTTATATCAAATAAGTGTACAAGGTCAAATAAAATCATTTTCAATTATGTCACTGCCTGAATCAAATATTCTTGTTTTCTTTTCCTCAGTGCCTTTTCCCCAGCATTCCTAAAAGAACAATCAGATGTCCTTTGAGATTATTAACAAATATCAACAAATGATAAATTAACATGAAAACACTTTGATCACGACATCAATTTACAACTTGCCTAGCAACCATTTCGTTCCACCTTCATTTAAAGGAAAATAAAGAAATTAAAGATTTGTATCTTTGTTGATGAAACCCACCTGTATTTCATGTTGCGATTTTCTGTATTATCATCTAATATCATTTCTCATTTCTTCCAGGCATTTTCTGAGGGGTCTTGCATGAAGACATAAGAAGAGGTGTGTATATGTGGGAGAGAATAAATATCTCAATATGTTTTAGAAACAGTTTTAAAAACCTTTTTGCAATATCGAGACACTAACTAATTATAATGTATTTTATTTAGCTTTTCTGCTTTCAAATATTAAGATCACATTCATCCATTCTATCAAAATAGCTGTATTGTTTTAAAAAAACTGAATTTATTTCAAATAGTTCAGATTATATGTTGCAGCGCTGCATGGTTGTGGCTCAGTTAGGCCTGAAGTGAACCACAGGCAACAATGAAAGAATGTTTGTGTTTATCTTTTAAAAAATTAAATATAACAGTAGAACAGTCTAACAATAAATTATGATTATGCTTTTAATGAGGCAATTACATTCTGCTGATGATACATTAAACAGCCGATGATTTTAAATGAAGGGTGTAGTTTTGTAGTGTAAATATTTGACATTCTTCCAGTCTAGTAACTCACACAACAAAGAAAACCAACAATGAACAGCCAGTGTCCAATGGTGTGCCCCACATGCTGCACATGTGACATTTCTTCTCCACACATGGAGCAGACTGGAAGTCCTAGCTCTGAAGCAGGTACGTTGTGTTGTAAAAATGACCTTGATTAGCACTTTAATGGTATAAAATGAAATTAAGCTATGAAAAAAAATTATGACTCCCCAAAGTCAACTCACAAAGTTAAAATCTACTGTTAAAACCCAGAGAAGAAGCAAGGCTAACGGTGTTAGCACGGTTAGCTTGGCCCAAGGCAGCCAAAACCCATATGTTGCTCACTATTGTGGTGCTAAAACACTGCCAAAACACTAAATGTTAGTGCACCATAATCTGCTCAGTATCTTTTATGATGAGTATTTGTCATATTCACAATACATATGTTGTTTTCTTTGTGTATTTTAGGACTGGTTTTGTCCAAGTTTACAGGATTAGAGTCACAGAAAACCATTCACCTACTGCTAACATGCTAAATGCTAGCACACAATACTCTGCCACACGCTCAGCGTCTTTAATGGTTGTTATATCCAGCGGCCGGTCAACTGTTTTTGTTGTTTAATGTTGGAATAGATTTAATCAGGTTTACAAGATTAGGTTTACACAAAAATTCACCCATCTGTGAATCACAGAGAGTTCCATTAAGTAGTTGTGGTGGGAGCTGCCACAGAGTGGGGCTTTCCATTAAGTAGTTGTGGTGGGAGCTGATTGGTGGGTGGGTGCTTCACTGGGATAAAGTTTCTGTATTCTGGTGAGACAGATGAAATAATATAATATAAATGTAATAATTTGTCTCACTAGCATCCAGGTTAATTAGTTTGTGGAAACAGGCAACCTATTTCTCATTGGGTAATTTGTCACACACTGACGAGGTAGCCAATCAGTGACCCTGCTGTTGGTGGGATCATTCTCCCAGAATGCCATGCAGCTGGAAAATGTGGTAGCGCTCCGATGTTTACCTCCTATTTATTCCGCACAAATAAATGAAATCAGTCAATAAACCATCCAAGGGTGAATATGGCTCTCTCTGTCCCAGGTTATGAATGAGAGCTCATTAATTTTCCTCCTTGTGTCTCAGTGTGTCTGGGGGGTGTAGGCTTGCATATGTGTACAAATGTGTACAAGTGTCTGCAGCTTTACAAAAACATGAATTTTTGTTGAATGTTTTTTGGTATTTTCATCACACTGTCACCACCAGCCATGCCAAATAAATAATGTTAAACACACTGCTGCTTTATTGTTTTCAGTATTAAATGTATTTTGTACCTAGCTTTACCTTGGGTCCTACACATAATAATAGTAAAACAATAATAGTAACAACAATTATTATTAATGTTGTTGTTGTGAGCCACTGTCTACACATCTGCAGTGATTTCGCCCCTTGTTCATGTTAAAACAACTCAAATGTTAGCAAAAAACTATTTTCTTTTTCCAAGAACAGAATTGAGCTTATATTTTTTTAGTTTGTGAAATATAAGCACTAACATGCACTAACAGTAGAGCCATTATGGCTGTCTTTGTGATTTTGGTTTATTTTCTGCTGCATCCTTCTGAAATTACAATTAAATTTTGTTCTGACTTCTGTGCTAACATTTTTTTGTTTGGAACAACCCAGATATGACTCAAAATTAACAAAACCACAGGCTTTAACCCCGCAGCTCTGCGTCTGAACAAACTCTAATCTCGCCATTTTCTAGAGGACTTTGTTGCAGCACAGTCACTTTGGGTCACATATCACATAACTGCTGATGAAAATCTCCTGTACATATGTATGTGAAAACAGCGGTGGCTCAACATCTACATTAGGAATCCAAATTCATGAGGACTCTAATTTTATTTGACAGCCAAAGTCTAGCAGTGCGTCCGTGATTGTTATTCCAGATGGCGACGAGAAAATCCCATTTGAAGGTTTTATTAATTTTAGTTAAAAAAAAAGGAAAAAGGTTCGCTGATGCCGTCTTCAGCGTCTCACTGTCGAGGCTGACTGACACCTCACTGCTCCCTCCATTTGTCATTGTTTGAAAAGGTCTTAATTGTATTACATGCAAATGAAGAGATTTGATTTTTGCACATTATCTATTCATAAGAGAAAATGAACACAACATTAGTGGGTCACCAGAGGGAGGAGGAAGGGAGGAAAAGGGGGGGGGGTGTGATCAGACAGAGGGGAGGATGATGCCTAGGAAGAGTGAAGTGGCAGATTTACATGACTGGTTGTGAAATGTTTTGCAGCTTTGATATGATACAAAAAAAGTCAGTGTCCTTAAATCTGCATGTCCAGGAGTGTGTCTTAGAATGAGGATGTTTTTTATCTGAAAGGTCAAGGTTAATCATTAACCTACTGTATGGTAAAACACAGCGGCTACAGTGACAGCCACGTGACTAATTACAATGACAGAGGCTGGAATGATCTCACACCTCTGGTCAGTTATTATACATTCTGGTGCCTTAATACTGGTACAGAGAGCATAAGAATCAGAACTAGAAGGCAGCAGCGTGAAAAATAAATATATATATATATTTTTCACAGATTAAAAACCCCCTGAATAACGTGTCCCAATATTTATGACTGAAATAAAGATGGTGAAAATGGCAGCTGTGGTCACTCTGAACAGCAGCAACAATTACATGCACTGAGTTTCTGATTTTAATGCCAAAAATATATGTCTATGTCTATCTAATGTTTTTAAATCATGAGTTTTTTATCAAATACATTTATTTCCTTGCTTATTAATTTACAGTTTCAACATTAGTCTAATGGCACTAAATGTTGTGATAAATAACTAAATAAAGTAGAAATTAAAATAAAAAAGAAGAAAAACAGAAAGATACAAATTAACAAAGAAAAAAGGAAATTGGTTTGTTGGCTGAAAAATTGTCCATTACTGGAACCCAAACTCCATTTGGTGGTTTTGGGAATGGGAGTAAAATTCAAATAACTGCCTGACTGCAGAATGTTTATTTTGTCTTCAAAAGTTGTGTCTCCTTTCACAGTTTCCCTGTTAAAAAATAAGCACAAAATACATGTATGTAATATTTATTTGCAAATTTTAATATTATGATGTAGAATATGTTTTTAATAATGACTTTTTAAAATGTGTGTCTAAAATTCAAAAAACTGCCTGACTGCAGAATGTTTATTTTCACAAATTGTGTCTGATTAATGGCATACATTTCTGTAAAAGTCAATAAAGATGCTCACGTTGTGTCAGGTGATGTACCTTGACTTTTCCAACAGACTGATGTGATTTGTCACCTGGTGCCTACACATCATCACTGCATTGCTGCTACATGTTAAAGTTGTTTCATTTCTATTTTAAATCCCAGCAGATGCTAGGCCTCTCTGGCTTGATCTTTCTTAAACTAAATTCCTCAAACCTCGGATTTAACTATTTAGTGTAACTGACCTAAAACACTTTTTCTACAGTCTACATATTTGACCTATTCATTCAGATCTGTGACAAGCGGTTAAACAAACAGAGTATCACCCATCCTCACATCTAAAACCCATTCCCTCCACCTCAACCAATCCTTCTCCCTAATCCTCCTCCTTTCACCAGCTGCCCTTGAGCTTTTCTATTACCACATGGAAAGCACCTCGCAGCCCCTGACAAGCGCAGCGGATCGACACTAAATCAGAAATCAGTGCCAGCCGCAGATCTGAGCCACCATGAAGGTCACAGGCCCTACACTGCTTGTCGTCTCAATCAAGGGAGCAGGAGCAGATACAGCTTGGCTGATGTGTTTTTGTGTGTGTGTGTGTGTGTGTGTGTGAGTGTCTGTGTCAAGGAAGACAGAAACTAGAGAACAGTGTACACAGTGATGTTAAAAGGATGTGAAATGTTAGGTCAAACATAATGTTATTAAAATGAAAAAAACAAAACAAAAACAAAAATATGACCATAAAGATGAATAAATAAAAAATATATTTGTAATATTTTTAATTTTCAAAATCATATTTTATATTTAGATCAACATAATTTGAAGCAATTGCCTAACAAATTTGGTTATGTCTGCCTTGTAAGGATCTGGGCATGTACGAGTTCATGGCTTTGTTAAACACTGCCATCTAGCAGCAAAAAGAGTCATTACACAAATTCCAACAGTTAACCTAGTTTTAAAAATAAATTCACTTTCATTCACCTTTGACAATGAAATTTTTTTTTTTAATTTTAATTATTATTAATTGATTTTAGTTTATACGCATCTAATTATTTGTCCCATTATCCAGGTATTGTTGTGTTGTGTACTGGTTCAGTGTACAAGATTAATTACTGTACTGTTACTTGAACTGACATGACATATACAAACATGACATTCCCTAGGGATTTTACACTTATACTTACAATATAACTTTCCTTATTACCATTTCATTATATATGTTAAATATATCCATTTGCTACATAAACGTACGCTGCAAACACACTAAATAATAGGCTATAAAAATAAAACATAATACATTAAAACGAAGAGTGTTCAAGAACCTTTTGCTACAGTAGCTCAAAGATTGAGGCGAACCTAAACCTCTCTTAAAAGTGTTTCCTCCCTCTGCGCCTAGGACTGCAACAGGAACGGTATTTGTAAGACTGACAGATTTCAATATAGTAACGACAAAGTCAACCATCACATGTCCTACGGCAGCTTCCGTAGTCACATGAATGATTTGTTATGGTGCGTAGCTGAAATATTTTTGTTCCTTATTTGTAGCTCTGCTGTATAATTAGTAACACCTACTCTCCTGGTTTACATTTATTTTTGATTTCACCCTCGGAATTGTGTAAATTTGCTGAGAGCGGACGATATGTTTTGATGACAGCGCTTTGTTGACGTCAATGACCGGTAGGATGACAACACACGCCTGTAGCGTTAGCTTATGTAGGGGCTATTTGATAGTCTTTCTATGATATTTCTGCTATGCTAAATATTTGTCTTTTCCCATTAGCTTCTTGTCGTGGCTTCAATAAATTGCTACTGCTAACCGACGATGCTGCGCTGGATCCTCGGTGGCCGTGAAGCCAACAGCTCAGTGGAGGTGAGGTGTCTGCTACTGAAAGCACATGCACTACTACCTCCAGCCTGGTGTGTTCTATCTGCCTTTTCTTTACTTGTCTCTCACTCAAGTGTCTTATATTCAAAAGTAGGCCAAATACTGGACGGTACTGGACAATATTGGATTGAACATAGACATAAAATACGAAATGAAACTTTGAATGTTTTTCCTCAAAATGTCGCGGTCGTCATTGGTAGCAAAATCTAAAGTCAACCTGTTGCTGTAGGATTTCATAATTTGTTTTACGTCGCTATTTTTTTGTGTGGTATTTCTGTTATATGACACGGTTTTCAGCTCTTCTCTTTCACTTTCTCCAGTATTTTTCCTTAAAGCCTCTGCTTAACTGAGGCTGACGTTGTTATTTCATAGTCTCTGCACATCACCTGATGTTGTTTAGAGTTTCCATCCTATCGATAATATATTTATTATATAATACACACATTTAATAACATTTAAATATACAAGAAGAATATAAAATATTATATAATACGAATATAATATGATATATCATATTTTTTTTTCCACTTACCTGTTACTTCCCTGAATTTCACAACATTTTAAATTGATTTATGTCACTCTAAAACCTTAATTTTGTATTTGAGACATTCAGAGATAGGCCTTTTGGGCAGCAGCTGAAAATCTGTTGAATTTATGTCCTAACATGTGATTTAAAGCCAAATTGAAACATAACAAATGTCTCCAACTTTTACTGTTCTACATGTGATTGTGATTAGCATATCTGGAAGAAGGCTATGATTTTAGAGACACAGTTAGAGAAGTAAGGTTGTGATGGTTTGAATCTTTAGACAGAGGAGATGGAGCTTCCAGGCTGAGAAGATTAATGAAGGTAGACACGAAGAGAGATGGTGTAAGAGTAGAGGAGGCAAGAGATGGAGTGAGACCGAAGCAGATGATCTGCTGTAGGACAGGAAGCAGTGGAAACAAGATGGGAACTAAAATAAAAAGTACAATTCAGAAGGTTTTTCAGAATTGTACTTGATACTAAGGTGTTGGAATTCTTCTCATCTCAGTCATCAGTGTTCTGGACTTTGTCCAATCTTTCCCTTTCTCAGTCTGGGCCTCAGCCTTGTTTGTCTCAACACTTTCTCTCTTACATCTGCAGAAAAGCCCAGTGTTGTGCATTGGTGAGGAACAGCCCAAAAACTGGTTCACTGAGCTGCAGGTGCTGAGAGGACATTTTGACATTGTTCGATTTCTGGTGCAGATTGATGACTTCAGGTAAGCCGACCAAAACCCTCTCCCCCCTCTCCTCTTTTCCTCCTTCCTTTCCACCCTCTCTCCCCTCTACCCCTGGCTGGCCTCGATCCCCAGGTGATTGACAGGAGTTCCTCACCTTCTGCAAACTTACAGAGCATGACAGGAGCCCAATCATCATCACTGTGTGGTATCGTGTGCACAGTGCAGTGTAACTGAAGCCTTTCATTGCTGTCCATACACACACACACACACACACACACACTTGGTGGGAGTGTGCTGCACAGCCTCATGCTACAGTGGCTCCATACAAGTGGTCAGATTGGGATTTATAACAGAACTAAGTATGTGTGTGTGTGTGTGTGTCTCAGTAGGTGGGGGTTGCTTCACGCCTGGTCTCCTCCAGTAATAACCTCCTCCTCTGGGTCACGTCCTCTCTGCACACACAAGGCCACAGTCGGAGGCAAAGGGCAGAAAATTCTCTCTGTATTGCTTTTGTGGCCTGAAACTGTATCCTGGACAGTTCCTTCAATTCTCCTTGTATCTCTCTTTTCATCCGCTCATCCTGTCTGTTGATTTTGAGAACAGGCAGCACGGATGACCAGGGGTCGGAGGGCAAGTGAAGGGGTTAAAGCTCCTGGACTGATGATTGTTAAGATTCCTCCAGTGGATCTGAAGCTGCTGGAAATAAGCTCTCACAGAAACACAGTCTGACTAGTCGTGCTGCCCAGGACAAGATCTGCACTATGATACTTAACTGCACTGTCTACACGTCATATTTTAGGAACATTTGTTTTAATTAATGTTTTTTAGATGTAGATAATGTTGGGATATAAGCTGCAAATCAGGTTTCCCTGAGTATGTTCAGTTACCGTATATCATGATAATTAGGACAGGAGTCTGGTTATAATCATCATTTATGCAGTGACAGTGAACAAACTGAATTATTGGTCACATACATTTGTAAGACCAGAAGGATCTTTTTTTTCCCAACAAAATAAAAAAAAACAAACAAACATAATAGAGTGATAAAATGACTTGATGCAAAAGTACAGCTGTCCAGGCATTTTTGTGAGGTTTGGCCCTGCAGACCTACAGCACCAGAAGTGGGGAAAATTCTAAAAGAACATTTTAAAGAACGTGAAATGTTTTATGAAAAAGAAGTGGAACATCGTAATGATACAAGAAATATTAACAAAAGTGAAAATGTAGACACAGGTTAATGTTTACATTTCACATTGATAATAGTATCATATAAACATTAAATGCAGCAAATATGTTTAATACAGTCAGTAAAACTGACATTTCAAAGCCTTTGTAATAACGTTAACTCATACTGTTGTGTTTTTCCAGATGTGCCTCAGCAGGAGATGACGGCCTTATTTTGGTGTGGAATATCGAGGTGAGCTTTTATTCAAGTGTTTCCATGTTTACTCTGGTGTGTGTATGTGTGTGTGTGTGTGTGTGTGTGTAACTGTGGTGTTCTCTTCGTCTGTTAGACTGGGGAGAGGCTGCAGGAGCTGAGAGGCCATTCCCGCCAAATAACAGCCATAACAACACTGAACTGTAACGATGGACTCATGTCCCACACTTTCCTCATCACGGCCTCCTCAGACAGAAGTGTCAGTGTATCCTTCCGACAAAAACACTGTTACAGAGAAAACACTAAAAAGCTCCACTCTCCTCATTTCACTTCTGTGTTTGTAGTACAAATGTATTTCCTCTTAACGTCTCGGTCAGTTGTGGGATCCTGACACAGGAAACAGGGTCCAGACTGTGTCTGACCTTCAGTCGTCTGTAAAGGTAAATGATAAACTATACCTCATTGAAAATATTGTGAAAAGAAGGTGAAGTTAATTCTGTTAACTATATTTTCAACAATATTTAATGTAAACTTTTCTCTCTCTCACTCTCTCTCGCCCCCAGTGTTTGCTGGTGCTGGAGCGTCTGTGTGTGTGGCTCTCTGGTGGAGAGGAGTTGTGTGTGTGGAACAAAGACTTTCAGCTGCAGTGTCACAGGCAGAACCACAGCGACACTGGTGAGACTGAAAACCAAAGCATCTCTTTAATGACCCCACCGCCTGTCGACTCACTG
Organism: Cynoglossus semilaevis; assembly: GCF_000523025.1. Taxonomy (NCBI): domain Eukaryota; kingdom Metazoa; phylum Chordata; class Actinopteri; order Pleuronectiformes; family Cynoglossidae; genus Cynoglossus; species Cynoglossus semilaevis. The sequence goes on from NC_024320.1 coordinate 19,220,208, forward strand.
ACACGTTTGCACACACACTGGAAACTGTTGAACAATCGTCACGTTTGCTTATTTTGCAGGAATATCTGCTTTGATCGAGCTGCCGAAGAACTGCATAGCTGCTGCTATGGACAAAGAAATAAGTAAGAGACAGAGTTTGGGGATCTACAGCTGGGTTTGAGTACATACTCAATTACTCAGTAATTGAGAAATTACTTTTTTACATTGTCTAGAGTTTTGTGTATAAAGTATGTGCAAGAAAATGCATTAAACTATATGTTCTCCTTCTTCTTCTTCTCCTCCTTCAGTCATTTACCGTCTGACATTTTCCACTGATTCCTCGATGTCATTGTCTGAAGTCTACTGTCTGACCGACCACCAGGACCAGATTCGTGCTCTCATCAATGTTGTTGGTAAAAACCCGAAGATCTTTTTACTGTCAAAGATCATGACTTTAAATGTATTTATAATCCTCACAAATTATTTTGATTGATTACCACTGCCCTATTTTAATATGTATTTTCTATTTAATTTCTTCACATATTTTATTGAAACATTCCTGGAGCTAAAATTTGAGATAAATGAAGTTTTAAATGAAGTTAGACACTCTTACTGTCCCGTCATTTGGACTGTTTTAAGTCTTCAACTGAAATTCTACACGTTACTACACTTTGAATTTCCCTACTAATAATAATAATAATTCTGGTTTCTTCCTCAGACGGAGTGTTCGCAAGTGGATCACATGCCGGCGAGCTGATATTATGGGATGCGGTTGACTGGAACATCCTGGCCTATGAGCACATCCTGTGGGAGGAGTCACAACCGTGTGCCCAGGCAGAGATACGACTGAAAGCTCCCAGACACAGTGAAATGTCCATTCAGCATCTGACGACTAACGGAAAGGTGAGGAAGGCAGAGTAGCTGGAACATGAAGGACTGATGAGAGGCTTTGAGGATGTGTGTTTACTGCCCTGTGTTCTGTAGCTCATCCTTGCAGCTGTGGGCAGTGGCTTGTATGTGTACAGTCTTCTGACCAGAACAGTCGTGGCCTACAGGAAGGTTGCCCATGATTCTAATGTTCTACACACCATGCTGCTGTCTGACAGGTATGAGAAAGTGCTGTCATTCTACAGCTGTTTTTTCTCTTTTATTAAATGTTATATCTTCCAAATTATAATGAATTTTAAAGGCTATGTTGATGCAGAGACACACCTGTCACCACAAGACTCCAGGTTTGAATACACATAGTCCCAGAATTGGTGCATACAGTGTAAAAACTCCAAATTGCTTGTTCTTTCTTTTTAATTTTTAATGGGCTGTTCATTATTACCTGCAGAATAATTTGACATGTTAATGACCAGCAGTCTCACAATTTTATCATTAATGCATAAAGATTTGCTCCACAATAATCCAACACCTTGTTTGACTTGTTGGGGTTAAATATATTAATATGAATTAAATGGTATTGCACTGAGGTAATTTGTGTCTTAACATTTACCCCTTTTATCAAGGTCATTGGTCCAATGATACACTTAGAGTTGGGAGAAACATGCAAGTTAGGATCAAATCATTCATTCTCAATCTCTCTCTCTCTCTCTCTCTCTATATATATATATACTGTATATACTGTATATATGTGTGTATATATATTGTATATACACACATATATACAGTATATATTTGTATATATATATATATATACAGTATATATAGTTGTGTATATATATACACATCCTGTATCTATATATAATTATATGTGTGTGTATATATATATAATTTTATATACATATAGGTGTATATATATCTATATATACATATATAGATATATATACATCCAGTATATATCTTCTTCTCCCTCTCTGTGTCTCAGATGCCTGCTGTTAAACAATTGAAACTAAACAAAATTCTCTCAGAAATTTCTGTCTTCTCTATATATTGCTGGACCCAACAAAGATCATTTAAACTCAATGCCACAGTAGGCCTGGACATGGTTTGTTGCGTGACTGTATTGTTGTATCTAGATGAAGAGCAGCTGGAGATTATGGTCCGAGCTGCAGAGACACTCAGCTGTGGATGTGACTTTGTCTCTGTTGTAGTGAGTTAATGTCCTGCTCTGAAGATGGCAGTGTGAGGATGTGGGAGATCCAGGATCTGCCTCTGCCTGATGAACATGCCTCTGCAGGGGACACACACAAACACGCCCACCAACACACACACAAAAGTATACATGTACTGCTATAGACACATGAAGGCCCACACTCACTTTGTTTGTGGACATTTCATGATAAAAACACTTGGCTCATTCCCAGCACGTACAGTTAAAACAGTTCAAAGAGTGCGGGAGAGTTGTCTGTTCTCAGTCTGTGAGTGTTTACAGTTTTGTACACTGTCCAGATGGACTGTTCTGTTTATCAAAGGAGATTGTATTCTGCTGGCAGAGGTTCCCGTCAGAAGCGGAGCGTCTGCTTTTGAGTTGGTGCCGTCTTTGATGGTTCAGTTGCTGCAGAGTTTAGTTGTTAACGGAAGTACAAAGTCAGGCTATGGATGTGGGCCCTTTAGGAACCCTAAAAATCCACTAAGCTTATTCTGCCTTAATGAAAAATAAATGTTTCAATATATTATTATTATTATGCTATATTATGCACATTTATATTTAATATTTTTTTCAATATATTATTATTATTATTATTCTATATTATGCACATTTATATTTAATATTTGAATGAAAATATTTTCAAAAACATTGTCTTTCTCACCGCAGGCTTCTTTGGCATGTGGACTTTCAGTCGGACAAACAAACAGACTGGGCCTCCGACAAAAAAGGTGATAGAAGTCCCCAACATCAGGACACTGGAGCTGACAGGTGACCTGATTGGACACTCGGGTGCAGTCCAGGTATGATGTAATTATGCAGAAACAGGGCACTTTCCCCCACATAATACCAATCCACCACCAAACTTAATGAAAATAATTTTCATTCTTCAAGATGTTTCTGAGCTTCAGGGAAAATGGTTTGGTCACATGTTCGGCGGACCATCTGCTGATCCTGTGGAAGAATGGAGAAAGGCAGAGCCATCTGCGCAGTCTGGCACTTTTTAAAAAACTGGAGGAGAATGGAGGACTGTGAATGTTGACCTTTGTCTCCAAAGGTAAATAAAGATAGCTGATGATCTAGTACATAAAAAACATGTCTAATGTTTGTTGTATGCATTTATTTATATGTAAAAGTTACTTATCTTTGTACATATGTGATTAAAATATGTAGTATTGTCTGTTGAAATATGCTTGTATATTTATGTAACTGTCTGCGGACAGAAATAAAGGACTTAATTTAACTGATTGATATCTGCTTGGAAGACAATTTTACAACCCCTGTTTCTAGGAAAGTTAGTTCTGTAAATCAGTTTAATATACAAAGTAAAGTTTTTTGGTTCCATGTGTCATGGCAACAGGGATCATTGAGTAGCCCAAGTGTTTTGAACAACAAGAATAGGAAACAAGCACTATTCAGAATGTTTAGTTTATCAAAAAATAAAATAAAAAATAAAATCCAAAAACCTAATTCAAAATGGAAAAAGATATAATCCTGAGTTAAACAAATAACCTGTAACCTACCACAACTAGTTCTTCAGCGTTGTTCAATGTTAAACATTATTGACTAGTGTCATATTTATACTAAATAACAGCTTTAGTGTTTTCAGGAAAAATATTTGAACCTTCTTTTGAGACTGGTTTGTGAACTAATGCTGTCCTCGAACGCCCTCTAGTGGTAAAATAAATATTAAAAACATTGTCTTTTAAATTTAAAAATGTTTTTCAAACTGGACGTCACAAAGGAGTAAATTGACTCCTAATCCTAACCCACAGCAGCACACATTTAATGTTAAGCTTATATTTATTAAAATGCTATTTGAATAGATTGCTTTGTGGCCTCAGAAAAGAGGACATGGCAGTTTTACGTGACAGTGTCGCTACCTGCTAGCGTAGCTATGCAGGTGTATGATCTACAACACATCCGCTACGTCATGTCCGTATACTAAGCGCGGTAAATAACAAGAGAGATGAGTCTCTTTAAATCTCTTCATTCCGCCTCGGGAGCAGATGTTTCCCTCAAACTTAGTTTCAGGAAAGTAGTACACAGTCAAAAACCCCCACCGGCTCCAAAAAACTACGGAAGACGACTGGAGAGGAGAAGAACCTTAAGCCAGACTAAGTAAGCAATGCTGTTTACATTATTTGGGTGTCGTTTGTGGTCCATGTTTTGTGTTTGTGTGTGTATTGGTTAAGTTGTCCTTCCGTCTGTAAAGATGAAGAAACACTGGATTTGACTGAGTGACTTCACCTGTTAAAAAAATAGAGTCATGGAAAATGTTTACATTTTTAAGATAGCCTTTAGTGAAACTATCTCTCTTTTTAAGGTGTCGTTTCTCATTCAGGGAAGATGTTTATACTTAAAGAATACTTTATTTGTTACACAGAACATGTTTGTGTTTAACGGGAAATGCAAAAATAAAACATAAGAAACCAGGAGAGGCGAACACACTGAATCTCAGACAGACATGATAGACATATGAACTGAAGTGACTGACACAAAGCTTTTGTCACTACTGTACTATACACAAGGGAGTAAAACACATACTACAGCTTGTTAGCAGCTCCTTGTTCTATCAGAAAAATAGTTTGTAGTTAATTGTTTCATTTAGTTATTGTTCTGTTTATGAGGTGTATAAAACTCAGAGTTTGGCATGTCTTATCATGACCTTACAAAAACTATACAAGGGTTAGTCAAAAAAAGTTCCAAGACAGAATTTGTCATTTTAAACGTGTTAAGAAATGTCTCTGAAGCATCTTTAACAGCATTGACAATTTTTTATCATTATATCCATGTCAAGTTGTCGTAGCAATTTGTTACATTTTATTTGATTAGGTCTATTAACGTGGTAAAAATGAACACTGAAATTGAAATAATTTTAATCTAATAATCTTTGCAATGGGTTCTGATCTGGTTTGTTTTAATTCTTAAAAAAAAAATTCTCAAATTTTTTTCTCGAGAAATTTTGAGAGGAACCTAATATTAGTCTTGGGAAAAGGCAAAAAAGCAGGCTATGATCCAGAATTCTACAAAGAAGGAATTTTCTAGTGGAAAGTCTTTTTGCACATGTGAGAAATAGCTTTGTTATTGTCATGACCAAAGTTCCCCCCCCCCCCATTTGTCTCATAGCCTTTTGACTTCCTCTTAATCAATCCTCTACTGCCTGACACTCGTAGTGAGGACTTAAGCAACCGCCTCCGATCTGCCCTGATAAGCGGCACATATCGGTTACTGCCTCATACAAAAAGGGCAACTATGTTGGACATATGTAAATATTTATACTGTCTCCGTTAATAGAAATCTAGCAAAAATATCCTATCATTCATTTTCAAGAAACATTCAAAGACATTCTAGCAATATTTGAAGACACTTTGAAAGTTAAATTTCATTATGGAGAGTTCGGAACTCACCCTTGCAATACTTACCAGCCAAAATAAAATAGTAGAATATTTACACAGACAGCAGTTACGTTACATTACAGTTACTTTACAGTGTATTGCAACATGAGTGGAACTAAACAGACAAAACGGCTTGCCATAAAGTGAGGATTAAGACCTTGGCCATCATCTTACATCAAAGTGACAAAGTGAACATGAACATAACCAGGAAAAGATAGTTTATATTCACATTTTAGCCAACTGCACCTGATTGTTTTTGTTGTTGTTGTTGTTTTAAACTTGGCTTTTCAAAATAGGATGAGAAGAACCATTGTGACAAAAACTGTTAATGCTCACTCATCATGACAACTCAAAGCTGTTGTGCAGTTCATTATGCAACAATTTCATGGTAATTTATATGTAACTTGTGTATGGCTTTTGTTCTTGGGCATTATAATACAGAAAAGTATTTCAGCCAAAACATATCTGGACCTAACAGCAAGGCACCTGTACAGACCCCTCTGTGCCCTTGGTTAACACTGCTATTAACTTTTTCTTCATTTACATACAATACTCAATATATACACACACAGCAGCAGCACAGCATGTCCTTCTTGACCCGCAACCATCAGTCGAATGCAGCATTTGGACAAGTGGTTAAAATGAGACATATATTAATTATTATATTAGATTTTTTTCAGAGAAGGATGGGTTGATAATAGATTTTAAAAAAGTTATTTGATCTGAGCTAAATAATCTGATTGTTCTGATTTTTAGGTTTTCCCTTTTGGATGTGTTATTATAACTTGACTGGTGCATTCCTTAGCTATTATTACTCTTATACTATTAGTATTTGAAAATATAAATGCTAATATCATTTTTTTTATTTGGAAACCTAATTCTCTATATTTGAACTGTACTGTAAATGTACTGTGCTTTGGTATGGAACTTTAATTTTGTAGTACCCCTGTCCGACCACTGAACGGCAGACATGAGCCGTAAATCTCATGATTCTGATTTTTTTTTTTTTTTTTAATTTGAACATCATGTGCAACAATACAGCCAATGTTCGCAATCAGAAGGGTTTCTGACATAAAGGAGTAAAAATGTGTACCAGAAACTGTCTCAGAGTAAGGTTAGTTAATTTACTTCAGATGTTGGTCCAAACGTTGGTCTAATGCTTCCTTCATGTATCTCTCAGGTTGTCCTCAGGCCATTTTGAAAAGTCTCAAGATTGAGTGTGGTTTCACCAGAAGGCTTTGATTGTTCACAAAGTCCCATGTTTGATTCATTTTGACTCTTTTGTGAGCAGATGTCTACAGTTAGTGTCACAGAGTTAGTGTCAGACAGTGCAATTCTGTTGCTCTTTTTGATTGAACACACAAACATCTCAACTGGCAAATTTCTGGATAAGCTATAGACCTTGACAAAGAAGAAATGTCTATAAGAGTAGTTAGAAATAGTTAAAGACCAGAGGGGCTCATTCATCTTAAAGCCACTTCTGTTTATGAGGCAGGACATGTAGAAATGTGGAGACTTGCACTTTCGTTTATGTTTCTGGCTATCTGATTGTGGGTCAACAGTCAATTTCTGGCTGGTAAAAATTTGGTCCTTGACGCACACGTGTGCAAGTATGTCTCCAGCTTCCAAAAATGCCAATTCCTTTTTATTGAAGTACATTTTTCTGATAATCTTCAAGGCATGGAATTCAAATGTTAACACAGTTGAGAACACAGTTCTCTGTCTTTGTCAGCTCTAAAACTTTGGTCTCAGTTACCTACCAGGTTTATCTCACAGCAGTTGACTGATGAACATGCTATATTAGATTAATGAGAGAACAGTAACAATAACGAACAAATAAAAGAATGAAATGAAAAAGAAACTAACTAAGAGTGAAGGTTAAAATGCATCTGACTGAACTGAAGAGCAGGTGTTTGTCGCGTTTGTTGAGACTCACTACACGGTGCAGATTGTCAGGTGAGCAGTGAAGCCCACACAGTTCCATAGGAGTGTTGTAAGCATTATGAAAATGGCAGCAGAGCATTAACTGGGGCTTCAAATGATAACTTGTACTCCAGTGATATTGTCCACGTTCAACTACAATGTAATTTGGGATGCAACCCACTTCTCAGCGTTCATTAATGTCCCAACAAGGAAAACTGTTCCAGTGCAGGGCTGCATTTACTGTCCCACTCTGCTACAAGTGATATATAAGAAGAGGTAATGACGAATTGGTCAAGAGGGAGGGGGGGGCCGTAGAGTTTTGCACTTCATCTCATCCAAGCTTTTCCAGTACTTGTAGTTCTCTGACAGGTGCTCCATGAGACCAGGCAGGCTGGCAAAGGCTTTAGGAAAACACAAAAAAGATTTACAGAAAATGAGATTTAAATAAACAGGTTTTTCACATATCAAGTAGGGCTTTTTAATGCAAGTAAAACTGCATCACGTACGAACTGCAGGTTAAAATCAGTGACGTTTCAAAATTCCTCCTCTGTGCTACATCTGATATGCTCGCTGTGGACAAAAGGTAGAAATCCTGGAGGAAACCTATGCATGCTCAATGACAACAAACTCCCAGCAGAATAAGACCATTGATCTGAGCCAAGACTTTAAGGTTCCAACCTTTTTTAGTATAATACTTTTTAGTATTATTATTAGTATATCATTATCTGACCACAAAGTTGACTTTGACTTTTTGAATTCTGAAACTGGAAAGTACAACTATATTACCTAATAGGTTATTACGGAACAAAATGCAATGGTGGTTTGGAGTGTTTTTTTTTAAGTTGGATTTTTTTAAATCCAAAGCTGACATTTTATAATTAATAAGTAAATGCCGGCTATATAGATGTGTGTTGTATGTGTGGTCTTGTCATTTGAGCATGATTAACATGCTGCTATTATAAGAAAGCTTGTTGAGTTTTTTTTTTTCTTCGAACGCGTGGGGAATTAGGGTTGTGTCAACCCAGTTGGGATAAAGATGGGGGGTTTAGCGGCCAAAAAAATGTGGGAACCGCTTGGTTACCATAAACCACCCACAGAAAAAAGCTTAAATTGACTATACACACCTGCCACCAGACTCATACTGTTGTTATTCCACACAAACCATTAAACATCATATATCTTTGTATGAGGTTGTAGTCAAAAAAGAACTTTGAAGTATATCGCTCCCACTCGAAAAAAGGCTTTCAGCCTCTCTTGCCATTTGGCTCACTCTGGCTCAGTTCCTCACACACACATATATGTTGGTCTTCTGAGTGTTCTTGTTAAACATCACGTGTGCACTTAGTATTATTTACATCATCATTTCCTTGAGGCCAACCCACTCTTCATCTCACAAGCTAACACTGACCCAACCATGACCTAACAGTGACCCTGGTAAATAAAAAACTGTTGCATGTGTTTTTATGTTTATGTGCAAGTCAAGTTTGGCTTGACTGCTCATCCTTCCCCAAACTCTGCAGTCATAAACCCAGATTCCCTCTATTTTCCCAACTTCCCTTCCCCTGACGCCCTCTTAGTTTTGCTCCATCCCACTGGCATTAGGAATCTTTCCGTGACATCAGAGCAGTGTTGACAGTAAACAAGTTCACTCTTGGGAAGACTAAACTAGAAGGGAAAATCAGTGGGAATGGGGAGCTACATGATGCATGTTTTTCATCATCCTCAACACATTTCTGTCACTTTCTTTTTTGCATTCTGTCAAAAAATATGCCCTCTGGGCCATGTTTGAAATCTATATTTTAGGATTTTAAAATCATGGCTGTAATAGGCATTACATCTTGGAATAGGCCAAGTAAGACTGACGGTTGTCGTTCATGTAACATTATGGGTGGTTCATCAACTTGGCTTGGAATTTGCAAGCAAGGATGATACCCTGGTCTGAGAGCACTATTAAGGATACAGAGTCTATAAAGTGTATATTTATGTATAAAAGCTTTAGGTCTAAGAGTTAGTAAGTAGTTACTAACAGTTGTAACTCATGATCTTTGGAAGAATTGGGGCAAATTTCTATCAGGCCCTTGTGTTATCTAGGTCAGTCCGGTTCCTTTGGGATACAGCTGTTGATACTAAATTTACGAGAGCGTTCCCAGACTAAACAGGGTGTATGAATTTGAAATAGTTCTCAGTGGACATGGTCAAAAGCTGAGGGAGACAGGAATCAGACTGCATGGCAAAACTGTACAGTAGGTGCTTTATTGACAAAACATGCAAGCCAGGGGCCTTGCGTTGAAAGATTGAGTGCTCTTGTCGTGAGGCAAGATAACCAATTTGTTCCCTAGAAACTGATGGCCTACCTGTATGGAGCAGTTTAGCCCAGTATGGGTACTCCAGATGCCTCCCTCAGTTTAAAAAAACATGCAGGATTAGGTTATTTGGTCACTTTAAATTATGAGGACGCAAGTGTATCTGTATGTGGCCCCGAACTGACTATTGAACTGTTGAGCTTGTACCCTGCCTTGTTGTCTACTTCTGGGATTTGCTCCTGATAGACTAAGGTGGTTTATGGACATATGCTAGTTTACCTGAAATAGAACTCAAAAAAGAAAGTAAATGAAAAATATTTTAAAAAGAGATGCAAATTGTAACATGAGAAGTGCAACAAAAAATACAGTTCTTACCATCCCAGGCATCAAACATATCTGTGATAAAATAGTCTATGAAGGAGATTTGAGATTTAGGAACGCTGCAGGTGTTTCGGTCAAACACAGGCATCACCACTGGTAGCCCTTGCCTTTTCTCCTCATCTGTCTGCAGGACAAAAGTGACAAGACCACAGTAAAGTCACAAGAAGGATCATAGAAGAATACTCAAGTCCCCAGAGAAATGGTTAAAGGCCAAATTTTCAAAGCGTTTCACACCTGAGCGAAGTACTCCTCTGAGATCCTCCCAGCCCATTCAATGCAGAGCTCCAGTGATCTGCACGGGTTGGCAACATCTGCACATTTTATTAACATCCTCTTTATCAGCAGACGGTTCTCTGGAGAGTTCCTGAAGTTTGCCTGCCCCTCACAATCACTGTTAATACTCTAGTACACATAAATGAAAGAAAAAGAAATGAAAGGATATTGTAATGACTGTAAAAGACAACATTTTACATATAATTTGTGTGTGTTTTTTAGGCGCTTCATGTGGGCTGACAGTCTCCAACTGTCTTTCCTTGTCTTTCTTGGCCATCCTAAAATTTAAGACATGCCTTTAGACAGGCACTGATGTACAGGCAAACTGGAGATATCTGTGAAGGTTCTCGATCATCCAGGTTGTTTATTCAAGTTTACGTGTAGGTACCTGGAGTAGCTCAGGATTCTTGAACATGTTTTACCTCGTATCTGAGAGGCTTCTATTTTTGGAATTGACTTCCAAAAAACCCCTGGTATTTAGCTTTCCAGGAATGAGTATCTGAATAGAGAGGTTGTGATGGTTACATTACTTGCTTCTACTTCATCTATCTCCAACGTGACCACTGTTCTCATCAGCTCTAATTACCATTGCAAAGGACTGTACTTGTGTGCAAAGCTAAAAAGTAATTAGATCCATCTATCCTCCCATCAATTCTTTGTATCCATCCATCATCAGTGTTGATTCAGTGACAAACAAACTGACCTCAGACCACAGAGCATCTCAATTGTTGCCCCTTCATTTTTTGTAATAGTAAACATATTTAATTTTACTTTATAATTCTACAGTGTCCTCTTTAAGTCAAATTTACAGAAGGATATTTTTATTAACAAACTTTTTTTCTTTTTTGATGACTTGGCTATCAATCACATTAATTTTAATTATTTTTTAGATGTTTTCCAAATTAAGTCTAAATATTGTCACAACCATATCTTCAGACATAGTATGAAATAATCACTTTTATTTTGAACTAAAAAAGAAAAAGAGAGACTTACAGTAACACTTGTGCTGGTCTCTTCTATGGCAGCCATTGGTTTGTTGATACTGTTTACAAACTTGCTGACATGCTCAAAGTGCCTTGTCATCTCTGTGGCTAGAACCATGTCAATTATAGCCTGCCGCAGTGTTCGGAACTGTGTCCTGGCAGCAGAAAAGGGCAGAGAGAGGACAAAGTACAGTTTGCATCAGTGTTATAGATCTATGGATAACTGCAGATTTTACACTAACTGCTGGTATGTACCTGTCAATATTCCTAAATATATTGCTTTTGCTGTCTCTGACAGTGAGCTGGAAGGCCAGGGCAGCGTGATGGCTCTCCAACACTGCGGTGTCGTTGTAAAGAATCGCCAGTTCACTCCCCGCATTACATAGGAAAGAGTTGGTCCTGCCCGGGTGATCCACATCATGCACTGTGGCTGCTATCAATGCTGCTACCTCATCCAGCTGGTCCAGACTACTCTGAATAAGACAGCAAAGAAAGATAGTTAGTGTAGTCATTTAGTTGAAATGATCAAAAATAACTGGATATTGTCAAAAATGTCAATATGTGAGGCAAACTTATATTTACCATAGGATACAGTAAGAATTGTTGAACTGCCTTGATTGTGTCTTGGCATTGATCATATAATGCCTAGTGTTTCTTACAAACAGACGTGTGTCTGCACATGTTTCTATGTCTTCCTTGGATGTGTAACCTTGACACCATAACAATAATATGTCTTTGGTCCATCTCAAAGAAGCAATTGGTCCAATGTGGACTGACCTCCCCCTTTAGTTCCTTGACTGCCATAGAGTAGATCCCTAATGAAAATCCACACTTCACCCCATCTTCCAATTGTCATTGAAATGGTTGCGTCAGTAGGGGACTGTATCAGTGATAACTGTGGAGGTTAACCCTTGAATGTGGGCATTAACAGTACTGTAAACGTTTAAACAGCGTTCACTCATTGTATGATGTATGAAGTTGAATTCTGCGACAATAGAACTTTTACAGTGTGTTTGCTGTTCGTTCAGGAATGTCTCCTCCTTTTACCTTCACTCTCTCCTTGCGCAGGAAGTAGGCAGTGGCATGCAGCACATCAGCGGCATGTGTAGAGTTGTGGTAGGAGTTTGATGAGTGGTAGCTGGACTCCATGAGCTGCAGCCAAGAACGTAATGTGGTCTCAGAGCAGCTCAGGAACTCACACACTCCAAAGCTTGTGAAGATCTTTAGCCCGAGGTAAGTTAGTGGTCTGCAGAGTCACAGTGAGGACAGGATTAGGGAGTACAGATTTGTGCAGGGAACCTTTGTTTTAATAAACTTGTCCCAGGGAATTATTTGTTTATACCTCATAAAGATTCTTTTATTTTAAAA
>NC_024320.1:19232939-19240501 GCF_000523025.1 Cynoglossus semilaevis
TAGCCAAATAAAATATGAGTGAGAAGTCCTTCATTCCCACAACACCTTCTTTATTTCTCTGTTTCTCTCCTCTATTTATCCCTTACTGTTCTTCTCACTCAATGAAACCTGCCCTTAAAATATAGTATGCTTTTTGGGAAGTATACACCAGAGGTGATATCTAGTATGAGACTACAGATGGTAAAGAGATGTACTCATCACTGTCGGACACACCTTCATTTACATTCTCGTGGCTGACTCTGACACTCGTCTACTTTGGTTGCGCTTATTTGCTAAATCTAAAATCAGCATCATTTTCAAACAAGTATGATCAAACTGCCACTATGTGAAAGAAAAATGTATATGTCTGTCTGTGTTTGGCAATATTTAGTTCTCCATAATAGAGAAATCTTCCACCTAGTTCAGATTCCTTAAGGTTTAGTTTTGAAAAGTGGGCTATTTGATTATTATACCTTCCCATAAATTAAAAAAAGAAATCTATGGTCATCTGTCTTGTACCTTTTGTGCGTAGCAGCCTCCAGGTCAAAGATGTTAAAATCCCAGCATTCCTCGTCATTCAGCATCTCGGCAATTGACGGAGGAACGTCATTTAGAGTGACTGGTATGGCCAACTGGCTCTGACTCATATCTGACAGGCACACATGCACAGACACAAACAGTACAACCATAAATGGATTTGAATCGAACAGCAGCTCTGTGTATTGTGTTTCTATATGATTCTAACAGAATTACTTTCCTGTCTATTGTAACATTTTCTTATGTAAGACATATAAGTTACACTTATGTAACTTAAAATGTAAAGTTACATTTGCAGTTCATATAGAACCCTAGGTTCAATCTTCTGTTACAAGAGGGCCCTAATGACTTATACAGAAGAGGATACGTAATGAATACAAATGAAACCATTCTTACACTAGGTAGTTAAGGGTCATTGTCATCTCTTGGTGTAATAATGTATAAAAAAATGATATTTTCATGTCAATATGTCCATTTTTCCATCTAGCTAATATTCTGCGAATATTCTATATATATATATATATATATTAAATTCCTACTGCTGCAGTATAATCATCTATGTCAGCAGAGAAAAAGATACATTATTTTCTTTTTGTGAAAATGTATGCTGTGGTTAATTTAACCGGTTCTCTGGTTAATTGTTCTATTTTTGTGTTTTGTGACTTCAAACAAGCTCGAGCCTCATCACAAATTACACAGGGTATAGTGTCACCACTCACATCACATTTACACTCAGTCAGTCTATTTCAATGCCACTCTTATCTGCTGTTTTGACTCACTCTTGCAGAAAACATATTCATTCCCAGAGAGTCTCCTCAGCCCATCCTGAAAAATAAAACAACACATGGGAAGTTCAATGGGTTTACTCTGAGACATAGAAAGGTTTCATGGTTTATACAATATGACAGGAGGCCACAAATTTGTCATTTAAGAATGAGATGAAAAGGATGGTTTTGTCTAACTGTAACAATATTCCTTCAAAACAAAAAATGTGTCTGTCAGTTCAGTTCAGGCACATTTTTAGGAATCAGCTTTTCCTAAAACAGTTTGGCAGTGTGTTTTTTATCAACCAGTGCACAAACAGGAAAAGGGGTTTATTTATTTATTTTTTTGAAATCTGGTGTTTGAGCTTGTGGAAACAAAGGGATCTACAGAGTAAAAAAAGAGAGTGAGTCATAATGTCTTTGGGGAAAAAAAGAAGAAAATAACAAAGTCTAAACATGACTGCAAGTGGTGTTTCCATCAGAGAATTTCTTTTTGTCAAATTCTCCGGGATGTCTTCCACACCCGGTCATAAGCTGTACCTCTGTCTTGTCTAAAAATTGGAGATTTTATTTCAATTTAAATATTTGAAAGTTGGAAAATCCAGTGCTTGACAAAGGCATAGTGATAAAACTTAATCATAACATCTGTCTTACAAACTTTTAATTTTCCCTTGTAAATATATTTTTTTAAATGAATCCCTTTTGTTTTCTCATATCAGTTTGCTGATGGGGTTTTCCCTAAGAGAAGGTCAAACGCATCATCCATACAAAAACAAGTCACTAGCTTTGACTTTTAACTGTTGTTCTTCTTGTAAGATTCTGTATGTATGTTTATGAATTAGCATTAGCTGCTAACAGACATTTTTGTTAGGTATTCGGTTGCTTGTTCCTCACATTGTTCCTTGGGTTTCTTACATACAAAACCAAGTCATGCAAAGGAGAAATGGGTTGGTTGATGAAATGTTAAATTTACAAAAGTTCTAAAAAACTGATTATGTCTAGGTTTGAATTAGCTCAGATTGTAAATAATTTTTTTTACAGTGTCGACAAACACTGCCATTTAAGAGTGTGCCAAAGGTCATTTAAAGGTTTACCATCGTAAAGAAACCTTCTGCAGCAGTTAGCACATAGACTAACAACAACAAAGAGGGTTTTAGCCATATGGCTCAATTCTATGTAGTTTTTGCATTGTTGTCCTATTTCACAAGTTATCCCAGTGCATCCAAACTTTAAGCCTAATTTTCTTAAGAAAAAAGAAACAAAAGAACAGAGAATTGTTGTTTTTACTTTCTTTAGACCTAAATCTAAGCATTTCCTATTTTGGGGATAGCATAAACAATAGGTCATATGAGCTTTGTTTGTTCTTTGTTCTTTAAAGAGCCTACACTGAGTATAGACAGCTCCTCTTACACTCATTAGTCCCCCAACTAAGTCGTTAGTGTGAGGGTCATCTTCTTTTGAGGCAAGCTGAGGGGAGTAGAGTTCTGTGGTTCTCAGGATCTCTAAGACTCGATCCAAAGCCTCAGCGACTGTGACTGGACTGCTCTCCTGAGCTGCGTTGATTATGTTTATCACCTAGGAAAAGATAAGGTGACATTTAAACTGTTACATACGTCGAAGAGGTCTCAGCATATGACACAATATCAAAGTGCCCCTTTCGATGTACATGTGTCATAGAAATGTGCATGTGACACTGGGTAGGTCTCGACTGAGGCAATAAAAGCTTAATAAAAGCCATGTTTGAAACACACAAGAAGGTCATAGGATCTGCAGTGGGAGGCAGCACAACAATGTGACTTATTGTATACCCCATATCATCACATTATGTGCTACACTAGCACACAGATCAGGCTTATTGTTGCTGACAGTTTCTGCCCCAGTTGCTCCTTGGATCACGGCAGCAGGGTCATGGAACACTCAGGGAACAGGGTTAAACTTTTTTTTTGTTTTTTGACATTTCTGTTTTTCACATTATGGTTTAAACACGATCGCCATCACACTCTACTGTTGGCAGACTATGGCTGTGACGAAATGGAGGGAGGATGTGACGTCATACGCTGTGTTATTGGAGGTTATTTTTTTGATTATTTAAATTTACATCCCCCACAGAATTTTGTCATGACCGTTCAGACTGATGTTTTAAAAATCATCAGATAGACATTAAATTTAGAACCACGTATGAATGTTTCCTCATTCTCGTTAGTTTTCATTTTCATCAATATTCACTTTTATTAATGAGAACAGTGTTTAGAATTCCTGTAAATACTGGGCCTCAAGCTTCCTCATCTAAACCACTTCCGTTATGAGGGTTTAGTACCTTGGTAATGGGAGCCTCGATGGTCATGGAGTGAATCCTAGCAATAGAGGAATATCTTCTGTTCTGTAAACTAGGAGCTGCAATACAGAAAGTAGTGATGTGTAAATGGTTTTAGGTATACATTTGCCCAAAATCACAACACTGTACAAATTCTGCGTGGTTTTCCTGAGGGTCTATGAAATAAACACAAAAGAATGTGTGACAATATGTAGAACTGAGTCACAACAGTCGAATTGAATTGTTTATAAAGGAAATTCAGACTGAATTCTGATTGGAGAGTAAAAGGTAGGCGTAAGAGGAGAAAAAGCTCTCAATTGAAAATACAAGCATCTGCGTCAAAGGGACCTGAAGAGTGTGGAGGATAATAATGTCATCAGCCCACACAGCACCTCTTTTTAGGTTCTCTTTAGCTCAAGTACCTCTCGTAATACACCCTGAGCCATTCTCTGACTTCCATTCCCTATCTTCCCCCTTGCTCCATTTATCCTTTGTGTCACCTTATCCCCTTATATCACTCTCCTCATCATCTCTCTCCATAATCTTTTACTCATTTCCTCAGACCCTCCTCTGCTCTGAAGTAGAGACTTATTTATTCATACATATGATGCAGTTTAAAAGATCTCACCATCACTGCCACGAGAGCTGAGTGATCTGGCATCAATCGAGTCTTTCCTTCGGTCCCGGTGACGTAAGGAATGGCACTCTAGAGCAGAAAAGGAAAACCTTGAATGTAATTACATGCGTAGTGCATGTTGAGATTGATGGACACAGATTTTATCACAGTTTAAAAAAAAATGCCTTTGGGTATTTTTGGTAACTGATTTAAAAAAACATTGCTTACTTGTTGAAAATTGATTTTTCAGGCAACATATCTTTAGCAGATAAAATGTTTTTTTCTGCAACAATTGTGTGGAAACTTTTGAGGATCCTCAAAGTATGATGACAATAATCATTAGTTATGTATCGTTATAATGCATACTTCTTTTGGTAAGTCGTCGGGGAAAGTTTACCAGCCTGATGTAGACACAAATTCACACCCACATTAACACCAACAGTCAAATGAAGTGTCCATTTGAAATAATATCATGTTTCTGGGACAGAAGCAGAGTACCTGGAGAATAAACCTCAGACATATGGTAGTAAAATCACCATAACATAAAGGTTATTATTCTTCAAGAGAATGTAATTGTGTTCTATATCCCAAAATAAATTAAAAATTAAATTATAGCCAGCAGTTTTGACACGTCCCTTTAGATTAGAACTAATGTTGATTCTACATTTAATGCATTTCAGTTTTGTTGACTTCAGCACACATCAGTTAGTTAATGCTCTTATCTTCGCATGTTTGCTTTTTTTTTTTTTTAATGTTTCAGCTGCCGTTACTAAACAAAACACACCACTTTGTTGACTGATTAAAATTCCAGGAAGTGAAGTGTATGGTCTAATGACCAAGGTTAACAAAGCAAATTGCTCAGTGTCTTTTTGTCACTACAGTAAAGCTCATTGGTTACACACTCCTTTATTTTTAGCTCTGCTGATGTCACACTTTCACACATGTACAAACATGACTTCCGTTGGATGTGAGGCAAAACTGGAAAGGTTTTGTGACATCATGTTTGCATGCAGTCATTTGTGTTAGTATCCAAAGACAGAAATGTCGACAAGGATTTCATGATAAGATCAAGAGGAATCTGGTATAATTCTAAAAATCTTGTTGTTAGTTTTGTTACCTGAATAGGAATGCTCTCCACTGCACCTATCTTCTTTGTTGAACCTGTGGACCTGTGACACACAAAACTGCTGACCGTTACTCACACAAGTTTTTTTTTTTTTTTTATACTGTCATAGACTTTAAACAAATCTGTTTGAATGGTGTATATCTGAGTGAACTTCATGTGTAGCTATCTTGAAAGTTGGATGCTATTTTTAATATTTGTGATTAGAAGATTAGATTGAACTGTATTGATCCCACACTGGAGAAATTACTTCTAACCATATTATTTAGGCTGAACTACAATATCTATTCACTGGCGCAATCCCACTCAATTTAGTACATTTTTGGAGCGCTTGCTGAAGCAAACCCCCACACGGGGTTGCAGTACCTCTGGAGATCGCGATGGGCAGTGCTGTGCAGTATAGCTCACGTGCGCAGGAAGAAGAAATCCCTGTCCAGCTGCCACGCTTTATTTCATGTCCACACAAACCACCATTGTCTCCTGCTCTGTCCCTGTTTGGACCACTGTTTGGACCGTCTGAGTAGAAATGTTATCATGACCTCCTCCACCATCACAATGTTTGAGGCAAAACAGAAGTCTGACATTAAGCTTTTATATACTCATTTTATGACATTTCTACGTCCACTTTATTGTGGCATTCTGTGCTGGTTGAAAGCCATTGTGTTTGTATATGCTTGGTCTAGCTTTAGCCTCCGCCGTGCCCCCCCCCCCCACTCTTTCTTTGCCCTACAGTTTGTTACATACTAAGTCAAGAGACTTGCAACAAAAGTATACGCACTTCTAATGAGGTTCGAGGATGGCAGACACAAAGTTGGCTATGTTTTAATGCACATTTTATAATGTAAAGCACAAACAGATAACCGAAAAACACTAACAAAAGCTTGTGAATGAAATTAAGTTGGAATGGAAATGGCTTTTAATAGAAAGTACAAACAAAAATTGACCCTGAAGCTGTTATAAGTTGAGTTTAAACAAATAATACTCACTAAACAACACAATGACATGGAAAATGGTCTACAGCCAAATGTCTGGGTGGGAAAATAGTGAAATAATATGAGGTTTTGAGTCTTCAGAGGAAAATGTCCTCAGCAAAGACATCCATGATGTCCTTAAGAGACCTGTGTGGCTCGTTCACTAATGGAAAAGATGTGAAGTGGAGCAGCTGTCTCGTAGAATTTAGTGAAAGTGAACTCCTTGTCATTGAGTCACAGCCCACCACTGCACACAACCAAATGTGACCTCTGTTTTTAACCCATCACCAAAGTGAGCAGGGGGCAGCATAAGTGCCCGGGGAGCAGTGTGTGGGGACGGTTTCTTTACCTCATTTATAGGTCGATAAGTTCTCGCTCTACCGAAATGTGATTAGTCGATTTTTTTTTTGTTTGTTTTTTTGATATACTTTTTGGTTAATTTTAGACGGAGGAAAAGTACCATAGGTGAATCAGTTCACCAGGTGGGCTCATCGCTTCACCATTATGTTCCTAGGTAACGGTTGCTAGGATGTATAAGTGGACAATGACAGTTTGGGGGCAGGGTTTTGTGAAAGGTACATTCTCTTTTTTTCCGGTTCCTAAATAATTTTCAGCGTAAATAATGAGTTAATTTATATTAATATATATATGTATTAAACACACACACACACACACACACACACACACACACACATATATATATATGTATATGTATGTATATGTATGTATATGTATATATATGTATATGTATGTATATGTATATATCTTTACCTCATTTATAGGTCGATAAGTTCTCGCTCTACCAAAATGTGATTAGTCGATTTTTTTTTGTTTGTTTTTTTGATATACTTTTTGGTTAATTTTAGACGGAGGAAAAGTACCATAGGTGAATCAGTTCACCAGGTGGGCTCATCGCTTCACCATTATGTTCCTAGGTAACGGTTGCTAGGATGTATAAGTGGACAATGACAGTTTGGGGGCAGGGTTTTGTGAAAGGTACATTCTCTTTTTTTCCGGTTCCTAAATAATTTTCAGCGTAAATAATGAGTTAATTTATATTAATATATATATGTATTAAACACACACACACACATATATGTATTAAACACACACACACACACACACACACACACACACACACATATATATATATGTATATGTATGTATATGTATGTATATGTATATATATGTATATGTATGTATATGTATATATATGTATATGTATGTATATATATGTATGTATATGTATGTATATATG
>NC_024320.1:19241909-19253644 GCF_000523025.1 Cynoglossus semilaevis
TAGGAGTAACCATGATTTAATGTGATTAATCCACAGTAACCCTAACAACATAAATGTATGTGTGTGTATGTATCATTGTGTAGGCCTGTTTTGACAACATAAACTTTCATTGGCCACTTCAATGCTTTGGAGAATGGGATCACTTACTGCCATGTCTAAGAATTCCCAATCCTAAAAACCTGGAATGAATGCTATTTGGCTTTGGCAGCCAGATGCCAATGGCCGCCTCACCTTATACATGATGAAAGAGAGTATGCGTCCCTGCACAGCTTTGTCTGGGGTATAAATAGCCCTGGCGCCTGTTTGCTAGCGCTCCCTGGCCTTAGCTGTGAATTGCGGTACTTAGCTGTAGCTTAGCACACTGTAGTATGATGTTTCTGGCCTAGAACACAGCTGATAGCAGCGACACACCTGCTTCGCAGGGACTGTGCACATTTCTGCACAAAGCTGGCAGCTCCCTCAGAGCCATCGTACACTGTTGAGTATTTTAATACTCTTTTTGACGTAAGCTCGTTCATAGTGTTTACGCTAAATTTACTGCAGTCAGATATTTCAAGTGCATGTGTCTAAACTGGAGTTATCTTTTCTACCAGGCTTGATTGGGCCAAATGGCGCTGTATGTGAGCTATGTAAATGGACTGACACCTATTTAAACAGTGCAATGGATTTCAGAGTAAGAGTCTTCATGTTTCAACGAGCTGCTATGAAGACAACATTAACCTTGAACCAGGACAAAGACCGACTAGGAAAGGCTATTTAAAGATTGGATACTTACCACCGGTGTCATGATACGGTATCACCAAATGAAAGATTTGTTGGTTTATTGTTTTTGTTTGGTATTTCTTGTTAAGAGGTTTAAGAGAAAGCATTTAGGACCTAAAAGATTTAGGAAATACAACTACACACAAAATAAAAAAGTGCATTAACTGCTCGGGAGAAATAGAATCCTGAGAACTGAAGCAAATGTAGAGTTGTTTTTTTTTTTTTTTTTAAGTTGGTGGAATTGGGATAGGAATGGATAAGAATGAACATTTCCGATTAAATTCAAAATCACAATCTTGTGATTATCGATCATATCAATTCAAATCCTTATTGATTTTCTTATTGATTCTTGTTTTCGTGTTAGAAAATAAAATGTAGTTTACAAATTATGCAAAATAATAGTCGGTAATAATGTGTTTGCCATGCTGCAATTGCACATGCAGATCTATTCCCACTACTGTGGACTGTGATAAATTGTATTTTTTTTTCTATTACATGGGGAATGGCTGCCTGAGTTGAGTTGCAAACTCGTCATCAGCACTTTTGACTTTGACTCACCTGGTTGTTGTTATCAGTGTGTGGTCTCTTGATGGCCACAAAGTGTCGAATTTTCCTGCAGTGACAGAAAAGGATGCATCATTTCTCTGTTGCTTCCTGAAACCTCCACATTGTGATCACTTTGATGTGTGTTAGTATTATCTTACCCTCCTTGGCCAATGACAGGTGTGATCCTCACATGCTGCTGAATGCTGTCACCTGACTTCTTCCGAGCGTAGTAAATACCCTGCCACTCCTTCAGTAACGAGAGAAGGGTCTGAGACCAAGAGAGGCTTTTTCAGGGATAGACATCGTAGGACCTATGGTTTACTGACCTTTCCTTTTTTGATACAGGTGTTGATAGTGTCCAGCAGGTCTGCTCTGTTTTTGTCACTCTTGGGGAGTTCAGTCAGTTCTTTCCCAATTAGCTCTCCTTTATGAAAGCCCATCATTCTTTCAAAGGCTGGATTCACGTACTAGGACAAACCAGAGTAGTAAAAAAAAGTGGTATTTAATAACTGCCTGTTGCAAAGCTTCAATAATTTTAATAGGTTTTCGTTCCAGTTTAGTCAAATAGCTAAGGTTTGCTTTGATTACAAATTATTATTCTGAGATTGGAAGGTTGACCGTCCCTCATAAGCTGGGGCTTTTCCTAAATTGTATGTACCTGTATTATGTGGTCCTCACTGGTAATCTCCACAGCCTCCTGACAGTGATCCAAAGCAGTAAAGACAGAATTACATGCCCTAGGGATTAAACCACAGCAACATAGAAATTAATACAAACATGTGGGGGAACCCACACAGCCACCACTAAAATACTAACTTTCACTTTAACACAGATACAAACAAAGTCCTAAAAAAATCAAATCAAATAAAGGCCATTTAGACTAAAGCCTGATAATGAATGAATTATTTTAAACATGAAATTACACTATCTACTTAACCTTATCTAATGCTTTAGATAAGCTTAATAAATTGCTCAATATCTTCTGGTGGCCTGGCTCTAGCAGTTTAAAAATAAATCTAGTGTTGCAAAGTAACATCTGGCTACAATAAAATAAATCAAAAGCCTCTCAACGAAACAAGTTTGATTTTCATTTCTGTGTTTATAATACTAGCTCTGTTCAAAAAAAAAATTAGAATATACTTAAAAGTGAGGCCATTATTTTTGTCTTCAACTGTTCATGACTTCATGTGATGAAGGATTTTCTTTTCCTCTGCTGTACCTGAGTTTGAACTGGCATCGCACCTCTCCGTGCTCCAGCTGTATGAGCTCATTGTAGCAGGCTGACACACTGCTGTTCTCCACAAACCTCTGGAGGCCAGAGCAGGTTAAATGGCATTTGAATGAGAGTGAGGAGAGAGAGATGATTGGAAAATTAAATGAGTCAGGATTCACTCAGTGGCCACTTATTTTACAGCCTGCTACGTCATTTTCACACCGTCAAACATAGTTGAGAATAAGTGGCTCTTTCACTGCTATTATAGAGGACTGTTATAGGCAACCAAGAAAAACAACAGCAACAGACCAAAGACTAATAGTGTCTCTTAGGAACAGTCACAACGAAGGCAAGTTGTTGGACTTACTCTGTTGAATCCAGCGCAGAGGATAGGGAGAACAGATGGCTCCTCCTGGTCAGGTGACCTAAACAATGACACAAGTCAATTATTATTCTTTGCAGCCGCAGACATTTGACTTTACTATTCCAAGACTATCAAGGTAAACAATCCAACTCACGTCGGCGACACAACAGCTAAAATGACTGTGTTTTCTGAGGGCTTTGTGGCACGTATCAACCTGGAAATGAAACAGAAGAAAAGTCAGGAGAATCAGACGGACACATCAACTCATGTGAAGTTGCTAGGATAGGTATGAGATAAACATGTCGGCAGCATGCTGGATGATGTCATCACCACAAAAGGATGGGCCGCAAATTTCTGCACTCACACACAAAAAAACTGAGAACACAGCATCTGCCTCAGAGGGACGACCACAAAGCCACAGTGCTGGCAACATGCTCGGGAAAATGGCCTGAAGGTGGAGGAGAACTAAGAAGACAGTGATGAAGGATAAAAGGAAGAACAGAAGGAACAAATGATGGCAGGGATCCTGGTGGGGGGATGAGTATCGAAGGGAGGGAGGTTAGTGACAGGGAAAGGAGTCAAGTAGCAAACAGGGAGCAACTGCCAAACTGTGGCAATCAGGAGACAGCAGTGATGAATGAATCTGTGTCTTTGTCCACAAAATATACGGTGGTGGCTTTTCCAACGACCAAGAACTTTGGACTGTTTAGTTAAGTCTCTAACAATCACTGCAGACCAGTTGTCTGCAGAAATCAGTTAAGTGGTGCAGTGACGAAGAATACCACAGATTTCACCAACTCTAGTACTATGGAAAGCATAGAGAGGTTTCATGTGATTAAAAATGCTCAATAGATATGCACAGATTAGAAGACTCTTTATGAAACAGACGTACATTTTGTCCAAATCTTGATTTGAACCATTGTGAAATATAAAGATGTAATGTTAAATTACAGCAGGAAACCAGTTCTGCATGTATGATTTAATTAAAAGCCAGCAAGAAAGCAAAGGCCAAATGAGGATTCTGGATATTGTCCAGACATTTATACTGTGAAGGGAAAAACTGGGACCAGAAAGTAAAACCAGTCCTTAACAAGTCCTGACAAGTGAACTACTCCTGGTTCTGCTGGGTCAATACCATCCACACGCACAATCTGTACTTAAGACTTTGGTAATCATTGTTGTTCCGACTATGTTAAGGGGCGTGCAACATCTAGATGTATGTGCACGTGGTGCCAAAAGTGGAGGCAAAAACAGATCTTGTTGAACTAAGGTGAGGACACACATTTAATGCTTTACAAGAGTAATATGTTCCATGATTGATCAGACACAAACACACAACAGCTGCAGAAGTCCAGCAGCGGAAAGAGACTGGATTGGATTAGATAAGATTAGATTAGATTAGATTTGATTAGATTAGATTAGGGGAATCACTGGGGAAATTTGACATTTCATCACACAGCCTACATTCCTTTAAATACACAGAGTGGTCATCCAGGACAGGGGCTATTTGCTACAGTGTTTTGCTTTGAACAAGCAAGATGAAAATGTGATTGATTCAATTTACAGTGTGTGCAGGAGGCTATTATAAAGAGACTAAAGAGCTGTGTGTGGCTCAGGAGCTACAGGTGGCAGACCCCTGCACTAATAGAAAAGCAGATCAAACCCAGTCAAACGTGGCCTCTATTTGCTTATATCGGGCAACGTTAGATTTTTATGCTAGATGCTACAGTATATGAATAATATCTTTTCGCTGTCTGTACCTGCATTTCTGTGGTATTGCTGTGGTATGGTTGGTGTGGTATATAGCAATATAGTGTTGTGAAAAACTTTTGATGAAAGTTGCCTCACTGACCTGTTAGACTTTCATAGTACTGACTGTATGAGGCACATATAGTAGTACAGTTTTAAATGCAGAGAAAAGTTCACTCCACATTCTCATGAATACTAAAGCGTTTTGACTAATGTCAGGACAGTCAAGTGTATATTTATTTGTTAGTTAAAAAAAGGAAAAATTGACTCATAGATGTTAACTTTAGGTCTCGTAGTGAAAGCGGTGCATCAGTGTGGCTTTCTTTGTCAGACATCTGTTTATCCTTAGGGCAGAAGTTAAATTCCTGGTTGGACTCATTTGAAGGTCAGATAGTTATCAGTACTGTATAGACAGCGGTCTTGTTAGCTGTTGTTGTATCACTAATTGCTATGGTCATTATTTCATGTTAGTCAGTAGGAAAGTGAGGGCATGTCAGAAAGTGTCTTAAATTACTGGAAATAATAATGGGTTGGTTTATGCTATGAAAAAAAAAAGAAAAAAATGTTTTCTAATTATGCTCAGCTGCATAGCAGTGTTGATGTAGGCTTTGTGACCCTTAACATAAGTTTGGGTGGAATTTGTCATCCTTGAACAGAACAACAGTTGGCAGGTTGGCTGTTGGTTTTTTACTATTATTCTGTGTGACCAAGCAGCACTTTGTGACATTTTATTAACTTAAAGTATTAATTCTGATGTTAAAGTTACACCATTTTTGCTCTAGAGTTTAACTTAAATTTCTGCAACTGTAGTGGAATAATTACCTACATGCAAAGATTATCCATATATAATACAGTCATACAGACTGATAACCCTAACAATTGTGCTAATTGCATTATGTAAACATGATATATTGTAAAAGGATATATTAGACTAATACACATAAAGGGGTTACTATTTCTTACAATACGTCTGGAGGACCCATTGTCGGAGTTGTTACACACAAACCAAAAAATTCACTAGTGACTGTACTGCAATTTGAGCCACCCATGTGGTTTATTTTTGCAGAAATAACCAAACAAATGTAATTAAGCAAATCCACATTAGTAAACCTGTAGCGTTAACAATGAGCTTACCGACAGACGGCTTCTGGCTCAAAGTAGCGGGAATTACGTCCATCTATGACTATAATTTCATGGTGCTTGTCCAGGAAACACTCGACAGCAGACTCGGGCGTTCGTGCAATGTTGCACCTGAAGCCTGCTTGGTCACAGGCCCACCAGAATGCATCACTTTGGCTGTCCTCCTTAGCAAACACCAGCAGAACCTAAGAAGATAACAATTAGAGAGATGTCTGAATGAACATCAAGACATCATCAGATGAGTACAATTTACAATGTGACAGAATTTAGAGTACTGGCATTTTTAAGTTAACTTCAGTAGAATTTTATAAAATATGCAGTAAATATAGGCCTGACCCATTTCATTACAAATTTTAAAAACATAGGTTTAAAAAAAACCTTGATATGGATTAGTAATACAAAGAAGGTTTATGAGTGATAAAATAAATCAGCACGGCCCACTTCTGATGCAAAGCGTTATTGGACTGACACTCCTATTTAACGCCATTTAACCTCTGTGGCCAAAAAGTCCAGGCCTTTCTGGCCCACATAGGATGTGTAGGCTGTACACTTCATGGGACATTCACACTCCCTTTTGCGTCAATCTGTGTAGAGTGTCAAGTTTAAAACCTGGTATTTTTGGAACTGGTAACACAGGGAGCGCATGCAGTTCCACAAGAAAGGCCATCTTTCAATGGCTGGACACAAACAGGTCAGTTTCTTGCACAGTGTTAACCACAAAAAAATGACAACAAAAATAAGATAAGGCTGTTTAAAAAGACTGGATGAGAATGGGTGAGGAGGTGGAGGAGGATGGAGAGAGAAAATAAGCGAGTGTTGGAGAGTGGCTGTGAAAGGTCCACAGTCTTTGATCCCAGCCTGGCTTGTGTATCTAAGGCTCTGCTTTGTGTAACCACGGTACTAGCTTGTGAAATTCCACACACAGAGTAGCTGGTCAATCCCAGGACCACGCTGACTCTACATGTCTCCGACCCAGCACCTAAATGTGTCATCAGTAAGAAGCCTGGTGGGGGGCAGGAGGGGGTGGGGGGGATGGGTACCATTGGTGCACAAACACATCAGTTTGATAGAAAATAGAAGATTGGCAAGATTTTTTATCATGCGTGATATGATAATGACTATGTCTACTTTCCTCTCTAGAATCCATGACTTAACTTGATATGACCTGAGCTGACTTGGCCTAACCTGACTTGACTGGACTGGACTTGAAAATGTACTTAACTATTCAGTAATGATTTTTTGCTGTTGAGGAAATGAATGTCTACTCCTTCATCAATGACAATAGTAGCTGTACAAAAGTAAAGACTAGTGTTTGGACCACATACAGTACATCGCCAGACTCTCCTGAGTCGCACTGGATCAGGTGGACTCATGAAGTCACACAGGAACAACCCGAGCCAAGTAAATAAAATGAACTGTTCAGTAACCAACAGTAACCAATTATAATAATATTTCATGTTTCTAAAGCAGCCAGAACAGAGAGATATTTGTGGTGCCAACATTTCAATCTGCTGACAATGTTTGTTATCAGCAGCTCAAACTTTCTCTTGTAATACAAGTGACATAATCTGAGCAGCACATGCACTAATCCCTCACCAGAGCAGGATGAGAAGATCCTTGAGTCAGCTTTATCTCATTCAACACTCTGTTATCAATGGACTGACACTAGAGGAAACTACTAGCTCTGTTTAAGGTTTGTGGTTTTTCCATTCAAATGATACTGCAAACTATACATAAAACAGCAGGCAATTTGTATTTGTGATGTGTGATGGACCTGGACTGGTTTATGCTATTACTATATTAGAACTACAACTAATACACCATAACAACAAGATTCTAGTGAGTTTTTTCCCCTTTTCAGGTTTGAGACCTAAAATAGAAACTATTCTAAATAAACAAATTAGTCTTTATGTTCATCAATCAGAAATTGTGGTAAGGTGTTTTAAATAGCACATTTTCTTATTTTATATTACCGTCTTTTACTGTGGTAAAAAGTGAATTAGTATAAATTATACAACATTAAAATAAAAACTTATTTCAGGGTTTTTTAAAATCACAAGATATATATACAATTATTCAAGTATTTATAGTTAATTAGATTAATGGCTATATACAATTATTCATATTTAAGTATTTATAGTTAATTAGATTAATGGAAAAATAGTTATCCAGAGCACTGAAAAACAAATTAGTGAAAATACTAATTTAAGTTTTAGATTTAAATAAAAATAAATATAAAGATTTGGTTGGTTGGAGTCATAACATTTTTCCCCAAAGGATTCAAAACTTCAGGATTAAAAAAAAGTAACATTCCTCCAGTATAATTCAGTTTATATCAGGAACCTTCTGAGTGTAAATCCAAACTGTGTTTCTCACCTGGATTGGTTCCTGGGTCAGTCTCATCGGTCCCACAAATTCTTCTGTTCCTGAAACCTGCAGGGAACAAGTGACATTGTGAGAGTGACTTCTAACAGATTAATGTCTACAGACACAACAAACCATCTGTTGACATTTCTCACCATTTCACACTTGATGTCCAGAATCATTCTGACAAATTGCTTTTTCCTACTGCATACCTTGTCCGTCCCAGTAGCACTATAACAACCTACTGTATATGTTCCGCCTAACCTCCAGTACACAGGAGAAATGTGTACTTATTAAAAAAGGGCACAGGTCAAAGAACAAACCAGAGCCTTAGCTTTCAAAAACAAAAATCTGTGTGTCAATATCTGTGCTATCAAATTTCCTTTCCAACCAATTTCCTAAATGCAGCTCGGCCGCTCTGGACTCACATGTGAACACATGGTCCAGGAGTAAGCTGTCCACTGTAAATCTCTTTAGAAAGTATTAGCAGCCGGTCACAGACCGAACTAACAGGTTTACGTGCATTATCCTGCTGCAGGAGCTCCACACCGTACTGTGTATGTGTGTATTGTGTGTTTGCAGCTTGTCCACGCAGCTTCAGTCGCCTTCTTAAAACCACATGCGTCATTCTGGGGTGAATCAGCGACTGCAGCGTGTACAGTACCTCATGATCACATGTCCTTTGAGCTTATGGAAAACACACACACACTACTTTATTAGAATAAAATTACGAGAATAAATAATCATGATTTTATGAGAAAGTTTTAATATTCAAAAAAACTAAGAATATCCCAGTATTATAAATCTAATGTAAATTATAAATATAAAAAGAAGTCTAACATTATTACAGTTATCCAATAATACCTGTGTGGTGTTTTTTTCAGAATAGACACAGATTTTTCCACCATCTTTTTAAATGTCCTGTTATGTGATGCCATTATGGCAGAAGACAAAGTACAATATCTCAGTTGTGAGACTAACGCTGACGTAGAACTTTACACAACGCTCCACGTGTACACATCTAGTTTTGATGTACATACAGGTAACAGTGGCTGGTCGATTCTCATACCCCCACCCCCCACACACACCCCACACCTCAAAACATGTCTTCTATAGTCACAACATTATCCACATAAATTTACAACGTCAGTCTTTAACTTCAATAATGTTAAAAAAAAGGAGTATTAGGTTTACACGACAATTGTTAAACTTGTGAAAATCAACAGTTGCCTTAAATGTCAACACTTATAGTAACTTTATTATTCATAATTTTAAGTTTAATTTAAAAAATGTATGTTTATGCATGTTTTAGCTTTTTTTATGGCTTTGGTTTTCATGAATTTTTGTGAATCCAAATTAAATTCAGTTCTGAATGTCTTACTGTTATAAAGGAAGTACATCTAACATGAAGCCAGAAAGTGGGAAAGCACTCTGCGAATCTTTTCTCTTTTCTGTCTTTGTCTCACACCTTATATTAATCCCCCCTTACCGACATTATGTCATTGCATATACTTATAAGCAAATATAATTTAAATGTTGCTTTTTATTATAGAGACCCTGCCCTCTCCCACTACCCAGTATTTTACTACACATCAAAGGCCAGTAAACATAACAAAGTTACAGTATGTTTAACGTAATCTTTTGCAGGTGTTTGTGTTTACAGTGATCACACATCATGAAGATGAATGAAACGATCGTTTACACCGTGGCCAGAGAACAGAGAGCGATGGCTAATCATTCTGTGTAGGTGACAAAGAAGGGGTGGATTTCTAGTCCAAACTTGACCTTTTGTGTATTTTTGGCTTTGAACCTGGGCAGACTGTTTGGAAATCAGAAATGATGCAGCTTGATGTAATTGCGGCCTTCAGAGTACAGTCAGATCTCCCAGTAATCTTGTGCATTATGTCATGTTTTCAAATGTGAAGTCAGACTTGTATTTCAGATGTATTTCAGAGATTGTCAGTGAAATGGTCCAAGCAGTCAGCTTTAATCCTGGTGTTTCACTCATCACTGTGTACAACAGGCCCGGACGTTTTGCCTGATTTAAGTCCTCTTAACAAGGCCTGAGCTTATCTGCAGTGCAGACGGCCTTCTACATCGCGCCTGGACTGACTTGAGGTCAGCTGTCTGTCTGAACAAGCTGTAACGGCTGTCATCGTTCTTATCCTTTAGACGTGATAACCTCACACTGATCAAATGAGACAATGATAAATGTCAGGTTTATCATGTTAGCAGGCTAACTGACAACAGCCTTCAGAACTGATCACCCCGCTGCCAATAACAGCTCACTTTAGAGGACACTAGAGTACAGAGTACAGTACATGTAGCTGTAGCTGTGGCTGGGTATTCACATGGACTTTTAGTAATAGCAAAAAATACTTTAAAATATAGTATAATATTCCGTATGTCACATCAATGGTTCCTAAGCTGCTCAAACTTTGGAATTCCATCAAGACCAAGGTTACTTTTTAAGTAACGAAAGAAGTGCACCAGGGTAAACAAAAAGCCTTTTTCTCTCAACAATGTTTTTCAAAGTATAAATAACAAGAAACAATGTTGCTAAATAGAAAAAGACCAACCAAGAGGTAATAACCACACTAAATGTGAATATTCGGTCAGGGTTGCCTTCACAGATCACCTGGTTAGTTACAATGTTAATTTCCTGACTGCATAGATTAAGACCCAAGTTTTGAGTCAACATTAACCTTTAAACATTCTAATATAAATATATATATTTATGGCATGTCTACAGAATATGTGAATAACGGTTATTTTCTATTCAAATGATCAGGCTGAACTGATCTACCTACATTGAAAACGTTAAATATATATTTAATCATATAAACCAAAAATACATTATATACATGAAATGTTGGCTAAAACATGCAGCTCTTTGGCACAGTATGATCATCACTGTTCTTACAATATATGATCACTGCTGCACACTATTGAATTGCATTTATTTTTAATACTTTGTCATGCTTTTGTCAGTGTTTATTATTTTAGTCATCATTAATACTAACCCTTCTTATTTACCTTTCCTGTATCTACAGCTCATATATAACTTTCTTACACATTTGTACTTGGCAGACACTGGCGTCATATTCCGGCGTGGCCTATAACTTGCCCTTAGGAACATCAAGAGAACATTATCTTTTATCTCATTTGCAGTGAAACACAGTATTTCCATTGATTCTGGTCTATGCTCACCCAGCACATGAGACTCTAAAACAAAACACTAAGCAGTGTGGCAATGACAAATCCCAGTGATGGGACTTGACCTTTGTGACTGCTACAGTAAATCTTCTACTCAGGTGGACAGAATTTGTTCTGTGCTTGAATTTCCAACCTTTTCGTAATGGGATAACACACATGTAAACACACACTTTCAGGAACGTCTCTTCGTGTAAACACTGTTCCCAGTCTGACATCCAAACTATGTTCCGCTTCACGTCCAGATGATATCCTTGCTAACACAGTCTCCTTCCTCATGACCAAAACAAGACTTTGTCTATTTTAGGCAAACTGTTCAAACCAATCATGGCTATGATTATATAAATATTTGCATGAATGTATGTATGTGTGTGTATATATATA
>NC_024320.1:19253670-19260449 GCF_000523025.1 Cynoglossus semilaevis
ATGTACATATGTGTGTGTGAGTATATATAGTATGTATGTATAGTATATGTATGCACTGTATATATGTACATAAGTCAGAACAGGTTTCAATTCTGGAACATTCACTTCCCTGAAGTTTAAGGCAAAGTCAACAAAGACAAACAGTCCAGTAAACAAAGAATCTCAGGAGGCAAAAAAAGGTGGTTACTGACTTACTTGTGTTAGCAACATATTTGATAATCCAAACCAGAAATTCCTAATACGAACAACAAAATGGACCAAACCACCAAACCATAGTAGGGCACCAAAAAGGGCTAGGACTGGCTCTGAGTGTTGGCAACACTTTTCCATTTTGCCCTTAAAGTGTTGAGCAGTAGGAAGTAAAAAAAATCTTTTGTTAAAGGCAGAGTACACAAGTTGCTAGACTTTTGAGACTTTCACACTCGCATTCATTCCGTTTATTCTTCAATTGTCTAGAATCTGTACATTTTTGAAGATAAATAGAACTGGGCCACTAAAAATAGGAAATAAGCTGAGCTGCACCTGTTCCTACTGGAATAGAATCGGATGTTTGTTTTTCTCATATTTAATAATAATAATTTGCATACCTGGCAGTTATATTCATAGCCACATTATTGTAATGTATAAACTAAAATAAACACTGGGGCTTTCCACCTTTTTCATATACCTACAGTAGTACCTTCAGAAAATGTTTAAAATGTGGATAAATGGATGGATAATATAATTTTAGCCTGAATTAACATCATTACATCATTTATACAATTAGAAACAAATTAAGGAATGCTTTATGGTTTTTGAATGGTTCTCAAACTGTGGTACACATACCACCGGTGATATGCGAGCTGTCTCTAGTGGTACGTGGGGAAAATTCATATTTTCACGTTTACAGTTTCAATTGAATAAATCTGAAACATACCATGCACAATTAATATAACATTTAAACATAAACATCTTTATAAATCATTTATAAACATCTCTCCTGTGGTGGAAGCTAACAGGGAAGGCCTACGCTGCTATGTTCTAATGTTGGTCATCATGGTGGTACTCAGAGAGCTCAGTGTTTTCTCAGGTGGTACAGAGTATGTAAGAGTATAAGACGTTTGAGAACCACTGATTTCTCAAACGTCTTTTTTAAACTACTGCGGCACTAAGAATCATTTTGTCTTTCAGCATTACGGTTGTGATGTTGCTCACTTTATGACCTTTTTAAACAATATTTTTGCGTCGTGATTCTTGAGAAAATATTGTCCTCCGTACATTCTAAGTCAGTAACTGTGAAAGACTGTAAAATGCCCTGAACGGCCTCAGCTCCTTCACATGTGACTGTTCACAGCCCACCTGTTCTGACCTCAGGGGTAAACAAAAGAATAGTGCATGTAAATACTCAATACACACACAGCTCTATGGTCAAACCCATGTCTGTACAAGCAATTCAGTGTTATCAACACCATGGCGAAGGCAGTAAAAATATGATAATTGATTCTTTTTTTGGCCCCCTACAGACAGTGGGGAACTGCGGGAGAGTTCATAAACAGCTGACAGACTCAAACTCACATGAGAAACACATGAGCAACATGCTGTCTTTGTGACACCATAAACTCATGACACAGATCTATAAAAAGTATTCCAATGCCCTGCAAAAATATCTTTAAAGTGTTAATAAGTGGTTTTGGATGTGCTAATAAGCGTCCTAGCAAAGATTACAAATACCAAACTGAATGAAAAGTCAATGTTTCAGGAGTGTAGAGAAAGAAGTAGAAGTTTCTCTCAGAATTATATTGATAGAACAATGTCACAATAAAACAGATTAACGTAACTCATGTTTAATGTTTATGTTTTTTTTAAATATCATATTAGTGCTGGGTGAACAGGGAAATTTAATTTGCAATATATTGACTTTTTGAACAGAATCTGTCTTTGTGGCATGTATTCACACACTGGATAGATATCCCAGCAGCCTGACTTAAATGACTCAAGACATGATTTCAGTATCCATGTGTTGATATCATACCACTCTGCTAATTACCATTAGACTGATTTTCCTATTTCTTGTTTGTTTTAAGTCTCTCACTAAAGGAACATTAAAGGAGGTGATTATTAACAAATATTTAGTTGTTAATATTAGTATGAAAAGTCTGTTGCTCATCCCTGTGTGTGTGTTTATCAGTGCTGGCTTAGGACTGCTGTCATCACATATCTCAACCAATGAGAGCATTTACAGTAGGGCTGTACCAAAGACTGCTGCAGCTCTCACATGAACCGGAGCAGCAAAGAATTGGCGGAAACAGACAAATGAAGAAAACGCTGAACTTTCATGATCATTTTTACATCTTACACAACATAAAGTTACTAAAACCAAAATAACTGTAACCACAGCGGAGTTGACTTTTCTTATCATTTGAGTCTTAAGTATCCCATAAACAATAAACTTTTTACGATCATCCACTTTTTTCATATTGAGCACTTTTGGGTAAAAGAGCCCCAAAACACAATTTCTGAATCAGTTTTTGAATCTTGTGCAAAAAATAAATCCTCTGATTCATTACAATTAAACACCTTGATTTTTACCCAGATGAAATGATGAAACTTGAGTCAAAGAATCTAGTTGTTTGTTTGTCTTTTGTATTTTATTGTTTTGTATCTTAATGTCTGCTAACAATAAATGTGTACTTTTAATTTTGTTATGAAGAAAAAATAATTCATTCATTCATCTGTAGAAGCTAAATCCGAAATCAATCTCAACAGTCAGCAAGCAAGGATGAGGTCCAGGTAGGACAGTGGACCAGTTCAGGGACACACATTTACATTCATTCCATTGGTCAACTGAGAGTAAACAGTTTACCTTATCCTGGGTGTTTTTGGAGTATAGGAGAAAACTGGAGAACACAGAGAAAACACATGTACACATGTGGAACACATGCACACTCCTTGTGGAGAAATGATTGGTTGACACCAGGGATCAAACTTGTAATCTTCTTGCTGATGAGAGCACTAACCACTCTTCCACTGTGTGTGCCAAAATAATATCACATATGACTGAGATAGGAAGAGTTTTATTTGTTTTGTTTTCTTTCAAGCCCAACATTTATCTTCTCTATTCTTTGTTCTTGGCGAAATAAAATCACTACATGTGTACGACAGGCGGGATTTGTGATGATGTGCTTTACTGAGAAATAGGATTGCATCGATTCAGATTAGCTTGAGCAGAACTCTATACTCTGTACCAATAGTTCAAATGTAACAGAATAACATGAAGGAGAAGGAGAGCCAATGCTTCTATTGATAATACATGTACATCATTTTTTATTTAATATACATTTTAAAATTAAAATTGTTAGTAGTTTTCTATTTGCGTCTGGACCTGAAAGGGTTAACGTATGCTGAGGGTCTGGTGACAGGATCATCTACTATATTACATTTTACCAAAACACAGCTATGTCCTCTGGGGTCCAATCACATAAGGAGGTATCTGTTCACATGATATCTCATGAGAGGAATCCATCAATGAGCAGAAAACACGCAGTGTGACCAGACATGTACGCTGCCTCGTAATTATAAACAAGTTCCGGAAAGTGCTGAAAGAAAGCTGAGAAGCAGAAACAAGTAGAGCCCAGCCCAGAAGTTTATTTTGGTTCATTATGTTCAGATGAGCTGTGGTGAATGTAACGAGTCATTCAAAGAAGCAGAGCTGGTTTGGGAAAAAGCCTTGAATCAGTGTGTACTAATGAGCTTTTGAGGTTCAGTTTGTGCTTCCTTCTAAGCTTCACAGATAAATGATCCAGGAAACCTCGACACAGTAGTTCTTGATGCACACGGTGTAATAATTCTAATGTCCAAGATGTAGTGAGGTTGTTTTTTTTAAGATTATTTTTGAACAAACCGACCTGGACAACACTGACAATGCATCGCATGATCTATTTTTCTAAGGATGTTGCATGTAGCATGAAAATGTCCTTCTCTCATTGACTTTAGCTACGCTGTAACAGACCGACTCTAGGTCTTCAATGGTCCGGCAGAACGGAGGCGATTACATGGACAAACACTTTGTCTTCTGTCACTTTGATGCACATTTTCTCAGATCTTCTGGGTCGTCCAGTGATGGACGACACTTTGTCTTCTGCCACTTTGATGCACATTTTCTCAGATCTTTTGCCTGAGGACAAACAGATTGGACGCACATTTTTGCTCATTTGACAGAGTATTTTGTTTTCTGGAACCTTCGCTGAGAGCCGCGGGGCTTTACTTAGTGATAATAAACCGTAGTCTGTCAGCAAACTTTCTTTCATATACTGTACCGTGTATGTAGAAAACACAGAGTATAAACTGTATACTTTAAAGCTTAATAAAAACAGATGCAGAACATGGGAATGATCAGCACCATCTGCTGGAGCTCTGACCACTCATTCACAAATACATCAACTAGTATTTTAAAGTAATAAAGATGCTTTATAAAGAACCTGTGTGATGTGTTTCAGGACCAATTTATCTCTATCTTTTTTTTTTTTTTTGGTGTATTGTGCTGCTGTAGTCATTTGTTTGTGTTATTCTTACTGTAAAGAACTTGACATTAGTTCTACTTAGTGAATGTAGATCAGTTTACAAAGACAACCATTATTTACAGACAATAATATGAGATTATTTTGTAACTGAGTCACCAAATAGTTTCTTTCAAAAATACTACAGACATTGTGGGAAATGTCATTGGGATATTGGCCAATAATTGGACTACTACATGGTTCTGAAACGTTTTATACTCTGTACCACAAAAGTGAAAAGTAAATGTGAAAATATGAATTTTCCCTGCATACCACTAGAGAGCGCTTGTACCACAGTTTCAGAACTACTGGACTACAAACAGATGCTGACTAATTAGCCACTCCTTCATCTGCTAATCAATTAAGAATTCTTGACAGTTGTTATTCATCAACAACCTTAATTCACATGAGCCACCAGTTTCTTGAGGTCACTACAGTGTTTCCTCATTCAGTCAGTCATTCATTCATCTTCTACAGTTACATCCAGTTTAGTGTCATAGGAACTGCTGCCGATTCCAGCACTCATTGGTCGAGGGCGGGTTACATCCTGGACAGTGAACCAGTCCATCACAGGGTCAACTACAGAGACAACTATTCACACTCACAGTTTCTCCGGTGGTCCTTCAGTGTGTCCATCTTTTGGACAGTGATTCTTCACCAGAGTAGGTGGAGAAAACCTGCCTGAACCTGGTCAGTTTAGAGCCAACTGTTAATTAAACCCATGCACATGGACAACACACACACAAAGAAACCATTAGCTGGTTCCAGGGTTCAAACTGGTGATCACCTCACTGTAAGGCAACAACAACAAACACCCTTCCACCGTATGGTCTCAGCAGATCATCCATGTTGATATTTAGGAAAGTTTTAAACTAAATTCCCCCTCAACTGCACTCCCTGTCCATCTGGAGTGGGCAGCAGCCCATTATAGACATTAACCTAACCTGGGTTAACCAGGAACACTCCATCACACATCTGGACTTGAACCTAGGACAACTGAGTGGCCCACGAAGGTCAAACTTCATCCAAAATCTCCAACGACGGGTTAGGGTTTTTACTGTTTTTAGTGTCAGTGTTTTACCTGTTTTAAATGAGACCAGTGTAATGGCTGCAGGTGGAGTGTGGATACAGTGAATGAAAGGTGAGGTGAATTAGCAGCGTGGATGTGAGTGAATGTGAAGTGTGACAGCAGCAGACTCAGGCCTCCTCGGGTTTTAAACCAAAACAAAGGAAAATATGGTTTTCATTCAACACCTGCTGCTGGCGCTGACTCTGGTGTTGATGGTGCTGGTGTTGATGGTGCTGGTGTGTTGATGGTGCTGGTGTTGATGATGCTGGTGTGTTGATGATGCTGCGTCCCTCAGCCAGGTTCAACCTGCTCTACTTTACCTTGACGCTGGTGTGGCTGGTCTGCGTCTCGGCCTCGATGCGGTTGTGTCCGCCGCTGTTTTCTTTGCGGTCCCTGTACGAGTTGTTACGCGAGTGACGGCTCTGGTACGTGATGACCGACGGGATGGTCTCGGCCGCGTCCGTCTTGATGAAGAGCCCGTGCAGCGTGGCCGCGGTGCCCTGGGAGATGGTGGTGGTCTGGTGCGGGGAGTTGGATTCGTCCGAGTCCCGGCAGTAGATGACACCGCTCTGGGAGACGTGAATACTGGGAGCGCAGCCCATGCTTCAACAGCAGCAGCAGCAGCAGCCGCAGCGGCAGTGGCAGATCCACGATCCCGCGGTCAGATCCCGGGTAGTGAGCGCCAACACTCGGGTACCACCTTCCTGTCGTCCACGGCTGCCTGCCTGACAGCGGGCGGCTCTCTTCTCAGCATCAGCTGCGGGCTGGAATCGCTCTGTCCTCCGCGCTCCCCTGTTTGAGCACATGAAGGAGAGACTCCAGCGTGTGTCCAGCTGCAGATGATACTTTCAATCCGTCCCGTCGATCCGCTTTTGTCTTCTGCCTCTGCTATTGCGGAGTGGTGAGCGTCGACATTGTACACGAGGGACAGACACGAGAGGAGTGAGGACGCAGTCTGACGGCCCTTAACGGCCTCGCATCCGGGGGTGAAATAATCAGAATTAATAAATAAACATCAGCACCTGAGTGCTTTTCCTCCTCTTCACCATCATCACCGTTAGCCTCTGCGTCACACCTGGATGTGTGTCCCCCCTGGTCATTGTACATGAGCCATACAAGCTGCAGTTCAGGCCCGTGCAGAGAAACTGGCTTTATGACAGATCTGCGTCTCTACT
>NC_024320.1:19260677-19277533 GCF_000523025.1 Cynoglossus semilaevis
CCCCCCCCTCTTATTCTCTCCCTCTCTCCCCCTCCTCCCCCCTCCTCTCTTCCTCTCCCATCACACTGACATTATATCTACTGTTCATCATGACCCTCTGATCCCCCTCTGAGACCATTCCCTGACTCCAGGGTCAGTAATAAACAGATTAGTGACAGTTCAGTAACAGAGGCTTCATCAACGATCAATAACTGCCACAACTATTTCCCCTGTTATTTATCGCATTTTTCAGATTAAGTCCCACTATAATGGAGCTACAACAGTGGAAACGGTAACACAACCAGGTAGAACTTCACCACCTGACACACTAAAGGAAGAATCTGGTGTTGTTACTGTCCAGTTCTAACTCTGCAGATACACTTATAGAAGATCTTACTCTGGAACAAACAGGAACTCTTGGTTGGTTGTTCAGGTCCAGTTCCAGCCTTTGGTGATGTGCTGTCGTCACCTCCTTCTCTGTCTACGTTCACAGAGAATTTAAACATACATGACATTTCCCAAGCTATTTTTCTGCTAATAAAAACTAAACACGTTGGAGGAAGCTGGGTTCATCTCAGTGCCTTCTTGGGTTTCATTCTGTAATTAATTCAGGTTTGAGCATTAACAAACCTAAATTACAACATCACTGATTATGTCTGTTTTTTTAGTATCTGTCATTTTTTACGTCAACTTTCAATAACTCCATGTTGAACCGTCTGTTCCACCAAATGACTGCTGATAAAAATTTACCGACCAACAGTGGGAACTTTATTTGAATATATTGTACGCATAATAGACAACATTTGGTCAAAAAGTACACCTTTGACATCCACCATGAATGAAGGGAAACGTGTGTGTGTGGGGAGGAGGGGGTGTGGTGCCTTATGGAGCTATAGGGGACAGGAAATAGGTTATTGTTGTGGGGACACTGTCCATGTGGGGACATGTTTCAGTTTGAGTGAGAGGGTATTTCAAAACTTAAAACATTTTTTTATTTTTATATCTGAGTTTACAGTTAGAATTAGAATAAGGGTTAGGCTTATGATTAGTTGTATATTTATCAAAAAGAAGTTTAGGAGTGGATTAGGAATGTCTATAGGATGGTCTCACAAGTTTGTGTGTGTGTGTGTGCGTGTGTGCGTGTATGTACACAGGCC
The DNA here is from genome assembly GCF_000523025.1 of Cynoglossus semilaevis. Lineage (NCBI taxonomy): Eukaryota > Metazoa > Chordata > Actinopteri > Pleuronectiformes > Cynoglossidae > Cynoglossus > Cynoglossus semilaevis. Next base: position 19,261,814 of record NC_024320.1, read on the forward strand.
TGTTTACAGTTCTTTAAGTCTTTCATCTAAGTCAGGACAACTGAAATAAATCTAATGTCAAACAGCTACATTTACTCCATATAAACACCCAGGTCTGGTTCCAGTTATTCTGATGCCTTACAGCAGAGATGGAATCCCGATATGTTCCATAACTGATGCACACAGTCAAGCACGGGTTCAAATGCATACATTGATAAATATAACTGTATATTTTTGTACTAGAGTTTTTTCTTTGACTAGATTTGTTCTAGAAAGACTGTAGCAATGCTGTTTTTGACTTGACCTGATTGACCTGCGGCAGAGACGGACTCTGTGTTTCTACAGTCGATCTCTGATGCATGACGACAACATTCATATAAGGCCCAGCAGCACCTTAAAAATATATTTGATTAAAAAAAAGTATTTTTTTATTTTTGGTATGATTGTACGCATTCATTATTTTTTGGCATAAAATATATTGAAATATGAGTCACTCTGAGCCAAAGCACACATGTTATTGAATCAACACAGGCATTAACATGACTACAGAGATTCACTGAAATCTGAATCACAAAAGGCAAAAAAAATAAAAAAATAAACAGAGACGTATTTCTGTTTCTGGGGTTTGTATTTGAAACAGTGTGTGCCTTTTAAAAACATGTTTAAAATTGTGTTAACTTTAAAAGTTTTTAACGACTGGAGTTTAATGCGTAGAAACGGACAAGTCATTTGAAGTCATTTGCCTCTGTCTGTGTACTCAGTCTGAATGTGAAGTTTCCTCCGTGTTTATCATTCGTACATGTTAAAATGACTGAATATAAAAATTCTATCTACTGCTGCTATAGAAGGTCACCCGTTAAGACAACAGACAGCCCCCTTGTGGCAGACCTTAGACATGGCCAACTGGCCAGCTCTACATCAAACCAACACTCTGGGCTACATACTGTGAGCTCAGTGCCACAGCTGAGCACTTATAGCGCCATCTTTCCATATAGACTGTATTTATGGACTACAGGACCATTTGTGTCCAAGGTCAGGGGGCCCATACGTATACCCCTATTGGAAATGACTAAAGAAAAGTGTGATAAAGTCCTACAACAAATTTCTTTGTTTCTGTTAAACAACAGTCCTCAAACTTTATTATTATTATTATTATTATTATTATTATTATTATTATTATTATGAGCGGACACTATATTAAATATAGTAAAATTACTATATAAATATATATAATTATAAAAGAAATATAAATTGGACAAAAGTTCATGTTTCAGTCTGGGGTGTAATTTAAATCTTATTTTAATGTATGTATTAAAATGTCTCCTGTCTTTTGTTTCTTCCATTGATTTGTGAATATATATTTAAGTTAAAAATGTCTCCTGTCTTTCCATTGATTTGTGAATATATATTTAACCGTTTTTCTCCATTTATAAACTAAAAAATAAAGTAATTTAAAAATTCCTACCTTCCGTGGTCCATTAGCAAATAAGTCACTTTCCACTCTTGACACTTCACTCATGTCTCTGCGCCGCCGTGTGTTTACTCCTTTGGTAAGAAATCAAGAGCAACAGGAGTTTAGTGGCTCTGACCATCTGATGCACACAGTGTAAAAAGCCCACACTCGTTGATCGAATCCATATGTCCTGTCGTTGGCACCAAGTCTACACACACAGCTCCCACATACAGGTACCGGTGGGGGGAGGGGGGGAGCAGAAGTTAGACGTTAGAGCTGAACTTCATAACCTCTGTGCTGCGGACCGCCTGCACAACTGAGCTCAGGCAGTGAGTGTGAGTGAGTGTCCGTGCGGCCCTAGTGTCCTCAAACACTGTAACACTGTAACACTGTAACATGAGCTCCATCAACAGCCACCAGTCACGAGACAAAGTCTTGGATCAAAATCAAGGAACACTGACAAAGCACCATAACGGGACTCACCATATTCACACTGACCTAAACTGTTGTTACGTGGATACGGGTATTTGAAGTTATTTTTTAAAATTTAAGACACATTTTTATGATTTTCTATATTGTGGTCCTGACGGCTGAAACATTAGCACAGTGAGGGGCGGGCACCCAACAGCCATTATTTGTGACACAAATAATAATTATATATATATATATATATATATAAGTTTTTTATCTGTTGATTTGTAATTTAGTCAATGTTTTGTATGAATTTCAGTGTTGGATCACCAGTGGATCAGTAGGTATGGGTGAAACAGAGAGAAGACCTTGAAGGTCTTTACATTATACCCAGGACATTTTAAATCACTGACCCCAGTTATATTATTTATGATGAATGCATGAAGATTAGCATACCTGTGTCCAATTCCTAATTTATTTTGTGAAACTGATACATTTTGCTGATTTCTGGAAAACAGTGATGTTTGATAAACACTTTTTTCAGCTTTTGTCCAGTTAGCTTCACATTTGATCGTTAAGTAACGCTACGAATAACTCCAATAGCTTTTTTTTTATTGTGGAGCCTCGGCTTCTACTTGGACATGGAAACATATGAACGATTATTTGATGGGACTGTTTGAGAAGCAGAACAACTGCTTTCATTTACAGAGCATTTATTTTCTGTAGAGTTTCCATGGGACATGTACAGACCAACTGCAGACTGTAGTTTCTTTGCTAACTGTATACTGTACAGAACACTGTAAAAACAAATATGCTAGCCTTTTATGTTTTTTTTAAAGTATTATATTGTGTTTTCTTCTATATCTTAGTTTTTATACCATTGCTTTAAAAGTGTGCTATTATCGGCATCTTGAATCCATTCTTTCCAATACGGTTTGAAAGTTGTGCACGGAGACAGATAAGTAGAAGTGGGACTTTACACTGTCGGGCTCTGCCCAATCAGAAGACTCTGAAAGGTCCTTGTGTTTTCTGTAGTGTTGAAGTGTTCTCTGAAAAGTCCTTCTGTTTTGACAGTCGGGGCCACCGTAGAAAAGTGAGCAATCACTGCCCTCAAGTGGTCAATAAATAATTTCATTTTTATGTCTGCATGTACATTATGTTAGAGATAAATACTGTAGAATATGAACCCCTCACAGAGGTTTTGGTCTTCAGTTCATAGTGTATGAGAGGAATCGCTATGAAATTACCAATAATTATACATTTTATTATGTTCTTTTTTTCCCACAGAGATGAACATCTTGTGCAACTATCCCAGGTTGCCAGTAGATGGCGGAAAAAGAACAGTTTTGAGGAACAGTCCGTGGTTTCAGGAGGTAGGTTAAGTCTGTTACTTTTGGTCTTTTGTGGCAATTAAAGTCATTGGTGTATTTGAAAGCAAATTTTAAAATGTTGTCTATTGACTGCACAAATCAACGTAAGGTGATGCAGTGCAGCGTCCTTACACTGTTTCACTGCAGTAATTCGGCATGTGTGTTATTCTTTAAAAAGAAAAAAAAAACAACATTTTTGACTATTTCATTTTATAACCTTTATTTTTTTTTGGAAATAGAGTAAATGTGTAATTTTTTTTCAATGACAGGTGTGAAGTGAAGGAGGCTATAATGAGTGAAATATTAAAAAAAAAAAAAAACCCAACAGTAACATTTTTCCATCAGCTGTCATTTGTTTAGCAGCAAACATGAACATATGAAAGAGACTTGACTGGAAAATCCAAGCCCAGCTGAGGAAGCTGAACGGTCTCTCACCCTCTTTACTAGGAAAATGGATTTCCTTTCTTTCTGCTCAGTTTGCACAATTGTCTTCAGCTCGGCCCGTGTTAAACTAAGCAGGCCTTCTTTCCCCTGAAGCTGAATTATGCAGAGCTGAGCTAAATCCATTTTACCACACATACATGCACCTGCACACGCTTGCATGCTCAAACGCATGTTTGCAAACAGGTTATAGGCTGCCAAAGACAAAGACAAAGACACCAAATACACATGACTTCATACAGTGTGTATACACACACGCTATGACGAGGCTCTCAATTTAAGAGAATTTTCACTTTTCAGAAACGTTCAGCTCATAAAGGATCAGTAGATTTTCAAAATAAAACGTTTTTTATAATTTGCTCTCTTAGTATTGGAAAAAGAAAAATCTGTTTTTATTTTTGAGATAAAAATATATTAATAGAATCATCTCTTAGCTGGTCCATTTCTCTGTAGAACTATTTTTTAATTATATTACACGATAAAATATGACCTGTTTTCGCTTTGATTGACCAATATACATGGAAAAAGAAAAATCTGTTTTTATTTTGAAAAATTGCAGTATTATCTCGGAACAAAGAAATTGAATGGAATTTAAAAGAATCATTAATTAGTCTAATTAAAATGAATAATTATTAATTCTTTCACTAAGGCCTGGTACTAAATGACCCAGAGACCAGTACTGGTCTGCGGACCAGTGGTTGGGGATCGCTACACTATACCCGTTTATATTGTAAGAAGACTGATGTTGTATGTACTGTATACATCAACTTACAGATTTGTGAGGATGTCACAGCCACAGGTGTATGAGTGATGTCAGAGTGATGTCAGAGTGATGTCAGAGTGATGTCAGAGTGATGTCAGAGTGATGTCAGAGTGGTCAGAGTTGATGTCAGAGTGATGTCAGAGTGATGTCAGAGTGATTGGCTCATGACCATGTGAGGCTGCAGCTTGATGTCTGTCATGTTCGTTGGTCTTTGTCTGTCAGCAGTGGTTCAGATGTCGGTGAACTGAAGACAGGAACCATGTGAATGAAACAGTTACAGTAGTTGAATAAAGGAGTTAGATCAGACATGGGGAAACTATGGCCCAGGGGCCGGATACGGCTCGTTTGGTTCCTTAATCTGCCCCATCATACTTGTCTTAATTATCTTATTGATTTCTATCCTTATACTTGCCCACGCCTGAGTTAGATCATTACCAATGGATTGATCTGATCATACAGACCCTAGAAAATGATCCTGGAGGAGATAGAGAGAAATAACAGCAGGTGGATGTTTGTGTTTTGACTAATCCAAATGATTCATTAATATAGACAAATGTCAAGAAAAAATGCAAATGTAAAACTGAAAGGTTAGCTTCATTCAACTCGACGCTGGCTGGTAGATCCTGGCCGTAGTTGATTCCAGAACTTCAGTGAAGCCCTTGTCCTAATCAGTATTAATCAGTCCACAGTCTCTCACAGTCTATTTGACAATCAGTCAGCTTGTCAGTCGTAGACTTATTTACTGCCCTGTGCTCAGTGAGGCTGCTCTGACACAAGCTGAGTCTCTGACCTGAACTTGAAGTCTCTGCAAACACACGCTGTGCGTCGAGACGGTATTTTGAGCCTGAGATTGAGACACTGCGGTCTGTGTGAATAGTAACATATGTATTGACTGTGAATTACAGTAAATGTAAGTGAATGGATGGTGGAATTATTATTATGATATACAGGACTATTTAAGTAGTCAATCTGCCTATGTTTGAAATTGACATACAAATTTAAATTTGTGATCTGAGTTTTTTTTCTAATTTATCACAATTCACAGCTTCATCCCGACTGTCACAGTAATGTTTGTGATATTTATTTACTTATAAATGGCGGTAATTTTACCTAGACACAAACACAAGCCATGGACATAGAAGAATATTATATAGAATATTATGAATATTACCATATGTGATTGTAAATACTTTTTAGGTCTTTAGTAAGATAAACATTCATCTTAAAAAACATTGACAAACTATTATATTTGTTCAGATTTTTTAAACCTACAGAGTCAGATGTTCAGCCCCTGCTCGTCTGTTTACCCTAATACTGTGTTCTCTCTGTCACCTGTAGCTCCACCGATGCTTCGCTAACTCGATAAAATGCATTTCCTCGCACACCACATTTGCAGATGTGAGTGGCAACGGCCTGTTTGGATGATCTCAGTGGCTAAGTGGACCTCAAATACGATGGAGTCTGCTTCACTAAAAGGTAACATACATATTTACCTCTGTGGGACTTGACAGGTGAACGCTGATTTGATGGATCCTAATGAAGCACAGCGTCATCAATGGCACTTAAATGTCCTCAGCAGTTCTCTGAACTAAATGGAAGGTCACAGGATCTCAAGTGGCTGCGTCATTTAAAATTCACTCAGACAAATAACATCCCTCTCAAACACTGCACTAAAGAGGCCGGAAATGTTTCTAATGAGAGTTCAATAGAAACGTATGCAAAAATGGATCTAGCTGGAAATAGGTTGCATAATGAAAAGTGTGCTTTGATTCAAAATAAACTATATGTCACTGATATCTGTGGCTGTGGTGCCTGAAAGTGCTCCATTAGCTTTAGTGGAAAACACTGTGGCCTTGTGAATATTTAAGTCTGGACTCTATACTGGGAACTGAGCAGGTACATATACACAAATGATGTGTGTACGTTAGAACTGTTTTTATTGGTAAGGCTACAATTTTGAGAGATTTGATTCAGGCTAATATAATGTTTTATTTATGTAAATAAAAAAATAAACACTGGCTTTAAGTATTTTTCTGCCTGGTGTCCTCACTCTGCTTTGGGTTAAGCTCTCTCACTCTCTCTCTCTCTCACACACGTGCGCACAAATAGATAAGCAGAAAATTCAGTTTTTTTATTATCATTTTTTATTATTTTTCCGCAACTGTACGACAGGTGGGGGGGGGGACGGGGGACGGAGTACTTTTCATGAAAAAAATGACATGACATTGAGCCTTGTGATTGGCTGTTTCTAAATTACGAGAATAGATAAAATACGAGTTAAAAGTTGCGATCCATCAAATCAATCGATCAATAACAGTTGACCGTTAACACAGAAGACAAGAAGTTCTGCCCAAGTGATGTGTCAAGAGAACTCGGTCAAAGACTCTGTCACAGAACTGTTAGTTCTTAGTACGTGTGTCACTGAGCCAGTCCATCCTTGCCTCTCGTCACGACCCCGCAGTTGGTTGGCTGAGGCAGGCTGAGTGTGGATTGGGTTAGGAGGTGGGGGGAGATGGGGTGGGGGTGTGGGGGGGACTGTGTCAGTCAACAGTGTGGGACAGAAACACTGTCACTGCGGTCATTCTTCTCCTCAACTTGTTCCTATAAAGAGCAGAGCAGTGGCGAACCGAGACTTTTCCTCAGCAGCAGGTGTTCACCTCACACACACACTAACACACGGACACTCTCTGTCTCTCTTTCTCTCTCTCTCTCTCTCACACACACACACACGCACACACACGTGTAGTAATGCGCGTCATGGAGCGCACTTTCCGAGAGCAGCTGCTGCTGCTGCTGCTGTGCGTGTCGGTCCTCAGGGGAGACTGCAGGTACATTGAGGTAAGTGTCGGGTCAGTGGGAGGCTGCACTTCCACACCTTATTGTTCCACATTAAAGTCACGGCTCTCTGTCTTTTCTCCCTGTGCAGAACAACGACGTCTCCAGAGATGACTTTTATTCCATTTTTAATTCGGAACTCAAGAGAGAAATACCTGCGGACTTCCTGTATCGCAGACCTTTACGTAAGTACTCAAAGTAATCACAGTAATAACAGCAGCTCGTGTTCGACCATGATAATAATCACAGTGAGATGAAAAAAATATTAATAGTATCATCTCTTAGCTGCTCCATTTCTCTGTAGAACTATTTTTTAATTATATTACACGATAAAATATGACCTGTTTTCGCTTTGATTGACCAATATACATGTAAATATACATACCACATGTATATGTGTTTACTCACTAATCTGGTACAGCTTGAAGAAGTTTTATATTCAATATTTCCAAATCCTTCTATCAATTCATTTATTCATTTTTTTACAATCACAGATGATTATGTTCCATCACAGACATATATGCTGTTATTCACAGTACAGTTCACGCAACAATGTTCTATCTCTATTTTCAAACCGAAAATATTAAGAAGAATACAATTAACATTAAAACCATATATATAAATATATATATAAACATGTATATAAATATATATGTAATTTTAAGAAATTATTTAAAAAAAATTAAATGTTGAGTCTATATTTATTGCAATATACAATCAATTTTAGTAGTAGAATTGTATGAAGTAAATATACTGCTATATACTGTGTACACATGCATACATACACACACAAACACTATGTGTATATATACATATATTCAATAGAAGTAATAAGATTGTGCAAAGTGAGATGTATATATTGTATATACATATATACAAACACACATCATGTTTTTGACCATATATATATCTATCACATACATGATTATATGATCACATTTGACAGCTTCAATATATAAATACAGTATATCACTGTATATACCTTGGCTGCCAAATGTTCTCATATAATTACATATGTCTAATATACCAACACCCATACATATGTATGTATGTATGTTTGTGTGTAAATGTGACATGCACCATGGTTTGCTGACATCGTACATGTGTTTGAACGCGTGCCTCAGGTTGTCTGGACATGATTGCAGTGGACGGTCAGTTCACCTTCACCACGGAGCGTCCTCAGCTCAGCTGTGCTGCCTTCCTGTCAGCAGAGCCCACTGAAGTGATCAGTGTACATTTGGAGGACGTGGACATCGACTGCAGGGGCGGTGACTTCATCACGGTAAAAAAACCAACAGAATGCCCTTTTAGCACGATGGTAAAATAAACAGATACTAAATGTTGATTAAATAAAGGTACAAATAAACTCACTCTCTGCCCTCCACCACTATTTTTCAATCCGATGTGTCATAACCTATTATGATGGACCAAACATCCTTACCCTGTGTCTACACTTGTCCCGTCGAGGTGTTTGATGGCTGGGTGCTGAAAGGGGAGAAGTTCCCCAGCCTCCAGGACCATCCACTGCCAGTGCATGAGCGTTACGTGGATTACTGCGACTCAGGAGCAACGAAACGAAGCGTGCGCTCATCTCAGAATGTGGCCATGGTCTTCTTCCGCATTTACAATCCTGGCAGCAGCTTCACGTTGACGGTCCAGAGGCAGATAAACCCATTCCGTAAGTAGATTGAGGATTGGGAAGAAAAAAAATTAAAGTAACAGTTACTTTATCTTTGTAGCACTTTTGAAGTGGTGTAGTATGATCTAATTTGGTCAAAACAACTCAACAGTGTTGTTCAACATGACACAAGGTTCAACATGACCTTAGATATTGGTTGACGTCCATTCCTAAAATAATTGTGACGACAGAGCCGATTCTTTCAGAGTTTGAAGTATAGGTCTGATCTGATTGTCAATCATCTGTTGACACTCTGCTTCTTATGTCTGTATTTGTCTTTGTCCAGCCTGCAATGTCATTTCCCAGTCACCAGAGGGCAGTTACACTATGGTGGTGCCGCAGCAGCAGAGGAACTGCAGCTTCTCCATCATATACCCGGTGGAGGTCGACATCTCCGAGTTCAGCATGGGTCACAACAACCACTTCCATAAGGTGAGTAAACTCTCTGGGTGCAATTTCTCTTTAAAACATGTTTCTCAACCAGGGGTCCGTAGTCCATTATGGGTACATAACAGCATGACGGTGGGTACATGTGATATTTTTTTATATCTCCAAGTTTAAATGCTGAACCAAAAAAGTAAAAGAGAAAATCACCACAGAGAGATTTTTGATTGAAGATGTGTTGTTCCAGTGATTATCAATTCAAAATTATTTTTATTGATTGTACATATTTTTTATTTTTATATGGCTTTTTGTCTTCACTTGGAGTTTGAACTAAAAACCACCAAATGATTTTTATGCTTCTCCTTGATCTGCATAAATAAAACAGATTGAGACTCCAAAATGATGATAACAGTCTTCTAATGTGTCCATGTTTGCAGAGGTTTGTGCCAGGATGTGCAGAAACAGGGGATTTTGTGCAGTTGCTGGGAGGAAGCAGCATGGACACGTCCAAGCTGCTGCCCATCACTGACTTCTGCACTTCCTTCACTGGAGCCAGTGAGTCAACAACACACACACACTCATTCACTTTTCTTCCTCACTCTGCATAACAGTTGTTGGTTAAATCCCCTCTGTCTGTCCGTGTCTGTCCGTGTCTGTCCGTGTCTGTCCCTGCCCCCCCGCAGCTCTCATTAAAATGGGTTGTGACAACACGGTGGTGAGGATGGTGTCCAGTGGGAGGTTTGTCAACCGTGTGTCTTTCAGCTACCGACTACTGGACAGTCAGGAGCTACAGATCATCAAACAGAACAATGTGGAGGATTTCTGCTTCAACACCTGATCCCAGCAGGACGACCATGTGACGTGTAACAAAAGGTGCAGGTGGAATTTTTTTAAACTAAATTCAGCAGTCACACATGTTTCTCTGAACTACTCCCGTAACTGAAGTCCAAAGATGATGAAGTGTTTGGAAAACTGAAGAAAAAAAAAAAAAAAAAATCTGTAACAGTCAAACTCGATTGTTCATTATCTTTATCTGTATTTTTTTCAAACAAATACTTCAATTCCATTTCTTTCAGTTGAAGTGTTATTTATATTTTGAGTAATATTTGGTCTTTGTAAATTTATATTTACATTTTATTCTGGTTCTGAAAATAAAAAGTGCAAATATAAATTTTCCATATTGATTAGTTGTTTGATGGAAACATTATTAGTTACTATTATTATTATTTTATTATCATTATTATTATTAGAGTAATTAAAACATGTTTTTATTATTTAATGCTGATTAAGTTCAATTTGTATAAAGCTTTTTGTAATAAAATATACTGCATGACAAAGCATTCAACTGTAGCTGTGCTTTTGTCCAACCATCCATCCATCCAACCATCCATCCATCCAACCATCCATCCATTCATTGGGTAAAGTTAAGAGCTTCAAAACATTCAGTACCGTGAATGTGGATTGATCATTTCTTGTGAAAAAATACACATAAAAGCAGAAAACAAAATAGCAGGAAGGAAAAAGGGGAATCAGGAAAATGAAAAAAGAGGAAGTAGTTGTAGTGGAGGAAGAAGAAGGCCAACCTGCAAAGAAAAGAACATTGGATAAAGAACAGATGAAAGTAGCACGCCATCAAACTTGTTTCATTTTTATTAGTCGTTACTGAAACTTTATAAAACTGTAGTTGTAGAAGTTAAAGTCTGATCAAAACTGTTTTAGACGATATATTCTAAATTAGATTTAATCAAATGAAATGCATTGTGATTTCATATTCTCTCTGGGTAGAGGAACAACATTAAATTATTTTTTTTATTACTTTAGTTAAATAGTGCATCCTGATTAGTTTTGTTTAGTTTCCTTCTTAGAAATGAAGGTTATTCACTACATCTTTGATGTTTTTGATGATGAAGTCCAGGAAATTTCCACTGACTCTAAATGCTGCTCCATCAATTTTTCTCGAAGTAAAATTTTATTCTCCAATATGTAGTGGTTTAAATAATGTTAGTACAGTATATCTTGAAATACGAGTGTCCCAACATACAAGTATTCCGAGATACGAGCCATACACTATATATTTTTGTGTGTATGTCTCTAGAGCAATTCAAACATGTTTTTTAGAGTTTTTTAGAGGGCTGGAATGGATTAATTTTATTTTCTGTTTTTTCTTATAGGAAAAAATTATTTGAGATACGAGCACCTTGAGTTACGAGCTCGGTCCTGGAACGGATTATGCTCGTATCTTGAGGTATTACTCTACCATGTTTTACTCATATTACTCATTGCGACAACATTAGCATCATTAGTCACATGACCTAGCTGTCCAATCAACACATAGTCTCTTTGAGACCAAAGAGAAACGAATCTGAACGTCACAAATGACTCAGCAAATTGAACACCCTTAAAATATTAACGCAGACGTAAAAAATTTAACTGAAAAAAATTCAATAAATATGAACTTCAAATGGTTACATTTAAACCTAACAATGAGAAATAGTGAAATCAAATGTCACCTCCTCTGTAGGGTTTTCCATCCACCGTGTGAATGGTGGAGGGTGTTGGAGGAATAAAGGTCTTTTCAGCACTTCATCATTGGATGGCAATGATGTCACTACTGTAAGAGATAAACTCTGTGGGCTGTGTGTCACCACTGAGACCACAGCAGTGATAGTGGTAAAAATGATGGCTGGAGTGGTTCAAACCAATGAGGCGAGTAGTGATTAAAGGCCTGCAGGTGCGTTATCATGGACGGACAGCTGCAGCGAGAAGAAGGAACAGGAGCAAGAGCATCGCACTGTGTGTGTGTGTCTGTGTGTGTGTGCAATGGGTAACATGGTAACATAACTTAAATGTCATGTGTGAAGTGTACTCTGGCCTGACGGCTGCTGGGATTCGATCCCGCTCTCCCTCCTCTTCCATCCTCCCCTACAACCAAGAAGAGTAAGAATGAACCAAAACCGATGTCAGTACTGGTAAGTTTTCCCAATTCCCTATTGAAATACTCATGCAGTACTTGTACTCAAAATCATATACTGATACTGAAACCTGACACTCCTTCATACACTCAGCCATGTGTCTGTGTTTTCTCATTGCAGTTCAGTGTCTCACTGCTCTGGTGACGACGTGAAGAAAAGTTGAATTACCTGACAACTGTCCCTCGTCATGTGTTTATTATTACATGGAAATACAGTAGTACTACACAGTTGACTACACATGCATATTTTTATATACAGGTATATATTTTTTGAAACACTCACTCACTCACAACACACTTTAGCCATTAATAACAAAAACAGGCCAATACCACTGTTAACTTTTAGCCACTAATAACAAAAACAGGCCAATACCACTGCTCACCCAATGATGTTGACCAGGTGTGATCTACATATGAATCAAAATTCAATCATAGCCAAAGAACATATGTGAACGACAGGGTTATAACATACAGGAAAAAAAATCTTGTTACTTTTGTCAGTGGAAGTATTTGCAGTTTAAAAGTTCTCTAAGACATAAATGAAATGTGCTTTTAACTGCTGCAGCTTTACTTTCCCCAAGTTCACAGCCAGTCCATCCAACAGTCAAACGTCACATTGATTGTTCTATTGTGATGCAGAGGCTGAGAGCTTGATTGTAATAATGACTATTGGATTCCCTTATTACTCAGAAGATCGAAAAAATCAAGTCTGACATTTACGTAAACCCTTACTCAGAAAAAACTCCTCCCAAAAACGATCAATGACACGTCATTGACTGAGTCAGTCCTGAGAGCAACGTACAGAGGAGTTCAATAATGTGACAGCAGAGTGTATCTCTCATTCACATCACAGCTTCACCTTATTATTTTTCAAGTAATATCATCAAGACATACTTGAACAAAACTAAAGATTAGTATTTGACGAAGGTATTGAGCGTCCAGTACCCATGATTTATTCCTTATTCAACTCAAATGAACACATTTGTCTCTATGGATTTTCACAGTTTAAAAATGAGAAAAAAATATATTAAAATATTAATATTAAAATAAAAATAAATTATCCTAAAAAAATTCAACTGGAACAATATATAATTGTCATTATAACAATACTGAGTTTATATGAAGTATTTTACTAGCCTTGAGCTGGAAGTAAAAATGTAGAAAATTGATAATAAGAAGTTTGACTTTCAAAATTTAGTAACTGTAAACCTTCTGTAGGAGACATAACGTTGATTTGTTAGCTTCATGTTGGACATAATAAAGACCTGATTAGTCCTCATTCAGATACTCACAGCCAGAGCTCATATTACTGCAGTACAGGAGAACAGTCTGACCACAGATGCTCGACAGTAAAGTTTATTGTCCACAAACTCACAGACAGATGTTGCTGCTGTTGTTCTTTTGTGAAAAAGCCTAATTATTTTTAACTACTGTCAATGTTGTCATTATTGTGGCTATAATTAGGCAGAAAGCTGATGAACAGCTGTGTGTCCATATAAAAATGAATTCATCAAACAAACCAACCAGCAGATGGACACGACTGGAAATACACAGCAATGTCTGATAATGAACAAAAACTCATTGTAAAAATATTCGTGGTGGACTACCATATACTGCAAACCATTCTTGACACGTTTTACAAGCCACCGTTAAGATGAACAGTAATGAGAAAAATGTATTATTTCTTTAAGTCTTTTCATATTTTTATTGGAAATTTTCCATATTGATAATTCCATCATTTGGATTAGTCGCTGATAGAAACAGAGGTGAAACACAAACATCTTCCTGCTGTTATTTGTCTTTCTGTTTCTGACATATACAGAGTTTTTTTTTTGTCATATTGTGGTATGAATATGGAAATAGTCATGATTAATCACGATTAATCAAATAGAAAATGTCAAATACAATGTTATATGGAACAAAAAGTAATGTTATTACATCACAAGAAGGACTTTTTCATGCTGAGGTTAGTAACGCTAACACTCGTACCTGAACAATTAACTTCATGTTTTTGGACAGTGATGGAAACCGCAGTACCTGGGGGAACCTATTCACACACACAGGAAGAAGATGGAAACTCCATACAGAATGAGCATTCATCTCCACCATAGAGCCAACCAGTGATCTTCTTCCTGTAAGGTAAGAGCACTAACCACTCTTCCACTGTATAGCCTTAACCCCAACCTTTTCTACTGAACTGATCATTTTTCTCCAATTACTAGTTGTAACTTGTAAAAAGGAATCACACATATGAGAACGTTATGATTCCCTGGAGACAGAGGCAATCTCACTATTGATTTTTTCACAGTGAAGACCGATCAGGACGGATATAATACTTGTCACCAGAGACTGGAAGATGACATTCTTCTCTGGTGTCATGTCATCATCCTCCAGAGGGATGTCCACACAAATTTCTGGTGTGGAAAGTCCATCCCAATTATCTGCTGCTCCAAAAAACAAACAAACAAACAAAAAAAACAGTGTTAATTAGTGGATTATTTCAACACCCTGACATCATTTATGCCGAACACTTAAGCAATACATCCACCAGGGGCAGTCCTGAGTGTAGAGTTAATTCACAAATTGATGCCTCAGATGATTTTACCAGTACCAGCTGAACTGCCTCCGCTCTAAAGACAGGTGTAAATGCAAAAATAAATGTGTAAAAAGTGCCAACAAAAAGGAGCCTGCCTGACACTCACTCCAGCAGCCTCTTATTAGACAATTAAATCCCATTGTCCTTTGCATTTTTGTAGACACCGTTTGTCCTTGCAATGATTTTCATCTTGTCCCAGAATATAAGTATTAATCAATATGTTTTCATATTCTTTTTGAAAATGTTATCTTTACTGTATGTTTCTTATCAAAATACAGCATTTAAAAAAATAATATGAATGTTTTAAAAAAATTTTTTTCAAAATGTATGTTTTCTGTATGTTTTTTAACCAAATATAGCATTTAAAAAAATTTTTTGAAATTTTTTTAGAAACTTTTGTTTGAAAATGTTATCTTTTCTGTATGTTTCTTATCAAAATATAGCATTTAGAAAAAAAAAATTAAATGTTTAAAAAAATTGTTTTCAAAAACTTTTTTGGAAAACAATTTTTCAGAAATTATGTTTTCTGCATGTTTCTCATAAAATTAGGGCATTTAGAGAAATTTTTAGGAAATTTTTTTGTATAAAATGTTTTCTCAAAATGTGGACGTTTTGTGTCATTTTTGGTCAAAAAATAAAACATTTTGACAAAAATGTTTGAAAAATTATTTTTAAAAATGTATCTTTTCCTGCATGTTTCTCATAAAATTAGGGCATTTAGAGAACATTTTTTGAAATTTTTTTTTATGAAATGCTTTTTCAAAATGTGGACTTTTTGTGTCATTTTTGGTCAAAAAATCAAACATTTTGACAAAAATGTTTGGAAAATTATTTTTAAA
>NC_024320.1:19277633-19330163 GCF_000523025.1 Cynoglossus semilaevis
AAATAACAGTAGAATTCTACAAAAAAAAAGTTTTCACAGTCATTTTTATGGGAAAAGACATGTGTTTGATGGTGCACCAATGCTTCCCTCAGTCTGTATTTTCTATTTTCCTTATTTGCAAGTGAGGCAGATGCTTTGAGCAAAAGTATTTATTTTACTAGTGGAAAATAAATTAAGTAGATTGCAGAAATTAAAGTTCTTCAGCTGATACAAACCCAACAGAGTTTTATATAAGTCAAGAACTGAGTTATAGACTCTCCAAGTCGCTATCAAATAGGGCACAACCTACAGTGCAACACTATTGGGAGAAAGGATGATGCTAATGAGTCGCTATCAAATAGGGCACAACCTACGGTGCAACACTATTGGGAGAAAGGACTGTGATGATGCTAATGTGGCACTCAAATGAGTAGCAGTGAAATCTGATAAAACAGGGGCTTCACAAAAGTTTCCAGTATCAGTAGTAGTCTAATCTCAGTTTGTACTATTGTGTCAAATAGAAGTTTACACTATTTAAACAAAAATCATTTCCTGTTATGGCACGTCTGAGGGGAGAGAGTTCGGGTGCTGGCCCTGTTTCAACTGCAGATATGATATTTAGTGTAGCCTAAAAATAATAAACTCTGGAGCCAAGGGTTGGACTTTGGTCAGTCTAGCCCACCTCGCTGTTGATGAGAGCTGGGACATTAGGAATGGTCCGTGCCCAGTTCTGAATAGTAGCGAGGTCCATCACTCCGTCTTTATTTAGTTTTGCTCTCATAGCAACGGCACTTTCTAGATTACCGCCTTTGACAGCCGTCATCACCTTGTCCACAACGGCTTTTCCTTGAGAATTACCTGTGTGTCAGCAAAAGTCCCATTTTATAGTGACTGTGGAAAAACAGCACAAAGGCTAAAGTTCAGGAGACAACGTAACCAACCAACCTTCATTTTTTGTTGTGACGTCATCACAGCCGTCACGGCTGATATGTCCATCTACAGCTTCAGCGATGTCTGCTTTGAGGCCTACTTTGACACAATTTTGAAGTTGTCTCTCTGTCAGATCTGAAAGAATTGGAGAGGTTGTCTGTTTAGGAGCAGTACAAACCCACGTAATGAAAGGATCAGTGGAGACACTGTAAGTGTTCACGTACTTCTTTGTTTGACGGTGTCCTCGTTGAGGACGTAGATCAACTGGTATTCACCGCCAGTCTTTCCGTTCCTGGTGTAGTGAGTGCCGTAATCTTCCAGGAAAGCAAAGTAAATGCCCTTCTCATACTCCAGAGGCAAAGACTTGATATGCTGTATGAATTCATCAGCCACCTGGAGCTGATATGAGCGCAACCTGTAGGTGCTCAGCTGTACTCTGCCTTTGATCCGCATGAAGCTCTTATTCTGGGGGCAAACAGATGTTGATAGTGGTTATGTTGATGTTGATGAATGACAAGCCCATCATTATCTATCTACCCATCCATCCATCCATCCATCCATCATCCATCCATCTATCTATTTACCTACCTAGCTACCTTGCTGTTTTTTTAAGAATACTTGTCTTGTAAAAGATTTTGCAGTGTTTTGCAATTTTATCCAATGTTTCTTGATTTTTACCTTGATGGTGGTGTACTCTGTGACGTCCTTTATCATTGATTTCTTGCTGAACGAGCCCTCCAAACCGACAGATCCAGAAACGGTTCCAGAAGAGGAAGAGGAATCCGTAGAAGGAGCACTGGATGAAGAGCTGGACAAGCTCTGCTCACTTGGGCTTAACTTGATGTTAATTCCACCTTCGACTTTGCTGCTCATCTCTGTCAAGAGCTCCCTCAACAGGCTGTGTGTGTTCTCATAGATTTCCCTGGAAAAGGTTTCCTCCACGAGAGTCTGAGGAAAACGGTGAGTCAGTGTTTGTTTTTTAGAATCTTCACTCACATATCCATCCATCATTACCGCTAAACGACAAACACGCAGTCAACCAGTCCACTGCGTAAGTGTAAGAACAGCATCGTATTCACCTGATACTGGAGTATTCCGATGTTCCAGGGAATCCTGTCATGCTGTTCTGTGGATGGATTCTTCACAGTGTCACATTTTCCATTAAAGAAGTCATTGTTGAAGGGGTTCATACGAGGATCTGCACCAAGGATGTTGATCCTGGCAAAAGGACGTCATGGTAATGACAATACTTCACCCTCTCATATGTTTGATAAGTCCTCAAATAAACAGCTAAGGTCATGGCTTTGTATAAAACATGTCATTTTTGTATTTCTATATATTTAATATTTTGATGTGTGACCTGTAAGAATGTCACAAATTCACAAAACAAATGTTAATTGGTTAGTAGCTTGGTTTGTGCAGTGGTAAGTACTGAAGTCTATTATGTAATATATGGTCCCATTAGCTGTATTAGGTAAGAACAATACAGATTAGGGCATTGACAGACGCCTCTCATCTGGTAAGAATACATTAGTCTTTGTTTTAAAAGATCAGTCGTCTTCAATGTCCTAATTTTTGTGCCACGGACTGGCCTTTAGGGTGTGGCGAATAAATACAACTAAATAAAATTTAATTTAATTTTGACATTCAGACGCCCCCTTGAGGTGAGGCAGAGTACTGCCTGCCTCCCCTGCTGACTTTTCTCTGCACGTTCTTGTACGATCAGCATGGGCAATTCTCTCGCACAAACATTACAGACATTACACAGAGTAAGAGTAAGAGAGAGTCACGCTGTAGAACAAATATTTCTGTAAAGTTCATATTGGCGATATGCTGAGGAACAGAAACGGACACGCGTCATGCGACCCAGTTTGATCGCACAGTGAGATATGAGGCACAGCTCTCCACTTCTTTAACCGGGATTTCTGCCCTGTATTTGATCGCGAAATACTCAAATTCTAATACATGTAACATGTCAATGAGCACGATCCGCTTTGGCATCTTACTCTGTTTCCCATATGTGGACTCCTGCTGATCTGTATCCTACTGAATAAACAGGTCATGTTTACCCATATCCCGCGGTCCTGGCTTGCTCGTTGCTCTCCAGGATTCTGGTTCTGCATGGCTTGTGTGAAGGGTCGTCACAGTCTTCGTCTGATCCATCTTCACAGTCATAATCCCCGTTGCACATCAACCGCTTTTTAACGCAGAAACCTGTTTGATGAAGATGGAGGTCGAACAACAAAACCTTGGTCATTGTGCTCAGCGGTTAGCAGTCGTGCTCAAATAACAGAGAGTGACCATTCAGGGAATGAAACCATATGAATTACCTGACTCGCACTGGAACTCTGAGTCTGAGCACACAGGGTACTCAGTACTATTACATTGAGCTCTGGGTGCACAAAACTCCCTCTCCCCAAGTGATCCCTGGCACGCCGTCCCTCCAAACTGGCCGAACCTTTCAATGGTCCTGGAGCGGCGCTAAGTAGTAAATTGCATATTTTACTAAAAGTCCTCATCAAGACATCAGGTCACTGCTGTAATCAGCTGTGGCTCATCATGGCATAAATAGTCAACAAGGAGTGTCTCAGAGAGCCGCGAGCCTACAGTTTGACAACTGTGTTCACAATTAACGTCTGCTCGGATTGACTCACTCTGGTTTTCGTGCAGGGATCACAGGGTCCCCAATCCGTCCATCGGCCCCACTGACAATCCACTGGTGCTGGGTCAGGAATGTTGACTGCCCTGAAACACACAGATTACATGTAATGAACTTAATATCCGGGCGTTTGTCCGAGACAACCTGCCGAGCCCTGCAGACACATACATTCCTTCGCCAGTCAGCGTCAGTGTCAGACACAGGCCACAGAGGGCCAGCTGCAGAAAGACCACCGTCCTCATGATGTATCTGTAAGAAAGACAAATTCTGCTGAGCCCTCATCCTCTTTTCAACAGACTACCTGTTAATGATTGTCCAACTACAAAAGCATCGTGTTGTTATCAGTAGAGTCAAACGTCTGGATTTCAATATTGATTCAGGGTTTGGAAATCAGACATTTAAGTGTGTCATGCCTCCTTAAAAACAACTCAAATAACACTTCCTGTGTTTAGTTTTAAATTCTATAAACTGTTTCATTCACCATGTTTGTTTGTTGTTTTTTTCTTCTGCCACTTCTTTTTAGGGTCACGGGGTCAACAGTCCTCAGGTGAAGGGGGGGCACCCTGGACCGTTTATACCACACATGAGGACAGACGAGCAGCTGGTGCTATTCCTAAACCTCTACACCAGGCATGGGCAAAGTAAGTACCGTGGGCCAGATGTGGCCCATCCAGCTTTTTAATGCGGCCCGCCAAATTTTTCCAAATTATATAATTTATTTATATTATTGTTATCTTTGTGCATGTCATTTATCTTAGTTCACATGAACGCTCCATCTATCTGCTCCTGACCCGGCATCCCTGTTCAATTTTAGGACAATTGTGGCCCGCAAGTCAAAAGTTTGCCCACACCTGCTATAGACTATGAGACAGGCTGCTTTTTAATGCACGTTCTATGTTAAACAAACACCTCAGTCTGTAGATTGCCGTCATAGTCATTTTTAAATATATATATTTTTTATTCTTAGTCCTGAAAGTCACTCCTCTTCAATGTTCACCAAAGGCAGATCCCTATAGAGTGCCAGCATGTACTGGATGACGTGCAGTAATGCACTGATTCCACGAAGGCCGATAACATGAAAGGTCGTTTTACTGCATACATTTTAAACATAACACTTTCGGTCACCTAAAGTTTTAAAGTTTCAAAGATCCCTAATTTTACCAGAGACATTAACAAACTTCTGTTTTCCCGGATTAAGTAATCACTCGTCAAGTTTACCGAAGCCCAAGGCAAATATTGAAAGAAGCACAGTGGACTGTTGTAATACTTAAATAAAATAGTTCCATGGTGCACGGGTTCATCGTCCAGTGGAAAACTGAAGAAAAAAACAAAAACATCATCCACGTATACAGGTATTATTGGCGCTGTAAACTTAGAACAAGGCGGGGTTTGACCCACAACTCGGTAGCTTAACGAGCCTATCCTGAAGTGCTTCTCTTTGTCCGCCAGATGGCAACATCTACCAAATCTGAGTAGTATTTCAGCTGCACGTACCCATCAGGTAGTCATGCACTGATTATGTGACTTCGACAAAACAATGTAAGATCAACATAAACTGCGTCTTTATCCTACATCTGGTTGTGTAGCGTTTTAAAAATTACCTTTAATTAAAGTTAAATTAAAGCGAGTTTTTGGGCTTTTTGGGAATTTCACGCTGTAGCACATAATGACTTGTCATGTGATTTGGAAGGCTTTGTGCTGAGTCGGCACTACTTGTTTTTGAACGGGAGGCAGTGCACAAGTGATTAACCTGCATTAGGCGCTGAGACAAGGAGAACAATTCTCAGTGTTAACAAATGAATGCAGCACTGGAATTAAAAGTAAGTGAAAGTTGGAAAGTTTTTTATTTATTTTAACAATAACCAGAGAGGCACGCCATTAGGCTTGAATCCATAAATGTGCAAACAACTATGGTATTATTAAGAATTCACAGGAGAGAGTGAAGGGAGCAGTCAGCACGTCAACTGCTGTTTTTCTGCTGACTTAAATAAACAAGAGCCAACTGCCCCCTAATGGCTCCAAAGTCAAACTGGGGCCTACGCTACGTCCTCGTTCCTTCACTCTATCTGGGGCAGTCAGGAGGGGTGTGTGGTCAGAGCCTACAGAAGAGGCACAAACTATGTGCTGAAGTCATCGTTTTCGCAGGTCCGGCAGTTTCCTCCCGGGGTTCTCAGGAAACTAAAGGGTAGGTAAGGTGCTTGGCCAATATTTCTCCTGACTAGAAAGACTTCCTGCTGTTGGGGGAAGGGGAGGTTGGAGCTCCATGGTGATGTTTGTGGAACACCGTATCACTCAGAGATTTACTGCAACACACTGACACTCTAATTTCATCACACTCATCATCCTGTGACGACGTCGCCTCCTCCACTGCCTCTTGTGCTGTTGAGGCAGTTTTTTTACGCAGTATTTGAAATGGACGTGAGTGGTGACGGTGGCAGCTGAGAGTTAAAAAAAAAATCAGAGAGAGAAGAAAAAAAATCTACCTCAATTATGGAGCAGAGATAAGTAGCTATCTTAGGTTCTGGCTGTGGCAGCAGCCCGTGCCAGAAGTCACGCCCTAAATGCTTATGTTTGGATTGTGTCCTTCCCGTCATAAACAGAGGAAAGGCTATCTCCCTGAAGACTGTCCGTGTCAGCATTCCATCAAAAAAAACAAAAACAAACTACCCTACTAATATAACATCTGCAGTCTGTCTGTGTAGTCCAGCAGGAGTCTCACACTTCTTCTACAGCTGTGTTTCCCAAACTTTTTTTCTGGGGACCCATATTTTAAAAGTCACAAACCTTCGCTACCCAAGTCAATAGACATTATTCATAAATCAAAAAATAAAGGTGTATTCGACCATTATTGAGCATTAACGAGGATATTTTATCATTAACCGAGTGATATCTGAACAACTAGTATTACTTCAGTTTTAAACATAACCACAGGGGGAGCTTTTCAACCGGCAGCTATTTTGGGGTCGGATGCAGACAGCTGTTGCAATGACCATGAACTCCCGGTAAAACATGATGCGAGACAACCCCCCCCAAAAAAAACCCTCTTGCGACCCACCTGAGGGTCGCGACCCAGTCTTTGGGAACCAATGTTCTAAAGTGCAGTACTGGATGTTCACGAATCACAAACAGAAGACATTTCTACTGGGAGTTGCGAGTTCATTGCATCTGAAATTTCAGGCTTCTAGAAAAGTTCAGAAGAGAGATAATTGGGGAGTGTGGAGGAAAATAAACTCTCCTCTCGTGAATTATCTGGTTTCTGTGAGGCTCATCTCCAAAAATCCAGCCCCGGTCAGCAGAATGCAGGATACAAAGACAGGAAGAACGTCCTTCCTCTGTCCGCTTCCCTCTCACTTTTCCACTAACAAGAAACACTTTAGTGCAGACTGCACTTTTTCTACACTCGAACTGTTAATTTAAGAACGAGTACGCAGGATCAGGTGACTGGTGCATCTGGTTGCTGTATCGTGCTGGTTGGCTGGTGCTTAAATGATCGCCTGGATCCAATAAGTTGACATATTTAGCAAACGTGTTAATGATTTAGGTAAAAAATTTTACTTTGTATTGACAAATAACAACGTATTGCTAATTGTTTTAATTGTTTGCTGGAATAACTGTTAATAATCTGGTGAATTGTTTCGTTGGTATGGCAGTATCAAAAGCAAGTTTCCCAAAGACTGGGTTGCGACCGTCAGGTGGGTCGCAAGAGAATTCTTTTTGGGTCGTCTCAAAGCATCGTGTTTCCCAGGAGTTTATGAATAATGTCTATTGACTTGGGTTGCGAAGGTTTGTGACTTTTAAAATATGGGTCCCCAGAAACACAGCTTTATTGGGTAGTTAATACAGAGGGTCCTCGGTTTACGACATCCTTAACCTACGGCGTTTGACAGCAACGTCGCCATCTCCCATAAAGTTATTAAGAAAGTCCTGTTCCATCTTTCCCATGTACGGTGTTAAAACTCACCAACTAGTTCACATGTGGATTTTTTCCCCTTCTTATGGCTCTGATGATCGTCTGATGTTTTTATGTCCTAGATTAGTGACATAGGTTCTTATGTTCATGAGTCAGGGAGCTCTGACTCATGAAAAAAAATCGAGTTAGGTCGCAAAGCAAGAACGGAACTCCGACCTAAGTCGAGGACCCTCTGTGTTTTGATTGACCATTCTGTTGATCTGCAGATTCATACTGCGTTTGGATTTCCAAAAAAATGTAAATTTTAACCTTGTCTTTCTTTCCTGGTGAGATACGATACTTCATATGCAACAAGTTCATACGTCAGAGGACTGCGGTGCTGAAACTGAAGACCTGCTGATTAAACTTCTAGAGCTCTTTAGAATCTGTCTAGAAGAAAAAAATCTACAGAAGTGAAACTCTCCAGTTCACAGGAAATTGACTCACTGACATCACTACTCGTGTTGGTGCAGAACTCCGTGTTGATGTTTACACTTGTCTTGTAGCGATTAGACGTGGGCTAAGTGTATGTTTTTGGTGCTTTGCATTTTCTTTGTACACATTTTGAGCTCTTTGGTTTTTTTCTAATCACCTCGACTCCTGCCTACAGAGTTCTCCTCTTCATTATACTGAGCGGACATTGAGTGATTCCTCTGCAAACATGAGACAGAACACTTCCTGAGCCACCGGAGGATTTACCCCCCCACCCACCCTCCCGCCTGGGAACGGCATTAACCGGCTCTCGGCAAACATACAAACTGTCATTAGCGTGGCTGAATCATTAGATGGTCTCCATAGGAAAACAGACATTTATATTGAGGAAGCTGCTGACCTGTTTTCACCCATCAGTTTACTGTCATAGGACGTAGGACTCACAGCAGAGGAACTGTAGTGCCTGCTGGGTCCAAAGAGATGTGTCAGCAAAAGTGACTGAGCTTTTCCTCCCTGAGTCTCTCATGTTTCCCTCCATTGGATTTTATGTAATGATTATACTATTTGATACTATTTACAGGAGCACCTTAAAAAAATCATCTAGTACTGTGGTATCATCATGGTGGTTTTCTGGTTACCTCTGACCACTAACAATATATATGGAAAACAAGTTGAGCAACATGACATCCTTACTTCCTCTCATCAGAGTAAATGACACTTTTTACCCAGTCCTTCCTGTTACTGGCACAAAATGACACATTTAGCATTAATTATTTAAGAAATGAAGAGCTAACAAAATACTGTCCAGTTTGAAGTTTGCAAAAAAAAAGTTTTATGGAGCCAGAAAATGAGCCAACCATCCGTATCCCGGTAGATAAAGATTATTAAATTAGTCAAAAACAAAGTCAGAAATGGAAGAGCTAAAAACATATAAAGGACCCCAAAAGGTTTACCCAAACTAAAGTTTATTTCCATATGAAAAAACAATTCAACAATTTTTCAATAAATATTAAGTTTGGCCCGCGACTTCGTCCCAGTTTTTAATTTTGGCCCAGTGTGAATTTGAGTTTGACACCTCTGTTATAAACTGTCCGTGTATTAAGTTCGAATCATTGAAGCAATGCCAGTGGGTAAAAAAAGAAAAAAAAGAAGCCACTTAGAGGTCACGGGGTGTGGGGCTAAAGCCCGCCCCTCTCTCCCAGCTGAAACGAACCACAGTGAGTGGTTCACCGTTCGGGTGAGTTGGTCCCGGCTGTCAGGCAGCGAAGGGTTAAACCGAGATCTCACTGGCAGAACTTTCTCTCTGTTTCTTCCTCTCTCTCTCTCTCTCTCTCTCTCTCGCTCTCGCTCTCTGTCCACTGCGTTCAGCGGAAAACATCTGACTGCTGCTCGTTTTCCGAGGCTGTGCTGGAGTCTGAGTCATTTCTGAGCCAGAGGCATCACGGGTAACGAGCAGCAGCAGCAGCAGCAGGGTCTGACCGACACTCCACATCTCTACGTGTCTTCCTTCACACAGGTACGGTACGGTACGGTACTATTACGTCGCTGTTGTTGCTCCCAGTGTGTTTTCCATCTGCGCATCATTTAAATCGGTGCCACAGCGGCGCAGGTTAGCCATGTTCCCAGAGCAGCACTTCAGTCGCAGCCAAAGCTACAGAAATAACTACGATAACGTGCTGATAAAAGTTAGCGGTCAGTCTCCAACTGAAGTCGATGACGTATTATTTAGAACATTTAAAATGACTTTTACGTTTGTCAACATGTGTTGATTAAACGTTGATTTTTAAATTCACAGACATGGACACGTTTTCAAAAGTGACTTTTTCTGCCTCTAGGATTTATTTTTTTAAACTTTATTTCCCTCTTTGGAACAAACCAGCACAGACACAGTTGTATGGAAGTGTTGGCCTGCTCCGTGTTCACAGTGGGCCTGTGGTATTTCACCATCTCATTCACTTGCAGACTGAGTCATTCCCTGATTTCCTCCAGATGTGCACTAGTTTACGTTTCCTCACGGACCAGCATTGTGACATTTCTGCTTTTTTCTTTCTGCCCCCCCCCCCTTCCATTCTTGCTTCCAAATGTGAATCGACTCACCGATCATTCTCCTCCCCATCCTTCATCATACAGCAGTGGGTAAACTGTTATCCTTTAACTTATATGTGTAGTCAGCACTGCCTGTTTTATTAGCCCGGTTCCACACCGGCCTGTGGGATCCGAGCAATGTTTGTGTAAGAGACGGAGCAGGAACAAGTGTTGATGTTTGGGCTTCTCTCAGCGGCAGCACAACAAAAGTTTAACGTCAATGCCAAAATTCAAATTTCTTTTTTTTAAAGAAAGTAAATTTTTCTCATTATGGATAACGTGAAGTGTTATTGGCTTTACGGTGTGTACTACTGCATACGTTTCAGGCACAAGTTTCCACAACAACCGATAAACGGATGAAATGTCCGAACCTATAAACAGTTATCGGGATAATAAATAGAAAACCCTGAGAATTAACATCTGTTATCTCGTCCTGTACAGCTCTCATTCCCTCCATGAATCACATCGATGACCTGCCTGATCAGACTGAACTCTTTCTTGTTCCATATCACAGATCAACTAGAGCCGCAATTTAAATCTTTAAACCCATTTATTGATGCTTAGCTGAGCATCACGAGATCTTTTGCGTTCTGCTAGCGTAACATTAACCTCGGGTAATTGCTCAACCTTTGCCCACTGTCAACCTTTGGTCCCGTACTCACAACAACGAGAGTCTTGGTCTGTGTCGGCAGGGAGTGTGGTTCCTGGAGGTACGTGGTGTATGTGACACTTTCCGCTGGTTGTTTTGTTTGTTTTTGTTTATTCTTGTGTTCATGTGATTGTTGGCGTTTCTCGTAGTTGTTTTGTTTTGTTTTGTTTATTCTCTGATGGTAAAAACGGTGATCATTTCAGCGAGTAGATGAAGGTAAACGCTGTGTTATTTGTCAGGATCAGTGATGGGAATCGTATCTATTTATCATCTTGACATGTTCTTGTTTTGAGAAGAGTCTGGTGATGAAACGCGTCTGTTCCAGTCATTTGTAGAAAAACATGAAGGGTTTTAAGTTCACGTTGATATGATTTCATAAACTGCCGTCACGGACCACGGAGTGTGACAACTCTGTCTCGAGTTGTCTCCACCGTGCTCAGATGTTTGACTTGTATCATTATCTTGCCACTGAATACGAAGACGGTATTGCCGGTGTGTGTGGACGGTTGATGGGAAGTGCTTCGTTTGCTGTGGCAACATGTCACATGACCAGCATCATTCCTGTGATTTAACCCTATAAATTAGTATATGAGTCGTGTCTGTAACTACTATTATTATTATTACTATTTTTAAATAAGCTGCCTGTCTTCAAGAAACATTTGAAGACTCAGCTCTTCAGAGAGCACCTCCTGTCCTCCTCTAACCCCTACTCTCCTCTGTCTCCTTCTGCACTTGTTTCCCACTGGTTTCCTTTTAAAAGTTCCTCAGTGTAACCTGATTGTTAATCCTCCTCTTATAACTCGCTTTGGATAGAAGCATCTGCTAAATAATTGTTTCCCAAAGACTGGGTTGCGGCCCTCAGGTGTGTCGCAAGAGTTTTTTTTTTCTTTTTGTCTCGCATCATGTTTCCCAGGAGTTTACAGAACTTGTCTATTGACTTGACGCTCAAGGTTTGTGACTTTTAAAATATGGGTCCCCAGGAAATAAGTTTAAGTTGTAAAATGTAAGAATTTTTTGGATTTCTGTTGTTGGTCAAATTCCTTTTTGATTTTAGAGGATTTTCATTTAACTTCTGTCTGGGACTCATTCCTTTACAACTAAAAAAAAATTAATTAAAACCTCGGCTTCATCTCTGCCTTCGTGCCTTCTGTGCCAGGGTCACTGGTGGCAACAATTGTCTTTGTTTTTTCTTTTGTCTTTCGCCAAAGTTAGTTCTTGGCTAGACTAGATATTTAAAGCTGAACTGAAGAAGTTGGATTTTCTTTGTGAGGCAATTCCACTTTATAGGTCATATGTCCTGTTACTGTTCAGTTTTCTACAAGTGGAGTCTGTGGTTGTAAATGTTGAGTGTGGATAGTTAAAGGACACATCAGTGTTTATGGTCTTCACAAACCTTTCTCAGTAGATGGATTATAATCACCAACCATTAAAGCTCAACACATTGTTTGTGGTTTCACCAGCAACTGAAGGATTTCTGACTTTTTTTTTCTTGTCCACTACTCAAACTGTCTCACTTCACTTTTTGTGCTGCAGACAAATAAAAAAAAAAGAAGAATGTGTGGGTGTTAGGAGACGTCTGCCGACTTGACCTCACTGCCCCTGAACGCAGAGCTGTCGTCTTCTTTTCTCCTGACCGTCCACTGGCCCAGTGAGGCTCCCTCCACACCATGTCTGCAGAGGTGGAGAACAGCGTCCCTGCTGACAGCAACCCCGCTTCACCAACAACAGGCTCCACCTCCACCACCCCTCCTGCCTCTCCTGCCACGGCCACGTCCAAAATCCCCTTCAAAAAAGAGAAAAAAGGTGATTAAAAATTACATTTTTAAAAGAAATTATTTACAAGAATCTGTTCTTTTTTTAAATCTTTTTTTTTTTGTACAGTTCCAGAAAAAACAGACGAGTACTTGCTGAGCAGGTTTAAAGGTGATGGGGTGAGGTATAAGGCTAAACTGATCGGTATCGATGATGTCTCAGACGCCCGCGGAGACAAGATGTGCCAGGACTCTATGATGAAACTTAAGGTGTAACTTTAGATCTGATACTTGTCTTCTTGTTTTGTACAGTACATGTTGGCACAATTCTCTAAACCATGTTTGCAGTACTGCATTTTCTGGACTATACATTTATTTCACTATACGAACAAGTTCCTGGTCTTATTCTGCACCACTGAATCAGTTCATTCGCTTTGTTGCCTCTTAACCGGTGATGTTCAAATTTTTGGCTAGGTTTGACTAGTGGGCTGGTTCCAAAACTTTTAAACATAATTTAGCATGTTTTTATGTCTTTCGCCATCTAGTGGCATAAAAACAAATTCAATTCGTTGTACTGCATGAACCAGAAAAATCTCAGTCTGTCATACCTTTATTTATTTATTTATTTATTTTTTGCATTTTGTTCATATTTTTTATGGAATTCTTTAAGGTTTAGTCAGTGATGCAGCACAGGGTTCAGTTGTCATGGTGACGTCCCTGTGTCATACATATATATGTGGACTATATTTCTAGAAAAGGACCAACTAAACTACTAAGCAAAGTGCAAGCTATAGTCCAGAAAATATGATGAACATATATGGATGTAACAAATGTTAATCAGGAGTCAAGCTTCGTTTCCTCATCCGTAGTGCAACTTTTCACTGCAGGGCATGGCAGTAGCTGCTCGCTCCCAGGGCAAACATAAACAAAGGATCTGGGTCAACATTTCCATGTCGGGAATCAAAATCATCGATGAAAAATCTGGAGTGAGTTCGTCTTCACTTTTGCGATTTAGTCGATGCTTAGGACGTCGTACGAGGGTAGGGAAAATAAATCTATGTCTCTGTCACTCAGGTGATTGAGCATGAGCACGTGGTGAATAAAATCTCCTTCATCGCCAGAGACGTGACCGACAACAGGGCGTTTGGGTATGTGTGCGGTGCAGAAGGACAGCACCAGTTCTTTGCCATAAAGACTGCACAACAGGTATTTATCATCTGAGACTGGAAGAATAAACCCTTTCCTCATCATCTGTATAGCAGTAAAGAAGTACATCAATGAAACTGCTGAATTTTTTTTTTTAATTTTCATCACCACAGGCAGAGCCACTGGTTGTCGACCTGAAGGATCTCTTCCAGGTCATTTTCAACATTAGAAAGAAAGAAGCGAAAACAACACAGAAGGTAAAAGACTCAGAGAAGTTTGAAGTCAAAAGTATTTTTGTTTTTTTGGATTGTCTGTAATGATTCCCAGTTGTGTAGTTGGATAGTGAGGACATTTTCTCTCTGAAAAGTATTTTGTTGGACAGCTGACAGGATGTGGCCGTAAACGCCTCTGTAGAGTCAACACTGCCTCTCTGTGCTCACTTTGGGCATCACATCCTGAGGGGCTGCACTGAAATGATGTGAAATGACAGGGAACTTGGAAAATGCGTGTAAGCATTAACAGTCCACTTGTGTTTACAGGGCGAAAATGGCAGCGTTGTTGTTGAGGTAAGCCCTTGGAAGAACTTTGTTTTCTTTAACTTTTCTCTCACATTTCCTTCAACTTGCTCTCTTTTTTTTCTCTTTTTTTCTCTTTAATTTTTCCAGAATGGAAATGATGCCCTGTTGAATTTTAACAATGAAGCAAAAGCTGCTCAAGTAAGAGCTCCTGCTTTGTCTGCAGCCTAGCATTAAATATAATATCACTTAGTTTTTTTGTTGTTGTTGTTTTTTTTTTAGCAGGATATATATGTATATATATACAGTATATTTCTGTTTGTTTTTGACATCCAGCCAGTGGAGGAGCTCAACCTTTTTGGAGCTGTGTCAACCCCCCCAGACATCCAGGCTCCAAATGTAAGTGTGGTGTTGCAGTGTCAAAATGGCCCTTAATCTACAGCACGGTGGGATTATTTTATGCAATATATTGCAATATATGTATATATATTTAAAAACGTTCTTCATCGTGGTATGGTAAGTGTTGTGAGGTTGGATTTATTTTCAGTAGAGCTTGTGTAGGTACTGTAATAGCAGTGATGGATACTTCATGTATCTTTTACAGTAGATTGTTGGGAATCTGGCTCTACAATTTAATTTGTCTGTGTCCTTGTGTGAACTCGGTTCTAAAAAAACCTGCTTTTTGTGTTTTTTTCTTACTTCAAATTCATTCATTTCAGATCCAAATTCCTCTTTTGAAGAACCAACCTAATTATATATGTCAGTCAGTCTCATTATTCATGTTCGTTTAAAGCTGCCACTGGTAAACAGAATAAGATTAAAAAAAAAAAAAAATGTTACGGTAACCCGTCCCTTGTTGCTGTAATTTGAAATTACAGACATTTTAACAAGGGTAGTTGCTAATGTTGGACACTAGGGTGGCAGCTTTAAATGTTCCGTCGTTCACGCACCATTTCCCATTGTTAACACGTGTTGTTTATCTCCTTTTTGCAGAAATGATTCATTGAACTTTTGTTTTTCTTCTCTCCCACCTTGCCTTTCACATTAACCAGGACTCAAATGACATTTTTTTGCTGGACTTTTCCGCCGAAGTTGACAGCAATCAAAATTGCATAAAGGGAAACTCCTTTGTCATGTCGTGTTGTTCAGACAGTAGGACAGAGAACGCCCTTTCCTCATCATTTGGTTACTTCCCAGTCCCAGACAATGACCCTTTCAGAGACGACCCTCTTTCTCCGCCAGCAGCCAATAATTCCCACGTCTTCACCACGGCTAATACTGCACACACCGATGCTGGCAGCACTCATATGGCCATTGTTAACGGTGTCTTTCCTGAAAGTCTCAGTCACCAAATTAACGGCTTAACCAGCAAGAACATGATCCTCGCGTTGAGTAACGGACAGTGGCCACTAGGGGGCAAAATAACTCAAGGCAGCACAACAAGCATGATGGATGGAAATGATTCTAGATCGGTTCTCGCAAACAAAAATCCCTTTTTTGACTCGCCTTTGAAAAATTCACCCGTCACCAATGGCGTGACTCATCAAGCACAGGCCCCTGTCACCCATAGCAAGGATTCAGTTGTCATAAGCCCACCTCCGCAGAACTCTAAGGCTGGACGAGGTCGAAGGAGTACAAAGGTGAAATTCCACAGTGGGGTGACTCCCACTAGAACTGCATGTGATGCTTGACTATGGCGGTTTTGTACATTTTCAGAGGATATGGAAAACGTGCTAACCTCTCCCTCACTGTGCACCCCGGTTGTGTGCCTTGGTGTCAGATAACAGGGTGTGATGTGCCCGCGAATGCACTGGGTTTACAGATGCAAGACACCTGTAATTAGACGGCGTGGTTGAGGGCTTGTTGTTGGGATCTACTCTGTCTTTATGCATGCACAGGTGGTCACATTCTTCTCTAACTGGCTTTGGCAAATGACACTTTGACTGTGCTGCTCAGCAATCAACTGCACCCACCTCTGCTCGTAATCACTTTCTTTCATGCTATTCTTTCATGCTACAGTGATAAAGGCACGGGTAAGTGAGAAATGCCTGCATGCCATAATGTTTACAGCAGCCATGGCTGATAATCTGCAGTGAGGACGTTGGTATCGGTATTTATTTTGTACATCTTGGTGTTGACCAGTCGACAGGAAGTGACCTTTTTGGAGCAGAACTCTTTGCCGCTCCTGTTCAGTCTGAGGCTTCAGTGGCACCACATGACCTCTTCAACAGTGCTGCGGCCAACTCTGCCCCTTCTTCACTAGCTGCCCTGGGTAACGGTCACAGATTGTAGAGACTTAACTTTTGTCTTTCAGTGAAAACTAGGTCACATGTTTTTAACGTTGCTGCTTCTGTGTGTCTGTGATCAGGGAACCTTCAGCTGAATGCTCCAGCAGCCACCAGTGTCCCTGCAGTGAACATGTGGGGAGCCTCCACTGCTCCACCCTCCATGTTTCCTATGCCAGGTGTGACAGCTCCAGGTCCAATGCCTCACTATCAACAGCCATCTGGCTTTGGCGGCGTACCCATACCACCCACGGCCTGGGGCCAGCCGGGGCCATCTCAGTTTGGTGCCCCTCCACATGCCTGGGGCCAGCCTCCACCTGCTGTTCTGCCTGGTACTGCAGGGTGGGGTCAGCCGGCAACAACCAATCCTTTCCATGCCGGCCCGTTCCCTGTAATGGGTGAGCAGCCGGGTCCAGCTCGCCCTCCCCCTAGACCGCCCGCTAAAGAAGCACCACCCAAGGTGGAGAACAGTGCCTTCACGGCTTTGGACCCTCTCGGAGATAAAGAAAAGAAGAGTGGAAAGGACATGTTTAAAGATTTTCAGATAGCCAAGCCTCCAGCTATCCCAGCCAGGAAAGGGGAGCTCGCGTCCAGTGTTGCCCCGGCCTCCAGCAGCAGCGAAGCCGGTGCATTTGATCAGTACTTTTCCAGTAAAGTGGGTGTGGCTCAGGATGCCGCAGATCACGACGATTTCGATATCAATCAAATGTCGGCAGTTGTCAACGGTAACGAGGCTTTTATGATTAACTGGGACCATCATTTCAAGTTGATTTATGTCAGACGTCTGAGAATTGTTTGTATTTTTTGGTTCTGTGTTGTAATTTACCTGTCTAGATGTCCCAAAACCTGCTCCTGCTGCTAACCCTCCTCCAAGCTTTACCTCCGGCCTCCTGGGCGACGCCTTCTCTCAGGGACAAAGCCTCAATCAGAACATGTTTGATGATGCATTCGGGGCTCCAACCTCTAGTCCATTTGGGATGCCTGTGGTAAGGGTTGGAAAAAAAGAAGCAAAATTCACACCAACAATCTGCTTAGATAAAATAACTTTGGTTCTTGTGTTTGTCTTATCTCGAAACAGACGGCGTCTGCTGGTAAGAGTTCTGGTACAGCCACCTTTGATGATCCTTTTGGAAATCCCTTCGCTTGACAACAGACCTAATAGTTAAGTAAGTTGTTAGAAGGACCTATTTTGGAGTGAGCATTGTTAATTGAATTCTCCAATAATGAATTTGTCCCTGTTTTTTTCTCTGCAGTGGAAGTAGAGTAAATGGAGCCAACTGAGATATTCACGTCGTTTGGACAATCAACTTCAAATCTGAGACATTCCAAAACTCTTTTTTTCCTTTTGCTTCCATATAATGCCGGAGTTTTCTTTCT
Organism: Cynoglossus semilaevis; assembly: GCF_000523025.1. NCBI lineage: Eukaryota > Metazoa > Chordata > Actinopteri > Pleuronectiformes > Cynoglossidae > Cynoglossus > Cynoglossus semilaevis. The sequence continues at coordinate 19,295,391 of NC_024320.1, forward strand.
AATCAGTAGTTCTCTAATTTCCGAAGACCACTTGATCAAAAAAGTAAATGCCATGTCGTGATCTGCTGAAGAAAGAAATTGAATGTGTGAGAGAAGTGATGCCCAGTGAGGCGTACTGTGGATGCTGTGTGTATTACAGAAATAAAAAAAAAATTCAGCCTAAATCCTTTGAGCTTTTGATAAGTCTTTTTTTTGTTTTTCTCTGACTAAGCAGTTTACTGGAGCTTTGAAAGAAAGTAATAATGCCTGAGGGTCAAAGGTCAAAGCTGGAAACAGTGGTACAGGATTTTCTCGTCTGTTTTTGCCTAAATTAAAATCCTGAAAAAGCATAAACTTCAGACTCAGATCTGCTCGGACAATCCAGGCTTGACACTTTTTACACAGATTGTGATCAACTTTGTAAATGTAATAACTTATATTACATTACAATCCTGTAGCATGAATATCGGGCTTTTTGCAATTCTCTCAGAATTTTAAGCAATTGGCTTATATATTTAAAAAAATGTATTTATTTTAATCAGGCACAAAGAAAAGCTGATGGGATTGCTGTAGTAATCCTATTAAAATACAAATATATTTAATTTAAAACAGCAAAATCAGACTATAACAATAATAATAATAATAAATAATTTCTCTTAACTTTACACATTGTGATAATCCTATTTGTAACATGCTGTAAATTAAATGTACTTGTGAAATTCATTAACTGCCTCTCATATTGTACATTTAGTTTAGGAAGAACTCATTTTAAAACCTTTTAACAGAAAAAGAAAATGAGTTTTCACTAGAGAACTTTTCTTCTTGTTAGATTTAATTTATAAATGGACACTGACAACAAACTCAAAGTATTAGGATTTAACACAATGTATAGAGCTTTTGAAATGGATGAACATTTTATGCCTAATTAACAGCACACGTTCTTGGTTTGTTTGATTTGGTAATTGTAAAACCTTTAAGTGTAACCTGCATTTGACTTAATTTTTTAGTATTTAGATTGAATTTTTAGCAATTTTTGGCTCCTACTTGCACAAACTAAACTCTGTGGAGCCATGTTGGTTTTACTTTACTTTTTTAACACAACGGAGATTTTCCCTCATTATTCGAATATTTGTTGACAATAATAACGTAACCTCTAGTCCTGCTGTTAATCAGTCATTTCCATGCTCGGCTGTCAGAATCACATAGCTGGTCTGTTGCTGGCTGAAGAGTAGTTCTTACCTCATCCAGAGCCATGTCCAAAAGCCACTACACTTCCCACAAGCCTTTGCACAGATAACCGTAAAGCGTCATAAAAAACAATATGGCGCCTGAATGCGTGCATGGAGTTTGCTATGTGCCGCTATTCGTCGAATATAAAAACTAGTTTTTGCCATTGAAGGAGCACTTTTATGACAGGTATGTTGTTGTACACAATATTAGCATTATACAGGCGTTAATAGAACAAATATGGCTGCTACCGGTTCGTAGCATCACAGGAAACGTCCAACTATGACTAAGACTCAACTCCTGTCAGTCGAGTTTCTGCACAGACGTGTTTTCTAATTGTTTTCTTAGATTGCTTGTACTCTTTAAAATATTATTTTGGTCTTTTGAAGTTGGGTAAGGCTTCCAGGTGCCTTTTCCATGTGTGGACAGCGGTTGACGTTACTGCTCCTGTCAGCAGGACCAACAGCTGAGGCATGCAAAACAACACAGCACATTGAATGCATCATTTGTAATTTCCCATGAATAATTCTACTTTGTATTTACGCCGCACAGTATTAAACTGGTGATGTGTGATAAGAAATTATACATTATTGTTCGCCTGTCGACGTACTATAAATATCGGTTACGTTAGCTTGGTTCACCGTTGTCATATATTTTTTCTGACTTTCCATACCTGATCAAATTGATTTTTTTCTTCTTCTTCCATTTGCCTACGTGGCTGTTTGCATTTAGTTACATTTTGACCATTTGACCTTTCTTTATCATCTCAACTGCAATAACATCTTTTTCTTTTAAACACTTCTCAATGGGGATGTGATGACAATTTGGTCACACATATTATATAGTAATACCACGGTTCAACATTAGTATATATCCAACCATTGTTTATACATAATATGGTTACAAAATTAAATGAATATAACAACAACACCCAAATCATGCCCACTGTTCACTTTCGTGATGGGTTAAATGCAGAGGTGATGATTTGGTTGTGTGCAGTGGTGTGTCACAATGTCACAATGACAAGGAGTTCACTTTCCTTCCTGTCATTTAGATGATTATATTAACTAAAACAATCAAATCAATCAATTGGCTGATGATTATATTAACTAAAACAATCAAATACATAATTCTTCAATTGGCCATTAGTGATCATGCGCAGATAATACATTGAATCATTGCTTAAGCAATTATTCATATATATATATATATATATATATATAATCAAAAATTATGTTTTCGAGTACAGTCTCATGTGATAATACAGAATACTTCCCTTCTTTTTTTAGGCCAAAATGTTTCGCCGTTCAAGATTTAGTGTTCAGCCCAAAGTCACTGGCAAGAGCAGAGCTGCAGCAGCACCCCAGGAAGCCCCGCCAACGAACCAGGAGGCCACTGAGACCACTACCACGACTGCCAGTGACAGCAGCAAAACCAGTGCAGTAACAGAAATCCCATCTGCTGTGACTCAGTCAACACCTGCAGCCTCAGGGTAATTCACAGATGTCATAACTAACCAAACTTCAACTGTGTATTTTGTTCAATGATAGCATTTGTTCTCTCTTATGAACAGGGAAGTCAATGACCAAAATGTGGATAGCACTAGCTCCTCAGCGGCACTTCAGAGAAGAAAGCGGTTTTCTGTGAAGCCCAAGGTGGCCCCAGGTCGCCCCTCCACCCAGAGTCGGACACCAAAATCCCCCATCAAACCGGTCTTGGAAACCCCTGCTGAAGTACCGAGCTCAGACCTCGATAAGCCAAGCACATCCGATCAGAATGAGTCTCAAGAACTTCAGTCCCCACAACGACCTTCAGAAGAAAGCACGCAGCTCAAAGTACAAAGTGATACCACACCTGGATCTTCAGAACTACCAGCTGTAGCAGGTCCTGAGGCATCACTACAAAAAACTGGCAAACAATTAGAGAGCCAAGTTACGGACATTTCCTCTAGACCTCCGGTTAAAGCCCAGCCCTCTCTACCAGACAAAGAAACTGATGAAATATCAGAGAAGGCCAAGACTTTGGTCTCATCTAAGAGTGGACTGTCTATCTCAGCATCAGCTTCGTCTTTGAGTAAACTCCTCAATGATCCATCCGACTTACAGAGGCTAGCAAAGGCCCAGAAGTTAAGAGAACTGCTCAGAGAGGAAAAGCACAAGGAAAGGGTTGGTTCAGCTTCTCGTATAAGACCATTACCTTGACTTTCAAAGTGTCTCAGGTTTGTGCAAAAATATAAAAAATAAAAGTGTCTCAGGTTTGTGCAAAAATATGCATTTGATCTTTTATGATCATTTATGTCTCGAATCCTTATTGTGTTTCAGAAACTCAGGAAATCTAAGTGTCGTGGAAAGGAATACTCTTTGGATCCAGCAAAAATGACCATGAGAGACCTCATCCATTACCTTCCAATGTCCAACCCCATGAAGTAAGTGTCTCTCTGTAGCATATTTTCACCTATTTTCACTTTTATTAACCCTATTTTAAAAAGCTGATTTTAGAAATATGACTTCGCTGTTAACTCTACATATCAGCACCCTTTAAATGCAACGTCTTCTTTTGTCCTCATCCTAATTGTTTCATGTAGGGTGTCTTGGTTTCTTCCCTAATCTAGTTGCAATTTGCACTTTTTAGATCGAGTATTACCGATATGGCTCCTGAGAACGAAACAGTGGTTCCATCCTCACCAGGAAGAGAAGAGTAAGATGATTTCATCTCTGTCTAAAGGTTGAATGAGTAGGAATATTCAAATAGTTTGAAATACTTACTTTATTAATACTAAATAAAAATTGCAAATGTCGAAACGAGCATTGGAAGTCGACGTGTGAGTACAAAATCCGGGCACGCTTTCAAGAAAATAAACATAAATATGAATGACTAACACATACTTAAGATGTATATTAAATACAATTTTTTATTTTTTTAAACTAGTGGAAATATTTGCAAAACGTTCTCAAACTTCTGAGCTTTAAGCATTTTTTGATGCCAGTGTTGTTTAAATCCAAACTTTTTCTTCTGCCTCATGCCTACGTTGTATTTCTGCAGACCCCTAGAGAGTGCACAGGAACCTCAAGCCCCCCAAAACGATGCAAACCCAACTGTGGAGGATGAGGATGGGGATGTAGAGGAGGTGGAAGATGAAGAGCAGGAAGATTCGATCATGGTTCCCCAGGTTAAAGTTGCAGAAGATGGATCACTGATCATTGATGAAGAGAGGTCAGTTGGTAACTGTGCCATAATTGTGAACACATTTGTCCTAGTTCTGCAGTGAGATTGTCTCTCTGAATGTTCATGGACTTTTAACCTGTGTCTCAGTTTGACAGTGGAAGTCCAGAGAACAAAAGGACCAAACACGACACAGGATCGTGATCCCATCTTTGAGCGCGGGTCAACAACAACATACTCCAGTTTCAGAACATTGAAGATGGCAAAACCCTGGTCTGCTGAAGGTTACTATGAAATTCAAGTTTTGAAAAAAAAAGACATTTCTTATGTTTCATATAACTTCTGTCTGGTCTTATTATTATTATTTTTTCTTGCCTGTTTTTTTCTTTACCAGAGACAGACATGTTCTACTTGGCTATTAGTATGGTGGGAACGGACTTTTCTATGATTTGTCAACTTTTTCCTCTGAGAAGTCGCACAGAGATTAAGGTCAGTGATTTAACAGAGTTCAACAGAAAATAAGAAATAAATCGAAAAATTTGCTGTAAATGAAAAATCTATAACATTTTCAGAACAAATTCAAAAAAGAGGAGCGAGAGAATTGCTGGAGGATCGACAAAGCATTCAGTGAGTTTGTTAGGATGTTGTTGTTGATGGTGCTTAAAAAATGAATCAGTACAAAGAATAAAACATTATAATTTTACTAGAAATTGCTTTTGTAACTAAATAAGTTCTCGTGCAGTATTTACTGACAAAGAATCACAGCTGACAATTATTTTGTAGGAGACAAGCGTAAGCTGGACATAGAGTACTTTTCCAAACTGCTGGAAAAGATTTTGGAGTTTCAGAAAAACAAAAAGAAACTCAGAGCAATCACTCAGAAGAATGCTCCCAAAAAGAGCCAAAGAAGAGAAAAGGGTAAGTAATTCACCCTGTATTTCAGTATCTGTATTTCTTTATCACAGTCATTGTCCAAACCAAATACATTTTTATTCCTGTTTCCTGTGTGTCTGTCCACAGGGAAGAAGAAGAAGTCTAAGAAACTGACTGATATAGAGGAAGAAGATGAAAATGAAGACGACGATGAAGTGCTTGATTTGGAGGATGAGGAGGAAGGAGGAGAGAAAGAAAACGACAACCTCGCTAATGAAGACGAAACTTCATTCTCGAAGCCCAAGAGACAACAGAAAAGGAAGACTGAACAGGATGATTTAAATGAAGAACCAAACAATAACAAAAAGAAAAGAGCTGCAAAGGGTGTGTGCGCTGACTTAGTACTGTTGTCATGTAGAACACCAGAGGGTGTGTTGTTTGCTCTACATTTACTGCTCCTGCAGACCAACTATTAGTAAAAGCATGTAGTACATTAAGTTAATTTTGCTTTTGCTTCAGGTGAGACCAGCATACCTGAACACACTGAAGCTGCACTTCCTGAGAACCACACAAGCACAGAGACGTAAGGAAATAATCACACACAGCAGTGGTTCCCAAACTTTTTTGGCCTGAGAATGATATGTATATATATCTATATATATAATCTCTAATATATAATCTCAAGCCAAAATATCCTACCATATTTTTGTCTCCTGTTTTTACTGGCTCTGAAAGGTCTGACGATGTGACTCCCACCAAGGACACACCAGTTAAACCGGTTGAGCTCTCCAGAATGAGAGTGGCAAAACCTCTGCTGCCCCTGGGCAGAAAATGGGGTAAGAAGCCTCCGCTGCCATCAACAAGACCTGAAGAAAGCATGGCAGATGAAGAAAATGAAAATGTGTGTGACGGCGCCTCAGACCAGGTCAATATTTACACTTTTTATTTTTTTTGATAAGTCACTAAATCTTTGGGTTACTGGCATAAAAGAATAGATGAGTGAATGTTGACTCTTCTTTCTCCCTTTCTTTGTCTCAACTCGTCTTCTTTTTTTTCTTTTTTTTGTCTCACTTAACTCATGAGAAAATAAGGTTCACACTGTTTCGTTCACAAGACAATTTTGTCACAAAACGAGCTCCAGACGATTATGATTTTTTATAATTATGTACATATGTTTTTGTTTTTTTTTTACAAAAATACTGTTGGTGGTGGAAGTTCTTCCCACGTTCTAAATATTTAAATGCCACTTCCGCTATGATGGAACCTTAAACAGTCTTGATTTATATAATAGCAGGTCACAAGTAATGTTTTTCAGGTACGTACTGCCACCTACTGTACAAAAGTGTGTAGTGTCATGGTACTGTACTTTTGACCACTGACTTTTTGGGATAAAACAGCCCACTACTTACGCCTTGGTGCAGATTTATTCATTGTCACGCATTTGTATCGATTTTTAACTTATTCATTATTCATTGTTACATCCGTACCAAAGACATTTGTGCTGTTAATGGGGTCACACTGGAGGTGTCCCAATGTACAGTATTCAGCAAGTGCTACCAGGAGAAATGCGTTAAAGTAATTGCTGATGACATATTTTTTGTAAACTATCCGTAGGTAAACAAGGAGTCATCGCCTGTAAAACAAGCCGGTCTGGAGCAGTCAGCTGAGGCTGACGTTTCCTCTGAAGAAGAGTATGCCACTGTTCAACCTCCGAGACCCACAAGGTACGACATATCTCACACTCCAATACCAGCATTTGAAGTCACTAAGGCTGTCAGAATTAACTTGTTTAATGCAAAATATTTCTGATTTTAATATTGGACACATTTGTCTTATCCCAGTTGATACATGTGTAGTCAATTTTACGCTAGTTAAATTGTTCTTGGTTCACAAAAGCAATAAGATCTTAAAATCCCATCTTAATGTTTGTGGAAGCTTCACCAAAGTTTATTGGTTCTTCAAACCTCCATCAAGATGCACAGTAATGAATAAAATACACCAATGTTTGTAGAAGGTCCTTCTGAGTTGTTCTGTTGCATATTTGTCTTGACAGTTTTCTATAATAATAATTCCATTTATTTGGATTTAGTCACTAAAAAAAAAACCCAGATAAAATACATACATCTTCGTGTTGTTATTTGTCTTTTTGCTTTAGGGATAAACAGAATTTTCTTTTCATTTTTAGGAATTAATTTCATATTATCACGATTATTTTAATTAATTGCCATTAATCTGGAGCAACAGTGTGTTAAATCAGAATCAAAATTGTATTGTTTTAGTCAAGATTTTCATAAGTATGTGTGGTGTATTTTGGTGTCAAGGTATGGAAGAATGCCTAAGCCCACCAAGCCTCTAACGTACTCTGCTAAAGAGGCTGAACACTCCGATGCCCCCGCTGCCTCATCAGTGGACACAGCTGCGTCTAACCTGAAGTCTAAACCCAAATGTTCAACCAAAAGAGGGCGAACATCGAAACAACAGTCTGCCCAGGAGTCCAAAAAGCCCAAACTAGTCACACTTCGAGCTTCCCAGTTGCAATACAGTGACGATGAGGAGGAAACGCAGCTGGAAGATCATGAGGAGCCAGAGAGAGAAGTGGACTCTGAGGACGGCACTGCCTGTGTCTTTGTGCCTGCCAGCCTACGTTCCCCACCACCGGTGATCGCAGAAGTTGAAGAAACTATGGAGGAGGTAAAATGTTGTTGTTTTGCATTAGCACCCAGCTTCCAGTGTTTTATTTTGCTTTTTTTTTCATAATCTACTAAGTAAACATGTTTTTTTTGCTTTTATTTGGTTTATGCATGGATTTACACTCTCATTTTCACACAATCGACTCTGATTCCTCATCCAATTCTTAGCTTGATATCTTGGCTAATATGCCCGATGTGTTGGGCATTTCCCAAGATGCACTGTGCCATGATGTCTCTTGGGATAAGGCACAAAATCAGACAGGCACAGCTGAACCATGTGAACATCAGTTGGACCTGCTAGTTGTAAGTTTCCAATGTCTAAAATGAGTACCAGTAAAATTGAAGTGATAAAAGTCACTCTTCTTCTTAAGTTCTGACTTTTTCAACATTAATCCTGTATTTTTTTTTGTTTCACTTGTAAATATTTTTACATAATTTGCTAAAGGAGCATGTTTTAATTGAACTCTGAATTACATAATACAATAAAAGACACTAACAAAGCAATAACATTAGAAATCTGAGTGAATAATTACGTTAGCAGTTTTACATTTTAAATAAAATTCAGATGGTTGTTTTAATCTTTGAGGCTTCTTTGAGAATCTTTAAGTATGACTTTACGTTTTTTTTACAGGATGTAATAGACTACCTTTCTTCAGAACAGACAGAGGGTACGAAGTAATTCACAGTAAATAACACCGATTATTTTTTTGGTTTTTAAGATTGTAGTTAAAGTATGCAGTTTTTGTTTCAGTGTGTGAAGATGAAGGCTACAATGAAGCTGCTCAAACACTGTTGACTATTAGCAACATGATGCATCTCCCTCAGACAGCAGAGAACCAATCAGCTGCACAAGATGATGTAACAGGTAAAAAAAACTGATGCTGAAAAATTGCCTGTACTCACATTTGATTTAATTTATTTTAATATATTTTAAATTAACGTGATTTTCTTTTGTTCTTGCAGACGAACTACCAGAGTGTTCCAGAAAGCCTCGGCCACACATTGACTTGGAGGAGAGCAGTGAAACAGCAGTGAATTCGAGTGATGGAGTCTCACAAACACCAGAGCCCAGCAATCAGCTATGTGGTGTCTCAAAAACAGTTGATGATACAGACTGTAGCTCACAAATAGACCCAAGCCCAGAGGAGTCAGAAAAACATTCCCCACAACCCAGAAAGGTACTACCTAAATTGAAACCTAAACCTAATTTAGCAGTGGTTTCAATGACTGCACAGCCCCAATCACAACCAGACAACATATCAGAGCCGACAGAGCATAAAGAAGATAGCAACACGCGACCTGTCCACTGTCCACCCAGTGAGACATTGTCATCTCATGAAGAAGTCTCTGAAATCACAGATTCACCTTCAGTGTTTGCCCCGTCATCTGATACAAAATCTACTGTTTCACCACCGAAGAATCCGTCCGCAAACAAAGAGTCAAAAATGACAAATAATGAGCTTGTTGAGCAAATGTATCATGTTTTGCCAACGACTCGTCTGAGTGTCTCAGAAGAACAAACCCTGCCTGATATTCCATTTGAACCCAATATCAGTGATGCATGCTTGTCATCTGCAGTTCTGGAGAAGAGAGAACCCACTCAGGATGAGTCAGAGAGTCATGGTAACTTGGTGGAGTCCGATTCACTTGTAACAGTGTTACCAACTGGGCAAAACACGAGTGAACATCCTGCATCATGTGATTTGTCCTTCTCCAAGAAAGAAGGAGATGAGGCTGAGCTTTCCCCTGGTGGCCAGCTCAGAAGATCAAGGTCACAGAAGGTCAAACCTGTACCAAACATACCAGGGACATTAGGAACCACTCGATCAAGAACTCCAGTCGTTGAAGAGCGAGACGAAAGCGACTCTTCTGTCAATAAAACGAGTCAAAGCACTAGTCTTTCTGCTGTCGTAACGTCACCAAACTCCCCCTGTGAAGCCACCACAGAATTGTCATGTATGGGAGACGAGCAAGTTCAATGTGAAACATCAGTGGATGCTATGTCTTTTCTAGGACAGAGTGAGTCAAAAAGTCATCCTCAACTTACAAACCAAGACGTGGGGTCAACATTGGCAACCACAGATGACAAAGGGTTAAGTCACAGCGAAACATCTGGCAGTTGTTCTCTGTTGGGATTGGTCTCAACGGCTGATCAGGACCTGGGCCTTGTCCAAGAGATCAGTGAACATGCTGTGACACAAAAAGAATCACCTGTCACTCAGCAGGTAGAAAGTGAGGTCAAATCAGCCGTATCATCCAGAAGGAGTCGATTCCCAAGGGTCCAACCAAGAATACCCCAGACCTCAAGGTCTAAACTTCAAACCAAAAAAGACTCTGAAGAAAACGACTCGATAGCCGCACCAATTTTATCATCTCCTAAAAAGTCAAATCAATCAGTAATTTCAACCTCAAATTTACCACCCGCTAATAATCTGTCTCCAACTGAGGAAGTAGACAGGTCATTGGCAATGACAAAGTTACAGGCTGGACAAGAGTTGATTCCTCTCCAGGAGAGCAGTGAACATCGTGTGACTGTAGCTGTTGACAGAAGTGAGGCTCAAATGAAATTTGACTCTGATAAAACTGGTTCACAAGCAGAAGAAGTAAAAAGCTGTGGGGAGGCTGAGCCACATGTTGGTCAGAAAGAAGAGAACAAAGTTACATCTCCCTGCACGTCTAGAAGACGATCGCAGAAAGTTAAGCCTAAAGTTAACATACCACAGACATCGAGACCTTCCAAACTCTCACCTAAAAAAGCCAAAGACGTAGTAGAAATTGAATCAAATCCAGCATCTGTAAGTGAACAAGGAGAAATCCTGACTTCTTCTGAAAATGAAACAAGTCTGGGCTCAGGTTCGCTTTCAGTTTCGATTCCATCATTGGATGTAGGCTCCACTCTTACAAATGAACAACCGTCAACTGCAGAGCTGGAAAGGGCAGACGAGAAGATTGTTGGACGGACGTGTGCTGTTGGGTCACCTCTAGGTCACTATCAATCAGAAAACCACAGCCTGTCGGATGTTTTGTTTGAACACAGCCGCAGAAACACAGAAACAGCCAGTGAAAAGGCCAAATGTCGTGATGCCACATCTGAGAGCAGCAATAACAAAGTGACATTTGACACTGCCTCTGCACGATCCAATAGAGGAGAAAATGTACCTCCTATCCAAGAGAAACTTCGCAATCTTGATGCAGAAGTTGCAACTGTCAGTCAAATGGAAGAGAGTGACGCCCTCCAAGATGTAACTCAGTCAAAACCCACCTGCTCTAAACATCGAATGACAGATTCTACCCAGGACGTCGTCATTCTTCCAGAAAAACAAAGTGAAGGTGCTGACACTGACAGTGCTTCTGCTTCCGTTCAGTCAGTGGAACTGTCCACCTCTGACAAACCAACATTACTGACTGTGAAACCTAAATCTGAGCTTGGACTTGAAAGCACCACTGATAGTCCTAAGGCAAGTGTCCCTCAAAGAAGAAGGTACTTTCCCAAGGTCAAACCTAATTTGGTGTCCTCTCCCAGACGCATATCGACCACACAGCGGCAAAGAAACAGCACTGACACCTCAGATGAACAGCCTGTTGGCATTCCTCAGATACAAGTGGAACGCACGGACAAGAATACACAGATAAAAGGTGCGAACAGTCCGTCAGTTGAAGGCAGCACTGGAGAATCTGCAATTACAGAGGCCAACGAGAGACTTGACAGCACAGGTGATATGAACACATCCTCCAGTGGCATTTCCATAGCAACACCATTTATTGCTGACATCCTGAAAAAGTCAGTTACTGAACATAAGGTCAGTGAAGTCTCATCACGAGAAAGAGGTTCAACAGACGGTGAAATATCCAACAATATCAAGGTGGAAGCTGGCTGCTCCAGGACACCACCAGCAGATGATTCAACGACAGCTTTAGGTTTTCTCTCCTCCAAAGAACCTCATGCCTCCTCCATACAAGACAAAGAGGAAGTAGGCCCATCTTCCCAAAGGTGAGTTATTTTGTTTCTGATTGGGCTTTCTTAAAAAATGCATTAATTCTGAATTAAGATTTTAAAGCATTTTGAGGCACGGGCAGAATGACATACACTGTTTATCATAGAATTCCACTGCCCCCCCCCCCAACTTTTTCATGTCTGATACCGATACTGCAACTTGGAGTATCTGTTGATACCGATGCCTGTCCAATACATTCTTTTCTCCTTTGCCATACTGAAGGCTGCTGTTGCTGGGGCAATAGTGTCTCTGTTTACGGCATGTCACGCAAAGTGAAGTTGAGTGTTTGGGTTTAGGAATCAGATCGTCCAGATGTGTCCAGCCGCACTGAGCGCAGGGCAGTAAAGTAGTAGTAGTAAGTCTACGTCTGAAAAGCTGACTGACTTTGAAAGCAACTCTCGAGGCATCGTATTGACTAAAATTCAACAACTCTACGATGCTAAATTTTTAATAAATACATTTGCATCTTTTTTCCCTTAATTATTCATGATTAATTGTGATTAACTGACATTGTGATTAATGCACAGCTCAGATTATTCAGATTAAAAATGTTTAATAGTTCACCAGCCCTAGTTTCCATTGATGTAAAATTCTTTTAGGTCATTTTACCAAAAGCATTAAAATATTTTTCTTTTTACTGACAGCAGTCAGTCAGAGCTTCACTGCTCTTCAAAACCTACAAGTAAAGCCCCACAAACACGCAGAGGGAGACTGATGAAACCCACGCCCAACCTTGGACGCAGTAGGTCTTTGCAACCTCAGAACCAGAGAACCACACAGGATGTCAAAGGTACTTGTATTCAAACATGTTTTCAACAATTCTTAGCAAATCTGTAGGATTCCTGTTACTGATGTGTTTCATCCACACAGATACTGGTGCAGTGTCAGTCCACAGACCTGTGCCTGAAGTACAACCTAATATCCAAGAATCAGTGAAGGAGAATATTCCATCTTCCAGTGCAGCGTGCCTCCCTCTTGACGGTGACTCCATGTTGGTCCGCTTGACAGAAACTGATGGTCAGCAAAATGAACATGACCCATCTGTTGATGTAACTTTTCTGGGATGTGAAACACAAGAAGTTGACATTTCCCAGGTGAGAACATTTAACATTTAACAGCACTCTCTGTCTTGGTGAAATATTATAATACTATTTTATTTTGTAGACAAACAAATACAGACTGTAGTTTCCTGTATTACAATAGTCATCTCTGCCATTTGCATGGGTTCCACAGGCCTTATTTTGGTCCTCATTATTTACACAATGCTGATGCCGGTATCAGGACCAATAGTTCATTCAAATAGTCATACCTGAAAGATGTTTTTTGACATTTATTTAGTTTTTTAACCGGTAGTGTTATGGATACATGTGTAGATCACATGTGTAGTTTAATGACGTACATGAAAATACATGTTTAAAAAACACTTAAGTAACTTTGGAGCCCGAGATGTTAGACGATATAATCAACTAAAACACCGTCTCTTCTTCCTCAATCTATAGATCACACCAACAGTGACTTTAGTGGAGAGAACTCCTCAGTGCTCCACCGTGTTTCCAGCCTGTAAGTAAAACCCGCAGTAGCTGTTATTTTACATCAGATGAATGACTCTGGTGGAGACTGTGTTGACACCACAGCAGGAGTTAAGTTTTTTTTATTCCCCTTTCAGTGACTACAGAGCAGTTGCCTTCAGATCCAGACGAGCCGTTTTTCATCCTCTCCCTCACTGAGATTCCAGTCAGCTCATCGGCAGAGATGATGGACACCACCGTGGAGACTCACCATTATGTCGGAGATACATTTACGCAGCAACAGAGGTTTTTGCAGTTCTGCATGAGCCAAACATCCAGACATTTAATTAGCAGATAATATGGTTATATTTTAAGGTGATTTGTTTACTTCTTCCATCAGCAGAGATTCTGGACAGCCTGTAGCGGTTCCTGTTGAGGAATCTCCCTTAGAGGTAAGCCACACCCATGTTAACGCTGCAGAGTCGCTGACACGGTTGGTCAAGTTACAAAGAACCACACGTTTGTAAAATACCTTGGCTAAACTCAAGTTTTATTTTTCATTCTACACCAGGATGTTATCAAGGAAAATCCCCTAAACACACAGGGTACATTGACAGTTTTTTTTACAATTATACTGATACCTAACATTTGAAAAAAGTCCTAATTGTATCATGTTTTGGAACAGAAGGTTCAACAGTGCAGCCATCCACATCACCGGAAACTGAAGATAATATGAATATAGCTGAATTTTCTTCCAAAACGGAGACAAAGCAGAGATCGCCGAGGCCTCCAAGAAGAGGTCTAAAAAATATTCCTCCTCTGTGTTGATTTTTTAAATTTTCTTACACCAACATGACATGGATTTTTAATACTTTCTAATTTCTAATTTACTAATTTCTCACTTTATGTTTTTTTTTTTTTTAAGCAGCCAAGCTCCAGGTCAAGCCTGACACTACCAGGACACGTGGCAGCAGGACTTTGAGAGTCGACATCAACCAAGACTCTGACCTTCCACAGTTTTCCATGCAGCCGCAAGTCTCAGTAGACAATAGAGCTGAGCTGGACCGTCCAGGGAGTGGTCCTGGAGATGATGTTTCAGAAGCAGAAATTAAGACCGAAAATATGAAGACAAGGAAAAGTACTAATGGGTAACGAATGGCAATTAAAATGACAAATGACACCTTAGGCTTTTATGAATTTTTTTTAAATATATATATCAAATACTTGTATTTAAGTTAATTTTAGTTACTTGTTCACCATTATTTTACTCTACAAACAATCGCCACCAATGTTTGTCTTTCCAAGTACCACTAGTATGACCATCTTTATAATACTGCAGTACAAGTCTGTCTGTCTGCCCGTATCAGGCAAAGCCAGGCTGGACTACAGCACGTTTTATCGCTAAATAAACCAAACAGCCAAAATTAGTGTTTTTCATAAAAATATGCTCAGACCGAGGCCATGTCTTCACAGAGCTATACAAAATGAACTGAAAACCACATGTAGGTGCTGAATAAATACATAATATTATTGATTTCAAATACTGTCTGTTCTTTACTCTGATAAATAACTGGCATTTTATTTTTCCCTATCCATCTTACGACCAGTGATCCTCTCCCTGGCCGAGCAACATCCAGCATTTCTAAGGTCAAAACTGAACAATCCACCTCCATCCCCGTGGCTTCAACGTCACAAACTGTTGCTTCCTGTAGCCATGTGACCAAGCAGCCAGGGGAAACCTCAACAACTCTCACTACTTCATCTTTAGAAGAGTCTGTTCAACAGACCACTGAACACAGTCAACTGTGCTCAGACGTACTCATAAACAAACAGGTGAATGGAGAGGCTTCATGACTCACTGTTGATTTGTCCATACAAACTAGAGAACTTTCCACCTCATCTCATCTCATCTCATCTTATCCTTTCCTTTGTTGCAGTCGTGTCCAGAGCACATTGAGGAGGAGTCCACCACCGTGTCTGAGTACTTCTTCAGCGACATTTTCACTCCAGTGGAAGAAGACTGAGCCATTAGAGGTGCAGCAGGGAGGGTACCGGCCGAGGCCGAGCTCCTTATGTGTAGAACCATTTATGTAAAGATTAATTTATATAGGTTTTATATTTTGTACTCCAAGGAAGTGTGAATGTGTATTATACACCCTCCCTCTTTAACAAGCACCTCGAGCACCGTACATATTCAGCATGTAAATTTTGTGTGATCATTTTTTTGCACTGCTTTAGAAAGGCTGCAGCCCACTTGAAACAATTCAATTCGAGGTGATTTGTTATTGAACAAGGCAGGTCAATGTAAATAATGTGCAATTGCGAATGAGCTTCTTCTGAGTTGACATCATGTTAGCACATTCAGTCTTCTCCTAATTTAAGTCTTTTTGTGTCGTTGTGATATCTATATATCTGAAACATTTTTGTTTATATTTGATAAATTACTTGATCACGTTGTACATTTTGTTAATATGTATAAATATCTATACATCATATGTATTGTATGATGTTGAACTTGAAGAATAGTGTGAATAGTTGTGGTTAAGGCATCCTGTCTATCGTGTAATTCATACAATGCCCCCATTTATTTCCATTCAATATTCCTTCAGAAACAATTTTGTTGAATTTATTTTAGATATAATAAAAATGTTTTACCTCAACTAATGGGTTTTTGTGCTGGATGCTAAATGACAAAATGCTTGAATCGACTTATTCTAGTTAAATTAATTTAATTAAATGTTTTTCGATATTTTGTAATGTATGAAAGTCATCTTTTCTATCTTAATAGTTGGTGTCATACCTTGGCAGGTGTAGTCAATCAAACTTAAAACACACACAATTACAGTGGGACGGTAGGGGGCGCCAAATCCGCATCACACCTTTACAGTAAAAGGGCTCGAGCTGACTCAGTCAGTCCACAAGTGAATATCTCCACTTGGCAACATTACTGGGCGAGTTTCTGTTTCCAAACGTCCAATGGAATCTTCCAGTAGCCTCCTTACCTGCAGCGACTTTGACGTCAGCCTGGTCCAGAAGATGAGCCACCATCTTGTCCTGTGAGGTGCAGAGGACAGGTCAGTTTACATGTTCAATAAATGAAAAATAAAATAATTAAAGAAAAAACTACATAGCGTTGTTGTCCAACCGTTGTTCGTGAATATTCATTTCCCGCCATTAGCCACTAGAGGTCAGGTGATGTTACATTTTCCCAAACCAGGCGTTACTCGTCGTTAAGCTGTTTAATAATTATGATTTTATAAAGTTAGGTACATAAGGTGTTTTCTCATGTGCCGGTTTTAATTTTATATTACTTAACCTTGTGTGAATATATTTTTTACAGGTCTTATAAGATAAAAGATACCAGACAAGTGTCATCTGCACGTTAGGTGAAATGGCTAATGGCTAATGCCCTTTCCGGTAAGTGATTTGTAAACCCTATATTCTATTTTTGTTACTCACATGACTGATGCAGAGGGAGAGACGTTTGTGCAGTCCGGATAAAAATGTTTACCTACCAATTATTTATAAAATACCACGCAGGATATAAAGATATCTGTCCGAGTTCTCAGTGATTTATGTCATCCATCTTATATAAAGCAGTACAACATGGATGTGACTGGACTGGTAGGTTTTTCAAAACCTACCAGTCCAGTTGCCTCTTTTGGACATGATATAAAGAATAAAATAGTATATAGGGAAATCTGTGTTGTATAAATCATATGAGTAAATCAAGTAATTATACAGTATATATGTTTGTACATTTGTAGGGTATAATTAAAGCTACATGGTGTGTAAGTAATCTAGTACATGGTCAGTTTATCAAAACCTATACAGAGTGTAAGTAATCTAGTACATGGTCAGTTACGTCAGTTTATCAAAACCTATACAGTTTGTAAGTTGCAGCTGTGTGTATTAATTGTTCATAGTAGTTAATTGTAATTTTTGGTCAGGTGTACACATTGTCATCAGTGCTATTGTCTGGTTTTAAAAGCTGACCCTGAGTCTGTTTGTCCCAGACCTCAGTGCTTTGAGGATTCTTCAGTTCTGGTTCAGTCCAGAAGTGAAGAATTATCTTGGATGAGAAGTAAAATGTCTTCAAGAAACTAAGACAGTTGCCCTCTAGTTAACTGCTTTGGATTCCTAACTGTGTGTACAGGGCGTAGTAAAAAGGCTGTTTCAGGTATTCCATTAATGAGGAAACCACCACTGTGTAAATATCTAGTATAATTCTTCTGCTTCTGTTGACCTTCCACTTCAGTCTTTGTTATGAGTGCACTCCCAGGCATGCATGGTTCTCTACGCCCTCAATATCCTGGCTAAAAGATGCACGCATGTCTCAAGTGCTTTTCTTTTTACCAAAGTTGGCGAACAGCGGTCTGGTCTTGTCCCCTCCATCCACTCCATAAAAAACATTTCAGTGATTTGTATTGCTCCTTCTATCCATCATATTTTTATGAAACAACTGTGGCTGTCAGAAAACTTCTGTAGGTTGAACAAAGTTTAAAGTTGGTTTGGTTATGTGTAAAGAACAATGTGTGTGGTTGACACATGATTTATAGTCATTCATCTCTGCTGTCGTACAAAATATCTTTCCAGCCTCATGCAATTTCTTTGTACAGTAACTCATGATTATGTGGCAGAAGACCAACCATCATCTGCTTACTATTTTTCTGCAAATATGTTTGCATGTATACATATACATACATATTTATATATGTAGAAATGTATGTGTTTGTATGTATACATGGGCATATATTTACAAAAATTACTTGGTCTATTTATGTATATATTTATAAACATATTTGAAGTATAAATGGGTGTAGGCTAATATGTATGTAAGTATTTGCATACATAGTGACTTTTGATTTCTTTTTTCATTTCATTGTCCTCTTTGTTTTCATACGGAAGTTTATCTTTCTAAGTTTCCTGACACATGTTGACTCAACCCCCCCAGCCCCCTTTTGGCCCCTCAAACACACACTTTAACATGTGTTGTTTTTGGTGTTATTTGATACTGCTGTGAACTTCCTGTTAGAAATCTTTTAACTTCTAATTATCATTTTCTTCTTTTTTGACATAAGCTTCTTTTCAAAAAATTCTTACTAGATAATGAATGAAGACACAGGAAAATTCTAACTATCTCAGAAAAAACTTGGCTTGTTGCATCTGGAAAAGACAAGTAGGCAAGGACATAGGCAGGAGACGTTGACATGGAGAGTACCACAACAGCAGCTCTTCCCTGGTTGACTCACATTACAAAATGTCAAGAACAAAAGAAAATTGGTTGGCTAACATAATATCATTCAGTCGTGACAATGACATGCTATATTACATTTATACACAGTGTAGTATCTAGATAGATAGATAGATAGATAGATATATAGATAGATAGATAGATAGATAGATAGATAGATAGATAGATAGATAGATAGAATCTTTATTAATCCCTTTATTTTACTAGTTGTTTTTCACCCCGCCCATTGTCCATCAAAGGGATCAGTGTGCCTATAATAATATTTAGCTCTTACCTATACTGTTTAAATTTTTACAACTTTATATAGCACTCATGTGGAGGGACTCGGAAGACTTATGTTGGAGCCAATCCCAACAGTGGTAAGATGGGGGCGAGCTACACTTTAGACGGCTAAGCAGTCCATTTTCAGAATTACTTGTTATGAGAATGACATTTGGTGCAGAACAACACCTTGCTTTTTGTACGTACTGTACAAATGTTGAAGAAAATTAGAAACTTACTGTCTATTTTAACTTTACAGTATTCAACTAGGTTAGTCGGGTGTATTATCAGGGGCGACCAGGCCAAGTTGCAGTAGTAAAGGGTAAATGATACAAACACAGGTAAAACAGTATCAGTAAAAAAAAAAACCAAAACACTCTAAACAATTAAAAACATGAAGTCGATTCTCCAACAAAGCAGATCCATTTTATTTAACAAGGAATTTTCAAGAGAAAATGCGCAGTAGGTGCACATAAACAGGAACTATCACAATAAGTAGTTGTTGACGAGGTGTAGTTATGGAGCTTTGGGCTTTTCTTCCACTTGCTGGTATGAGGAGGAGCAATTGGAATGATGATGTGATTGAGTTACTGGAATGTAAGTTGCAGATGGTTGTGTACTCAATTGATATCAGGTCAAGTAGAAAGAAACAAATAAAATATTATAATAGCCTTCACACTTCCTTCTACCATTGATGCAGAAACTGCTTTTAATAATAGTCTGTGAGGATTGGAATCTAATTCACCTACATCCTGAAAGCAATTATTATCATTATCTTCATCATTATTTTTTATAAATCTGATTTATTTTGAAGAACATACAGAATTTGAATCCAAAGCTGAACCACCTTGCACATCTCTTGTTTATTTTTCAACAAGATGTGGTCAGGGCAGAAGTACATTTCCCTGCACAAGAGGACAAGCAGCATGACTTGTGTATTTTCTTTGTAACACTATAGAGTACTTGTGTGGCACGATCTTCCAAAGAAAACTTTGTTGAATGGATATCAATCAAAAAGTTTCTATGTATAACCTTATGTGAAGAGTTGTTTTCGACTGGTTAAACATAGATCATGAGCGAGGAGATTTCCACCTTGGTGTCAACCTTAATTAAAATAATTGTACCCTTCAAAATAAAAACTCCACCTTTGCAATGCTTGTAACTACTCATGTGTCACCATTCTGCAAAGCTCTCATTTTGGTTTAATGCCAGCTTGTTTGGTATTAATATTGATGTGGCTCTGCATTTAATGAAGTATACATACAGAACAGGACCCTGTTCTAGTGATATATGTGTCCTGATAATAAAGTATTAGTGGTTATGATCAGTGAGATCCGGATTATAAACAATTATTATGTTATCTCTATTTTTGAGTGACAGAGGACACACCACCTACATGTTTTTTTTTTTTTGTCAAGCTATTGTACTACACCAATGAAGCAGTCAGAACCATTCCTTTGTCACAGACAGTTTTCACCCATTACATCTAAATAATTTTTTTTAAGTCTGCAGTCTATATATATATATATGTGTGTGTGTGTGTATAAAAATATATATACTGTATGTATATATATACTGTATACTGTACATATATAATGTCTAATATAAATGGCATTAATAACACTGTTACACTCTTTGATAATGTGCAATGTAATTAGTTACCTTTCCAATTATAACTTATTTGGAATAATTATATTTGATTATTTGCTGAGCCAATGCAAGGCGTTTTATGCAACGTGAGGTTGTTGGCCATGTGGTTTTGGAGGTAGATTAGAGTTGGAAGGGAACACTCATCAGCAAATCAGGTGTGTCTCATCACATCAGATGAGACACCTGGTGATTGTGAGTCCTACAATATGACAATTACTGGTCCCACTGGTCCCAAAGTCCCAAATGCATTTCTCAGAATCTGCCCCAAATGCATCCTGGGCATTGAGATGACATATTAAGCTTCTGCAGTGTAATAATAAATAATTATTTGCATATTGACTGTGCATTAGAGCAACGGATATATGGTGCCATTAAAATTTGAATCTGATAAATATTGCAAATGTATTAACGTAATTAGACAGATCTGATATGTCTATATTGTCATTCAATTATTTGTACCATAGTGGAACAATTAAACTATGTATGTACAGTACATATACATACATATATATAGTTTTACTGTTTAACTGTTATACAATGATAATCATATTAATATTGGAATAGTGGTATTGATTTATGTCAACTAATCATGATTAATTATTAAAATATCCAATGCGTATATGGTCACTGTGATTCTCCATGTGTTTGTTGCTTCGTCATGCTGTGGTGTATGACCCGCGATGGTGAACACACCCAGCAGGTTGACCTTTATTTGTTCAATGGCAGAAATGATAAAACTGCTCCTGTTGATGACTGTATCTCTACCACATTATTAATGCCAAGTTTTACAATGGAGCCAACTTTGCTTAAAGGACTGACAGTTTGATGAGTAAGACAAAAATAACTAGGCCTAACGTCATTTCAGCACAAAGGATCTTCTGACGCAGTAAATGTCTGTATAAGTCAGTTTGTCACATTCCTCTCTGTGGTAGTAGCTGACAGCTTAACAGCGCTACATTAGCCCAGTAGCCTTTTCATGAGATTAGGGACACAAGTGATTATTAGGCCTTAGATGTTACACATAGCATGAAGGACTACAGTAGAGATGCCCACACTATTGTAATCTACTATTCAAATGACCAAGATAACAAGATCTACCTCCATATAAAATGTTAAATTGAGACCCATGTTTTAAAAGTCACAAACATTTGCGATCCAAGTCAATAGACATTATTTGTAAATCACAAAATAAAGGTGTACTTGACCATTATTGAACATTAATGAGGATATTTTATTATTATTATAATTATTATTATTATATATTATTCACCAAGTCATATTTGAACAATTTGTATTACTCAGGTTTTAAACAAACATATATTTGGCTGTTTGGCACAATATGTTTCAATTCTTGCAATATATAATCATGTACTACGCAGATTTACATTTGTGTATATCTGTATATATAGATAGATACACACACACACATATACGTATATTCCTTTCATATATCCCTGGACTGCAATATTTCTTATATTCACATTAACACGCATGTCCAATGGAGTCATGTAATTTATTATTTAGACATTTTACCTCAATTATAGCTATTGTACATGCTGCTCAGTTCACAAACATATAATATATTTATAAGTTTTGTGTTGATCCTGTGAGTCGCTAATTTTACACTATTGCAACGTAAGACATTGGTAATCACAAAGGAACTTTTTAAGGGTATTCAGTGATGGGTATCTATTATACTCATCAAGCAACCTGGCTAACAATGACAAGGATTAGTCTTCTGTTGTTGTTTTATTAATAGCAGCAGAATTCCCCATTTAAGAATGCACGGTGTGACACATGAGTGCAGAAGGTTGACGTGCTAATTTGTTCTTCTTTTCATTTCATTCTTCTCATTGTTTTCTCCTTTTGACAGATGGTTCTGGACATAAAGCAACAAGGTGTTAAGATGATAATCTGTCACTGTTCATTGTGTTCTCAAGTCAAGCATTGAATTGCAGCAGAGCATTTATAACCTGACCTAAACTGACATGCAGCACAAGACTTTGTGACAGTGTGGAAGATGCTTTTAATTAAAGGCAAAGTTAAGGTATTGCAGCAAAAGCCAGCTTCATCACATTACTGTGTTCACTATAAAAATGTCAGAAACACCATATTTTGAGCGTCAGTGTTTGTACTTAGATATATTTGGTATAACAACCCGATCGGTGATATTAAAAGTTTGCTACATACCTCTTTCTCAGATCCTCATTTTAACGATGCACTGATTACCTGACTATCAGCTAATAAAGTATTTTGAAAAATAAAAAATAATAGCAAACCTAAAGTATTCCATGTAATTAAAGCTATGCCTTGTATAGGTGACAGTGAGGACACCAAGCAGGAAAAAACTTACAGCCAGTTTGATGTCCTTCTGTGTAATAGAAGGCTAAAGGCTTAAGACAAAGGGAAACAAATTGTTCTGTATTAAACGCCAAGATTTAAACCTGTCTTCAGATTAGACGATATATGAATAAAACTAAGGTTAGAATAATTACTAACAATCCTAAAAAAGAATATGAACAAAATGAAACTTGAACAGAAAGTGAGCAGCGTCTTTACACCATTTCAGGGGTCCTTTGTTTATCACGTCCTTCATCTACTGCATTTCATGGTCACGTCTCCCATAAATTAATTAAGAAAGCTTTCTTCTATCATTCTAACTAAAAGTATTATAACTTGCAAACTAGTTAGCAGCCCTAGAGGACCAATACATTGTCACGGAAGACAGTTTTTTTTTACATTTGTCGGCTGTACGCCATACATTGGATTGCGCTGCGTTTGCTTTGTTTTGTTTGTGTTGTTTTTCTGGGAAAAATGGCTCCCAGGTGCCTCTTGTTGATGTTTTTATGTCCTAGAACATGCGCTAACATGTTACCACTATGTTAGCGTAGTTGAGTGACAAAGGTACTAATGTGCAATATGTGAGTTCTGACTTACGGAAATACAGCGGAAATTGAGTTATGCCGCACAATTAGATCTGAACTCCACCCGTAGTGTGATTAAATTGAAAACAGTTGCTCCTACTTTCTAGTAAACAGAGTTTGACATATACTACTGTACAGCTGTATTTCTAATTTACTCATTATCTAATAATGTTGGTCTCAACAAACAACTCCTGATCTTCTCTATCCAGGCAACATGACTGGCTTGGTTGCCTACCGCTACGTAAGTGTTCTGTGATCAGAAATCCCCTGTTTGTTTTAGAGATCAGCAGTTGCGATAGTATCTTTTGGCCGAAAAAATAATCTGCATACATGGGAAGGTACCGATGTTTGGATTTTGTAGCAGGCTAAGACTAAGCCTTTTTCTCTGCAATGTACAAGAGTGAGGTTGTTTTATATAATTATGTATATATTTGGCAGATGTAAAGAACCAACTGTGTCATTTTTTATCTTGGAAATTGTTTTGTATGTTAGCATCAGGTCTTTCAACACTTGTTTTCCCATTAATCAATCGTGTCATTAGGACAAAAGTGTTAGGTTACTTTACTCAGGCATCATTCATTTTGCACCTATTGGTCTCTACAATAGTTTTTATTTGCCTGACATTCAATCATCCTGTCAAAATGATTCAAATCATGTGTTTGGATCTCAGCCACAACTGAACGCAACAACTACTGTTTCAGTTCTGAGGCACTCAGTTAACCCTCCCATTGTCCTTTGGGTATAGGTGTGCGTGTGCATGTACATGGGTGGGTAGTAAATTTGTTGTTGTATATGACAGTCGTCATTTTGAGCAGTTATCTCGGTGGCATATTATGAGAGCCCAGGTCACCTTCACCCAAAGGACAACGGGAGGATGAAAAAGCTTGTGTTTGTGTTGAGTTAACTTTCTGTTAACACAACAACATTAGCCTCAATCGTTTGCTACACTTTTATTGCTAAAATGCAATATTATTCGTAGCTATATGCTCTGTAACATGTATCAAAATTTCCTCAAGTCCAAAAGCTGTTTTGGATTGAAGTGCGCCTCTGCCATTTCCCTGTTGTTAAGCTAACAGTGTCAACTAAGAGACAAGCAGATGATTGGTGTTAATCTGTGTTAAAAACACTTAATTGAAAACGTCTGCTTAGCTAATTCCACATCCTTGTATGGGATTTATAAGAAGGCCTTGAATTTACTCTATTGTTCTTTTAACATCATGGGACAAATCAAGTCAACTTAAGACATCTCACCACAAATAGTCTGAGCGTGAGTCAAAAGAAAGAGACAGTAGATACTTTGCATGTCTGTCAGTAACTGTCAGTAAATAAACACACCCTTGTTTCATTCTCAAAGGGTGTGTCACTACACATGTGCATATTATAAAAAACACACTCACTGTAATTCTTTTTCACAACATTGTGTCCTAGAAGATAAAGAATTATCTTTTTATCATCCTATCTGTATCGACTTACATGCTTCTTAACACTGACGTGATCTCCACGTGTAAAATACTATTTATATGGCTGCTTTGTTGATATCTGCATATCTGTATATATTAATATATATATATAAATATATATATTTATATATATATATATTTATATATATATATATTTATATATATATATATAAATATATATATTTATATATATATATATATAAATATATATATTTATATATATATATTAATATATATATATAAATATATATATTTATATATATATATATTAATATATATATATAAATATATATATATTTATATATATTATGTATATTTTATTCTGTAAATATCTGTGTTTCTATATATATATTCTGTATATATCTGTGTCTCAATTGGTTTATTTTTATCTACATGTCTTTAGCATGTCATAATACTCAGACATTCATGCCACTGAGAATAATATGCCAGTCATTCTTGTCCGCTGCACTGAGAACAATGGTAAGGCAACACTGTTGAAATTGCGCAACATTGCCTTGTTGTTGTTGTATAACACCATTCTTCTCATGCCCTAAGTCATTTGTTATTAAACAACAACAACAAAAGTTGACCTGCTCCTAAAGATGTGAGCATGTGATTAAAGCATTATCCTGAGTGGATTTTCAGATACACATTTTCAGTTTTCCCATAGTTATGTCTCAAAGTCAAGCTATGATCATGGATACAGTGGGCGTACTTTTCCCCTCCTAGAGCGATGGTTTTTAACCTTGAACTCGTTGCCTGGAACTCAAATAGGGTCGCCTGAAATGTCTAGTAATTGATTTTTGAAAAAAATTACTCATAAAATTCTAAATAATATATTTTTTTTAATTATAATAAAACATCACACCCACTAATCTGGCTACTATGTGTTCACAACACAGTAACACACTATAACCAACATGACCAAAACCATGTCCCAGGGGTCACCAGAAATGTGTGACTTCATTCATTTTCACAATACAACACTTAATTTTTTTTTTACTTTCTTTTAAAAACAATGTGTTTCTGATTTTGTCATTTAAAATTCACACCTTCAACTTTATTTCCTCTCCGATAAACATCATAAAGTTCATTTTGGGTGTGTAAGGTAAATTCCCAGCATGCCCTATGGTTTGTTAAAATGTTCCTGTTAGGCTGACTGCACTACTCATTTCCTCCTTCTGATTTGAGTTCATGTAAAATAAAGCTGTGCTGTGAAGGAGCCCTTTTGTTTGGGGATTGAGTGACTCATGTCATTATACTGGTTAAATGACATGAGCCAGTAGCTGTAAGTCAGTTCACGTTGACAGTTGAGGTGGAGTTTTTTGATACCATCAACGCCAGCCATACAGCGTTGATGGTTGAATATGCCTTCTAAAAGACAATCTTCTTTCCACCGTTGTTGCTTGTTTGTTTCTGTCATTTCCACATTTTGGCCTGCCCACTTTGTTTCACGTTGAAAAGTCTATCTATGTCATGACCCTAAAGGTCAAATCACAGGAAGTACTTTTGTTAAGAGTGCATGAAAACTGAAAGTGGTCTATGTATCCATGAATTTCACCATCTATCCATTTATCACTGTTTTAAGTTGATACATATATTTGTTATTTGCACATGCTGGGGGAAAATATTTATGTATAAATAAAAATCTATATATAAACATATACACACATACTCTATATGTACTGTATATATAAATATATATGAAACATAGATATCCACTTGCTGTTATTGATCATTCTGTTCAAGCAATACACAGAAATCAAGGTCTTTGTATTATTTATTATTGACAATTTAACCATGATTAATCATAACTAATCTGCAGCTGCCTTGTAATTAATTGGATTAAAAATTTTAATCAAACAGCCAAAATACATACAAATATATTGTGCTCGTGTGGTAGGTTACTAGTTGTATTTGGCCATTAAAAATAACCATTAAAGCAGTCCACGAAGTATAGTACACATTTTAAGCTCATATGTAAATAATGAGCTTAAAAGAAATTCAAAATTCAAATATATAGTTTCAAATAAATATATTTCCCTTCAAGTAGTTTTTGCACTTATTGCTCATTTTATGTAATTACCTCTTGTTACCTATTATTGTTTGCATTAAGTAGTGCAACATCTATGTTTTCTTTAAGATTCTCTAAATGACAGAATTAATTATCCAGTCTGTGATAAACAGAGATTATTATCATGATATATATTAGATGCAAACAACTCAGTGGCTGATAATTAGTTGACCAACGACGAGTAAACATTATACATTAGGTCAGTTCTTCTCTTGCTTGACCATTTAACTGAATTTTTGTTAGTTTGTTTTGTTTTATATATCTATAATATTCAACCGTATAAAACAATCTGCTTTTATAGTTAAAAAATATTATTAATTAAAATAAACAACTGAAGCACCAAGAGTACACAAATTTTAATATTAAATACTGATAATACATTTATTTTACTACTGCTGTGCTACTAATAACATTTATTATTAATATATATTATCATGATTATTATTCATATAATTAAAATAATGATTAAATATAACCATAAACATGATGATTTCCAGCCATAAATAGGCCTAAAACACAGAGTTCATCAGGGACATAAGCGTATGATTGATTTCCAGCCATAAATAGGCCTAAAAGTTCATCAGGGACATAAGCGTATGACGAAGTAATCAGCCATACACAGAGCTGCCATTGTCAATGCTGGAGTCAAACCTCAAATATATCGACTATCAAAGTCTCCAGCGCAACCTGTTCTCCTGGAGGTATTTAAACAAACTTCTGGACTTTTCCACACATGACGACCAACACATGACCTTCCATCACAATATCTTTGGCTTCCGACAACATGACGTACTGACTGAAAGTTCCACTCGTTCATGTGTACTAAACTAATAAATCAACATTTGGTTTTGATGGCAGCGGCCATTTAACTGTGTATAAATGGATAATTGTGTGTTAGAGTTATAGCAGTGTTGAGCAGATGGCCTTTTGACCTCGTACGGTTCATGAAAGAACAGTCTGTGACTGCTGCTCTGTTTGTTGTTTCTGTCCAAAGAATGTGGGAATTAACAACTTGACTAACCAAACAAGACACTCTGTCTGAATATGTAATTACAGCTTATGTGTGACATATGACTCTTCCACAGCGACACTGCACCAATATCCACTATCTAATAATAAACCATGTGAACGTTCCACACATTTTGACATGGGAGCTAATTTTTAAAGACAAGGCTTGAAAATGATCGGCCTACATTGATAATATTAAGTCAATACATTTACTCATATAAACTGAATATATATTTACATATTAGTATATATTGAGGCATGGTTACTAAAATTTAAATATAGAATGACACCTATATATTTTTATTTTTTATTTTAATAATTATCATGACCTACCAGTACTCCCTTTGAAATTAACTATTGGAGCTCAAACTCCCCTCACTGGGCCACCCGGCCTTAGAGCCTTTATGAATGATAAACCAGAATCTATTAAATATTTAGTATTTGAGTTGAATAGAACAATATTAATTTTACTACAATAAAATCAGTTATGACCTATGTGTGATCAACAAATCAAAACCAAAGTCAAACATAACAACACACATGTAACAGGTCAACATTCCCTAACCATAACCACATAAGACAAATAATTAGTTACAATATTAGAACAATTAAACTTAGGCGTGTGCTTGAACAATTGCAGTTTAACGACTGCCAAGTTTGATCAATAAAATAAACATTTTACAGACATGTACCCAATGCGTAATATTTTGATGTGTGCTCATGTGCATTTGTCATACTGTGAAGTGTGGTCCTGAGTCGTGCGATAGAATGTGAGCAAATGCAACAACTTTTATGTCCATGTTAAACAAGGGTTAATCCATTTAGAACTCAGAGATTCTCACTTGTGATTTTAATTATTCTTTTTTTTCTAGCTGTTCTTAAGTGACACAATTACCCTCGGGTTTATGACATAGTGGAAACTGGGGTATATGCAAATAAGGACCATAGTAAACCAACAAAACAATGTGATCACAAAGTTGTCACACCTCAAAATTCCAAACAAAATAAAAAAAATTTAATTATAGTAATTACCAACAAAAAGGCATTCAAATGGATCAAACCAATATTCGCTGAAGGCAAACAGTTGACAGCCTGGACGCTGAGCAGATGGATCCTCTGTTTGTGGGATATTTGGGATAAAGAGATCCTTGATGTCTGTTTCTTTAAGGTGTTGACCTATCATTGAGACTGATTTGTTACATGCCAGGCATTATGCCAAATGCAGTGACCTAAATGTGGAAGAGGGCTGGATCTCATTAATCTTCTTTAATTAGAGCAGCAATTCCAAAAGTGTGGTGGCTGCCACTAGGGTGTTCTGAGATTAAAACAAACAAACAAACAAACAAAAAAACAGATGCTGTCTTTATAAGAATGCCTGTTGCGTTTTTTTTTGTTTTTTTGTTTGTTTGTTTTTGGTTTTTTTTTTTTCAGAGATGTGGGGAGAGTGGATGCATCAACCTGGTTGACATAGAGAAGGGAGTGTCCTCCTTACATATGCAGGTGTACAAATTTTGGTCTGCACGATCTATGAACTAACGTTAACACATAAACTGTTATGTAGAGCTAACATCGTATTTAGCCAACATGGTATGTTAGCATTAATACATGAAAAAAGTGTGGATCAGTTTGAGTGACACTGATTAGTGGAAAGCTAGCGAAAGCATTTTCAATTTTAATGCATGCTGTTGGTGTGAAAGCTCTACTCACTTTCTGTTCATCTGAGCTAGCGAAAGCATTTTCAATTTTAATGTATGCTGTTGGTGTGAAAGCTCTGCTCACTTTCTGTTCATCTGGTTGTGTTAGTTATTTAGAGTTTAAGTTGTTTTTATTTTTTACTTTTTTAACTACTATTTTTTTTTATTGATTTAAATGAAGTCCCACAATGGCAAAATTTAGTGTGAGTCTTTGCACGCCCCACAGGTTGCCACAGGGGGCACTGTTAAGTATGTGGTTCCTCTGGGGCTCTAACCCAGGAGGCAGATACGTAAGGCAGGCTTGATAACCACTGCACTATAGTTATTGTTAGTTTTACCGACACAACGTCTAACTTGACTAACAACAGTATCAGTTTGATGACTTTTTGTTTCCCTTTTGGCGGACTTCTGTTCCTGCTTGGTGTCTTTGCAATGGTTTGTGTTGAACTCATCATCTTATTACCCACTGTTGTGCCAACTCTATTGTGCTTCCTTCCAGTTCTTTGCATATTTATTGAAAGCCAACCCTAGAGAGGTATCAAAAACAGTGCTTGATTTCCGTGAGAACACAATTGAAAATAGGATATTGGTACAAGTGCATCAAGTAATTGCGATGAATGATCTATCGTTCATTCGTCAAAGTTACTTATGAAATGTGAAAAAGTGCTTCCGCAATATATTAAACTATTTTTAGTTTGTTGTAAATTATACACACCTTAGTATTATAGTTTTTTTATTAAGTTAAACAGAGGTTCTGTACAGAAACAATATTAACATTTATTATTAAAAGAAAAAAAAAACAATAGTGACCAATAGTGCATACTTAATGTTGTGAACATAAAGTTGTTATTAATCATTTTAATGACCCAAATACCAACATAGAGAGTTTGACTCAAACTGTCTTCTCAAATCTCAGATGGTCTTCACAATGACTTTGAGATGATCTTTTTTAGCTTCATGACTTCTTCAGGTGTCAGGTGCAACAACGCAGAACTAGGATCTCTGACCATTCCTGAATGGTTTGACTCTAACCTATCTCTGTGTGTGTTTTCAATGAAGACCGGAAAGTCTTGCTGACCTCTAGGAGCGGTGAAGTCAGATTTGACCTGGCTGTGGGAGGCTTGATTGTCTTTGTCGTAGCCATTCCAGCAATTTGTTGTCTTTGAATTACATGACACAACATTATCCTGCCGGTCTAATAGAAAGAGCTCCTGGTTGACATTGTTTTTCAGGACACTGCTTGAAGACAAAGCCTTGTAGCTGTTGAAATGAATTTGACTCGTACTGTTGTGGGCTGCTGTGTGGGTTGTTGGTGTAGAGATAGCTTCAACTTTGTGCCTTAGCCTTAGATCCTCAGGAGCTGACAGACCCCAGTGTTGCAGCCCAATTCTGCGTGACAGGTTGGTAGGAAGGACGTCTGGGTCCGAGCTGGCTCTCTGTGTGATCAGCCTTTCAGGTGTGAGACCACAAGGAGGCTGGTTGGCTGCATTCATCACTGCTGACGGCCCACAGAGCTTGAGCCACATTTGAAGCATTGAAAGTGGAATTTCAATTTCCATCTTGCCTTTGTTGTTTTGAGGTAGGCCTGGAAGGAAATGACTGAGATTGAGTCCTGCGGCCTCCATGGTGCCCCCCTCTTCTTTCGCCTGCATTGAGAATTCTGGATTTGGGGACCTTGGTTTTTGTGCCTCTGCTGTGGTGACTGCATTTACACTAACTGTGGCTGGACAGTCAGGTGTGGGGCTGCTGGTGGCTGTTACGGCTTTGACATTGATGACATATGCCCCGCCTTCTTTAACCAGAATAGGATTTGCCGTGATGTCGGCTTCAGCTTCATGTGTTTCGCTTTCGTTTTCGTTTCTCAACACCTGTGGATGTAGAGCAGTGTACAGAGGGGAGGGTTTATTTAAGAATTTAGGGTTCTTGCTAGATACAGGTGGGGCGAAGGAGGAGGTAGGGTTCACGTTGATCTCATAACGCGGTGCTTTAACACTGAGATTTAGTGGCTCCGCCAGTCCAGAGGAGTTCTTGTACTGTTCTGCCAGGTGGCGCAAGTGCTCCAGTGGCTCCTTCATCCTGTCTGTTGGGATTAGATGATGTGGAAGGGAAACAAATGGGGGTTCAGGAGAGGGAGGCCTTTGTGAAACCAAAACAGAAGAAGAATGTGGGGTGTACTGGGACAACGGTATGGGGCCTGGATGAAAGTACGGAGGGTAGTGAAGTCCGACGGGGAAAACTTTTCCATGTGGATCTGTCTGGAGTTGAGGAGTGTTCTGTGGAAACAAACACAGCAAAAGGGACTTCAGTTAGACATGTGTAGCATCTCTCTGTGTCTCCGTATCTGTCTCTCCATCTTTCTCTTTACATATATATATATATATTGACAATGTTGGTATTTATATGTATAGATATACATATCTCGTATAGCCCTTCATTATTGGCATTATTTAAAACAAACACCCACACCCCAACCCCCTGAAACATACACTTGCAGGAACCTGTGTTTCTGTTATTAATTGTATTGTGTTATTAAAAAAAAAAAAAAAAAAGGACCAACCGGGTGTAGCTGTCCAGTCAGCAGTTTACGTTTGACTCCTTTTGGACTGCTGTTGCTGTCTTGGCTGGAACCAGCTTCGTGAAAAAACTTTGGCTGGTGCTGAGGCAAGATCTTCATCATTATGCCTTTCTTGTGACATTCGTAGGGCAGGAGCAACCTATAGACATAACAGATGAATGTGTTAAAATAAAAATCAAAGTACAGTCTCAGTGGGTGTAGACATGCATTGTTGCACCTACTTTTCATAATGTCTGCGAGTACACGTAGCAGCGCTGGTGCTTCGAGGATTTCCTCCAAGCCTGTTGTAAACCTGTTTCCAAAGTTGCTGAGCAGTAACCTGCAAATATTATGTAATTCACCTTTAATAGGTTAATTATATGTTTATTTCTATATCTATTTCTTAATATCACATATGCCTAAAGACAAATACATCACACGAATTCATGCCACACCCATGGCGTTATTAACTTGAAACGTTTGTCCTTATATTTGCTATCTATAATTTCAATCTAATATTTCTCATATATTTCTGTATTCACACTATCAAGTACGTACAGATGTATTCATTGATTGTAATAATTAATATTGGACATTTATTGTTCAATGACAGCAGCTATATTGTTACTACTTAACTGACAATAATACATTATTGTTTAATATTATTATTGATAATAACAATGGTTATAATAACAACTATAATGTAACAACAATTATATTATAAACACAGTTATTGTAGTAGTCGTGATAATATGTGACTTGTGAGACAGGTGTAACTTGTTACCTGATGGTATCCACCCAAATCACGCACTGTCTTGAACATCACAAAGAGGTCAACTGGAACAAAAAACAAAAACAAACAGAAAATACGCCATACGTTAAATAAGTATAATCTTTGTTAACGGTGATATAATAAATGACTAAGAATACAGAAATGTAAGAAATGCTTACTCTCAGCTATTAAAGACATTCAGAGTAAAAGTGCTGCTAAATTTAAACTTGTTTGCTTTCCAAAATTTTAAATAACGCATAAAATTGTTTATATCAATTTTCTCCTTATATCTGTTAACATTAAGTCAAATTACTTACAGACTTTAATAATAATATCGGTAATGAACATTATTGTGAAAATGCAGCACAAAACTATGATTTCATTCTTTAAGATTTAATGGCAGGTATTGACTCATACAGCAATTTTTAAACCAAAAATACACTATTATTATAAACTTAGAGATAATAGAGAGAGTGTGGGATTAAATAAGTCTTTACTTCTTTCCACTGCTTTTCCAATAAAATTAATAAAATTCTGTAAATTAAACCATTAAGTATTTTATTATATTTATTTTTTCTTTCTTTGTGGATGAAAAAATGATCGTCCACTGCTGTATGATTTTTTTTCTCTGCTAAACTAAACAAAACAAAAAAGACTTTTAAAAACAAAAACAGAGTCAGCGTGTACTTTGTTTAAAGCCCAGATGTGGGATGCGCTCTATTGGTGTGTCTCTCTTCCTCATGAAAAGGTAAAGGTCTTTGAGAAATTGCTCCTCCGTGATGTTGTCCACCATCTCCTTGCTCCTCTGCTCCTGGGTGTCTCCCTGTGACATTTCAGCGTGTGCCTGACAACAGAGTCCACAGTTGACGTTTAGTGGATCAGCGTGATCCTTAGGATAAATGACATGAACCCCAGTGATCTGCTCTGACACTCGGGTCGTGTTGAGGGATGTTTTGTCAAACATGTCCTGGTCTTATCTATTCATTGAACTTCACTTGTATTTGTGCAAGCCTCACTGGCCTTTCCTTTAAAATAACATACCACAGATATGAGTCTGAAAAGTGATGTCAGTGCATCTTGTCTATTGTTTGAAAGTGAAGCATAAAGCATGGACGTCATGACTTGTCTTATTACATGCATGGCTACGTAATGATATGAATGCTGATGGTTTTTTGTTTTTTTTATCCCAATCACATTATATTCTTTCTTTTTTCTGCTAACATTCATTCATTGTCACACGCCCACTTAAAATCTTAAAGATGCTGATATTAAGACGCTGTTATTAATTTGTAAGAATCCACAATAAAACACATTAGCTGCAAAACTTGAAAAAACTAAACAAAAAAATGTACAGTATCCTAGCCTTATTGCAAGCATATTAATTTCATTAGTTTGTGTTTTTTATTGATTTAAAATCTACCTGTAATAATCTGTAATAACCTGTATGCGATATTTTTCCATTCCTCACCTGTATTTCCATTGACAGTGTTCACATGGGTCATAACACTGCCAAGTCCAAAGTGATGCGAGAACCAACCGTTGCTCCGTACAACTCGACGTTTCCTCAAATTAAATTCAGTTTTAGAATCGCAGGAAGAAATTTTATAGCTGCAAGACACCTGTGAGACAGCAGTCGTCCTCCTGTCCGCAACGTTTGTGTGTCTGTATGAGAGTGTGTGAGGTGAGCA